>NC_092745.1:49084499-49742634 GCF_047496795.1 Chiloscyllium punctatum | reverse complement strand
CACCATTTTCCAATTCCACAGTATCGAGCAACCTTGGTTTCCTTAATTGCCCCAAGCAATGGCAACCACCAAATTTTCCAGGCCCTTAAGCTCTAAAATCCTCACCTAAACCTCTTTCACCTCCTCTAATACATTTCCTTGCATTTCTCCTTTATCCCAATGCCCCCCCCCAACATGTCAAACCACGGATGAAGTACACTGGGAGCCCTACTATGTGCAAGGTTAAAAATCACACAACACATATCACCTGATGAAGGAGCGACGCTCCGAAAGCTAGTGTGCTTCCAATTAAACCTGTTGGACTATAACCTGGTGTTGTGTGATTTTTTAACTTTGTACACCCCAGTCCAACACCGGCATCTCCAAATCATGACTACATATGTGCAAGGTGTTATATCAATGCAGTTTGTTGTTGGCAACATTGTTGACATTTAACATCCAGCCATAATACGCAAGATAAAATCTTAAACGCAATACTGGAGAGCAGCAAATAGCTCAGGATTGATAATCGAGTACAGTATGAGTCAGTAGCTGCTGAAGGCAAGGTGAGAAAATTGGAATCCACTGTTTTGCCACGATTGCTGAGGGAGAAACTTGGAACACTGCAGAATAAAAAAAACCAAGAAAATACATCAAAGTACCTGGTGTGAAGCAATATTGTCCTGGATTGAATGTTCCCTTCTCTATAGAGTTAGTGGCTTGTTTAACTTAAAAACAATTGTGTAAGGTAAAGGTCTGGATTGCTCTTACAGGATCAGAATCAATACTTCAGGAAACAGTCTTCAAATCCAATATAACATAATGCATCAAGGCAAAGAATAGAATATACTGTGTTTTGTTTTCAACCACTGTAAAGTAATAATGTTCTTGGTATATTCTTCCCAAAGCCTTCCAGGACATAACCATTCATTTATCATCTTTGAATCTCACCAATTCGCAGTTCACCTCTAGGCCACTGATCTACTCTTCATGCCATTGGCCTGAGAGACACCATACAACATGAATTACAGACTCCATCCCATCAGCTCAGTTGGAAAATGTGTACATGTAAGATCAGTTTGGAGGGCAGGAATAGACACCACTGAGACGTTGAGTTAAAAAGGGAAAGAGCCAAAAAAAAAGGTAACGATAGGTCTGTTAGCTTCTCATATGTTCTTGGGAAAATGTGAGAATGTTAAAGAAGGTTATAGCAGAGCATTTAGAAATATAGACTATTATCAAGCAGTGTCAGCGAGGTTTAATGAAAGAGAAATCATGCTTGACAAATTTCCTGGAATACCTTGAAGAGATAACAAGCAGGACAGATCAAGAACGGTCACTGGACCCAGAACAGCTTTCTCTTCACAGATTTTGCCACATCTGCTGAGTTTCTTCAGTAGTTTCTGTTTTTGTTTTGGATTTCCAGCATCCACAGTACTCTTGTTTTGTTTGATAGTTGGACGGGGGGCAGTGGATGTGATATATTTGGATTTCCAGAAGGCATTTGGTAAGACACTGCACATTAGGCTGCTCTTACCTCATTGGATGAGAGGCCATGCTGTTGGACATGACAAATTAGCCTTGAGAGAGAATTGGCTAACTGATACAAGACAGAAAGTTGGGGTTGGTGAGGGGATGAGGTGCAATTTCAAGGTGGCAAGCTGTAAACAATGGAATGCTACAGGGATCAGTGCTGGGGCATAGTTATTTACAATGAGTGACTTAAATGAGGAAAATGAATGCACTGTCTCTAGCTTGCAAATGGTGCAAAAATGAATGGTAAGGCAAATGGTGAAGATGACACAAACACTGCAGATATAGGATAAGTGAGTGGGCAAACATTTGGCAGTCTTGGACAAATGTGAGGTTATGCAGTTCAGCAGGAAGAATGAACATTATTTAACTTAAATAGAGAAAATGGCAGAAAGCTACAGAATAGAAGGATTTGGGAGTTCTCATCTATTATTCACAAAAAGATGACATCCAAGTTCAGCGGGAAATAGGAAAGGCAAATGAAATGTTGGCTTTTTTTATTTGAAAGAGAATGGAGCATAAAATTATAGAGGGTTTGTTAAAACTATGCAAGGTATGAGTCAGAGCACAGCTGGAAGACTGTGAACAGTTTTTTTTTGCCATTATGTTAGGAAAGATATGCTTGCATTGGAGGCAGTCCAGAGAAGATTCACTGAGCTGATACTTTGTGGAGCTTTCGCTATGTGCAAAGTGGCCAAGCAGTAGCATTGTACTGTAAGGTGTCAGTGGGCTCAAAAGTGTAGTGCTGGAAGAGCAGCTCCTTGGATGCTGCCTGAACTGCTGTGCTCTTCCAGCACCACTAATCCAGAATCTGGTTTCCAGCATCTGCAGTCATTGTTTTTACCTCAAAAGTGTAGCGTTGAAGTGGAGAAACGTGCCCCAATTTATTCTGAAATGTGCCACGAGGATATGGTGAGGCTGATGCAGACTCCATAGATAAGGGTGGTACTGCCCATGGAGTGTGCCCTGAGGCACTGCAGATTGATGGCCCTAATACAGGCCTGAAGAAGTAAGCAAGGAGCTGGAGATGCCACTGTATGTAAATGAGAGTTGAAAACAGAAATTGTTGGAGGAACTCAGCAGCACATGTGCAGAGAAAGCAGAGTTAACATTGCGAGTCTCGTGACCCTTCTTCAGAACACATAAATGAGGCAGGATTGGGTATTAATGAGGTATGAATGCGTCCAATAATTCAATGTTCATTAATGAGGTTCTCAACTCTCCATTCAAACCTTCAGTGGAAAATAGTACTTTTGTATCGACATTGAGAATCTAACTTTTCCAATCTAATATTTTCCCAACTGACCCACCGTTAACCACATTGCTCCACGCCCAGGAACAATCTTGATGTCAAGCATCATCATTCTCACTTGAAATTGAGTTTGACTCTTTTTGTTCATGTTTGGATAAAGGTCATAACGATGTCTTGAGCACTGAACACTTTATGAGTAGGTTATTGCTGAATAAGTGCCACTTACTAGCATTGTCAGCAATATTTTGAATCACTCGATCAAGGATAAACTGATATTTGTCTGGATTGGATTTTCACTGCTTTCATTTCCTGGGATATTATCCACTTTTTTTGGAATTCCTCTAGTTCCAGGGCATAAATCTTCAGCTAAATCATTTTTTTGCCATATCTATTCCCCTCAGTTAATTTCTGACAACCTGTGGAGTGAACTGAATGATCTGATGACTGGAATCTGTCATGAAGATGCTTGCAAATGCTTCACCCTTGCCTTACGTGCTCAGCCAAGACATCACTGAAGATGGGGATGTTTCTGGAATCTCTGTGGCAATGTGGTAGGCCCAAATCGTTAGTCCTGGTGGATTGACAGGAGTGGCGGTTACTTTGGTGGCATGGTAGGCCCATTGTACTGCTCCTGGACGCACGGTGATGGTGGCCTGGAGGTGGGAATCCTGGATTGGACTGCACAGGGAAAGTGGAGGAGATCGAGGCCTTGTAGAAAGTGCAATCCCAGCATTATCTGGCACTTTAGAAAGTCTGCAATGTTTAAACTTTTAGTTTTATTTCTTTACTTTTTCTACTTAATACTAGGAAGTTCTGTAATGTTCACCTTTCAACTTAATTTCCTTATTTTTATTTACACAATCCTTTATCTGAAATCTTTGGGGCCAGTTGTTTTTTGGATTTCAGACTTTTTTGGATTTCAGAATAAATTACATTTTCACTGTGAAATAAAAAATACCTTACCAAACAGCAGACCCACGCGTGACTCGTAGTACAAGTGCTAAGATACAATTGATACCTGCCAATGCTGGGTCACGCCACCATGTCATATCTGAGTGACGTGGGTCAAGTGGGTGTGGAGTTGGGTCACCTGTTCACACACCAGACAGCCTTGTTATATAGAAAAAAACTTCCCAAACAGAACTTCGGATTTCGGAGCTTTGGATTTTGGAATTTCCATAAAAGATTGTGTACCTGTTCTAAGACGGACTGTCTACTTTTAAATTTGTTCCTTATTCCTTTTACCTTGTTCTGAAGACTTTGTACCTAAATACTTTTACCTAATTTGGTGCAATGTATGATGACATTACACACATTTCACTGTACTCCTGTATTTTTTTTTACCCGAGGGCACATGACAATAAAGTCTAAATCTAAATCACGGGTGGCATGGTGACCCACTGGTTAGCACTGCAGCCTCTTAGCACCAGGGAACCTGGTTTGATTCCAGCTTGGGTGACTGTGTGGAGTTTGCATATTCTCCCTATGTCTGTGTGGGTTTCCTCCCACAATTCAAAAGATGTGCAGGTCAGGTGAATTGGCCATGCCAAATTGCCCATAGTTTAGGTGTGTTAGTTAGGGGTAAATATAGGGTGGGGGATTGGGTCTGGGTGGGTTACTGTTCAGAGGGTCGGTGTGGACATGTAGGGCCAAAGGGCCTGTTTCCATACTGTAGGGAATCTAATCTAAATCTAAAATCTCCTCTTCCTGTTGGTTCATTTTATAGTGTCATAGAGATGTAGAGCATGGAAACAGACCCTTCAGCCCAACTTGTCCATGCCAATCAGATATCCTAAATATATCTAGTCCCATTTGGCAGTATTATGCCTATGCTCCCAAACCCTTCCTATTCATATACCCCTCTAGGTGCCTTTTAAATGTTGCAATTGTACCAGCCTCCACTGCTTCTTCTGACAGTTCATTCCATACGTGCACCACTCTTTGCATGAAAACGTTGCCCCTTAGGTCCTTTTGAGGTCTTTACCCCCCCCCCCCCCCCCCCCACCTGGCTTGCCTTAAATCTATGCCCTCTAGTTTTGGACTCCCCTACTCAAGGAAAAAGGCCTTGGCTATTCAACCTATCCATGCCCCTCATGACTTTATAAATCTCTATAAGGTCACCCCTCAGCCTCCGATACTCCAGGAAAATAGCTCACGGTGGCTCGGTGGTTAGCACTGCTGCCTCACAGCGCCAGGGACCTGGGTTCGATCCCAGCCTCAGGCGACTGCCTGTGTGGAGTTTGCACATTCTCCCCATGTCTGCCTGGATTTCCTCTGGGTGCTCTGGTTTCCTCCCACAGTCCAAAGATGTGCAGGTCAGGTGAATTTATCATGCAAAATTGCCCGTTTAATTAGGGGGAATGGGCCTGGGTGGATTACTCTTCAGAGGGTCGGTGTGGACTATTTGGGCCGAAAGGCCTGTTTCCGCACTGTAGGTAATCTAATGTATTCAACCTCTCCCACTAGATGGGGTTTGTAGCTCAAACCCATCTAATTTCTATCAGATTGAGCCCAAGGCAAAACAAGGCAACACAGATCAGCTGATTGATTTAAATACAAACTGTCCCTCTCTGGAATTACAAGAAAGCAATCCGCCCTGGTGATTCTCTGCTCAGTGCAACCGTTTGGGTGGCTGTTGAGAGAAAGAAACTATTGGTAGAGAAAATGTCAGACAATGTTAGCCTCCACAGGAATGACTGACATATGGTTTTGTGCCTCTGTCAGGACCCTTAGTACTTGAAGGCATAACAAACAGTTTAGAAGCAGCATCTTCTGTCTTATATTTTCCAGCTGTGCTTTTTCTGTGGTTTGCTTATTGTCCCTCAGGCATGAATTTGCTCCAACATAGTATGTGGAAATTGGAGAAAGGAACAAACTGCAGTGACAAGGATTCAAGAGAGAGATTCAAAGTGTTCCTCCACTCCCCAAAGCACAGTGTGAGTAAAAGTTTCTTGATTGGTTACCGGGGAATAAGTAAATTGTAATTTTCTGACAAACTGCGGGGAGACCAGCAGAAAGATTGGCTCCCCAGAATTTGCCAAGGAACAGTTATGTAAGCATGAAGATCATGGCTTGTTGCAGAAAAGACAAGACATGAATAAGTTTAGCTTTTTTGTTCTTATCTTATCTATCCCTCCTTCCTGGCCTTTAGGTGTAAAATAAGATTCTGTATGGAATGGGGTGACAGACACAGACCATTGGAACCGACCTGCCCGTTCTACTGTTTACACTCCACGTGAACTGGCACCCATATTTTCTCCTTGAAGCTTACGACCAAAATACTGTATTCTTTTCTCCCTCATGTGTTTCTTCAGCTTCAAATGTTCTGAGGAATTAGGAATAGAAGTTGGTCAATTGGCCCCTCAAACTTGCTCCACCATTCAGTAAGGTGATGGCTGATCGGTTTGTATTTTGAATGCCACATTCCCATCAACCCAGTAAAGTGAATCTATGCTATTTGGTCCAACCACACCCTGAGGTAGCGAGTCCCATATTCCTTTGTGATAAGAAGGATTCTTCTGAGTTCCCAGTTGGATTTCTTGGTAACTATCTTATGTTGATTATCATATCTCAAGTTGTGCACTTTCCTCTCAAAAGAAAATATTCCAGCCATGTCAACTTCAGCAAAGTATTCCATAACTCTGGAAACCTTCTTGTTTCAAGAGAACATTTCAAATTCAGGCTTTTATAACAATGCTCCCTTCATACCTGAATAATGGTCCAGTCCTTCCAGAATTTGTTTGCAGAGCAACTGTCCTTTTTAAATCTTCAACATGCATGCAAAATAAAACAAAGCAGCTCCTTCAAATATTTGGAATGAATTACATAGCCTTGTGTAACACTGCATCTGCAATAGTGTTTTACATGTGTAGTGATCAATATCATCTTTTATTGAGAAACAATACCTCAGAAACTGTTGGAGTCATGCTTCCTCTTGGTTCTGAATTTGTTCATTCACAAACACATAAAAACAAAATACCACCAGCTTTTGATGCCCTTAATATGGCATTTTCCCAATAATTAATCCTTGGTACACCAGAATAGAAAGGAGAAGGGCTTATAAATATAAATTCTGACATGGTCTGAGAATGGCCAATTTTGCAAACCATGTAAACAAAGAGGATTAGGTAAAAACAATGACTGCAGATGCTGAAAACCAAATACTGGATTAGTGGTGCTGGAAGAGCACAGCAGTTCAGGCAGCATCCAACGAGCAGCGAAATCAACGTTTCGGACAAAAGCCCTTCATCAGGAATAAAGGCAGTGAGCCTGAGGCGTGGAGAGATAAGCTAGAGGAGGGTGGGGGTGGGAAGAGAGTAGCATAGAGTACAATGGGTGAGTGGGGAGGAGATGAAGGTGATAGGTCAAGGAGGAGAGGGTGGAGTGGATAGGTGGAAAAGAAGATAGGCAGGTCGGACAAGTCAAGGAGACAGTAACTGAGCTGGAAGTTTGAAACTAGGATGAGGTGGGGGAAGGGGAAATGAGGAAACTGTTGAAGTCCACATTGATGCCCTGGGGTTGAAGTGTTCCGAGGCGGAAGATGAGGCGTTCTTCCTCCAGGCGTCTGGTGGTGAGGGAGCGGCGGTGAAGGAGGCCCAGGACCTCCATGTCCTCGGCAGAGTGGGAGGGGGAGTTGAAATGTTGGGCCACGGGGCGGTTTGGTTGATTGGTGCGGGTGTCTCGGAGATGTTCCCTAAAGCGCTCTGCTAGGAGGCGCTCAGTCTCCCCAATGTAGAGGAGACCACATCGGGAGCAACGGATACAATAAATGATATTGGTGGATGTGCAGGTGAAACTTTGATGGATGTGGAAGGCTCCTTTAGGGCCTTGGATAGAGGTGAGGGAGGAGGTGTGGGCACAGGTTTTACAGTTCCTGCGGTGGCAGGGGAAAGTGCCAGAATGGGAGGGTGGGTCGTAGGGGGGAGGCCTACCTATTCTACCAAATCATTGCATAGTGGAAAACAATACCTTGTAACATTGGCGCTCCAACCCTACCCAATTAATTTTTACCACAATCTCTCTCATTCACATTAACATAACTAAAAATCCTAAGGCAAGATCATTTAACCCTGATTTAACAGCTCAGTTAAAGGAACAGTTTCTTTTAATTCATTAACAGGATGAGAGTGTCGCTGGACTGACCAGCACTTACTGCCCATCCCTAATTGCTCAACAGGCAGTTTAACCCCATTGCTGTGGGTCTGGAGTCACATGTATGCCAGACCAGGTAAGGTAAGGTTAGCAGTTTCCTTCCCTAAAGGACATACCTGAACCAGAAGGGGTTTTCATTAAATTCTTAATTCCAGCTTTTTGTTTTTTGAGAAAACATCTTCATTGAAGAGCAGTAGAATGGCAAACAAAAAGCCAAGATTGAGGAGTGCTGAGGTCTTGTAGGGGGTGTGGGACATTTCCAAAATTTGGAAGCGTGAAACCAGCTGTAAACAAGGATGAGAATTTTAAAACTAAGACTTTGCCACACTGGGAGCCAACGTCAGCCAGAGAGCACAGAGGTTGGTGTGTCAACAGAGCATTGGGAGAGTTAGAAGATGAACAATAGGGACTTGGATGTTCTGTAGTCCAGGCAAAGTGGAAGATAAACCAAGAAGGAATGGAATACATGGGTCTAATAGAGGCAACATTTGTATTTAGCTGCATGAGAGTGAAGAAACTCATAATTGGTGTTACAACCCACACAAAACCACTGAGTTGTTCCAGAAATTACTTCATGGTATCACACTGGGCCACCAACACTCCAAAGAGCACAGTCTGAATCTCTAACATGGTAAATATTAGAACAATTGGTAGAGTTGCTAACTCTCTCCAACAAGACTGCTAAGCCCAACAGAATTATCAACCCAAACTCTTGTCTTTATAAAATGTGCTGAAGCATTTCTAAATGGGAAAAAAAGGTGTTTATGAGAGTGCCTGCTGACGTAATAAGTAATATAATGGTAATATTGATCCTATTATTAGTGGAACATGCTTTCTTTAAAATACCTTTACTGTGTTACAAAACCTTTTTATTTGTAATGCTCAGTCTCAAAAGAGCATACTTTCGAAAGAAAACTGAAAGCAGTATTTTGAGCAATTTCATGCATTTGGTTAATTTTAAGATCAAAAGAAACAGAAATAGGAATAGACACTTAGGTCCCCTGAGCCTGCTCTGCTACTCAATAGGATCATGGCTATTTATTGCGCCTGTTAAAAGTTGTCCTCATTGCTGACTGAAATCTAATTTATTGTTCAGTTCCGGAGGTGTCTTTGAGTCAAAATGTTACATGAACTGTATATGTTCTGAACTCTGAGGGGCAAATGTGCAGACTTTGTAGAACATGCTATGACCAAGCCCTTTTTGAGATTTCTTAATTTCTTATAGTTACCGTCAGGATAATCAGCTTCCAGTAAGGATGGATGAACTGGATCCCCTTTTGTATTCACACCTACTTGACTGGTTGCAATAAGGTTGATTTAAAAAGGATTTTTTTCAGAATTCCTACAGTGTGGAAACAGGCCATTTAGCCCAACACGTCCACACTGACCCTCTGAAGAATTACCCACCCAGACCCATTCATCCTACCCTAATACTTTACATTTACCCCTGACTAATGCACCTAACCTACACATCCCTGAACATTATGGGCAATTTAGCATGGCCAATTCACCTCACCTGCACATCTTTGGACTGTGGGAGGAAACCAGAGCACCAGGAGGAAACCCACACAGACACAGGGAGAATGTGCAAACTTCACACAGACAGTCGCCTGAAGCTGGATTCAAACCCAGGCACCTGGCTCTGTGAGACAGCAGTGCCAACCACTGAACCACTGTGCCAGTCCATCTCTTTCCTTTTCCCCAGACACAAATCAACAGCTGTTTCAAAAGGATCTGATGTAACCAGCCTTTCTTGAGCTCATAAAGATTTTATTGCTTCATTACTAAATGGGAGAGGAATTATTAACGCAACACGCATACACACAGGTCAGAAATGAAAGGGGAGTCTGCAAGATAAGAGTGTACAAAGAAGAGTGCAGATCAGTCTCTGAATTGTTCAGGAAGAGTAGATAGTTAAACGTTAAAGGCTATTGCAGGAGAAGATACTGGTACTAGTGATGTTGGTAATTGATCCTTGGTTTTGCAAATTGGTTGTGATTCTGTTGTTCTGGTTTCTTTCGATCATGACTGAACTCCAGCATTCAAGTTGAGACAGAGGTCATCAGTATCTTGTTTCCCTTTGACTGGTTTGCAGCACTCAAAGTAGAGAAAAGTCTTTACCTTCAGCACAGAGATGACGGCAGTGTGGGTCTTCAACTATAATGTTCACAACACCCTGGCATCAGAATGCAGGATGGTAAAGACAAGCAAAATTAGACATTGCTGGAAAAACTCAGCAGGTCTGGCAGCATCTTTGGAGAGAAGGCAGTCTTAATCATTTGAGTCCAGCGGCCCTTCTTCAGAAGGTTCTGGAGTACGGTCTTACCAGAATTAAAATGTTATTCTGTTCCTCTCTCCACAGATGCTGCCGGTTCTGCTGAGTTCACCCAGTCACTTTATTTCCAATTTCCAGCATCCACAGTCCTTTGTTTTGTTATGGTAAACACAGGAAGGTTCAGCCCCACTTGTACACAACAGGAGAATTGAAAGTGGCGTTTTATCCCGTCCTCATGTGTTTTTCAAAGAGAAAAATCACAAAATATGTCACCAATTTGGGGCATTATGTGCAGGAGGGTTCTAGTTATAGTACAGGAGTCGCCAGCCCATTTGTAGTCTGTTTTGACTTTCTCTCTCACCCTTTGAAGAGCTTTTATTTGAAATCCCTTTTGTATCTATAGGTGTGTAATATGTGATTCACTTGCTCTAGACAGTCACTTAAGTGAAGGCCATTGAAGCTATTTTTGACTGTATCAGCCCTCTTTTAAGAAACACATTTAGAATTGAAAGTTAAAAATGTCCAAAGTACTTCAGGGTTCTGAATCAAGTTTCTGACCAATGTTGCTAATTGATTTCTCGTGATAATGCTCATGCTAAGTTAGATTATACTCTGCATCATAAAGACAAGGTAATAGGAACCAGTGAATTTTGAGAAGATAGCAAATTTTGAGAAGATTTGTAGGTCAGGTTGAGATTCTGTATGAGCTCACTGAGCTGGAAGGTTCATTTTCAGACATTTCGTCACCACAGAACAGGAAATGATATCACTACAGGATATGGCATCACCAACCTTAGGAAATGCAAACATATAAATAGAAAAGCAGGCTACACAACCAATGCTTCATTCAGAGGCTCACTGATGATGTTACCTGGTATGGTGATGAAACATCTGAAATTGAACCTTCCAGCTCAGCGAGCAAACCTACATCCATGAACCAGTGATTTTCAAACATTATCTGTATATTCCTTGCTTTGAAAATTGGTGTGGGCAGCATAAAATAACGAGGCAGTGTGGGATGCAGAGATGTACAATCGTTATTGGATGAACCTATCAGAGCACGACACAGTATCCTAAAAGAAAGCCTGCTGGAAGTTTACTGGCACACCCAGAGTTTTGTGAGTGGGACGATATGCCTAGGGTCCTGTCTGTGAGCGAGTAGATGCTGGCAGGTTTTACCGCACTGGCTGGTATAAGGAAAGCAGTCTGCCTCCCTGAGCTGGTAGTCCATTCAGAGGGCAGGATGTTTTGCAGCCTATGCCAGCTCTTCCAATAGAGTTGGGCCTCCGCCAAGGCTTCAAGAGGAGGGAAAGATGCCTCCTTCATCAGGCTGCCTTGAACTGCTAAGAATATATTCTCTCAATGTACAGTCTGGTGACCATGGCAATTGGAGGTGGTGACCCTCTGGCTGTGGTATAGCCATGGGGATCCCATGATGTGCCATTGGGAGGAATAGCCCTTATGTGCAACAGGAAGACAACCATCCCTACGCCAGTGAAATGAATGGTGGATGTAATGTGGATATTAATTGGCCAGTTAATTGGATTAATTGTCTGCCTGTCTCAGGGCAGGAGGTATCAAGCTTAAAGTTACTCACCCTTTTGGCATCAGATTCTCTGTGGATGCCTTCTGCAGATATTTTATGAACTCTTGTAGCTCTCGGTCTGCCACCTGAGGATTACACAATCCCAGCTCTGTGCCAGTTAAGGATCAGCAAGTCGAACTGCTATTCACTGTAAAGAAATCAGTCAAAATAGAGTTGCCCGTCAGGCCAAAGACCAGAATAATACCTTTCTTTGCTGGTTTTTAGTTTGATTAGAAAGGTCAGTGAAAGGTGATAGAGATTTTCACTCCTGTGCCAATTATGTTTTTAACTGGTGGGTTGCTTTGTACATTCCAAATGACTACCATTATTACTTTGTATTTAGTTTAGAGTAGCATTGAAATTTCCAGCGTGACAGACAGGAACTGCATGCTCAACAAACCAATTTTGTTAAATTACCATCAAATGACTTTGCTCACAATGACTCAGAGGCTGGGCAATTTTTATAATAACAGTGACCGAATAAATCTAGTCGTGATTTCATTATATGGCATTTGGGGATTTTCACTAATGCTTCAGGAAGTAAATTCGGTAGTTCTGTTCTTTATACCTTTGGAAACTATAAGTTGAGAGGGGACTTAAGGCCATTCAAAATCATTAGGGTCTGGTTAAAGGAAAGAGAGGGAGAGAGGACAGACTGTTACATTTGATGAAAGTGTTGCCAACTTTCTGAATCAGGTTTCTAGTTCGGGGCACTGATTTAAGGTGATTGCAGTGTTGATGTGAGCCTTCTTGCCCAGCTAATCATCAGAATCAGGAATGTACAGACTTAAAGTGTGCTGCAAACAGATTCAATCGTGACTTGCATAATGGGAAGAAGAGGAAACATTTACAGGGGTACAGAGAAATGGAGGTTGAATGAGACTAGCTGAATTGCTTTTGCAGAAAGCTAGGACTGGCATGACAGGCCAAAAGGGCTCCTTCCATACAGTGACTATTTCCTTTTATAGTCCTTGAGTGAAGAGAATGTGTATTTCCTTGAATTTCTTTTTCTTCACTTGGTCATTATCCTCAGTCTCTGATAATGTTAGGAGCTGACAATCCGTTTATCGTGGCTGCTTTTCTCCAAGTAATCATCTGCTATGACATAGAGAGTATAATTCACAGCATGTAAGATTCTCCTTGTTTCTCAACAAGCCTTCGTTCTTGTAGTTTAAGGTTAATCCAATTGCAGATTTTTTGTTTTATTCAGGTACCATATAATTTTGAAGTTATTTTAACCCGTATAAATGTTTTGTCTCCTTTTTTATGAGTCTAAAGTAGCTAATATATTAGTGCTTCTAATTGTCCTGTCGTATCATGTTAGCCTCAGAAATGTTTTAAGTTGTGACTCTATCTCCAGGGGAATTGTACATCATGGGGAGTCTCTGCTCTCCCTCTCTGTCTTTCACACACATGTATACTCAGACAAACATATTAAAAGTTATATTAAACAAATATAACTTTTGTGAAATTGGTCGCCTATCTTTAACTGGGTTGTGGTGTCCTGTCTAATGGGGCCGGTCGACACAACAGTTTTCTCCAACTCTTCATGCTCAAAACGTGTGGCACAGGAAAAGCACAGCAGGTCAGGCAGCAACCAAAGAGCAGGAGAGTCGACATTTTGGGCATAAGCCCTTCATCAGGAAAGAGGTGTTGGGCATATACCTGAAACGTCAACTCTCCTGCTCCTCGGACGCTGCCTGACCTGCTGTGCTTTTCCAGCACCCCACGTTTTGATTCTGATCTGCAGCACCTGCAGTCATCACTTTCTCCAACACCTCATGATCAAGTAACTGAATGTATTTGAGGGTTTGCATGGTGCAGCGGTAATGAACCAGGAGACCCAGCTTCAAGACCCACCTGATCCAGAGGTGTTTAGTATCATCACTAAACAGGGTAATTAGAAAAATATTTAACGGAGAAAAACCGGTGCCGTTTTTCATTCCCATCCATATGATTCCATTGTCCCAGTGTTGCCTGCTGCAGTGTCAATGAGGTTAATCTTCGTTTCTGGGAGTCTCCGTGGCAATCGTGGAGGATTGCCAAACCCTCTTCACTTCAGTTCAGCCTTGGTAAATTGGAGTGGACAAGCAAGCTGTTATGTGTGGTTCGGAAAAAAAAAAACTATTAAATGCACTGACAGCCTTTGAAGTGGACAGGCGCTGAGATTGGAAGCTGGGCTGAGAACTAACAAATAAAATTCAATATTAAGCACTTGCAAAGTGATGAAACCTAGGGAGAAGAACAAACAGTGCAAATCGAAGAGGGAGAGGAGAAGGATAGATTAGGTATTATAGCTTCAGGTGGGCCTGTCACTTACCGCTGCATTTCTGCATCATTTTACATTTGGGTCTGCCTGCTGGTACAAATCCATTAGAATATTACAACCATGCATCATTTTATCTCTCTCTTTCTCTTGCATATATAACACACATGCAATATTTATCTTATTTTAGTGACACTATAATCAGAGCTCTCCCAAATTTCCTCTCATGAGTTGTAAGCTCTAAATGACACCGTCCAACATACCTTTCTGCATTCCAACGATGTTAAGATTATCAGACTGTTCCCCCAGTCTGAGTCATTT
Source organism: Chiloscyllium punctatum (assembly GCF_047496795.1). NCBI lineage: Eukaryota > Metazoa > Chordata > Chondrichthyes > Orectolobiformes > Hemiscylliidae > Chiloscyllium > Chiloscyllium punctatum. Next base: position 49,728,272 of record NC_092745.1, on the reverse strand, counting down.
TTTGTTTGTGTTAAGAAGCTACGGTCTCTCTTTTTCTATCACACTTGGACTTGTGAATCCCTAAAGCTGTGTCAGAATATCATGGCACTCTCATTTCCCTCAGCCTCTTTGTCACCTTTTGCTTCAATTTGAGTATTGTCTGCACAGTCGGCCTTGTGCTTCACCTGAATTTCACAATTCAGAAAGAAAGCAGGAGCTAAGATGTAGACCAGAGACTGAAATCTAGTTAGATAATAAATCAGTTGGTGTATAACCCAGCAGCAAGTACTTAGAATCAATCCGGGGAATGCTATGTAACAAACAAAGAAATGAAAAAAGAAAACAATGTAATTATTCTGCCTTGTGGCTCATAATGAATTATTACTCAAAGAGTGACATTCATTATTGCACTGTGCTATTATCCAGCAGAGCCTGAAGATGAAGCATACTTGTTCAAATGTGGTACAAAATTAATGGAGAGTTCATAATGCACCAAGTTATTAATGTGTAAAGCAGCCAGCAAATGGCTGCTATGTGCAAATGGCAAATCACCAGTCTTGCGATTTGATTAATGCTGATCCACCATTACATTGAATTGCATCATCTGTACACGACAGTCCAGACCAGTCAGCCCAACAAGCCTCTGCCAACATTCACGATCCAAACAGAATTCTTTCTACATTTCTGCATCTAACCCCATCAGTGCATCCTGCCATTCTTCTCTCTCTCTCTCTCTCTCACACACACACACATGCTTCTCCTGCATCCACTGACATACATCTACATCACTTCCATCTCTCTTTGTGGTCACAAGTTCCACGTTCGAACCACTCTTTCCAATAAAGACATTCCTGGTGAATTTATGATCGGATTTAATATCAACTATTCATAGTCCTATTCTCTAGTTGATAACGCAACACACAAATGGAACTATTTTCTTTCTATTTGCGTGTTATATCTTTCATGATCACTGTCTGTTCAATCCTCAGCTTTTACTTCTCTGGAGAAAAGGCCACAGCGTGTTTAATCTTTCCTGAAAGATGAATCCTCTCAGTTCATGTAACATCCCTCTGGATCTGTTTTTACACCTTTTCTGATGACTGTATATCCTTTATTATAATAAGGAGATCAGAACTGCACTCTATACTCTAAGCGCAGAGTAACCAAAGCTCAATAGAAGATTGACATAAATTCTATGCTTTACAGAGCGATCCTTGTGGAAATGGACAGCTGCACTTGGCTTGTTTATTGTAGTGCCTTCGTAACAATTATGATTTTAATGCTTTACGTACCTATATCTTGAGACTCAGTGCCTCTCTATATCATTCAAACTCTTCTTGCTCAAGGGTCTTTGTTTAAAGCTATAGCTTCTTCTACTTGCTTTTGTTGGAGTTCATTTGCCTATTGAACACCCTTTCTGCAGATATATTAATATCTTCATGTAATTTGTCAGGATCTTCCTTTACATTAACTGTGCCCCTCCCCCCCAACATGGTATTACCTGCAATTTTTTTTTTTGAAATTGCATGTCTGACTTCTGTGTACATTGAGACCACTAGTGATGCTGACACCTATGCTTGAGGAAGATTACCTTCTGCTTTATACTAGATCTTATCGACCCCATTAGCCCCAAGTCTCCTTCTGTTTCGGCAGCAGCTTGCTATCCATTCGGTTGGCTGGCCCCTGACCCATCCACATGCTCCGACCGTAATCAAGGTATCTGTTATCTTATTAAAAGGCTTTTGGAATATACAGGTACACTATCCTTCATCCGAAACACTCGGGACCAGCTGGTTTTTGGAATTTGGAATTTTCTGAATTTGGACGGTGAAATCTTTAAGAAATCTTGATTTGAGCTACAGGGAGAAGCTGAACAGGCTGGGGCTGTTTTTCCTGGAGCATCAGAGGCTGAGGGGTGACCTTATAGAGATTTACAAAATTATGAGGGGCATGGATAGGATAAATAGACAAAGTCTTTTCCCTGGGGTCAGGGAGTCCAGAACTAGAGGGCATAGGTTTAGGGTGAGAGGGGAAAGATATAAAAGAGATGTAAGGGGCAACTTTTTCACACAGAGGGTGGTGCGTGTATGGAATGAGCTGCCAGAGGATGTGGTGGAGGCTGGTACAACTGCAACATTTAAGAGGCATTTGGATGGGTATATGAATAGGAAGGGTTTGGAGGGATATAGGCCGGCTGCGGGCACGTGGGACTAGATTGGGTTGGGATGTCTGGTCAGCACGGACGGGTCTGTTTCCATGCTGTACATCTCTATGACTCTATGACTCTATAACCGACTAACTGTGAGTACTATGGGCCCTGAGACAGAGCTGAGGCCTACCAGTGCTGGACCACACCCATCCACATCGCATCTGAGTGACATGCATCGAGTGGGTGTGGAGCTGCGTTAACTGCTTGCACGCCAAACAACATTGTTAATGAGATAAAACTTTCACGAGAAAACCTTCGGATTTCGGAGCTTTTGGGATTTTGGATAAAGGGTTGTCTACCTGTACTTAGATTTTCATCTCCTACACTACCCTTGTTTACTCTTTCTGTTGTGTTTTCAAAGAATTCGATACATTTGCTCAAGCATGAATTTCCCTGATGAAATCCATGCTGAGTAACTTATTTTATGTTTAAAAGAAAGGAACTCCAAAATATTGCTCAGCTAAATGTCAGTACTGACTCTTAATAAGAGCTTGATACTTGAACTAGGCAATTCTTGGATTAGTAACAGACTGCATCAAAGGAGACAGATAGTCCCGAGTTGCATTAGAGTGATGGGAATTGAGAAATAGGTGCTCCAAGGGAAAGCTCTGGGACTTCCTTTATTCCTGTTATTCATCAAGCATTTGGAAATTGGATTAGAGAACCAAAAAAAAAATTGCAGACAGATCAGTGCAGAGAAACTGAGAGATTGAAAGCTGAGCAGAGAAATAGCAAGTACAATTCAAAAATAACATCTGCATCTTGATGAGATCCGTGGAGAAGCCCAGAAGTTAGAAAGGAAATAAAAAAACTATTTGAAAAGGGACAGTCGAGAAGGGGAAATGTGGAAGGGAGAAAGGAGATAGTGTGGTAAATGAAGAGGGATGGGAAAGAAAAAGAGTAGAAATTGGAAACAATGAGACTGAAAGAAGAGCATAGGGGAGAGATTGAGGTACAGAGTAAGGGGAGAGAGGGCAGGGAAGAGTTTAAGTAAGATACAGAAGAGGGTTGGAAGAGAAAGGGGAGGGCAGTGAGAACAAAGAGAGGAAACAAAATTAGGGGCAGAGAGGGAGAATACAGAGAAGTGAGATGGAAAGTGAAGGGACAGAAAGAGCGAGAGATGGCCATGCAAGAGAGAAAGGGGAAAGTGAGGGACAAGAGAGAGAGGAGAGAGGTACAGATGGAAGGGAGAGGTAAGGATTTAGGACAGAGGTAGGGATATAGAAAGGAAAATAGAGGGATGGAGGAAGAGGGCAAATGAGATAGGAACAGAGGAGAAAGAAAATGATGCTGGCAGAAAGGACAGGGGAGGATAAGACAGAGGGACAACGTTTAAGGTGGATTGGTGGCTCAGTGGTTAGCACTGAAGCCTCACAGTGTCAGGGATCCAGGTTTGATTCCAGCCTTGGGCACCTGTCTGTGTGGAGCTTGCCCGTTCTCCCTGTGCCTGCGTGGGTTCCCTCCAGGCGCTCTAGCTTTCTCCCACAATCCAAAGATGTGCAGGTCAGGTGAATTGGCCATGCTAAATCGTCCACAGTGTTAGGTGCATTTGTCAGAAGGAGATGGGTCTGAGTGGGTTACTGTTCAGAGGGTTGGTGTGGACTGGTTGGGCTGAAGGGCCTGTTTCCACACTGTAGGGACTCTAATCTAAAAGTGAAGGGGACGTGGCAAAATGTGAAACTATAAGAGCACAGGAAAGGTAGAGAAGACTGGAAATATTGTACATGGTGAGGATGAAGATGTTGGACCTCAGGTTAATGTAGACAGGCTGGTGGAATGAGCAGATATGTGGCAGGTTTAATTTAATGAAGAAACACATCATTGATAAATTTTAGTAGAATGGGTGACAGCCAATGTATTTTAAAAAGTGCATATCCAAAAGGTCTGCAAAATCATAGAGGACAGGATTTATATGTGAACAAATAGTTGATTACAGGAAGACAGTTGGAGAAAGGAAATCAAAGAGGATACAGGACTGTGGCCTTTATGGATAGAGGTGTAGAATACAACCGTAAGGAGGGTATGATGAACTATTAAAAAAAAACATTCAGGCTCAGCCTTAATTGGAGCAATGAGTCCACTTCTGGCCACCCATTTTAGGAAAGATATGGAAACGTCAGAAACATTGCAGAAAAAGATTACCAACAGTTACAAGCATGAGAGATTTCAGCCACCTTAACGATATTGGATTGATCGGACTTGCAGCCCTGGAAGAAACGTTTAGAAGAGAGGAGATTTGATAGAACTACTCAAAATCAATAGGTGGTCTGAAGAAGATAAAGAGCAATTGTTCCCGTTGGTGAAAGGGTTGAGAACACACAGACAACAATTTAAGATATCGACAAAAACAATAATGGTGACATGGGGAAAGGGCTTTATCATGCAGTAATGATCAGAATCTGAATGCACTGTTTGAGAGTGTGCTGGAGAGAGAATCAATGCTGGCTTTCAATATAGAAGAAGGCAAAGCTTTTGGAGTGCTATATAGAAATGGAAGTGGAATGGGAACGACTGAGCTGCTTTCACAGAGAATGAGTGCTGACAAGATGGGCCAGTGACTTCCTTTACAGTGACCATTTCCTTATTTTAAGATTCATTAGGATGGTAATTGGACACGGAAACAGACCCTTCAGTCCAACTCGTCCTTGCTGACCAGATATCCGAAAGCAATCTAGTCTCATTTGCCTATTCATATACCCGTCCAGATGCTTTTTCAATGCTGTAATTGTACCAGCTTCCACCACCTCCCCTGGCAGCTCATTCCATACATGCACCATCCTCTGTGTGTAAAAGTTACCTCTTAGGTTCCTTTTAAATCTTTCCCCTCTCACCTTAAACCTATGCCTTCAAGTTTTGGAGTCCCCTACCCTGGGCAAAAAGACTTTATCCATTCATCCAATTCATGCCCCTCATGATTTTATGAACCTCTATAAGGGAACCCTTTAGCCTCCGATGCACCAGGGAAAACAGCCCTAGACCAGTCAGCCTCTCTCTATAGCTCAAACCCTCCAACCCTGGCAACATCCCTGTACATCTTTTCTGAAGCCTTTTAAGATGAACAACATCTTATGTGCATGCCTGAGGATTATCCTTTTCCAATTAGTTAATTGTTTAAAACTATCTAACCTTTTGCCAGAGTTGAAGGCTGAAAACCCAATTTTTTTGTCTTGATATCATTTCTCCAAGCACAAAAAAAGGAGTATAATTCACCATAGGTATCATTCACCTTGTTTGTTTTTAAATAAACCTTCACATTTGTATTTTGTGATCAATCTGATTTCTGACCTTTTTAAGGATTTCCATAATCTTCAAAGTTATTTGACCTTTACAAATATTTTGCCTCCTGTTGTGTTAGTCAAACTGTAGCTAATGCAACTGCTGAGACAGAATACAGGAAGCAGATGCATGTAATTTTGTATTCTGTAAATGAATCCATTATCAAGAAAAATATTAATGCTCAGATTGCAAAGGAAGTCTGGGGAGAGATGCAGTGGTGTTTGTCGAGGTTCATCTCGAATAGTCCCGTGATGCGGGACTCTGTGCTCCACGGGCTGTTCTCTGGTTGCACACCAAGACAAACATCGACTGCGCCTGGAGGACCATCAACTCGGGGAAAGATGCTCATTGGTCTGCCTGAATTTGTTGACCTTCTGGTGCAAAGAGTTGACCTTGACCGAGTATTACAGACTGGCACGTTCAAAGTCTAGGACTATGTACTGAGGGACGCACTAAAGTTCAGAGCAGCTGCTGCCAAGGCTTAGTTAGGAAAGACCACTTCCTGCCAATGTATTACGGGGTTCTGTTCGGTTACTGGACCCTTCTGGCACCTCAAATATATGCAAATAAAATCTACTGTAAGTAAGAAATGCTTTGGGTTTGTTTGTTTCTCCATACATTTCTGTGCAGAACCAAACTCCTTTTGTGAGTATGTATGTAAACATATTTTATTGCTAAAGTATATTTTTGAATAAACAAAAATGTTTAGATTACATTCATGCCTTACCAACTGATCTCCAATCAAATGAACAATTAATAGTGCTGTGATTCAAATCTCACTATCACATAACACTGCGTTCTGAAATGTTGTAGGTGTGGTTCTTTCTTCAATTGGAAACCCAATGAATTTTGGAACCCTGGATGGTTTCTCACTCTCATTTGCTTCTGTTCCCGCTTTCTCCGCCTCTGTCCGTGTTAAACAACACAATATAATGATTTGCTCCATCTTTGTTTTATTGACCTTATGGCCAATGCTGCCTGAAATTTCCTCTCAATCATTCTCAGATCCAAGTAAAACTTTCCTCCATTCACCTTCTCCTCCTTGCATTCTCATTCTCTGAAATTATCCCATTGGCTTCTCTTCTAACCCATTTCTTCCTGGAGGCTGGAAACTGTGGAAAACCCTGTTTCCCTTGACCTTTTGTTTTTCCCCTATCCTGTTTCGATATTTTGAACACCAAGTATTTGATGTCACACTATTTTTCATCTGCTTCAGCTTCTATGTCACACTTTTCAACATAAGCAACATTGGTAGCATTGTCTTTGAGTACTTGACTTGGATCTCACAGTCTGAAATAAAACTGCAACTGAGATATAGAGTACAGACTGAGATCCAGTTAAAAATAAATCAGCAGGTATATCACCCAGCAGCAAATGCTTAGAATCAGTCTAGGATATGGAAAGCCATGTAACAAACACAGAAATGATAAAAAAGAAAATAATGTAATTAATTCTGCCTTGTGGCTTACAATAAATTATTACTCAAATGATGACATTCATTACCACGCTGTGCTGTATCCAACAGGGCTTGGAGATGAAATGTATTGACCCAAATATTGTTGGAATTATAACAATGGGCTTATAATGTACAAACTGACCAACCACTGGCAACGAAGGGAGATGTCAAGTGTGGTGAACTATCAGAACCCAACAGTTGATTAATGGCACCCTGCTATGTTTCTCAGACCAATGAATCGCAGAAGGCTACTGTGTGGAAGCAGGCCATGTGGAAACAGGCCATGTGGAAGCAGGCCATGTGGCCCATCAATTCAACACTAACCTTCCGAAGAGTCTTCCACCAGACCCATACCCCCCAACCCCCACACATTATCCCTGCATTTACCATGTCTAATCCACCTAGCCTGGACACTATGGGCAACTTACCATAACCAACCCACCTAACCTGCCCATCTTTGGACAGTGGGAGGTAACCAAAGCAGCCAGAAGAAAGCCACACAGACTCGGGGAGAATGTGCAAACTCCACACAGACAGTCACCTGAGGCTGGAATCAAAGCCGGGTCCCTGCTCTCAATTGAGTTCTCATGCAGCTACGTTTTAACGTTCATTCTTCGTTGCTGCAATCCAACTAATTGGAATAAATTGCTGTATTTCATTTCAAAGTTTCAGAAAAGGTTTACAAGGATGTTTTCAGAGTTGGAGGATTTGAGCTGTAGGGAGAGGCTGAACAGGCTGGGGCTGTTTTCCCTGGAGCGTCAGAGGCTAAGGGGTGACCTTATAGAGGTTTACAAAATTATGAGGGGCATGGATCGGATAAATAGACAAAGTCTTTTCCCTGGGGTCAGGGAGTCCAGAACTAGAGGGCATAGGTTTAGCGTGAGAAGGGAAAGATAAAAAAGAGACATACTGGGCAACTTTTTCACACAGAGGGTGGTACGTGTATGGAATGAGCTGCCAGAGGAAGTGGTAGAGGCTGGTACAATTACAACATTTAAGAGGCATTTGGATGGGTATATGAATAGGAAGGGTTTGGAAGGATATGGGCCAAGTGCTGGCAGGTGGGACTAGATTGGGTTGGGATATCTGGTTGGCATGGGCGGGTTGGAATGAAGGGTCTTGTCTGTGCTGTACATCTCTATGACTCTATGACAAGAATGCCCACCTCCCTGCTTCCCTGCTCTGTGTGGCAACAGCGCTAACTACTGAGCCACTGTACTACCCTTGACTCCTCAACTGTCCCCTCACTTTGAAAAGCTTTCTTGCCAAACTAATATGGGGATAATGTGGGGAAAGGCAATGAAGTGGATGGTCAGCCCATGATCATATCGAATGTGAAGCAGGCTAGACAGGTTGAACAGGGAGAAAGTGAGGACTGCAGATGCTGGAGATGAGAGTTGAGAGTGTGTTGCTGGAAAAGCAAAGCAGGTCAGAGGAGCAGGAAAATCGATGTTTCAGACTGGACCCCTTCGTCAGGAATGATTCCTGCTGCCTGACCTGCTGTGCTTTTCCAGCAACACACTCTCAACTCTGATCTCCAGCATCTGCAGACCTCACTGTCTCCTGCTGGAGATCAGAGCTGAGAATGTGGTGCTGGAAAAGTTAACAGGCAGCATCCAAGGAACAGGAGAATCGGCGTTTCGGGCATATGCCCTTCATCGATTCTCCTGCTCTTCGGATACTGCCTGACCTGCTGTGCTTTTCCAGCACCACACCCCTGCCTCAACAGTGGGAACAGTCTACTCCTGCTCCTATAGATTTCTCATTGCTGTATTTGCACATTGATGGCTAATTGCTTCACGTCCAGGGCTGAACGTTGGACAGTGCCAATGGAGATGTCCAGAGACCTGATAAAAGGTTGATCAGAAAGATAATAGATAACAAAATAAATACAACTGAACAAATGCAGAAACTGTGAGATTTATCTAAAAAGCTGACACAGGACAGGCAAGGGAACAGACCAATCATCCCCTGGAAATCTCTTGATAGTGATATGCTGCACAACCAATAGGAATTTTACATTCTAATCACATGGCTAAATGTAATGGGCCAATGATAGAGCTAATACAACAGAATAAACTTAAACAGACATCCTTGAAAGGAAAGTTTTATTTTAAGTTCTTGCTGCCAAATATATGACAGCAATTGAGTTCTCATGCAGCTACATTTAATATTCAATCTTAATTGTTGCAATTCAACCAATTGGAATAAATTACTGTCTTTCATTACAAGAATGCCCATCTCCCTGCTTCCCATATTCCCCCACCCAATTGTTGAATCCCACCATAAAGAACGTTTATCAGCAGGTCGGAATAATTGTTAAATGTCATTGCAGTTAGGTCTTGTCTTTCTGAAGCAGTGAACGTATCAACACTGTTAGGGAAGTGAGATGCTCCAATTACCATTGATGCTGGCTATTGTCACAGAACAAATGCTTTCCTTCTCCAGCTCATATGTCTTCTTTGGCTGTACTAATTTCCAGGCAATTGCTTCCAGTCTTCATTTTTTTTTCAAATCAGTAAAGATAACATTTATTTCAGATTGGATCGCACACTGGAAAATTAACGCATCACTAGTCTCTGCTATGATCCAGCCCGTCTGGGACATTGTGTTGCCTGTGTAAACAGGAAAGAAAGATTTGTCATTTATATTGCACGTTTTGTGACCACAGCACATTATCAAATAGCGTTATAGCTTCTGAAATGTAGCCACTGATCTAACATTGGAAATATACTCGACAATTTACACGCAGAAAGGATTCCCAGAGAGGAATGTGATAATCATGAGATTATCTGTTTTAGTGATGTTGATCAGGGTTAAAGATAAGCCAGTACAATGCAGAGAATTTCCTCGCTCTTTGAAGACGACATGGGATCTTTAAAAATTATCAAATTACTCAAAGTTCCAAATTTCCTTTCAGATGAATTTGGGTTAACGTAAAACGCTGATCAGGTTTCTGCATTTAACAAGAAACTACTACTGATTACAAACAAATCAGTTTTACCCTCAGAAATACAAAGCATGAATTGCCAATTTATAAATGTCTCACATAAACACTACCCCTTCTTAAAACCCTACATACACATGTAGATAGTCAAAGACACCAAAACAACATGGACATTATAGGTAGAGAATATAATAGAGTTATAGAGGTTTACAGCAGGGAAACAGACCCTTCGGTCCAACCCGTCCATGCCGACCAGATATCCCAACCCGATCTAGTCCCATCTGCTAGCACCTAGCCCATATCCCTCCTAACTCTTCCTATTCATGTACCTATCCATTTTAAGTGTATAAGTCCTGCTAAGATTTGCTTTCCCAAAATGCAGCACTTTGCATTTATCTGAATTAAACTCCATCTGCCACTTCTTGACCCATTGGCCCATCTGGTCAAGATCCTATTGTAATCTGAGGTAACCTTCTTCACTGTCCACTACACCTCCAATTTTGGTGTCATCTGCAAACTTACTAACTGTACCTCTTATGTTGCATTCAAATCATTTACGTAAATGACAAAATGTAGCGGACCCAGCACCAATCCTTGTGGCACTCCACTGGTCACAGGCCTCCAGTCTGAAAAACAACTCTCCACCACCACCCTCTGTCTTCTACCTTTGAGCCAGTTCTGTATCCAAATGGCTAGTTCTCCTTGTATTCCATGAGATTTAACCTTGCTAATCAGTCTCCCATGGCTTTGTTACTTCTTCAAAAAACTTAATCAAGTTTGTGAGGTTTAAGAGGAATACAGTATCATATCACTAATCCACGAGTTTCAATGAGCTGACCTTTTGCTGCTCTGAGGTTTTCTGATATTTGATTTTCATCCCAAGTCCTCTCAGTTCTTTACTAAAGAAACAGATTGGTTAATTGTTCAGTCTCTCAGCCAATGGTTATTAGCAGCAGTGCATAAGCAAATGACAAATGGGAACAGTAAACTTCTTTCCAATTTCTTGCAACCTTTTTGCAAGAAGCGAGAGGACGTTTCATTTTTAGAGACTAGAGGTCTTCTGCCACTGTATTTTTCACACACAGGCTGTCAATCTGCCCAGGAGTGAATCAGAATACTGGTGTTATGCTAAGCACTCCAAAACCACACAATCAGTCCTGCTAGAAAAAAAACTAATCAACAGACTGATTCTGGGCAAAATATCCTAAAGTCTCATACAGGCATGGTGCCGATGAGGCTAACCAACCTTCCCAATGCCTGAACAATCCAACTGTGTAAATATAATCCACATGTTCCAGCAACTTGTTTTAAACCTGCAGAATTGCTTTCCAAAGTTTCCTTGGTTTAAAGCAATATTCTTTTCCCAATTCAGTCCACAATCCAAAAATGACCTGAAGATATAAGGATCTTATGCATCACCTTCCTTGGATAATTTGAAGCTTGATAAATTACTGGAAGCATACTCCTCAGTTGTAACATAGAGTCTAATGTAAGCCTAGACACATCCCTGCCAGAGTTGTGACAGGTAGTTGTGGAAATCTTCAATACCATGATGTCCATGGTCAGTTCCTTATGTTCTGAGAGATACGAGTCTACAAATTGCCCTTGACATTCAATGGTATTACCATCACTGAATTCCCCACTCTCAAATTTCTGGGAATTACCATTGAACAGAGACTGAACTGGACTAATCATATTAATACAATGGCTACAACAGCAGATAAGAGGCTGAGAATCCTGCAGCACCCTTGTCCATAAAGACAGCACAAAACCCAGATGTTTGTCCATCATCAAGATAGCGCAAGTCAGGAGTACGTTGGAATGCTCCCCACTTGTCTGCATAAGTGCGGCTTCATCAACCCTCAAACTTGACATGACCCAGTTTTTATTGACATCCATTAAACGTGCGACATAAGTGGACATTGAGCATGAAGGTGCAGGAAACCTGGTTCGAAAGGCAAAACTAGATCCCAGGACAAAGCACGAGAAAGAATCAAGATGGTACAATGCCACAACACTGGCAGCAAGCAAAGTTTGACAAAGGTGCACACTTGCAAACATTTCAATGAAGTCCAATGGAAACCAAGTGAAAGGCAAACTTTGGATGATGATTCAAGCCTTCCATATTTCTAACCTGATATGTCATGTCAATACAATAAGGTGATCAGGAGCATTTACAACCACTGATAGCATACATCCTGAAAAAGCAGCACACCATACAGTAAAAGGTAAAGTCAACACAGGAGCTAGCATGAGATATTTCACAATTCATTCACAGGACGAGGATGTCGCTGGCTTAGCCAGCATTTATTACCCATTCCTAATTGCCAGACGGCAGTTAAGAGTTAACAGTAATGCTATGGCTCTGGAGTCACATGTAGTCCAGACCAGGTTAAGGATGGCAGTGTCCTTCATAAAAGACATGAGTGAACTGAATGGGTTTGTCTGACGATCAACAATGATTTCATGGGCATCATTAGACTTTTGTTTCCAGATTTATTTTTAAAAATTGAACACAAAGTTGGCAATCTGTCATTGCAGGACTTGAACTCAGGTCCCCAGAGTATTTTCTGGGTCTCTGGATTAACAGCCGAGTGAGAACAAGACTAAGCCATCACTTTCCCTGATATCACCACTAGACATCCTGAAATGCATGTACTTCAGCAAGTGGCACTCCAAAGTACAGCCTAAGAGAGACTATTAAAGAGGATTTGTAGCAGACGACCAATTCCACGCTATGGTAGAATCACACTGTGTGCCGCCGATATGCAGATGCACCTTGGCTTGCCGAAATCTTTGAAGTGGTAGGTACCAATGGTCCAAAAATGCAGTATGTGCAGATCTTAGTATAGTCATCATTCATAATATTTAAGCCACACACATTTATGATAAAATAGACTGCACGTAGCACAACCAAATCAGGTCACAATCTCTAAGGACATGACATTGAAATGAGAAAAAAGGCAGGTGCCAGGATGATTACATCTGACATCCTGATCAGGTTATCTAACCCCCACAAAGACCAAGCTGCTTCTCTTGATCTACACACTGCTGCTCTTGTTTACAAAATTGAAGATGTTCTCAAGTTTATTCTTTATACTTTCTCTTTTTTGTATTAAGTGTTCATCACTGGAAAAGAGGAATGTTCTGTGTTTACCCATGGTGAGTATGCCAAGAATGCTTTAATAGCTTTCACATGATATCATCATTGTATCATACATGTGACCTAAAGGTATAAAGACCTCATAGTCCATCTTGTGTAGGATCATTGGAAACCTGACACTCCTTTAGAAGTATGCTGCTCGGAGTTAATGTAACAGCGTAATTTTAGCCAGACACATATGTAGGCCATAAGATATATAAGAAGAATTAGGCTATTTGGTCCATTGAGTCTGCTTGCCCATTCAATCATGGCAGACATGTTTCTTAAATCATTCTCCTGCCTTCTCCCTGTTACCCTTGAACTCCTTATTCATCAAGAAACAATTTAACTCTGTCCCAAATGCACTCAATGATTCGACCTCTACAGCTTTCCACACCAAGACTGAGATGAGGAGGAATTTTTTTTCTCTCAGAGGGTTGAGAGTCTTTGGAACTCCTTGCCACAGAAAGCTGTGGGGACAGAGATCTCATGTATATTTACAGGTTACAGGAAAAGGGCAGAAAAGTGGGCATGAGGAATGTTAGATTTGCTGTGATCTTACTGAATGGTAGAGCAGGCTCAAGGGGCTGAATGGCCTAACCCTGTCCACATTGCTTATGGTCCTATCGACTCAATGAGTTCCATAGATTCACCACCTTCTGGGTGAAGGAATTCCTGCTCATCTAAGCTCCAAAGAGTCATCCCTTCTCTCTGTGGCTGTGCCCTTCGGACCTAGTCTCTCTTACCAGTGGAAACATCTTCTCGACACCCCTCTATCCAGGACTCTCAGTATTTTGTAAGTTTCAATCAGATCCCCCCACCCCCATCCTTCCAAACTTTATCAAGTATAGAACCAGAGTTCTTAACCACTCTCCATATAACAAGCCCTTTGTCCCCGTGATTATTGTTGTAAACTTTCATGAGGAGAGCAATGTTTGTAGATACATGTACACATGATATCCTTTCACAGTTTCTTATATTATGGGGGATACCATAAATTTTGCCGCATCAGGCAAAATACCATTTGGAGGCAAATACAGACTAAGTTTAATATTTATTCTGAAAGACAGAACATCAGAGATGTCCACCACTACTGCAGCATCAGAATGTTATCCAGTAGAAAAATTAAACTATGGGCGCTTCTGATGTAGTATGTATGAAAAATTCCATGATTGGACTTTACTATGAATAAGGAGTTTTTCTTGAGTCCTGTTATTTCAAACTATTTTTTCCGTGGGATTGCAACATCCGAAGGTTTTGAACTTTTTGCTGGGATCTGAGATAAGGAACAATAGTTATTCAAAGTCCACTTTCCTTCACAGAGTTGGGGTATTTTCTTTTCGCTCTGCAGGAAGTTGCCAGTAAGACATAAGGTGACCTCATCCATTCTTCAGACCCAGGTTTTCTACAGTAAACTCATTAATAAAGATGTTCTGCTTTTTAAAAATTATTCAATGGAATTATCTTTCTGTCAGTAAAGCTTGCTAGGTAAATCCAGTATCCCAATGGGATGGCCCTAATGAAGGCAATATTAATATCGAGTGTTCCTACGACAGCATGTTGTCATAGCATACAGAACTCCAGTAACAGGCGAAAGTGAGGACTGCAGATGCTGGAGATCAGAGTCAAGGTTAGAGCGGTGCTGGAAAAGGTCAGGCTGCATCTGAGGGGCAGGAAAATGCTGCCCGACCTGCTGTGCTTTTCCAGCACCACTCAAATCAGAACTCCAGTAACAGTCTTAGATACCACAGGTAGCTATATCAACACAGGGCAATACTATCGACAACAGTAATACAGTAAAGAACTGGCATTCATAAAGGTCCTTTAAAATAATAAAGTGTCCTTCGATGGTTCAAGGAAGTTTTATCAAAAAATGTTGACATCAAAGCAGATATTACATGAGATATATCAGCAGATGACCAAAGGCTGGTTTAATCAGCTTGATTTTGAAGACCATCATAACAGAAGAGTGTGAGGTGGAGAGGCAGAATTTCATAGATTAGGACAGTATCAGATGAAAATACATGATAAGTGGATGGACAGCAAGGTAGTACTTAGGATCAGAGAGAGCTGGGTGTGATGTACATAGGTTCTTGAAGGACAGTTGGATCCATCACACCCACTCCAGTTACAGGTTCTGCCCCCACTCCTAGCTCTACACCCACATCAGATCCCAGCTCCCAATCCTGCCGAGTTTTCACCATCCCCCCAGACCTCCCCCTCACTGAGGACGAACGATCAGTCCTCAGCAAAGGACTCACCTTCATCCCCCTCCGTCCACGCATCAATGAATTTAATACACGCCGTGATGTCGAACAATTCTTCTGTCGCCTCCGCCTCCGAGCTTACTTTCACAATCAGGACTCCCGCCCACCTTCCGAGGACCCCTTCGCCCACCTCCAACACACTGCATCCAACTGGACACCCCGCACTGGCCTATTACCTGCCCTCGACCTTTTCATTTCCAACTGCCACCGGGACATTAACTGCCTCAACCTGTCTACATCCCTTCCCCACTCCAACCTCTCACCCTGACAACGCACAGCCCTCCAATCCCTCTGCTCCAATCCCAACCTCACCATCAAGCCAGTGGATAAAGGGGGCACAGTGGTAGTCTGGCGCACTGACCTCTACACCGCTGAAGCCAAACGTCAACTCGAGGACACCTCTTCCTACTGCCCCCTTGACCATGACCCCACCCCCTATCACCAACCCATCATCTCCCAGACCATACAGAACCTCATCACTCAGGAGATCTCCCACCCACAGCTTCCAACCTCATAGTCCGGGAACCCCGCACTGCCCGGTTCTACCTCCTTCCCAAGATCCACAAGCCTACCATCCTGGCCGACCCATTGTCTCAGCATGCTCCTGCCCCACTGAACTCATCTCTACCTACCTCGACACTGTCCTATCCCCCCTAGTCCAGGAACTCCCCACATATGTTCGAGACACCACCCACGCCCTCCACCTCCTCCAAGACTTCCGTTTCCTTGGCCCCCAACGCCTCATCTTCACCATGGATATCCAATCCCTCTACACCTCCATCTGCCATGACCAGGGCCTCCAAGCCCTCCGTTTTTTCCTCTCCAGACATCCCCAACAGTACCCTTCCACCGACACTCTCATTCGTTTGGCCGAACTGGTCCTCACCCTTAACAATTTCTCATTTGAATCCTCCCACTTCCTCCAGACCAAAGGGGTAGCCATGGGCACACGTATGGGCCCCAGCTATGCCTGTCTCTTTGTTGGTATACGTAGAGCAGTTGATCTTCCGTAATTACACCGGCACCACTCCCCACCTCTTCCTCCGCTACATTGATGACTGCATTGGCGCCACCTCGTGCTCCCGCGAGGAGGTTGAGCAATTCATCAACTTCACCAACACATTCCACCGTGACCTTAAATTTACCTGGACCATCTCTGAAACCTACCTCCCCTTCCTGGACATCTCCATCTCCATTAATGATGACCGACTTGACACTGACATTTTTTACAAACCCACCGACTCCCACAGCTACCTGGATTACACCTCTTCCCACCCTATCTCTTGCAAAAATGCCATCCCGTATTCCCAATTCCTCCGCCTCCGCCGTATCTGCTCCCTGGAGGACCAGTTCCACCACAGAACACATCAGGTGGCCTCCTTCTTTGGAGACAGCAATTTCCCTTCCCACGTGGTTAAAGATGCCCTCCAACGTATCCCGTCTACATCCCGCACCTCTGCCCTCAGACCCCACCCCTCCAACCGTAACGAGGACAGAACGCCCCTGGTGCTCACCTTCCACCCTACCAACCTTCACATAAACCAAATCATCCGCCGACATTTCCGCCACCTCCAAACCGACCCCACCACCAGGGATATATTTCCCTCCCCTCCCCTTTCCGCCTTCCGCAAAGACCATTCCCTCCACGACTACCTGGTCAGGTCCACACCCCCCTACGACCCACCCTCCCATTCTGGCACTTTCCCCTGCCACCGCAGGAACTGTAAAACCTGCGCCCACACCTCCTCCCTCACCTCTATCCAAGGCCCTAAAGGAGCCTTCCACATCCATCAAAGTTTTACTTGCACATCCACTAATATCATTTATTGTATCCGTTGCTCCTGATGCGGTCTCCTCTACATTGGGGAGACTGGGCGCCTCCTAGCAGAGCGCTTTAGGGATCATCTCCGAGACACCCGCACCAATCAACCACACCGCCCCGTGGCCCAACATTTCAACTTCCTCTCCCACTCTGCCGAAGACATGGAGGTCCTGGGCCTCCTTCACCGCCACTCCCTCACCACCAGACGCCTGGAGGAAGAACGCCTCATCTTCCGCCTCAGAACACTTCAACCCCAGGCCATCAATGTGGACTTCAACAGTTTCCTCATTTCCCCTTCCCCCACCTCACCCTGGTTCTAAACTTCCAGCTCAGTAACTGTCCCCATAACTTGTCCGGACTTGTCCGACCTGCCTATCTCCTTTTCCACCTATCCACTCCACCCTCTCCTCCTTGACCTATCACCTTCATCCCCTCCCCCACTAACCCATTGTACTCTATGCTACTCTCTCCCCACCCCCACCCTCCTCTAGCTTATCTCTCCATGCTTCAGGCTCACTGCCTTTATTCCTGATGAAGGGCCTTTGCCCGAAACATCGGTTTCGAAGCTACTTGGATGCTGCCTGAACTGCTGTGCTCTTCCAGCACCACTAATCCAGAAATAGGAAATTTAATAAGCTATTCATGCCTCTATTAGTTGAGGAATTGAATACAAGAGTTTGGAGGCTGCGATGGAGCTGTGGCAGGACATTTTTTAGGCTGCAGCTGGAGTACCATGGTCCCCACACTACAGGAAGGATGTGATTGCACTGGAGATGGCTCAGAGATGGTCATCAGGATGTTGCCTGGGCTGGAACAATGCAGATATGAAGGGAGACCAGATAGAGTCATAGAGTTATTCAGAATGGAAACAGACCTTCAGTCCAACTCATTCATGTTGACCATGTTTCCTAAACCAAACCGGTCCCATTTTATTGCTTTTGGCCCAGATCCCTCTAACTCTTTCCTATTCGTGAACCTGTCCAAATGTCTTTTAAATGATGTAACTGTACCTGCCTCTACCACTTCCCATGCAATTTGTTATAGGCTGGGGTTGCTTTCATTAGAGCAGAACATATTGAGGTGGGACCAAATGGAGGTGTGTAAAAATATGATGGGCATCAACAGAATCATTGAGAATAAACCTTCCCCCTTCTTAGAGGAGTCAATTACCAGGAGACATGGATTTAAGATAAGGAACAGGACATTTAGAAGGGATTGAAGGAGAAGGTGGTGGAGCCAGTGTGGGAAAAAGATCTGCCACCCTGCCCACCCACAGCATGGCCACATAAAAAAAACACAGAAACTGGCCTGCGAAGCACAGAAATCAAGCCTGCCAGTATGTACAGAACATACCTACAATGCCCCAGTCTTGGCCAAACAGGCTAACAAAGAAACCAGACATGGGCCAAGCTATTCCTAGATCAGAGAATATACTTCCCAAACAACCTTCACAGTAAAGTTCCCATCCCCTATTAGCACTGAAGTTCTAATACCCTAAGGACAAGCTCATTTCATGTTTGCACATTCTCCCTGTGTCTGCTTGGGTTTCCTCCGGGTGCTCCGGTTTCCTCCCACAGTCCAAAGATGTGCAGGTCAGGTGAATTGGCCATGCTAAATTGCCCGTAGTGTTAGGTAAAAGGGTAAATGTAGGGGAATGGGTGGGTTGCGCTTCGGCGGGTCGGTGTGGACTTGTTGGGCCGAAGGGCCTGTTTCCACACTGTAAGAAATCTAATTTCCCATTGAAACCAATGCCGCATAAACAAAGAGGCAGACCAAGAGACCAGGGAAGACTACACTCGCAGGAGGAACACAATGGACACACCTGAGTGGCAGGAGAAGGGACATTTACACATATTCGTGCAGATGAGAAATACAATGAAGAATCCTCTAGAAGACTTTCTCCCCCACTCACGGAGATGGCTGGAATCTCTTGCATCAATTACAAAGAATTGCTACTGCCCGACGCTTGATTAACTTCCATTCAGTTTATTCCTGTTTTAATCGCTTTACAATTTTCACATTGTACTGCAACTGCTTTACAATTATCACCTTTGTGTTGTACCCCTATAAAGCCTGCCTGCACCTTCTGTTCTGGGAAGAGCATTCTGGCCATCTGTGCAGAGAATCAGTTCTGTGTCAGCCTGGTCAATTTCTCTTCCGCGATATCGCTTTGTTTAATAAACCGCTTGTCAATTTCACCACGATCCTTGTCTGTGGTCTCTGATTCATTGGGCTCAATTTCTCCGACAGGCAGAAACCATTATGACATTTAAAAGGTATTTAGATGAACACTTGAAGTGCCATAGCATGCAAGACTATTTACCAAGTGCTCAGGAATGGGATAAAAGTATATAGAAGATTGCCCAACAGTAGGGACTCAGTGGGCAAAAGGGTCTTTTTCTGTGCTGCAACATTCTGACACTAAGGAGATCACTGGGTTACAGTAACACCAAAGACAGTGTCATCATCGCACTGAGATTCCATGGAAAATTCCAGCCACATGTGCAATTATCATTTTCACTTCCAACACTTAGGGTGGAATCTTCCCAGCACCCAAGCGACATGGGCAATGTTGAGTCAGTTGGGAAAATATTAGACAATCGGAGAAATGAAATTCATGGCATCAAAGAAGAAAAGTCAGATTCAGCAAGCAAGTTTTGAACAGTGAGAGGGGAATCTTGCTGAACAGCAAATGGCCGATTTTACTGCATTTGCTGCTGCTCCCATCCATCTGCTGCTTCCAGATGGTAGTCATTGTGAATTTTGAAAAACTATCAATGAGATACTGCAGTGCATCGTGTAGCTGGTATACACTGCTGCAACTGAGTGTCAGTGATGAAAGGGGGTGAAGGCTGAAGGTGGATGGGGTGTCATTCAAGGCTGTTTTGACCTGGGTGATGTCAAACCTCTTGAGTATTGTTGCAGCTACACTCGTCCAGGCAAATGGAGAGACATTCCTAGGGCTTGTGCCTTGTGAATGGTGGACAGGATCTAGGGAGACAAGGGGTGTAGCTAGCTTCAGAATGTTTGGTCCCTGACCTGCTCGTGTAGATTAGATTCCCTACAGTGATGAAACATGCCCTTCGGCCCAACCGGTCCACACCGACCCTCCGAAGAGCAACCCACCCAGACCCATTTCCCCTTGACTAATGCACGTGACACTATGGGCAATGTAGCATGGCCAATTCACCTGACCTGGACTGTGGGAGGAAACCGGAGCACCCGGAGGAAACCCACGCAGACATGGGGAGAATGTGCAAACTTCACACAGACGGTCACCTGAGGCTGGGATCGAACCCAGGACTCTGGTGCTGTGAGGCTGCAGTGCTAACCACTGAGCCACAATGCTGCCCTCTGAGCCACCGTGTCGCCTTAGCCATAGGTACTTATTTGACTAGACAAAGTTTGATTTCTGGTCAATGGGAATCCCCAAGACATTGATAAGGAGGGGATTTAGAGGTGATAGTGCCACTGATGTCAAGTGGAAATGATTAGATTCTCTCTTGTTGGAGACCACATATTGTGACACTTGTGTTGAACAAATGCTGCTCTCATCTGCACTAGTAATTTACCAGCTGTGTGCCTGGATCAAGAGATTATCAAATTTTTATTGTTGGATGTAATCCTACTTTGATCAATAAATCAATTCCACATAAATTACACATGATATAATACAGTCCATCAGACCTGCAAAAACCGAAAAAATTACTTGGATGTACAGATAGAATATCAATGTAAACTTTAATCATGCCAGATTCAAATATTATCAATAAAACAGCAGTACTCAGTAGACTAGTCCCATCCCTTGTACTCTCCCTCACACTCGTAGCAGTTCCAGTCCCACATCCTCACACTCTCATGTTGTACTGAGAAGGACATTGTGCCAACTCCATTATTGACCTACAAGCATTGCCAGTTATGAGGGAATATTGTCTTGGAACCAGTTCTAATTCTGAGTGCGTTTCTGCACTCGAAACCTTTCTGGTTTACAATAACAAGGCACTGATCAGGTCTGTGGTATATATAGATCTAGCATTATCTGGGTTACAGATCAAGCTTGATGAACAGAAGATGTTCTGTGTACAACAGGGCCACAGGAAATGTCTGCTGTGGCTTTGCCCTTACAAATTAAGACTGGAGTAAGGAGAGGTAAGTGGGCCATGGGGAATCATTAGAACCAGCTCAACTGTTTATTATCAGTCGTGACCAGCTTAGTGCATTGGCAATGTTGTGGAGAGAGCGCAGTGCAGTGAAACAAGAATCTTGCTGGGAATACAGAATAACAAGGAGACAGCAATTAGAGCATGGTGAAGCCTGACTCGTGGATAGCAGAGAGAGGGAGAGCTGTGGGAATTATTATGAGGTTTCATGGAACCTTTGTAGGGGGGAATGATCTGCGTGTCAGGAAGTATGAACAGGTCTATCTGACTGAAATGCTGTCAGTGTACAGTAATCACCAGCCATTTTCACAGCCAAACAAGAACTAATCAGAAAGAAAAGGCAGAAGACAGAAGGGGAAAGAATCTGTTCGGGAGGAACTTGTTCTGTGCAGCCAAGCAGTCTGTTTCTCTGATGATTACCATTGTGATTGCTGGCATACAAGGCAATGCCACATTGCTGTCTACTGCGGACTGCAAATTAACTGTGTAAACTGCTCCAATTCCACCTTGAATTCGATTCAGCCAGATCTTCTGTGCTTCTTCAGCACTTTTGGTTTTTATTCTTCCAAAGGTCTCCTGCCCCACTAGAAGTGCAGCTTGGGACAACTCAAGTCTGAAGAGCTTGTTGGATGCACACTTAAAGCTGTCCATTAGCGTTAGGATAATAGGGTCCCTCAAAGATCAGTATTTACTGTGGAAAAGGATATGGAAGATATAGAATGTCAGGAAATAAATGGTGACATCTTGCAAAATGTCCAGATTACAGAGAAGGAAGTGCTGGATGTCTTGAAACTCTATAGGATGAGGCTGAACAGGCTGGGGCTGTTTTCCCTGGAGCATCAGAGGCTGAGGGGTGACCTTATTGAGTCATAGAGTCATAGAGATGTACAGCATGGAAACAGACCCTTAAGTCCAACCCATCCACGCCGACCAGATATCCCAACCCAATCTAGTCCCACCTGCCAGCACCCGACCCATATCCCTCCAAATCCTTCCTATTCATATACCCATCCAAATGCCTCTTAAACGTTGCAATTGTACCAGCCTCCACCACTTCCTCTGGCAGCTCATTCCATACATGTACCACCCTCTGTGTGAAAAAGTTGCCCCTTAGGTCTCTTTTATATCTTTCCCCTCTCACCCTAAATCTATGCCCTCTAGTTCTGGATTCCCTGACCCCAGGGAAAAGACTTTGCCTATTTACCCTCTCCACGCCCCTCATAATTTTATAAACCTCTATAAGGTCACCCCTCAGCCTCCGACGCTCCGGGAAAAACAGCCCCAGCTTATTCAGCCTCTCCCTGTAGCTCAGATCCTCCAACCCTGGCAACATCCTTGTAAATCTTTTCTGAACTCTTTCAAGTTTCACAACATCTTTCTGATAGGAAGGAGACCAGAATTGCACGCAATATTCCAACAGTGGCCTAATCAATGTGCTGTACAGCTGCAACATGACCTCCCAACTCCTGTACTCAATACTCTGACCAATAAAGGAAAGCACACCAAACACCTTCTTCACTATCCTATCTACCTGCGACTCCACTTTCAAAGAGCTATGCATCTGCACTCCAAGGTCTCTTTGTTCAGCAACACTCCCTAGGACCTTACCATTATAAGTGTTTAATTCCTGCTAGGATTTGCTTTCCCAAAATGCAGCACCTCGCATTTATAGAGGTTTATAATATCATGAAGGGCAAGGACAGGGTGAATAGTCAAAGTCTTTTCCCCAGGGGTGGGGGAGTTCAAAACTACAGGACATAGGTTTAAGGTGAGAGGGGAAAGATTTAAAAGGGATCTAAGGAGCAACTTTTCACGCAGAGCGTGGTGCATGTATGGAATGAACTGTGAGAGGAAGTGGTGAAGGTTGGTACAATTGTAACATTTAAAAGGCATCTGGATGGGTATATGAATAGGGAGGGTTTAAAGGGATATTGGCCAAACACTGGCAAATGGGACTTGATTAACTTAGAATACCTTGTCGACATAAACAAGTTGGGCTAACGGGTCTGTTTCTGTGCTGTACATCTCCAATGACTTTGCATCTCTCAACCTCATGAAATCCCTGGCGTATGTGTCATCGTGCATAGGACATAGGTGGTGAAAAGTGAGCGCGGAGCTGAAATGTTAGCCCTGCTTAAAGCTCCTATTTAGGCAAATCATTAAATTCTTGTCATTTTAAGTTCTAGAAATCTTATCCTGTTTAAATTAAACTGCTGGAGATGCTCATTCACAGGACATTCTCTATCTCCCTCGCCGGCTTACCTTCTCCTGGTTAGAAAACAGCAGGGAATCTAATCCCTCGTGCTGTTTTGCTCTATCTTTTAGTTTAAATGCATACAATGTGTTTCATAGATTAAAAAGACTGGCTGCTGTTTTGAGCATCCCTTCTCACTGGTGGATTTATTGTAAAAGATCTGACAATTCCTCCCAACTGTTTCTTGCTGATAGTCTAAGTAAGGAGTGCTGCTTTCTTCCTAGTTGGAGAGTTCTGGGAATAGAAAACCCCGTGGTTCCATTAACTGTGGATCTGCATATTGTACCGCCTTCACTTTAACAAGTCACTGATACAGATTTTGTTCTTGGATGCCCAAAGAGTGCAGTGCCTGCCCCTAACTCTCTCCTCATAAAAAATAATACTTATTCATTTAACCTTTGGAGAGTTACTTTCAACTCCGGAATTTTGCTGTAATTATTGAGCAGTGTGTAATTCTCTCCAAGGTCATACAGACTATTCAGCAGCTGCTTTCTCCCATTTCAGTTCATACATCATAAGCTTTGCTTGATTGCTGGCTATATTCTGGGTTTAAGGCCTGCTATATTCTGGGATTAAGAACTGCTATATTCGGGGATTAAGGCCTGCTATATTCGGGGATTAAGGCCTGCTATATTCTGGGATTAAGCACTGCTATATTTGGAGTTTAAGGCCTGCTATATTCTGGGATTATGGCCTGCTATATTCTGGGTTTAAGGCCTGCTATATTATGGGATTAAGGCCTGCTATGTTCTGGTATTAAGGCCTCCTATATTCTGGGGTTAAGGCCTGCTATATTCTGGGATTAAGACCTGCAATATTCTGGGATTAAACCAGGCTATATTCTGGGTTTAAGGCCTGCTATATTATGGGATTAAGCCCTGCTATATTCTGAGATTAAGGCCTGCTATATTCTGGGTGTAAGACCTGCTATATTTTGGGATAAAGGCCTGCTATATTCTGGGTTTAAGGCCTGCTATAATCTGGGATTAAGACCTGCCATATTCTGGGATTAAGCACTGCTATATTCTGGGATTATGGCCTGCTATAGTCTGGGATTAAGGCCTGCTATATTATGGGATTAAACCCTGCTATATTCTGGGATTAACGCCTGCTATATTCTGGGATTAAGCCCTGTTATATTCAGGGTTTAAGGCCTGCTATATATTGGGATTAATGCCTGCTATATTCGGAGTTTAAGACCTGCTATATTCTGGATTTAAAGCCGTCTATATTCTGGGATGTAGCCCTGCTATATTCTGGTATTAAGGCCTGTTATATTCTGGGATTAAGGCCTGCTATATTCTGGGATTAAACCCTGCTATATTCTGGAATTAAGGCCTGCTATATTGTGGGATTAAACCCTACTATATTCTGGGATTAAGGCCTGCTATACTATGGAATTAAATTCTGCTATATTCTGGGATTAGGCCCAGCCAGTTCTGCGATTAAACCCTGCTATATTCTGGGTTTTAGGCCTGCTATATTCTGGTTTTAAAGACAGCTATATTCTGGGTGTAAGGCCTGCTATATTCTTGGTTTAATGCATGCTATATTCTAGGATTAAGGCCTGTTCTATTCTGCTTTTATGCCCTGCTATATTCCTGGATTAAGGCCTGCTATATTCTGGGTTTTAGCTCTGTTATATTCTGGGTATAAGACCTGCTGTATGCTGGGTTTAAGGCCTGCTATATTCTGCATTTAAGGCCCGCTATATTCTGGGATTACCCCTGCTATATTCTGGGTTTAATCCTGCTACATTCTGGGATTAAGCCCTGCTATATTCTTGGTGTAAGGCCTGCTATATTCTGGGTTTAATACCTGCTAAACTCTGGGATTAAGCCCTGCTATATTCTTGGAACACGGTCTGCTATATTCTGGGGTTAAGGCCTGCTGTATTCTGGGTTTAAGGCCTGCTATATTCTTGTATTAAGCCCTGTTATAATCTGGGATTAAGGCCTGCTATATTTGGGAATTAAACCCTACTATATTCTGGGTTTAAGGCCTGCTATATTCTGGGATTAAGGCCTGCTGTAATCTGGGATTAAGGCCTGCTATATTCTGGGATTAAGCCCTGCTGTATTCTGGGATTACACCCTTATATATTTTGGGATTTAGGCCTGCTCTATTCTGGGATTACACCCTGCTATATTCTGGAATTAAGGCCTGCTATTATCTGGGTTTAAAGCCTGTTATATTCTGGGATTAAGCCATGCTATATTCTGGGTTTAAAGCCTGCCATATTCTGGGATTACGCCAACATATTTTGGGATTTAGGCCTGCTATATTCTGGAATTAAGCCTTGCTATATTCTGGGATTAAGACCTGCTACATTCTGGGTTTAAGGCCTGCTATTATCTGGGTTTAAGTCCTGCTATATTCTGGGATTATGCCCTGCTATATTCTGGGATTAAGGCCTGCTATATTCTGGGACAAAGCCCTGCTTTTTCTTGAATGAAGGCCTGCTATATTCTGGGATTAAGGCCTGCTATGTTCTGGGATTAAACCCTACTATATTCTGGGTTTAAAGCCTGTGGTATTCTGGGTTTAAAGCCTGCGGTATTCTGGGTTTAATGCCTGCTATATTCTGAGATTAAGGCCTGCTATAATCTGTCTTTAAGGCCTGCTATATTCTGGGATTAACCCCTGCTATATTCTGGAATTACAGCCTGCTATATTCTGGGAGTAAGGCCTGCTACACTCTGGGTTTAAGGCCTGCTATATTCTGGGTTTAAGGCCTGCTAAATTCTGGGTTTAACGCCTGCTATATTATGGGATTAAGGCCTGCTACATTCTGGTTTTAAGGCATGCTGTATCCTGGGATTAAACCCTGGTATATTCTGGGTTTAAGGCCTGCTACATTCTGGGTTTAACGCCTGCTATATTATGGGATTAAGGCCTGCTACATTCTGGTTTTAAGGCATGCTGTATTCTGGGATTAAGGCATGCTATATTCTGGGATTAAGGCCTGCTATATTATGAGTTTAAGGTCAGCTATAATATGGGATTAAGGCCTGATATAGGATTCAGCCTGCTTAATTCTTGAATTAAATCCAGCTATATTCTGGGTCAAACGCCTGCAATATTCTGGGATTGAGCCCTGCTATATTCTTGGATTAAGGCCTGCTATATTCTGGGATAAAGGCCGGCTATATTCAGGGATTAAACCCTGCTATATTTTTGGATGAAGGCCTGCTATATTCTGGGATAAAGGCCGGCTATTTTCTGGGTTTAAAACCAGCTATATTCTGGGATTAAGCCCTGCTATATTCTGGGATTAAGGCCTGCTATATTTTGGAATTTAGCCCTCCTATATTCTGGGTTTAAGGCCTGCTATATTCTGGGTTTAAGGCCTGCTGTATTCTGGGTATAAGGCCTGCTATATTCCGGGTTTAAGGCCTGCTATATTCTGGGATTACCCCTGCTATATTCGGGGATTTAGCACTTCTATATTCTGGGATTTAGGTCTGCCATATTTTGGGATAAAACCCTGCTATATTCTGGGATTTAGGCCTGCTACATTCTGGGATTAAGCCCTGCTATATTCTTGGAGTAAGGCCTGCTTTATTCTGGGTTTAGGGCATGCTATATTCAGGGTTTAAGGCCTACTATATTCTTGTATTAAGTCCAGCTATATTCTGGGATTAAGGCCTGCTATATTCTGAGATTAAGGCATGCTATATTCTGGGATAGAGCCCTGCTATATTCTGGGTTAAAGGTCTACTATATTCTGGGATGAAGGCCTGCTATTTTCTGGGTTTAATGCCTGCTATAGTCTGCGATTAAGGCCTGCTATATTCTGGGTTTAAGGCCTGCTATATTCTGGGTTTAATGCCTGCTATATTCTGGGTTTAAACCCTGCTATATTCTGCGATTAAGGCCTGCTTTATACTTGTATTAATCCCTGCAATATTCTGGGTTTTAGGCCTGCTATAATCTGGGTTTAAGGCCTGCTATATTCTGGGTTTAATGCCTGCTATATTCTGGGTTTAAGGCCTGCTATATTCTTGTATTAAACCCTGTTATATTCTGAGTTTAAGGCCTGCTATATTCTGGGATTAAGGCATTTTATATTCTGGGATTAAGCCGTTATAATCTGGGATTAAGGCCTGCTATATTTGGGAATTTAGCCCTGCTATATTCTGGGTTTAAGGCCTGCTATATTCTGGGATTAAGGCCTGCTATATTCTGGTTTTAATGCCTGCTATATTCTGAGGTTATGGCCTTCTATATTCTGGGATTAGGCCCAGTCAGATTCTGTGATTATGTCCTGCTATATTCTGGATTAAGGCCTGCTATATTCTGGGAGTAAGCCCTGCTATATTCTGGGATTACAGTCTGCTATATTCTGGGATTAAGGCCTGCTATTATCTGGTTTTATGCCCTGCTATATTCTGGGAGTTATGCCTGCTATACTCTGGGATTAAGCCCTGCTATACTCTGCGATTAAGGCCTGCTATAATTTGGGATTAAGGCCTGCCATATTCCGGGTTTAAGGCCTGTTATATTCTGGGATTAAGGCCTGCTATTCTCTGGGTTTAAGGCTTGCGATATTCTGGGTGTAATGCCTGCTATATTCTGGGATTAAGACCTGTTCTATTCTTGGATTATGCCCTGATGTATTTTGTGATTTAGGCTTGCTATAATCTGGGATTAAGGCCTGCTATTTTCTGGGATAATGGTCTGCTATATTCTGGGATTAAACCCTGCTATAATCTTGGTTTAATGCCTGCTATATTCTGGGATTACAGTCTGTTATATTCTGGGAATAAGGCCTGCTATATTCTGGTTTTATGCCCTGCTATATTCTGGGAATTATGCCTGCTATATTCTGGGATAAATACCTGCTATATTCTGGGATTAAGATCTGCTATATTCTGGGATTAAGGCCTGTTATATTCTGGGATTAAGGCCTGCTATTCTCTGGGTTTAATGCCTGCGATATTCTGGGTGTAATGCCTGCTATATTCTGGGATTAAGACCGGCTATATTCTGGGATTATGCCCTGATGTATTTTGGGACTTAGGCCTACTATAATCTGGGGTTAAGGCCTGATTTAGTCTGGGATTAGGCCCTGCTATAATCTGGGTTTAATGCCTGGTATATTCTGGGATTAAGGCCTGCTATATTCTTGGAGTAAGGCCTGCTATATTCTGGGTTTAATTCCTGCTATATTCTGGGATTAACGCCTGCTATATTCTGGGTTCAAGGTCTGGCATAATCTGGTATTAACACCTGCTATATTTTGGGTTTAAGGCCTGCTATATTCAGGGGTTTAGCCCTGCTATATTCTAGGTTTAAGGCCAGCTATACTCTGGCATTAAACCCTGCTATATTTGGGGATAAAGGCATTCTATATTCTGGTATTAGGGCCTGCTATATTCTGGGATTAAATCCTGCTTTATTCTGGGATTAAGATCTGCTATATTCTGGGATTAAGGCCTGTAATAATCTGGTATTAAGGCCTGCTCTATACTGGGATTAAGGCCTGTAATATTCTTGGATTAAAGCCTGCTATATTCTGGGATTAAGGCCTGCTATATTCTGGGATTAAGACCTGCTGTATTCTGGGATTAAGATCTGCTATATTCTGGGATTAAGCCCTGCTATATTCTGGGATTAAGATCTGCTCTATTCTGGGATTAAGGCCTGTAATAATCTGGTATTAAGGCCTGCTCTATACTGGGATTAAGGCCTGTAATATTCTTGGATTAAGGCCTGCTATATTCTGGGATTAAGCCCTGCTGTATTCTGGGATTAAGATCTGCTATATTCTGGGATTAAGACCTGCTATATTCTGGGATTAGGATCTGCTATATTCTGTGATTAAGGCCTGCTATAATTTTGGATTAAGGCCTGCTCTATACTGGGATTAAGGCCTGTTATATTCTTGGATTCAGGCCTGCTATATTCTGGGGTTAAGGCCTGCTATATTCGGGGATTAAGGCCTGCTATATTCTGGAATTTAGCCCTCCTATATTCTGGGTTTAAGGCCTGCTGTATTCTGGGTTTAAGGTCTGCTATATTCCGGGTTTAAGGCCTGCTATATTCTGGGATTACCCCTGTTATATTCGGGGATTAAGCACTTCTATATTCTGGGATTTAGGTCTGCTATATTTTGGTATAAATCTTTGCTATATTCTGGGATTTAGGCCTGCTAAATTCTGGGATTAAGCCCTGCTATATTCTTGGAGTAAGGCCTGCTTTATTCTGGGTTTAGGGCCTGCTATATTCTGGGTTTAAGGCCTACTGTATTCTTGTATTAAGCCCGGCTATATTCTTGGATCAAGGCCTGCTATATTCTGGGATAGAGCCCTGCTATGTTCTGGGTTAAAGGCCTGCTATATTCTGGGATTAAGGCCTGCTATATACTGGGTTTAATGCCTGCTATATTCTGGGTTTAAGGCCTGCCATATGCTTGGATTAAGGCATGTTATATTCTGGGATTAAGACCTGTTATAATCTGGGATTAAGGCCTGCTATATTTGGGAATTTAGCCCTGCTATATTCTGGTTTTAAGGCCTGCTATATCCTGGGTTTTAGGCCGGCTATATTCTGGTTTTAAAGCCTGCTTTATTCTGAGGTTATGGCCTTCTATATTCTGGGATTAGGCCCAGTCAGATTCTGGGATTAAGCCCTGCTATATTCTGGGATTAAGGCCTGCTATATTCTGGGTGAAAGGCCTGCTACATTCTGGGATTACTCCCTGCTATATTCTGGGATTACAGTCTGCTATATTCTGGGATTAAGGCCTGCTATATTCCGGGATTACAGTCTGCTATATTCTGGGATTGAGGCCTGCTATATTCTGGTTTTTTGCCCTGCTATATTCTGGGATTTATACCTGCTATATTCTGGGATTAGGTTCTGCTATATTCTGGCTTTAAGACCTGCTATAATATGGGATTAAGGCCTGCTATATTCTGGGATTTAGGCCTGTGATATTCTGGAATTAAGGCCTGCTATTCTCTGGGTTTGAGGCCTGCAATATTCTGGGTGTAATGCCTGCTATCTTCTGGGATTAAGACCTGATATATTCTGGGATTACACCCTGATGTATTTTGGGATTTAGGCCTGCTATAATCTGGGATTAAGGCCTGCTATTTTCTGGGAGTAAGACCTGCTATAGTCTGGAAGTAAGCCCTGATATAATCTGGGTTTAATGCCTGGTATATTCTGGAATTTAGCCCTGCTTTAATATGGGTTTAATGCCTGGTATATTCTGGGATTTAGCCCTGCTATATTCTAGGATTACAGTCTGCTATATTCTGGGAATAAGGCCTGCTATATTCTGGGATTAAGACCTGTTGTAATCTGGGATTAAGGCCTGCTATATTTGGGAATTTAGCCCTGCTATATTCTGGTTTTAAGACCTGTTATATCCTGGGATTAAGGCCTGCTATATTCTGGTTTTAAGGCCTGCTTTATTATGAGGTTATGGCCTTCTATATTCTGGGATTAGGCCCAGTCAGATTCTGGGATTAAGCCATGCTATATCCTGGGTTTAAGGCCTGCTATATTCTCGTTTTAAGGCCAGCTATATTCTGGGATTAAGGCCTGCTATATTCTGGATTTAAGGCCTGCTACATTCTGGGATTATGCCCTGCTATATTCTGGGATTACAGTCTGGTATATTCTGGGATTAAGGCCTGCTATATTCTGGTTTTATGCCCTGCTACATTTTGGGATTTATGCCTGCTTTATTCTGGGATTAAGCCCTGCTATATTCTGGGATTAAGGCCTGCTATAATATGGAATTAAGGCCTGCTATATTCTGGGATTAAGCCCTGCTATAGTCTGGGATTAAGGCCTGCTATAATCTGTGTTTAATGCCTGATATATTCTGGGATTAAGCCCCGCTATATTCTGGGTATTAGGCCTGCAATATTCTAGGATTACAGCCTGGTATATTCTAGTATTATGGCCTGCTATGTTCTGGGATTAAGCTGAGCTATACTCTGTGATTACGGGCCGCTATACTCTGGGTTTAAGGCCTGCTATATTCTGGGTGTAAGGCCTGCTATATTCTGGGATTAAGATGCTATTTTCTGGGTTTAAAACCTGCTATATTCTGCGATTAAGGCCTGCTTTATTCTGGTATTAATCCCTGCAATCTTCTGTGTTTTATGCCTGCTATAATCTGGGTTTAAGGCCTGCTATATTCTGGGATTAAGACCTGCTATATTCTGGGAGTAAGCCCTGCTATAGTCTGGAAGTAAACCCTGATATAATCTGGGTTTAATGCCTGGTATATTCTGGAATTTAGCCCTGCTTTAATATGGGTTTAATGCCTGGTTTATTCTGGGATTTAGCCTTGCTATATTCTAGGATTACAGTCTGCTATATTCTGGGAATAAGGCCTGCTATATTCTGGGATTAAGACCTGTTGTAATCTGGGATTAAGGCCTGCTATATTTGGGAATTTAGCCCTGCTATATTCTGGTTTTAAGACCTGTTATATCCTGGGATTAAGGCCTGCTATATTCTGGTTTTAAGGCCTGCTTTATTATGAGGTTATGGCCTTCTATATTCTGGGATTAGGCCCAGTCAGATTCTGGGATTAAGCCATGCTATATCCTGGGTTTAAGGCCTGCTATATTCTCGTTTTAAAGCCAGCTATATTCTGGGATTAAGGCCTGCTATATTCTGGATTTAAGGCCTGCTACATTCTGGGATTATGCCCTGCTATATTCTGGGATTACAGTCTGGTATATTCTGGGATTAAGGCCTGCTATATTCTGGTTTTATGCCCTGCTACATTTTGGGATTTATGCCTGCTTTATTCTGGGATTAAGCCCTGTTATATTCTTGGATTCAGGCCTGCTATATTCTGGGGTTAAGGCCTGCTATATTCGGGGATTAAGGCCTGCTATATTCTGGAATTTAGCCCTCCTATATTCTGGGTTTAAGGCCTGCTGTATTCTGTGTTTAAGGTCTGCTATATTCCGGGTTTAAGGCCTGCTATATTCTGGGATTACCCCTGTTATATTCGGGGATTAAGCACTTCTATATTCTGGGATTTAGGTCTGCTATATTTTGGTATAAATCTTTGCTATATTCTGGGATTTAGGCCTGCTAAATTCTGGGATTAAGCCCTGCTATATTCTTGGAGTAAGGCCTGCTTTATTCTAGGTTTAGGGCCTGCTATATTCTGGGTTTAAGGCCTACTGTATTCTTGTATTAAGCCCGGCTATATTCTTGGATTAAGGCCTGCTATATTCTGGGAGAGAGCCCTGCTATGTTCTGGGATTAAAGGCCTGCTATATTCTGGGATTAAGGCCTGCTATATTCTGGGTTTAATGCCTGCTCTATTCTGCGTTTACGGCCTGCTTTAGTCTGGTATTAACCCCTGCTATATTCTGGGTTTTAGGCCTGCTATAATCTGGTTTTAAGGTCTGCTATATTCTTGTATTAAGCCCTGCTGTATTCTGGGTTTAAGGCCTGCCATATGCTTGGATTAAGGCATGTTATATTCTGGGATTAAGACCTGTTATAATCTGGGATTAAGGCCTGCTATATTTGGGAATTTAGCCCTGCTATATTCTGGTTTTAAGGCCTGCTATATCCTGGGTTTTAGGCCGGCTATATTCTGGTTTTAAAGCCTGCTTTATTCTGAGGTTATGGCCTTCTATATTCTGGGATTAGGCCCAGTCAGATTCTGGGATTAAGCCCTGCTATATTCTGGGATTAAGGCCTGCTATATTCTGGGTGAAAGGCCTGCTACATTCTGGGATTACTCCCTGCTATATTCTGGGATTACAGTCTGCTATATTCTGGGATTAAGGCCTGCTATATTCCGGGATTACAGTCTGCTATATTCTGGGATTGAGGCCTGCTATATTCTGGTTTTTTGCCCTGCTATATTCTGGGATTTATACCTGCTATATTCTGGGATTAGGTTCTGCTATATTCTGGCTTTAAGACCTGCTATAATATGGGATTAAGGCCTGCTATATTCTGGGATTTAGGCCTGTGATATTCTGGAATTAAGGCCTGCTATTCTCTGGGTTTGAGGCCTGCAATATTCTGGGTGTAATGCCTGCTATCTTCTGGGATTAAGACCTGATATATTCTGGGATTACACCCTGATGTATTTTGGGATTTAGGCCTGCTATAATCTGGGATTAAGGCCTGCTATTTTCTGGGAGTAAGACCTGCTATAGTCTGGAAGTAAGCCCTGATATAATCTGGGTTTAATGCCTGGTATATTCTGGAATTTAGCCCTGCTTTAATATGGGTTTAATGCCTGGTATATTCTGGGATTTAGCCCTGCTATATTCTAGGATTACAGTCTGCTATATTCTGGGAATAAGGCCTGCTATATTCTGGGATTAAGACCTGTTGTAATCTGGGATTAAGGCCTGCTATATTTGGGAATTTAGCCCTGCTATATTCTGGTTTTAAGACCTGTTATATCCTGGGATTAAGGCCTGCTATATTCTGGTTTTAAGGCCTGCTTTATTATGAGGTTATGGCCTTCTATATTCTGGGATTAGGCCCAGTCAGATTCTGGGATTAAGCCATGCTATATCCTGGGTTTAAGGCCTGCTATATTCTCGTTTTAAGGCCAGCTATATTCTGGGATTAAGGCCTGCTATATTCTGGATTTAAGGCCTGCTACATTCTGGGATTATGCCCTGCTATATTCTGGGATTACAGTCTGGTATATTCTGGGATTAAGGCCTGCTATATTCTGGTTTTATGCCCTGCTACATTTTGGGATTTATGCCTGCTTTATTCTGGGATTAAGCCCAGCTATATTCTGGGATTAAGGCCTGCTATAATATGGAATTAAGGCCTGCTATATTCTGGGATTAAGCCCTGCTATAGTCTGGGATTAAGGCCTGCTATAATCTGTGTTTAATGCCTGATATATTCTGGGATTAAGCCCCGCTATATTCTGGGTATTAGGCCTGCAATATTCTAGGATTACAGCCTGGTATATTCTAGTATTATGGCCTGCTATGTTCTGGGATTAAGCTGAGCTATACTCTGTGATTACGGGCCGCTATACTCTGGGTTTAAGGCCTGCTATATTCTGGGTGTAAGGCCTGCTATATTCTGAGATTAAGATGCTATTTTCTGGGTTTAAAACCTGCTATATTCTGCGATTAAGGCCTGCTTTATTCTGGTATTAATCCCTGCAATCTTCTGTGTTTTATGCCTGCTATAATCTGGGTTTAAGGCCTGCTATATTCTGGGATTAAGATCTGCTATATTCTGGGTTTAAGGCCTGCTATATTCTTGTATTAAGCACTGTTATATTCTGAGTTTAAGGCCTGCTATATTCTGGGATTAAGGCATGTTATATTCTGGGGTTAAGCCCTGTTATAATCTGTGATTAAGGTCTGCTATATTTGGGAATTTAGCCCTGCTATAATCTGAGTTTAAGGCCTGCTATATTCTGGGATTAGGACCTGCTATATTCTGGGATTACGCCCTGATGTATTTTGGGATTTAGGCCTGCTATAATCTGGGATTAAGGCCTGCTATTTTCTGGGATTAAGACCTGCTATATTCTGGGAGTAATCCCTGCTATAATCGGGGGTTAATGCCTGGTATATTATGGAATTTAGCCCTGCTATATTCTGGGATTACAGTCTGCTATATTCTGGGATTAAGCCCTGCTACATTCTGGGATTACAGTCTGCTATATTCTGGGATTAAGGCCTTCTATATTCT
Source organism: Chiloscyllium punctatum (assembly GCF_047496795.1). Lineage (NCBI taxonomy): Eukaryota > Metazoa > Chordata > Chondrichthyes > Orectolobiformes > Hemiscylliidae > Chiloscyllium > Chiloscyllium punctatum. The sequence continues at coordinate 49,693,081 of NC_092745.1, read as the reverse complement.
GGTTTTATGCCCTACTATATTCTGGGATTTATGCCTGCTATATTCTGGGATTAAGAGCTGCTATATTCTGGGATTAGGCTCTGCTATATTCTCGGATTAAGGCCTGCTATAATCTGGAATTAAGGCCTGCTATATTCTGGGATTAAGCCCTGCTATAGTCTGGGATTAAGCCCTGCTATAATCTGTGTTTAATGCCTGATATATTCGGGGATTAAGCCCCGCTATATTCTGGGTATTAGGCCTGCAATATTCTAGGATTACAGCCTGGTATATTCTCGGATTATGGCCTGCTATGTTCTGGGATTAAGCCTAGCTATACTCTGTGATTAAGGACCGGTATATTCTGGGATTAAGGCCTGCTATATTCTGGGTGTAAGGCCTGCTATATTCTGGGATTAAGACCCGCTATATTCTGGGTTTAAGACCTGCTATATTCTGCGATTAAGGCCTGCTTTATTCTGGTATTAATCCCTGCAATGTTCTGTGTTTTACGCCTGCTATAATCTGGGTTTAAGGCCTGCTATATTCTGGGTTTAATGCCTGCTTAATTCTGGGATTAACCCTGCTATATTGTTGGAGTAATGCCTACTATATTCTGGGTTTAAGGCCTGCTATATTCTGGGATTAAGCCCTTCTATGTTCTGTGTTTAAGGCCTGCTAAATTTTGGTTTTAACGCCTGCTATATTATGGGAATAAGGCCTGCTACATTCTGGTTTTAAGGCATTCTGTATCCTGGGATTAAGCCCTGGTATATTCTGGGTTTAAGGTCTGCTACATTCTGGGTTTAACGCCTGCTATATTATGGGATTAAGGCCTGTTACATTCTGGTTTTAAGGCATGCTGTATTCTGGGATTAAGGCATGCTATATTCTGGGATTAAGGCCTACTATATTCTGAGTTTAAGGCCAGCTATAATATGGGATTAAGGCCTGATATAGGATAAGCCCTGCTTAATTCTTGAATTAAATCCAGCTATATTCCGGGTTAAACGCCTGCAATATTCTGGGATTTAGCCCTGCTTTATTCTGGGATTAAGGCCTGTTATATTCTGGGTTGAATGTCTGCTAAATTCTGGGATTAAACCCTGCTATATTCTTGTATTAAACCCTGCTATATTCTTGTATTAAACCCTGCTATATTCTTGTATTAAGCCCTGCTATATTTTGAGTTTAAGGCCTGCTATATTCTGGGATTAAGGCATGTTATATTCTGGGATTAAACCCTGTTAAAATCATGGATTAAGGCCTGCTATATTTGGGAATTTAGCCCTGCTATATTCTGGGTTTAAGGCCTGCAATATTCTGGGATTAAGGCCTGCTATATTCTGGATTAAGGCCTGCTATATTCTGGGATTAAGCCCTGCTATTATCTGGTTTTATGCCCTGCTATATTCTGGGAGTTATGCCTGCTATACTCTGGGATTAAGACCTGCTATATTCTGCGATTAAGGCCTGCTATAATTTGGGATTAAGGCCTGCCATATTCCGGGTTTAAGGCCAGTTATATTCTGGGATTAAGGCCTGCTATTCTCTGTGTTTAAGGCTTGCAATATTCTGGGTGTAATGCCTGCTATATTCTGGGATTAAGACCTGTTCTATTCTTGGATTATGCCCTGATGTATTTTGTGATTTAGGCTTGCTATAATCTGGGATTAAGGCCTGCTATTTTCTGGGATAATGGTCTGCTATATTCTGGGATTAAACCCTGCTATAATCTGGGATTACAGTCTGCTATATTCTGGGAATAAGGCCTGCTATATTCTGGTTTTATGCCCTGCTATATTCTGGGAATTATGCCTGCTGTATTCTGGGATAAATACCTGCTATATTCTGGGATTACGCTCTGCTATATTCTGGGATTAAGATCTGCTATATTCTGGGATTAAGGCCTGTTATATTCTGGGATTAAGGCCTGCTATTCTCTGGGTTTAATGCCTGCGATATTCTGGGTGTAATGCCTGCTATATTCTGGGATTAAGACCTGCTATATTATGGGATTATGCCCTGATGTATTTTGGGATTTAGGCCTGCTATAATCTGGGGTTAAGGCCTGCTATAGTCTGGGATTAGGCCCTGCTATAATCTGGGTTTAATGCCTGGTATATTCTGGGATTAAGGCCTGCTATATTCTTGGAGTAAGGCCTGCTATATTCTGGGTTTAATTCCTGCTATATTCTGGGATTAACGCCTGCTATATTATGGGTTCAAGGTCTGTTATATTCTGGTGTTAACACCTGCTATATTTTGTGTTTAAGGCCTGCTATATTCGGCGGTTTAGCCCTGCTATATTCTAGGTTTAAGGCCAGCTATACTCTGGCATTAAACCCTGCTATATTTGGGGATAAAGGCATTCTATATTCTGGTATTAGGGCCTGCTATATTCTGGGATTAAATCCTGCTTTATTCTGGGATTAAGATCTGCTATATTCTGGGATTAAGGCCTGCAATAATCTGGTATTAAGGCCTGCTCTATACTGGGATTAAGGCCAGTTATATTCTTGGATTAAAGCCTGCTATATTCTGGGATTAAGACCTGCTATATTCTGGGATTAAGGCCTGTGATATTATGGGATTAGGCCTGCTATTCTCTGGGTTTAAGGCCTGCGATATTCTGGGTGTAATGCCTGCTATATTCTGGGATTAAGACCTGCTATATTCTGGGATTATGCCCTGATGTATTTTGGGATTTAGGCCTGCTATAATCTGGGATTAAGGCCTGCTATTTTCTGGGATTAAGCCCTGCTATATTCTGGGAGTAAACCCTGCTGTAATCTTGGTTTAATGCCTGGTATATTCTGGAATTTAACCCTGCTCTAATATGGGTTTAATGCCTGGTATATTCTGGGATTTGGCCTGCTATATTCTGGGATTACAGTCTGCTAACTTCTGGGATTAAGGCCTGCTATATTCTGGGTGTAAGGCCTGCTATATTCGGGGATTAAGGCCTGCTATATTCTGGAATTTAGCCCTCCTATAATCTGGGTTTAAGGCCTGCTGTAGTCTGGGTATAAGGTCTGCTATATTCCGGGTTTAAGGCCTGCTATATTCTGGGATTACCCCTGTTATATTCGGGGATTAAGCGCTTCTATATTCTGGGATTTAGGTCTGCTATATTTTGGAAAAAATCCCTGCTATATTCTGGGATTTAGGCCTGCTAAATTCTGGGATTAAGCCCTGCTGTATTCTTGGAGTAAGGCCTGCTTTATTCTGGGTTTAGGGCCTGCTATATTCTGGGTTTAAGGCCTACTATATTCTTGTATTAAGCCCGGCTATATTCTTGGATTAAGGCCTGCTATATTCTGGGATAGAGCCATGCTATATTCTGGGTTAAAGGCCTGCTATATTCTGGGATTAAGGCCTGCTATATTCTGGGTTTAATGCCTGCTATATTCTGCGTTTAAGGCCTGCTTTATTCTGGTATTAACTCCTGCTATATTCTGGGTTTTAGGCCTGCTATAACCTGGGTTTAAGGCCTGCTTTATTCTTGTATTAAGCCCTGCTGTGTTCTGGGTTTAAGGTCTGCCATATGCTTGGATTAAGGCATGTTATATTCTGGGATTAAGACCTGTTATAATCTGGGATTAAGACATGCTATATTTGAGAATTTAGCCCTGCTATATTCTGGTTTTAAGGCCTGCTATATTCTGGGATTAAGGCCTGCTATGTTTGGGAATTTAGCCCTACTATATTCTGGGTTTAAGGGCTGCTATATTCTGGGATTAAGGCCTGCTATATTCTGGTTTTAAGGCCTGCTATATTCTGAGGTTATTTCCTTCTATATTCTGGGATTAGGCCCAGTCAGATTCTGGGATTATGCCCTGCTATGTTCTGGATTAAGGCCTGCTATATTCTGGGAGTAAGCCCTGCTATATGCTGGCGTTACAGTCTGCTATATTCTGGGATTAAGGCCTGCTATTATCTGGTTTTATGCCCTGCTATATTCTGGGAGTCATGCCTGCTATACTCTGGGATTAAGGCCTGCTATTCTCTGGGTTTAAGGCTTGCAATATTCTGCGATTAAGGCCTGCTATAATTTGGGATTAAGGCCTGCCATATTCCAGGTTTAAGGCCTGTTATATTCTGGGATTAAGGCCTGCTATTCTCTGGGTTTAAGGCTTGCGATATTTTGGGTGTAATGCCTGCTATATTCTGGGATTAAGACCTGTTCCATTCTTGTATTATGCCCTGATGTATTTTGTGATTTAGGCTTGCTATAATCTGGGATTAAGGCCTGCTATTTTCTGGGATAATGGTCTGCTATATTCTGGGATTAAACCCTGCTATAATCTGGGTTTAATGCCTGGTATATTCTGGGATTAAGCCCTGCTATATTCTGGGATTACAGTCTGCTATATTGTGGGAATAAGGCCTGCTATATTCTGGTTTTATGCCCTGCTATATTCTGGGAATTATGCCTGCTATATTCTGGGATAAATACCTGCTATATTCTGGGATTAAGCTCTGCTATATTCTGGGATTAAGGCCTGCTATATTCTGGGATTAAGGCCTGTTATATTCTGGGATTAAGGCCTGCTATTCTCTGGGTTTAATGCCTGCTATATTCTGGGATTAAGACCTGCTATATTCTGGGATTATGCCCTGATGTATTTTGGGATTTAGGCCTGCTATAATATGGGGTTAAGGCCTGCTATAGTCTTGGATTAGGCCCTGCTATAATCTGGGTTTAATGCCTGGTATATTCTGGGATTAAGCCCTGCTATATTCTTGGAGTAAGGCCTGCTATATTCTGGGATTAAGGCCTGCTATATTCTGGGTTTAAGGCCTGCTATAATCTGGGTTTCATTCCTGCTATATTCTGGGATTAACGCCTGCTAGATTCTGGAATTAAGGCCAGCTATATTCTGGGATTAAGGCCTGCTATAATCTGGGTTTCATTCCTGCTATATTCTGGGATTAACACCTGCTATATTCTGGGATTAAGCCCTGCTATATTCTGGGTTCAAGGTTTGTTATATTCTGGTATTAACACCTGCTATATTTTGGGTTTAAGGTCTGCTATATTCGGGGGTTTAGCCCTGCCATATTCTAGGTTTAAGGCTGCTATACTCTGGCATTAAACCCTGCTATATTCTGGTTTTAAGGCCTGCTATATTCTGGGATTAAGATCTGATATATTCTGGGATTAAGGCCTGCTATAATTTTGGATTAAGGCCTGCTCTGTACTGGGATTAAGGCCTGTTATATTCTTGGATTCAGGCCTGCTATATTCTGGGATTAAGGCCTGCTATATTCGGGGATTAAGGCCTGCTATATTCGGGGATTAAGGCCTGCTATATTCAGGAACCTAGCCCTCCTATATTCTGGGTTTAAGGCCTGCTGTATTCTGGGTTTAAGGTCTGCTATATTCCGGGTTTAAGGCCTGCTATATTCTGGGATTACCCCTGTTATATTCGGGGATTAAGCGCTTCTATATTCTGGGATTTAGGTCTGCTATATTTTGGTATAAATCCCTGCTATATTCTGGGATTTAGGCCTGCTAAATTCTGGGATTAAGCCCTGCTGTATTCTTGGAGTAAGGCCTGCTTTATTCTAGGTTTAGGGCCTGCTATATTCTGGGTTTAAGGCCTACTATATTCTTGTATTAAGCCCGGCTATATTCTTGGATTAAGGCCTGCTATATTCTGGGATAGAGCCCTGCTATGTTCTGGGTTAAAGGCCTGCTATATTCTGGGATTAAGGCCTGCTATATACTGGGTTTAATGCCTGCTATATTCTGTGTTTAAGGCCTGCTTTATTCTGGTATTAACCCCTGCCATATTCTGGGTTTTAGGCCTGCTATAATCTGGTTTTAAGGCCTGCTATATTCTGGGATTAAGGCCTGCTATATTCTGGTTTAAAGGCCTGCTATATTCTGAGGTTATGGCCTTCTATATTCTGGGATTAGGCCCATGTCAGATTCTGGGATTAAGACCTGCTATATTCTGCGATTAAGGCCTGCTTTATTCTGGTATTAATCCCTGCAACCTTCTGTGTTTTACGCCTGCTATAGTCTGGGTTTAAGGCCTGCAATATTCTGGGATTAAGGCCTGCTATATTCTGGATTAAGGCCTGCTATATTCTGGGATTAAGCCCTGCTATTATCTGGTTTTATGCCCTGCTATATTCTGGGAGTTATGCCTGCTATACTCTGGGATTAAGACCTGCTATATTCTGCGATTAAGGCCTGCTATAATTTGGGATTAAGGCCTGCCATATTCCGGGTTTAAGGCCAGTTATATTCTGGGATTAAGGCCTGCTATTCTCTGTGTTTAAGGCTTGCAATATTCTGGGTGTAATGCCTGCTATATTCTGGGATTAAGACCTGTTCTATTCTTGGATTATGCCCTGATGTATTTTGTGATTTAGGCTTGCTATAATCTGGGATTAAGGCCTGCTATTTTCTGGGATAATGGTCTGCTATATTCTGGGATTAAACCCTGCTATAATCTGGGATTACAGTCTGCTATATTCTGGGAATAAGGCCTGCTATATTCTGGTTTTATGCCCTGCTATATTCTGGGAATTATGCCTGCTGTATTCTGGGATAAATACCTGCTATATTCTGGGATTACGCTCTGCTATATTCTGGGATTAAGATCTGCTATATTCTGGGATTAAGGCCTGTTATATTCTGGGATTAAGGCCTGCTATTCTCTGGGTTTAATGCCTGCGATATTCTGGGTGTAATGCCTGCTATATTCTGGGATTAAGACCTGCTATATTATGGGATTATGCCCTGATGTATTTTGGGATTTAGGCCTGCTATAATCTGGGGTTAAGGCCTGCTATAGTCTGGGATTAGGCCCTGCTATAATCTGGGTTTAATGCCTGGTATATTCTGGGATTAAGGCCTGCTATATTCTTGGAGTAAGGCCTGCTATATTCTGGGTTTAATTCCTGCTATATTCTGGGATTAACGCCTGCTATATTATGGGTTCAAGGTCTGTTATATTCTGGTGTTAACACCTGCTATATTTTGTGTTTAAGGCCTGCTATATTCGGCGGTTTAGCCCTGCTATATTCTAGGTTTAAGGCCAGCTATACTCTGGCATTAAACCCTGCTATATTTGGGGATAAAGGCATTCTATATTCTGGTATTAGGGCCTGCTATATTCTGGGATTAAATCCTGCTTTATTCTGGGATTAAGATCTGCTATATTCTGGGATTAAGGCCTGCAATAATCTGGTATTAAGGCCTGCTCTATACTGGGATTAAGGCCAGTTATATTCTTGGATTAAAGCCTGCTATATTCTGGGATTAAGACCTGCTATATTCTGGGATTAAGGCCTGTGATATTATGGGATTAGGCCTGCTATTCTCTGGGTTTAAGGCCTGCGATATTCTGGGTGTAATGCCTGCTATATTCTGGGATTAAGACCTGCTATATTCTGGGATTATGCCCTGATGTATTTTGGGATTTAGGCCTGCTATAATCTGGGATTAAGGCCTGCTATTTTCTGGGATTAAGCCCTGCTATATTCTGGGAGTAAACCCTGCTGTAATCTTGGTTTAATGCCTGGTATATTCTGGAATTTAACCCTGCTCTAATATGGGTTTAATGCCTGGTATATTCTGGGATTTGGCCTGCTATATTCTGGGATTACAGTCTGCTAACTTCTGGGATTAAGGCCTGCTATATTCTGGGTGTAAGGCCTGCTATATTCGGGGATTAAGGCCTGCTATATTCTGGAATTTAGCCCTCCTATAATCTGGGTTTAAGGCCTGCTGTAGTCTGGGTATAAGGTCTGCTATATTCCGGGTTTAAGGCCTGCTATATTCTGGGATTACCCCTGTTATATTCGGGGATTAAGCGCTTCTATATTCTGGGATTTAGGTCTGCTATATTTTGGAAAAAATCCCTGCTATATTCTGGGATTTAGGCCTGCTAAATTCTGGGATTAAGCCCTGCTGTATTCTTGGAGTAAGGCCTGCTTTATTCTGGGTTTAGGGCCTGCTATATTCTGGGTTTAAGGCCTACTATATTCTTGTATTAAGCCCGGCTATATTCTTGGATTAAGGCCTGCTATATTCTGGGATAGAGCCATGCTATATTCTGGGTTAAAGGCCTGCTATATTCTGGGATTAAGGCCTGCTATATTCTGGGTTTAATGCCTGCTATATTCTGCGTTTAAGGCCTGCTTTATTCTGGTATTAACTCCTGCTATATTCTGGGTTTTAGGCCTGCTATAACCTGGGTTTAAGGCCTGCTTTATTCTTGTATTAAGCCCTGCTGTGTTCTGGGTTTAAGGTCTGCCATATGCTTGGATTAAGGCATGTTATATTCTGGGATTAAGACCTGTTATAATCTGGGATTAAGACATGCTATATTTGAGAATTTAGCCCTGCTATATTCTGGTTTTAAGGCCTGCTATATTCTGGGATTAAGGCCTGCTATGTTTGGGAATTTAGCCCTACTATATTCTGGGTTTAAGGGCTGCTATATTCTGGGATTAAGGCCTGCTATATTCTGGTTTTAAGGCCTGCTATATTCTGAGGTTATTTCCTTCTATATTCTGGGATTAGGCCCAGTCAGATTCTGGGATTATGCCCTGCTATGTTCTGGATTAAGGCCTGCTATATTCTGGGAGTAAGCCCTGCTATATGCTGGCGTTACAGTCTGCTATATTCTGGGATTAAGGCCTGCTATTATCTGGTTTTATGCCCTGCTATATTCTGGGAGTCATGCCTGCTATACTCTGGGATTAAGGCCTGCTATTCTCTGGGTTTAAGGCTTGCAATATTCTGCGATTAAGGCCTGCTATAATTTGGGATTAAGGCCTGCCATATTCCAGGTTTAAGGCCTGTTATATTCTGGGATTAAGGCCTGCTATTCTCTGGGTTTAAGGCTTGCGATATTTTGGGTGTAATGCCTGCTATATTCTGGGATTAAGACCTGTTCCATTCTTGTATTATGCCCTGATGTATTTTGTGATTTAGGCTTGCTATAATCTGGGATTAAGGCCTGCTATTTTCTGGGATAATGGTCTGCTATATTCTGGGATTAAACCCTGCTATAATCTGGGTTTAATGCCTGGTATATTCTGGGATTAAGCCCTGCTATATTCTGGGATTACAGTCTGCTATATTGTGGGAATAAGGCCTGCTATATTCTGGTTTTATGCCCTGCTATATTCTGGGAATTATGCCTGCTATATTCTGGGATAAATACCTGCTATATTCTGGGATTAAGCTCTGCTATATTCTGGGATTAAGGCCTGCTATATTCTGGGATTAAGGCCTGTTATATTCTGGGATTAAGGCCTGCTATTCTCTGGGTTTAATGCCTGCTATATTCTGGGATTAAGACCTGCTATATTCTGGGATTATGCCCTGATGTATTTTGGGATTTAGGCCTGCTATAATATGGGGTTAAGGCCTGCTATAGTCTTGGATTAGGCCCTGCTATAATCTGGGTTTAATGCCTGGTATATTCTGGGATTAAGCCCTGCTATATTCTTGGAGTAAGGCCTGCTATATTCTGGGATTAAGGCCTGCTATATTCTGGGTTTAAGGCCTGCTATAATCTGGGTTTCATTCCTGCTATATTCTGGGATTAACGCCTGCTAGATTCTGGAATTAAGGCCAGCTATATTCTGGGATTAAGGCCTGCTATAATCTGGGTTTCATTCCTGCTATATTCTGGGATTAACACCTGCTATATTCTGGGATTAAGCCCTGCTATATTCTGGGTTCAAGGTTTGTTATATTCTGGTATTAACACCTGCTATATTTTGGGTTTAAGGTCTGCTATATTCGGGGGTTTAGCCCTGCCATATTCTAGGTTTAAGGCTGCTATACTCTGGCATTAAACCCTGCTATATTCTGGTTTTAAGGCCTGCTATATTCTGGGATTAAGATCTGATATATTCTGGGATTAAGGCCTGCTATAATTTTGGATTAAGGCCTGCTCTGTACTGGGATTAAGGCCTGTTATATTCTTGGATTCAGGCCTGCTATATTCTGGGATTAAGGCCTGCTATATTCGGGGATTAAGGCCTGCTATATTCGGGGATTAAGGCCTGCTATATTCAGGAACCTAGCCCTCCTATATTCTGGGTTTAAGGCCTGCTGTATTCTGGGTTTAAGGTCTGCTATATTCCGGGTTTAAGGCCTGCTATATTCTGGGATTACCCCTGTTATATTCGGGGATTAAGCGCTTCTATATTCTGGGATTTAGGTCTGCTATATTTTGGTATAAATCCCTGCTATATTCTGGGATTTAGGCCTGCTAAATTCTGGGATTAAGCCCTGCTGTATTCTTGGAGTAAGGCCTGCTTTATTCTAGGTTTAGGGCCTGCTATATTCTGGGTTTAAGGCCTACTATATTCTTGTATTAAGCCCGGCTATATTCTTGGATTAAGGCCTGCTATATTCTGGGATAGAGCCCTGCTATGTTCTGGGTTAAAGGCCTGCTATATTCTGGGATTAAGGCCTGCTATATACTGGGTTTAATGCCTGCTATATTCTGTGTTTAAGGCCTGCTTTATTCTGGTATTAACCCCTGCCATATTCTGGGTTTTAGGCCTGCTATAATCTGGTTTTAAGGCCTGCTATATTCTGGGATTAAGGCCTGCTATATTCTGGTTTAAAGGCCTGCTATATTCTGAGGTTATGGCCTTCTATATTCTGGGATTAGGCCCATGTCAGATTCTGGGATTAAGACCTGCTATATTCTGCGATTAAGGCCTGCTTTATTCTGGTATTAATCCCTGCAACCTTCTGTGTTTTACGCCTGCTATAGTCTGGGTTTAAGGCCTGCTATATTCTGGGTTTAATGCCTGCTAAATTCTGGGATTAAGCACTGCTATATTCTTCGAGTAAGGCCTGCTATATTCTGGGTTTAAGGCCTGCTATATTCTGGGTTTAAGGCCTGCTATATTCTGTGATTAAGGCCTGCTTTATTCTGGTATTAATCCCTGCAATTTTCTTTGTTTTACGCCTGCTATAATCTGGGTTTAAGGCCTGCTATATTCTGGGTTTAATGCCTGCTAAATTCTGGGATTAAGCCCTGCTATATTCTTGGAGTAAGGCCTGCTATATTCTGGGTTTAAGGCATGCTATATTCTGCGATTAAGGCCTGCTTTATTCTGGTATTAATCCCTGCAATTTTCTGTGTTTTACGCCTGCTATAGTCTGGGTTTAAGGCCTGCTATATTCTGGGTTTAATGCCTGCTAAATTCTGGGATTAAGCCCTGCTATATTCTTGGAGTAAGGCCTGCTATATTCTGGGTTTAATGCCTGCTATATTCTGGGATTAAGCCCTGCTATATTCTTGGAGTAAGGCCTGCTATATTCTGGGTTTAAGGCATGCTATATTCTGCGATTAAGGCCTGCTTTATTCTGGTATTAATCCCTGCAATTTTCTGTGTTTTACGCCTGCTATAATCTGGGTTTAAGGCCTGCTATATTCTGGGTTTAATGCCTGCTAAATTCTGGGATTAACCCTGCTATATTCTTGGAGTAAGGCCTACTATATTCTGGGTTTAAGGCTTGCTATATTCTTGTATTAAGCACTGCTATATTCTGGGTTTATGGCCTGCTATATTCTGGGATTAAGCCCTTCTGTATTCTGTGTTTAACGGCTGCTAAATTTTGGTTTTAACGCCTGCTATATTATGGGAATAAGGCATGCTGTATCCTGGGATTAAGCCCTGGTATATTCTGGGTTTAAGGCCTGCTACATTCTGGGTTTAACGCCTGCTATATTATGGGATTAAGGCCTGCTATATTCTGGTTTTAAGGCATGCTGTATTCTGGGATTAAGGCATTCTATATTCTGGGATTAAGGCCTACTATATTCTGAGTTTAAGGCCAGCTATAATATGGGATTAAGGCCTGATATAGGATTAAGCCCTGCTTAATTCTTGAATTAAATCCAGCTATATTCCGGGTTAAACGCCTGCAATATTCTGGGATTGAGCCATGCATTATTCTGGGATTAAGGCCTGTTATATTCTGGGTTGAATGTCTGCTAAATTCTGGGATTAAACCCTGCTATATTCTTGTATTGAGCCCTGCTATATTCTTGGATTAAGGCCTGCTATATTCTGGGATAAAGGCCGGCTATTTTCTGTGTTTAAGCCTTGCTATATTCTGGGATTAAGGCCTGCTGTATTCTGGGTATAAGGCCTGCTATATTCCGGGTTTAAGGCCTGCTATATTCTGGGATTACCCCTGCTATATTCGGGGATTTAGCACTTCTATATTCTGGGATTAAGCCCTGCTATATTCTTGGAGTAAGGCCTGCTTCATTCTGGGATTAAGGCATGCTATATTCTGGGATAGAGCCCTGCTATATTCTGGGTTAAAGGTCTACTATATTCTGGAATGAAGCCCTGCTATTTTCTGGGTTTAATGCCTGCTATAGTCTGTGATTAAGGCCTGCTATATTCTGGGTTTAAGGCCTGCTATATTCTGGGTTTAAACCCTGCTATATTCTGCGATTAAGGCCTGCTATAATCTGGGTTTAAGGCCTGCTATATTCTGGGTTTAAGGCCTGCTATATTCTTGTATTAAGCCCTGCTATATTCTTGTATTAAGCCCTGCTATATTTTGAGTTTAAGGCCTGCTATATTCTGGGATTAAGGCATGTTATATTCTGGGATTAAACCCTGTTAAAATCATGGATTAAGGCCTGCTATATTTGGGAATTTAGCCCTGCTATATTCTGGGTTTAAGGCCTGCAATATCCTGGGATTAAGGCCTGCTATATTCTTGGAGTAAGGCCTGCTATATTCTGGGTTTAAGGCATGCTATATTCTGGGATTAAGGCCTGCTATATTCTGGGTTTAATTCCTGCTATATTCTGGGATTAACGCCTGCTATATTCTGGGATTAAGCCCTGCTATATTCTGGGTTCAAGGTCTGTTATATTCCGGTATTAACACCTGCTATATTTTGGGTTTAAGGCGTGCTATATCCGGGGGTTTAGCCCTGCTATATTTTAGGTTTAAGGCCAGCTATACTCTGGCATTAAACCCTGCTATATTTGGGGATAAAGGCATTCTATATTCTGGTATTAGGGCCTGCTATATTCTGGGATTAAATCCTGCTTTATTCTGGGATTAAGATCTGTTATATTCTTGGATTAAGGCCTGCTATATTCTGGGATTAAGACCTGCTATATTCTGGGATTAAGCCCTGCTATATTCTGGGATTAAGATCTGCTATATTCTGGGATTAAGCCCTGCTGTATTCTGGGATTAAGATCTGCTATATTCTGGGTTTAAGGCCTGCTATATTCTGGGAATAAGGCCTGCTATAATCTGGGTTTTAGCTCTGTTATATCCTGGGTTTAAACCCTGCTGTATTCTGGGATAACGCCCTGCTATATTCTGGGATGGAGCCCTGTTATATTCTGGGGTTAAGCACTGCTATATTCTGGGATTAATGCCAGCTATAATATTGGTTTAAGACTTGCTATATTCTGGGATTAAGGCCTGCTATATTCTGGGTTTAACGCCTGCTATATTCTGGAATTTAGCCCTGCTATATTGTGGGTTTAGGGCCAGCTATATTCTGGGATTAAGGCCTGCTATATTCTGCGATTAAGGCCTGCTATATTCTGGTTTTAAGGCCAGCTATATTCTGCGATTAAGCCCTGCTATATTCTGAGATTAAGGCCTGCTATATTCTGGTTTTAAGGCCAGCTATATTCTGGGATGAAGGCCTGCTATATTCTGAGTGTAAGGCCTGCTATATTCTGGGTTGTAGCCCTGCTATATTCTGGGATTACAGTCTGTTATATTCTGGGATTAAGGCCTGCTATATTCTGGTTTTATGCCTTGCTATATTCTGGGATTTATGACTGCTATATTCTGAGATTAAGGCCTGCTATATTCTGGGATTAAGGCCTGCAATATTCAGGGTTTAAACCCTGCTATATTCAGCAATTAAGGCCTGCTTTATTCTGGTATTAAACCCTGCTATATTCTGGGTTTAACGTCTGCTATATTCTGGGTTAAGGCCTCCTATATTCTGGGATTAAGCCCTACTATATTCTAGGATTAAGTCCTGCTATATCCTGGGTTTTAGGCCTGCTATATTCTGGGTTTAAGGCCTGCTATATTCTGGGATTAAGGCCTGCTATAATCTGGGATTAAGACCTGCTATATTCTGAGATGAAGACCTGCTATATACTGGGGTTAAACCCTGCTATATTTGGGGATTAAGGCCTGCTATATTCTGGGATTAAGACTTGCTATATTCTGGTTTTAAGGCCAGCTATATTCTGGGATTAAGGCCTACTATATTCTGGGTGTAAGGCCAGCTATATTCTGGGATTAAGCCCTGCGGTATTCCGGGATTACAGTCTGCAATATTCTGGGATTAAGGCCTGCTATAATCTGGTTTTATGCCCTGCTATATTCTGGGATTTATGCCTGCTATATTCTGGTATTAAGCCCTGCTATATTCTGGGATTACGTTCTGCTTTATTCTGGCATTACGGCCTGCTATAATATGGGATTAAGGCCTGCTATTATCTGGGTTTAAAGCCTGCTATATTCTGGGATTAAGGCCTGCTATAATCTGGGATTAAGACCTGCTATATTCTGAGATGAACACCTGCTATATACTGGGGTTAAACCCTGCTATATTTGGGGATTAAGGCCTGCTATATTCTGGGATTAAGGCCTGCTATATTGTGGGATTACATCCTGCTATATTCTGGTTTTAAGGCCTGCTATATTCTGGGATTAAGGCCTGCTATATTCGGGGATTAAGGCCTGCTATATTCAGGAACCTAGCCCTCCTATATTCTGGGTTTAAGGCCTGCTGTATTCTGGGTTTAAGGTCTGCTATATTCCGGGTTTAAGGCCTGCTATATTCTGGGATTACCCCTGTTATATTCGGGGATTAAGCGCTTCTATATTCTGGGATTTAGGTCTGCTATATTTTGGAAAAAATCCCTGCTATATTCTGGGATTTAGGCCTGCTAAATTCTGGGATTAAGGCCTGCTATATTGTGGGATTACGTCCTGCTATATTCTGGTTTTAAGGCCTGCTATATTCTGGGATTAAGGCCTGCTATATTCGGGGATTAAGGCCTGCTATATTCAGGAACCTAGCCCTCCTATATTCTGGGTTTAAGGCCTGCTGTATTCTGGGTTTAAGGTCTGCTATATTCCGGGTTTAAGGCCTGCTATATTCTGGGATTACCCCTGTTATATTCGGGGATTAAGCGCTTCTATATTCTGGGATTTAGGTCTGCTATATTTTGGAAAAAATCCCTGCTATATTCTGGGATTTAGGCCTGCTAAATTCTGGGATTAAGCCCTGCTGTATTCTTGGAGTAAGGCCTGCTTTATTCTAGGTTTAGGGCCTGCTATATTCTGGGTTTAAGGCCTACTATATTCTTGTACTAAGCCCGGCTATATTCTTGGATTGAGGCCTGCTATATTCTGGGATAGAGCCCTGCTATGTTCTGGGTTAAAGGCCTGCTATATTCTGGGATTAAGGCCTGCTATATTCTGGGTTTAGTGCCTGCTATATTCTGCATTTAAGGCCTGCTTTATTCTGGTATTAACCCCTGCCATATTCTGGGTTTTAGGCCTGCTATAATCTGGGTTTAAGGTCTGCTATATTCTTGTATTAAGCCCTGTTATGTTCTGGGTTTAAGGCCTGCCATATTCTTGGATTAAGGCATGTTATATTCTGGGATTAAGACCTGTTATAATCTGAGATTAAGACCTGCTATATTTGAGAATTTAGCCCTGCTATATTCTGGTTTTAAGGCCTGCTTTATTCTGAGGTTATGGCCTTCTATATTCTGGGATTAGGCCCAGTCAGCTTCTGGGATTAAGCCCTGCTATATTCTGGGTTTAAGACCTGTTATATTCTGGGTTTAAGGCCTGCTATATTCTGGTTTTAAGGCCAGCTATAGTCTGGGATTAAGGCTTGCTATATTCTGGGTGTAAAGCCTGCTACATTCTGGGATTATGCCCTGCTATATTCTGGGATTAAGTTCTGCTATATTCTGGCATTAAGGCCTGCTATAAAATGGATTTAAGGCCTGCTATATTCTGGGTGTAAGGCCTGCTACATTCTGGTTTTATGCCCTGCTATATTCTGGGATTTATGCCTGCTATATTCTGGGATTAAGCCCTGCTATATTCTGGGATTAAATCCTGCTATATTCTGGTATTAAAGCCGGCTATAATATGGGATTAAGGCCTGCTATAATCTGGGATAAAGGCCTGTGGTATTCTGGGATCAAGGCCTGCTATTCCTTGGGTTTAAGGCCTGCATAGTCTGGGTGTAATGCCTGCTATATTCTGGGATTAGAACCTGCTATATTCTGGGATTACGCCCTGATGTATTTTGGGATTTAGGCCAGCTATAATCTGGGATTAAGGACTGCTATTTTTTGGGATTAAGCCCTGCTATATTCTGGGAGTAATCCCTGCTATAATCTGGGGTTAATACCTTGTATATTCTGGAATTTAGCCCTGCTATAGTCTGGGTTTAATGCCTGCTATATTCTGGGATTAAGCCCTGCTACATTCTGGGATTACAGTCTGCTATATTCTGGGATTTATGCCTGCTATATTCTGGGATTAAGCCCTTTATATTCTGGGATTAGGCTCTGCTATATTCTGGGATTAAGTCTGTTATAATCTGGAATTAAGGCCTGCTATATTCTGGGATTAAATCCTGCTATATTCTGGAATTAAGATCTGCTATATTCTGGGATTAAGACCTGCTATAATCTGGGATTAAGCCCTGCTATAATCTGTGTTTAATGCCTGATATATTTGGGGATTAAGCTCCGCTATATTCTGGGTATTAGGCCTGCAATATTCTAGGATTATAGCCTGGTATATTCTAGGATTATGGCCTGCTATATTCTGGGATTAAGCCTTGCTATACTCTGTGATTAAGGAATGCTATACTCTGGGTTTAAGGCCTGCTATATTCTGGTATTCCGCCCTGATATATTTTGGGATTTAGTCCTGCTATTTTCTGGGATTAAGGCCTGCTATATTCTGGGATTTATGCCTGCTATATTCTGGGATTAAGACATGCTATATTCTGCGATTAAGGCCTGCTTTATTCTGGTATTAATCCCTGCAATCTTCTGTGTTTTACGCCTGCTATCATCTGTGTTTAAGGCCTGCTATATTCTGGGTTTAATGCCTGCTAAATTCTGGGATTAAGCCCTGCTATATTCTTGGAGTAGGGCCTGCTATATTCTGGGTTTAAGGCCTGCTATATTCTGGATTTAAGGCCTGCTATATTCTGTGATTAAGGCCTGCTTTATTCTGGTATTAATCCCTGCAATTTTCTGTGTTTTATGCCTGCTATAATCTGGGTTTAAAACCTGCTATATTCTGGGTTTAATGCCTGCTAAATTCTGGGTTTAAGGCTTGCTATATTTTTGTATTAAGCACTGCTATATTCTGGGTTTAAGGCCTGCTATATTCTGGGTTTAAGGCCTGCTATATTCTGTGATTAAGGCCTGCTTTATTCTGGTATTAATCCCTGCAATTTTCTGTGTTTTACGCCTGCTATAATCTGGGTTTAATGTCTGCTAAATTCTGGGTTTAAGGCTTGCTATATTCTTGTATTAAGCACTGCTATATTCTGGGTTTACGGCCTGCTATATTCTGGGATTAAGACCTGTTATAATCTGGATTAAGGCCTGCTATATTTGAGAATTTAGCCCTGCTATATTCTGGTTTTAAGCCCTGCTATATCCTGGTATTAAGGCCTGCTATATTCTGGTTTTAAGGTCTACTATATTCTGGGATGAAGGCCTGCTATATTCTGGGTATAATGCTTGCTATAGTCTGCAACTAAGGGCTGTATATTCTGGGTTTAAGGCCTGCTATATTCTGGGATGAAGGCCTGCTATATTCTGGGATTAAGGCCTGCTATATTCTGGGTTTAAGGCCTGGTATATTTTGCGATTTAGTCCTGCTTTATTCTGGTATTAATCCCTGCAATATTCTGGGTTTTAGGCCTGCTATAATCTGAGTTTAAGGCATGCTATATTCTGTGTTTAATGTCTGCTAAATTCTGGGATTAAGCCCTGCTACATTCTTGGAGTAAGGCCTGCAATATTCTGAGGTTAAGGCCTGCTATATTCTGGGATTAAGGCATGTTATATTCTGGGATTAAGACCTGTTATAATCTAGGATTAAGGCCTGCTATATTTGGGAATTTATCCCTGCTATATTCTGGGTTTAAGGCCTGCTATATTCTGGTTTTAAGGTCTGATATATTCTGAGGTTATGGCCTTCTATATTCTGGGATTAGGCCCAGTCCGATTCTGGGATTAAGCCCTGCTGTATCGTGGGATTAAGGCCTGCTATATTCTGGTTTTAAGGTCTACTATGTTCTGGGATGAAGGCCTGCTATATTCTGGGTTTAATGCCTGCTATAGTCTGCGACTAAGGGCTGCTATATTCTGGGTTTAAGGCCGGCTATATTCTGGGATTAAGGCCTGCTATATTCTGAGTTTAAGACCTGCTATATTCTGCGATTTAGGCCTGCTTTATTCTGGTATTTATCCCTGCAATATTCTGGGTTTTAGGCCTGCTATAATCTGGGTTTAAGGCCTGCTGTATTCTGGGTTTAATGCTGCTAAATTCTGGGATTAAGCCCTGCTATATTCTTGGAGTAAGGCCTGCTATATTCTGGGATTAAGACCTGTTATAATCTGGGATTAAGGCTTGCTATATTTGGGAATTTAGCCCTGCTATATTCTGGGTTTAAGGCCTGCTATATTCTGGGATTAAGGCCTGCTATATTCTGGTTTTAAGGCCTGATATATTCTGAGGTTATGGCCTTCTATATTCTGGGAATAGGCCCAGTCCGATTCTGGGATTAAGCCCTGCTGTATCGTGGGATTAAGGCCTGCTATATTCTGGTTTTAAGGTCTACTATGTTCTGGGATGAAGGCCTGCTATATTCTGGGTTTAATGCCTGCTATAGTCTGCGACTAAGGGCTGCTATATTCTGGGTTTAAGGCCTGCTTTATTCTGGTATTAATCCCTGCTGTATTCTGGGTTTAATGCTGCTAAATTCTGGGATTAAGCCCTGCTATATTCTTGGAGTAAGGCCTGCTATATTCTGGGTTTAAGGCCTGCTATATTCTGGGATTAAGGCATGTTATATTCTGGGATTAAGACCTGTTATAATCTGGGATTAAGGCCTGCTATATTTGGGCATTTAGCCCTGCTATATTCTGGGTTTAAGGCCTGCTAAATTCTGGGATTAAGGCCTGCTATATTCTGTGTTTAAGGCCTGATATATTATGAGGTTATGGCCTTCTATATTCTGGGATTAAGCCCGGCTATATTCTGGTTTTAGGGCCTGCTATATTCTGGGATTAAGGCCTGCTATATTCTGGGTTTAAGGCCTGATATATTCTGAGGTTATGGCCTTCGGTAGTCTGGCATTAGGCCCAGTCCGATTCTGGGATTAAGCCCTGCTATATTCTGGTTTTAAGGCCAGCTATATTCTGGGATTAAGGCCTGCTATATTCTGGGTGTAAGGCCTGCTATATTCTGGGATTACAGTCTGCTATATTCTGGGATTCAGCCCAGCGATATTCTGGGATTACAGTCTGCTATATTCTAGGATTAAAGCCTGCTATAGTCTGGTTTTATTCCCTGCTATATTCTGGGATTTATGCCTGCTATATTCTGGTATTAAGCCCTGCTATATTCTGGGATTAAATCCTGCTATATTCTGGCATTAAGGCCTGCTATAATATGGGATTAAGGCCTGTTATATTCTTGGATTAAGGCCTGTGATATTCTGGGATTAAGGCCTGCTATTCTCTGGGTTTAAGGCCTGCGATATTCTGGGTGTAATGCCTGCTATATTCTGGGATTAAGGCCTGCTATATTCTGGGATTACGCCCTGATGTATTTTGGGATTTAGGCCTGCTATAGTCTGGGATTAAGGCATGCTATATTCTGGGATTAAGACCTGCTATAATCTTGGTTTAATGCCTGGTATATTCTGGGTTTTAGCCTTGCTATATTCTGGGATTACAGTCTGCTATATTCTGGGATTAAGGCCTGCTATATTCTGGGATTAAGACCTGTTATAATCTGGGATTAAGGCTTGCTTATTTGGGAATTTATCCCTGCTATATTCTGGTTTTAAGACCTGCTATATCCTGGGATTAAGGCCTGCTATATTCTGGTTTTAAAGCCTGCTTTATTCTGAGGTTATGGCCTTCTATATTCTAGGATTCGGCCCAGTCAGATTCTGGGATTAAGCCCTGCTATATTCTGGGTTTAAGGCCTGCTATATTCTGGTTTTAAGGCCAGCTATATTCTGGGATTAAGGCCTGTTATATTCTGGGTGTAAGGCCTGCTACGCTCTGGGATTATGCCCTGATATATTCTGGGATTACAGTCTGTTATATTCTGGGATGAAGGCCTGCTATATTCTGGGTTTAATGCCTGCTATAGTCTGCGACTAAGGACTGCTATATTCTGGGTTTAAGGCCTGCTATATTCTGGGATTAAGGCCTGCTATATTCTGCGATTTAGGCCTGCTTTATTCTGGTATTAATCCCTGCAATATTCTGGGTTTTAGGCCTGCTATAATCTGGGTTTAAGGCCTGCTATATTCTGGGTTTAATGCCTGCTAAATTCTGGGATTAAGCCCTGCTATATTCTTGGAGTAAGGCCTGCTATATTCTGGGTTTAATGCCTGCTATATTCTGGGATTAAGGCATGTTATATTATGGGATTAAGACCTGTTATAATCTGGGATTAAGGCCTGCTATATTTGGGAATTTAGCCCTGCTATATTCTGGGATTAAGGCCTGCTATATTCTGGGATTAAGGCCTGCTATATTCTGGTTTAAAGGCCTGCTATATTCTGAGGTTATGGCCTTCTATATTCTGGGATTAGGCCCAGTCTGATTCTGGGATTAAGCCCTGCTATATTCTGGATTAAGGCCTGCTATATTCTGGTTTTAAAGACGGCTATATTCTGGGATGAAGGCCTGGTATATTCTGAGGTTATGGCCTTCGATAGTCTGGAAATAGGCCCAGTCCAATTCTGGGATTAAGCCCGGCTATAATCTGGGATTAAGGCCTGCTATTTTCTGGGATTAAGCCCTGCTATATTCTGGGAGTAAGGCCTGCTATAATCTGGGTTGAATTCCTGGTATATTCTGGGATTAAGCCCTGCGATATCCTGGAATTACAGTCTGCTATATTCTGGGATTAAGGCCTGCTATATTGTGGTTTCATGCCCTGCTATATTCTGGGATTAACACCTGCTATATTCTAGGTTTAAGGCCTTCTATATTCTGGGATTGGGGCCTGGTATTTTCTGGGATTAATCCCTGCAAGATTCTGGGTTTAAGGCCTGCTAAAATCTGGGTTTAAGGCCTGCTATATTCTGGGAATAAGGCCTGCTATAATCTGGGTTTTAACTCTGTTATATCCTGGGTTTAAACCCTGCTGTATTCTGGGATAACGCCCTGCTATATTCTGGGATGGAGCCCTGTTATATTCTGGGGTTAAGCACTGCTATATTCTGGGATTAATGCCAGCTATAATATTGGTTTAAGACTTGCTATATTCTGGGATTAAGGCCTGCTATATTCTGGGTTTAACGCCTGCTATATTCTGGAATTTAGCCCTGCTATATTGTGGGTTTAGGGCCAGCTATATTCTGGGATTAAGGCCTGCTGCATTCCGGTTTTAAGGCCTACTATATTCCGGTTTTAAGGCCTGCTATATTCTGCGATTAAGCCCTGCTATATTCTGGGATTAAGGCCTGCTATATTCTGGTTTTAAGGCCAGCTATATTCTGGGATGAAGGCCTGCTATATTCTGAGTGTAAGGCCTGCTATATTCTGGGTTGTAGCCCTGCTATATTCTGGGATTACAGTCTGTTATATTCTGGGATTAAGGCCTGCTATATTCTGGTTTTATGCCTTGCTATATTCTGGGATTTATGACTGCTATATTCTGAGATTAAGGCCTGCTATATTCTGGGATTAAGGCCTGCAATATTCAGGGTTTAAACCCTGCTATATTCAGCAATTAAGGCCTGCTTTATTCTGGTATTAATCCCTGCTATATTCTGGGTTTAAGGCCTGCTATATTCTGGGCTGCAGCCATGCTAAATTCTGGAATTAAGGCCTGCTATATTCTGCATTTAAGGCCTGCTATATTCTGTGTTTAAGGCCTGCTATATTCTGGGATTAAGGCCTGCTATATTCTGGGTTTAAGCACTACTATATTCTGGGTTTAAGGCCTGCTGTATTCTGGGATTATGGCCTGCTATATTCTGGGGTTAAGGCCTGCTCTATTCTGGGATTAAGCGCTGCTATATTCTGGGTTTAAGGCCTGCTAAATTCTGGGTTTAACGTCTGCTATATTCTGGGTTAAGGCCTCCTATATTCTGGGATTAAACCCTACTATATTCTAGGATTAAGTCCTGCTATATCCTGGGGTTTAGGCCTGCTATATTCTGGGTTTAAGGCCTGCTATATTCTGGGATTAAGGCCTGCTATAATCTGGGATTAAGACCTGCTATATTCTGAGATGAAGACCTGCTATATACTGGGGTTAAACCCTGCTATATTTGGGGATTAAGGCATGCTATATTCTGGGATTAAGACTTGCTATATTCTGGTTTTAAGGCCAGCTATATTCTGGGATTAAGCCCTGCGGTATTCTGGGATTACAGTCTGCTATATTCTGGGATTAAGGCCTGCTATAATCTGGTTTTATGCCCTGCTATATTCTGGTATTAAGACCTGCTATATTCTGGGATTACGTTCTGCTTTATTCTGGCATTAAGGCCTGTTATATTCTGGGTTTAAAGCCTGCTATATTCTGTGATTAAGGCCTGCTATAATCTGGGATTAAGACCTGCTATATTCTGAGATGAACACCTGCTATATACTGGGGTTAAACCCTGCTATATTTGGGGATTAAGGCCTGCTATATTCTGGGATAAAGGCCCGCTATATTGTGGGATTACGTCCTGTTATATTCTGGTTTTAAGGCCTGCTATAATCTGGTTTTATGCCCTGCTATATTCTGGGATTTATGCCTGCTATATTCTGGTATTAAGCCCTGCTATATTCTGGGATTACGTTCTGCTATATTCTGGCATTAAGGCATGCTATAATATGGGATTAAGGCCTGCTATATTCTGGGATCAAGGCCTGATATTCTCTGGGTTTAAGGCCTGCGATATTCTGGGTGTAATGCCTGCTATATTCTGGGATTAAGGCCTGCTGTATTCTGGGATTATGCCCTGATGTATTTTGGGATTTAGGCCTGCTATAATCTGGGATTATGGCCTTCTATTTTCTGGGATTAAGCCCTGCTATATTCTGGGAGTTAGCCCTGCTATAATCTGGGTTTAATGCCTGGTATATTCTGGGATTTAGCCCTGCTATATTCTGGTTTTAAGGCCTGCTATATCCTGGGATTAAGGCCTGCTATATTCTGGTTTTAAGGCCTGCTTTATTCTGAGGTTATGGCCTTCTATATTCTGGCATTAGGCCCAGTCAGATTCTGGGATTAAGCCCTGCTATATTCTGGGTTTAAGGCCTGCTATATTCTGGTTTTAAGGCCTGCTATATTCTGGGATGAAGCCCTGCCAATTTCTGGGATTATGCCCTGCTATATTCTGGGAATAGGTCCTGTGATTTTTTGGGATTAATGACTGCTATATTCTGGGATTAAGCCCTGCTATATTCTGGGATTAAGTATTACTATATTCTGGGATTAAGGCCTGCTATATTCTGGGATTAAGGCCTGCTATATTCGGGGATTAAGGCCTGCTATATTCTGGGATTAATCCCTAATATATTCTAGGATTAAGGCCTGCTATATTCTGGCTTTACGTCCTGCTATATTCTGGGATTAAGCCCTGCTATATTCTGGGATTAAGGCCTGCTATATTCTGTGTTTAAAGCCTGCTATATTCTGTGATTAAGGCCTGCTATATTCTGGGATTAAGGCCTGCTATACACTGGGATTAATGCCTGCTATATTCTGGGGTTAAGACCTGCTATATTCTGGGTTCAATTCCTGCTATATTCTGGGTTGCAACCCTGCTAAAGTCTGGGATTAAGGCCTGCTATATTCTGTGTTTAAAGCCTGCTATATCTGGGATTAAGGCCTGCTATATTCTGGGAGTAAGGCCTGCTATAATCTTTGTTTATGGCCTGCTATATTCTGGGTATAATGCCTGCTATAATCTGGGATTACGCCCTGCTATATTCTGCAATGAAGACCTGCTATATACTGGGATTAAACGCTGCAGTATTCGGGGATTAAGGCCTGCTATATTCTGGATTTATGGCCTGCTATATACTGGGTATAAGGCCTGCTATAATCTGGGATTAAGCCCTGCTATATTCTGAGATGAAGACCTGCTATATACTGGGATTACACCCTGCTATATTCAGGGATTAAGGCCTGTTATATTCTGGGATTAAGGCCTGCTATTTTCTGGGATTAAGACCTGATTTATTGTGGGATTAAGGCCTGCTATATTCTGGGTCTTAGCCCTATTATATTCTGGGATTAAGTCCTGATATATTCTGGGATTAAGGCCTGCTATATTCTGGGTCTTAGCCCTATTATATTCTGGGTTTAAGGCCTGCTATATTCTGGGTTTCAGACCTGCAAAAGTCTGGGTTTAATGACTGCTATATTCTGGGTTAAGGCCTGCTATATTCTGGGATTAAGCCCTACTATATTCTGGGATTAAGACCTGCTATATTCCTGGAGTAAGGCCTGTTATATTCTGGATTTATGGCTTGCTATATTCTGGGATTAAGCCCTGCTATATTCTGGGAAGACGTCCTGTGTTTAAATCCTGCTATATTCTTGGTTTAAGCACTGCTATATTCTGGGATTAAGGCCTGCTATAATCTGGGTCTTAGCCCTGTTATATTCTGGGATTAAGACCTGATATATTCTGGGTTTAAGGCCTGATATATTCTGGAATTAAGGCCTGCTATATTATGGGATTAAATCCTGCTATATTCTGGGATTAAGGCATGGTATATTCTTGGACTAAAGCCTGCAATGTTCCAGGATTAATGCCTGCTATACTGTGGGATTATGGCCTGCTATATTCTGGGTTTAAAGCCTGCTATAATCTGGGATTAAGGCCTGCTATATTCTGAGATGAAGACCTGCTATATTCTGGGATTAAACCCGGCCCTATTCTGGGATTAAGGCCTGCTTTATTATGGGATTAAGGCTGCTCTATTCAGGGATTAAGCGCTGCTATATTATGGGATTAAGCCCTGCTATATTCTGGGAAGAAGTCCTGTGATATTTTGGGATTAATGACTGCTATATTCTGGGATTAAGACCTGCTATATTCTGGGATTAAGTACTACTATATTCTGGGATTTAGGCCGGATATATTCTGGTTTAAGTCCTGCTATATTCTTGGTTTAAGCACTGCTATATTCTGGGATTAAGTCCAACTATACCCTGGGTTTAAGCCTGATATATTCTGGGTTTAAGGCCTACTATATTCTGGGATTAAGCCCTGCTAAATTCTGGAATTAAGGCCTGCTATATTCTGTGATTAAGGCCTGCTATATTCTGGGTTCAATTCCTGCTATATTCTGGGTTGCAACCATGCTATATTATGGGATTAAGGCCTGCTATAATCTGGGATTAAGACCTGCTATATTCTGAGATGAAGACCTGCTATATACTGGGGTTAAACCCTGCTATATTCTGGGATTAAGCCCTGCTATATTCTGGGATTAAGGCCTGCTATATTCTGGTTTTAAGGCCAGCTATATTCTGGGATTAAGGCCTGCTATATTCTGGGTGTAAAGCCAGCTATATTCTGGGATTAATCCCTGCGATATTCTGGGATTACATTCTGCTATATTCTGGCATTAAGGCCTGCTATAATATGGGATTAAGGCCTGCTATATTCTGGGATTAAGGCCTGTGATATTCTGGGGATTACGTTCTGCTATATTCTGGCATTAAGGCCTGCTATAATATGGGATTAAGGCCTGCTATATTCTGGGATTAAGGCTTGTGATATTCTGGGATCAAGGCCTGATATTATCTGGGTTTAAGGCCTGTGATATTCTGGGTGTAATGCCTGCTATATTCTGGGATTAAGGCCTGCTATATTCTGGGATTATGCCCTGATGTATTGTGGGATTTAGGCCTGCTATAATATGGGATTAAGGCCTGCTATATTCTGGGATCAAGGCCTGATATTCTCTGGGTTTAAGGCCTGCGATATTCTGGGTGTAATGCCTGCTATATTCTGGGTGTAAAGCCAGCTATATTCTGGGATTAATCCCTGCGATATTCTGGGATTACATTCTGCTATATTCTGGCATTAAGGCCTGCTATAATATGGGATTAAGGCCTGCTATATTCTGGGATTAAGGCCTGTGATATTCTGGGGATTACGTTCTGCTATATTCTGGCATTAAGGCCTGCTATAATATGGGATTAAGGCCTGCTATATTCTGGGATTAAGGCTTGTGATATTCTGGGATCAAGGCCTGATATTATCTGGGTTTAAGGCCTGTGATATTCTGGGTGTAATGCCTGCTATATTCTGGGATTAAGGCCTGCTATATTCTGGGATTATGCCCTGATGTATTGTGGGATTTAGGCCTGCTATAATATGGGATTAAGGCCTGCTATATTCTGGGATCAAGGCCTGATATTCTCTGGGTTTAAGGCCTGCGATATTCTGGGTGTAATGCCTGCTATATTCTGGGATTAAGGCCTGCTATATTCTGGGATTACGCCCTGATGTATTTTGGGATTTAGGCCTGCTATAATCTGGGATTAAGGCCTGCTATTTTCTGGGATTAAGCCCTGCTATATTCTGGGAGTTAGCCCTGCTATAATCTGGGTTTAATGCCTGGTATATTCTGGGATTTAGCCCTGCTATATTCTGGTTTTAAGGCCTGCTATATCCTGGGATTAAGGCCTGCTATATTCTGGTTTTAAGGCCTGCTTTATTCTGAGGTTATGACCTTCTATATTCTGGCATTAGGCCCAGTCAGATTCTGGGATTAAGCCCTGCTATATTCTGGGATGAAGACCTGCCAATTTCTGGGATTATGCCCTGCTATATTCTGGGAACAAGTCCTGTGATATTTTGGGATTAATGACTGCTATATTCTGGGATTAAGCCCTGCTATATTCTGGGATTAAGTACTACTATATTCTGGGGTTTAGGCCGGATATATTCTGGTTTAAGTCCTGCTATATTCTTGGTTTAAGCACTGCTATATTCTGGGATTAAACCCAGCTATACCCTGGGTTTAAACCTGATATATTCTGGGTTTAAGGCCTACTATATTCTGGGATTAAGGCCTGCTAAATTCTGGAATTAAGCCCTGCTATATTCTGTGATTAAGGCCTACTATATTCTGGGTTTAAACCCTGCTATATTCTGGGTTCAATTCCTGCTATATTCTGGGTTGCAACCCTGCTATATTATGGGATTAAGGCCAGCTATATTCTGTGTTTAAAGCCTGCTATATTTTGGGATTAAGGCCTGCTATAATCTGGGATTAAGACCTGCTATATTCTGAGATGATGACCTGCTATATACTGGGGTTAAACCCTGCTATATTTGGGGATTAAGGCCTGCTATATTCTGGGATTAAATCCTGCTAAATTCTGGTTTTAAGGCCAGCTATATTCTGGGATTAAGGCCTGCTATATTCTGGGTGTAAGGCCAGCTGTATTCTGGGATTAAGCCCTGCGGTATTCTGGGATTACAGTCTGCTATATTCTGGTATTAAGCCCTGCTATATTCTGGGGATTACGTTCTGCTATATTCTGGCATTAAGGCCTGCTATAATATGGGATTAAGGCCTGCTATATTCTGGGATTAAGGCTTGTGATATTCTGGGATCAAGGCCTGATATTATCTGGGTTTAAGGCCTGTGATATTCTGGGTGTAATGCCTGCTATATTCTGGGATTAAGGCCTGCTATATTCTGGGATTATGCCCTGATGTATTGTGGGATTTAGGCCTGCTATAATATGGGATTAAGGCCTGCTATTTTCTGGGATTAAGCCCTGCTATATTCTGGGAGTTAGCCCTGCTATAATCTGGGTCTAATGCCTGGTGTATTCTGGGATTTAGCCCTGCTATATTCTGGTTTTAAGGCCTGCTATATCCTGGGATTAAGGCCTGCTATATTCTGGTTTTAAGGCCTGCTTTATTCTGAGTTTATGGCCTTCTATATTCTGGCATTAGGCCCAGTCAGATTCTGGGATTAAGCCCTGCTATATTCTGGGTTTAAGGCCTGCTATATTCTGGTTTTAAGGCCTGCTATATTCTGGGATGAAGCCCTGCCAATTTCTGGGATTATGCCCTGCTATATTCTGGGAACAGGTCCTGTGATTTTTTGGGATTAATGACTGCTATATACTTGGATTAAGCCCTGCTATATTCTGGGATTAAGTATTACTATATTCTGGGATTAAGGCCTGCTATATTCTGGGATTAAGGCCTGCTATATTCGGGGATTAAGGCCTGCTATATTCTGGGATTAATCCCTAATATATTCTAGGATTAAGCCCTGCTATATTCTGGGATTAAGACCTGCTATATTCTGGGTTCAATTCCTGCTATATTCTGGGTTGCAACCCTGCTATATTCTGTGATTAAGGCCTGCTATATTCTGGGATTAAGACCTGCTATATTCCTGGAGTAAGACCTGTTATATTCTGGATTTATGGCCTGCTATATTCTGGGATTAAGCCCTGCTATATTCTGGGAAGAAGTCCTGTGTTTAAGTCCTGCTATATTCTTGGTTTAAGCACTGCTATATTCTGGGATTAAGGCCTGCTATAATCTGGGTCTTAGCCCTGTTATATTCTGGGATTTAGCCCTGATATATTCTGGGTTTAAGGCCTGATATATTCTGGAATTAAGGCCTGCTATATTATGGGATTAAATCCTGCTATATTCTGGGATTAAGGCATGGTATATTCTTGGATTAAAGCCTGCAATGTTCCAGGATTAATGCCTGCTATACTGTGGGATTATGGCCTGCTATATTCTGGGTTTAAGGCCTGCTATAATCTGGGATTAAGGCCTGCTATATTCTGAGATGAAGACCTGCTATATTCTGGGATTAAACCCGGCCTTATTCTGGGATTAAGGCCTGCTTTATTATGGGATTAAGGCTGCTCTATTCAGGGATTAAGCGCTGCTATATTATGGGATTAAGCCCTGCTATATTCTGGGAAGACGTCCTGTGATATTTTGGGATTAATGACTGCTATATTCTGGGATTAAACCCTGCTATATTCTGGGATTAAGTACTACTATATTCTGGGATTTAGGCCGGATATATTCTGGTTTAAGTCCTGCTATATTCTTGGTTTAAGCACTGCTATATTCTGGGATTAAGTCCAACTATACCCTGGGTTTAAGCCTGATATATTCTGGGTTTAAGGCCTACTATATTCTGGGATTAAGCCCTGCTAAATTCTGGAATTAAGGCCTGCTATATTCTGTGATTAAGGCCTGCTATATTCTGGGTTTAAGGCCTGCTATCTTCTGGGTTCAATTCCTGCTATATTCTGGGTTGCAACCCTGCTATATTCTGGGATTAAGGCCTGCTATATTCTGTGATTAAAGCCTGCTATATTTTGGGATTAAGGCCTGCTATATTCTGGGTTTAAGGCCTGCTATCTTCTGGGTTCAATTCCTGCTATATTCTGGGTTGCAACCCTGCTATATTCTGGGATTAAGGCCTGCTATAATCTGGGATTAAGACCTGCTATATTCTGAGATGAAGACCTGCTATATACTGGGGTTAAACCCTGCTATATTCTGGGATTAAGCCCTGCTATATTCTGGGATTAAGGCCTGCTATATTGTGGGATTAAGTCCTACTATATTCTGGTTTTAAAGCCAGCTATATTCTGGGATTAAGGCCTGCTATATTCTGGGTGTAAAGCCAGCTATATTCTGGGATTAATCCCTGCGATATTCTGGGATTACATTCTGCTATATTCTGGCATTAAGGCCTGCTATAATATGGGATTAAGGCCTGCTATATTCTGGGATTAAGGCCTGTGATATTCTGGGATCAAGGCCTGATATTATCTGGGTTTAAGGCCTGCGATATTCTGGGTGTAATGCCTGCTATATTCTGGGATTAAGGCCTGCTATATTCTGGGATTACGCCCTGATGTATTTTGGGATTTAGGCCTGCTATAATCTGGGATTAAGGCCTGCTATTTTCTGGGATTAAGCCCTGCTATATTCTGGGAGTTAGCCCTGCTATAATCTGGGTTTAATGCCTGGTATATTCTGGGATTTAGCCCTGCTATATTCTGGTTTTAAGGCCTGCTATATCCTGGGATTAAGGCCTGCTATATTCTGGGTGTAATGCCTGCTATATTCTGGGATTAAGGCCTGCTATATTCTGGGATTACGCCCTGATGTATTTTGGGATTTAGGCCTGCTATAATCTGGGATTAAGGCCTGCTATTTTCTGGGATTAAGCCCTGCTATATTCTGGGAGTTAGCCCTGCTATAATCTGGGTTTAATGCCTGGTATATTCTGGGATTTAGCCCTGCTATATTCTGGTTTTAAGGCCTGCTATATCCTGGGATTAAGGCCTGCTATATTCTGGTTTTAAGGCCTGCTTTATTCTGAGGTTATGACCTTCTATATTCTGGGATTAAGCCCAGCTATACCCTGGGTTTAAGCCTGATATATTCTGGGTTTAAGGCCTACTATATTCTGGGATTAAGGCCTGCTAAATTCTGGAATTAAGCCCTGCTATATTCTGTGATTAAGGCCTGCTATATTCTGGGTTTAAGCCCTGCTATATTCTGGGTTCAATTCCTGCTATATTCTGGGTTGCAACCCTGCTATATTATGGGATTAAGGCCAGCTATATTCTGTGTTTAAAGCCTGCTATATTTTGGGATTAAGGCCTGCTATAATCTGGGATTAAGACCTGCTATATTCTGAGATGAAGACCTGCTATATACTGGGGTTAAACCCTGCTATATTTGGGGATTAAGGCCTGCTATATTCTGGGATTAAATCCTGCTAAATTCTGGTTTTAAGGCCAGCTATATTCTGGGATTAAGGCCTGCTATATTCTGGGTGTAAGGCCAGCTGTATTCTGGGATTAAGCCCTGCGGTATTCCGGGATTACAGTCTGCTATATTCTGGTATTAAGCCCAGCTATATTCTGTGATTACGTTCTGCTATAATATGGGATTAAGGCCTGCTATAATATGGGATTAAGGCCTGCTATATTCTGGGATTAAGGCCTGTGATATTCTGGGATCAAGGCCTGATATTATCTGGGTTTAAGGCCTGTGATATTCTGGGTGTAATGCCTGCTATATTCTGGGATTAAGGCCTGCTATATTCTGGGATTATGCCATGATGTATTGTGGGATTTAGGCCTGCTATAATCTGGGATTAAGGCCTGCTATTTTCTGGGATTAAGACCTGCTATATTCTGGGAGTTAGCCCTGCTATAATCTGGGTTTAATGCCTGGTATATTCTGGGATTTAGCCCTGCTATATTCTGGTTTTAAGGCCTGCTATATCCTGGGATTAAGGCCTGCTATATTCTGGTTTTAAGGCCTGCTTTATTCTGAGTTTATGACCTTCTATATTCTGGCATTAGGCCCAGTCAGATTCTGGGATTAAGCCCTGCTATATTCTGGGTTTAAGGCCTGCTATATTCTGGTTTTAAGGCCTGCTATATTCTGGGATGAAGCCCTGCCAATTTCTGGGATTATGCCCTACTATATTCTGGGAACATGTCCTGTGATTTTTTGGGATTAATGACTGCTATATTCTAGGATTAAGCCCTGCTATATTCTGGGATTAAGTATTACTATATTCTGGGATTAAGGCCTGCTATATTCTGGGATTACGGCCTGCTATATTCGGGGATTAAGGCCTGCTATATTCTGGGATTAATCACTAATATATTCTAGGATTAAGCCCTGCTATATTCTGGGATAAATCCTGCTATATTCTGGGTTCAATTCCTGCTATATTCTGGGTTGCAACCCTGCTATATTCTGTGATTAAGGCCTGCTATATTCTGGGATTAAGACCTGCTATATTCCTGGAGTAAGGCCTGTTATATTCTGGATTTATGGCCTGCTATATTCTGGGATTAAGCCCTGCTATATTCTGGGAAGAGGTCCTGTGTTTAAGTCCTGCTATATTCTTGGTTTAAGCACTGCTATATTCTGGGATTAAGGCCTGCTATAATCAGGGATTTAGCCCTGTTATAATCTGGGATTAAGCCCTGATATATTCTGGGTTTAAGGCCTGATATATTCTGGAATTAATGCCTGCTATATTATGGGATTAGGTCCTGATATATTCTGGGATTAAGGCATGGTATATTCTTGGATTAAAGCCTGCAATGTTCCAGGATTAATGCCTGCTATACTGTGGGATTATGGCCTGCTATATTCTGGGTTTAAGGCCTGCTATAATCTGGGATTAAGGCCTGCTATATTCTTGGATTAAAGCCTGCAATGTTCCAGGATTAATGCCTGCTATACTGTGGGATTATGGCCTGCTATATTCTGGGTTTAAGGCCTGCTATAATCTGGGATTAAGGCCTGCTATATTCTGAGATGAAGACCTGCTATATTCTGGGATTAAACCCGGCCCTATTCTGGGATTAAGGCCTGCTTTATTCTGGGATTAAGGCTGCTCTATTCAGGGATTAAGCGCTGCTATATTATGGGATTAAGCCCTGCTATATTCTGGGAAGACGTCCTGTGATATTTTGGGCTTAATGACTGCTATATTCTAGGATTAAACCCTGCTATATTCTGGGATTAAGTACTACTATATTCTGGGTTTTAGGCCGGATATATTCTGGTTTAAATCCTGCTATATTCTTGGTTTAAGCTCTGCTATATTCTGGGATTAAGTCCAGCTATACCCTGGGTTTAAGCCTGATATATTCTGGGTTTAAGGCCTGCTATATTCTGGGTCTTAGCCCTATTATATTCTGGGAGTAAACCCGGCTATTTACTGGGATTAAACCCTGCTATACTCGGGGATTAAGGCCTGTTATATTCTGGGATTAAGGTCTGCTATATTCTGGGATTAAGTACTACTATATTCTGGGATTTAGGCCGGATATATTCTGGTTTAAGTCCTGCTATATTCTTGGTTTAAGCACTGCTATATTCTGGGATTAAGCCCAGCTATACCCTGGGTTTAAGCCTGATATATTCTGGGTTTAAGGCCTACTATATTCTGGAATTAAGCCCTGCTATATTCTGTGATTAAGCCCTGCTATATTCTGTGATTAAGGCCTGCTATATTCTGGGTTTAAGCCCTGCTATATTCTGGGTTCAATTCCTGATATATTCTGGGTTGCAACCCTGCTATATTATGGGATTAAGGCCAGCTATATTCTGTGTTTAAAGCCTGCTATATTTTGGGATTAAGACCTGCTATAATCTAGATTTAAGACCTGCTATATACTGGGGTTAAACCCTGCTATATTTGGGGATTAAGGCCTGCTATATTCTGGGATTAAATCCTGCTAAATTCTGGTTTTAAGGCCAGCTATATTCTGGGATTAAGGCCTGCTATATTCTGGGTGTAAGGCCAGCTGTATTCTGGGATTAAGCCCTGCGGTATTCTGGGATTACAGTCTGCTATATTCTGGTATTAAGCCCTGCTATATTCTGGGATTACGTTCTGCTATATTCTGGCATTAAGGCCTGCTATAATATGGGATTAAGGCCTGCTATATTCTGGGATTAAGGCCTGTGATATTCTGAGATCAAGGCCTGATATTCTCTGGGTTTAAGGCCTGTGATATTCTGGGTGTAATGCCTGCTATATTCTGAGATGAAGACCTGCTATATACTGGGGTTAAACCCTGCTATATTTGGGGATTAAGGCCTGTTATATTCTGGGATTAAATCCTGCTAAATTCTGGTTTTAAGGCCAGCTAAATTCTGGTTTTAAGGCCAGCTATATTCTGGGATTAAGGCCTGCTATATTCTGGGTGTAAGGCCAGCTGTATTCTGGGATTAAGCCCTGCGGTATTCTGGGAACAGGTCCTGTGATATTTTGGGATTAAGACTGCTTTATTCTGGGATTAATCCCTGCTATATTCTGGGGTTAAGGGCTGCCATAATATGGGTATAAGGCACGGTATATTCTGGGATTTAGGCCTGCTGTACTCTGGGTTTTAGCTCTGTTATATTCTGGGCTAAAACTGCGCAGTATTCTGGGACGAAGCCCTGCTAAATTCTGGGATTAAGCCCTGTGATATTTTGGGATTAATGCCTGCTATATTCTGGGTTTAAGGCCAGATATATTCTGGGATTAATGCCTGCTATTTCTGGGAGTAATACCTGCTATATTCTGGGTTTAAGTCATGCCATAATCTGGGATTATGGCATGCTATATACTGACATTAAACCCTGCTATATTCGGGGATTACGCCCTGCTATATTCCGGGATTAAACCCTGCAATATTTTGGGATTAATGTCTGCTATATTCTGGGATTAAGCACAGCTATATTCTGGGAGTAATGCCAGCTATAATCTGGGATTAAGGCCTACTATATTCTGGGTTTAAAGCCTGCTATATTCTGAGATTAAGGCTTGCTATATTCTGGGATTAAGCACTACTATATTCTGGGATTAAGACCTGCTATATTCCTGGAGTAAGGCCTGTTATATTCTGGATTTATGGCCTGCTATATTCTGGGATTAAGCCCTGCTATATTCTGGGAAGAAGTCCTGTGTTTAAGTCCTGCTATATTCTTGGTTTAAGCACTGCTATATTCTGGGATTAAGGCCTGCTATAATCTGGGATTTAGCCCTGTTATATTCTGGGATTAAGGCATGCTATATTCTTGGATTAAAGCCTGCAATGTTCCAGGATAAATGCCAGCTATATTGTGGGATTATGGCCTGCTATATTCTGGGTTTAAGGCCTGCTATAATCTGGGATTAAGGCCTGCTATATTCTGAGATGAAGACCTGCTATATTCTGGGATTAAACCCGGCCCTATTCTGGGATTAATGCCTGCTTTATTATGAGATTAAGGCTGCTCTATTCAGGGATTAAGCGCTGCTATATTATGGGATTAAACCCTGCTATATTCTGGGAAGACGTCCTGTGATATTTTGGGATTAATGCCTGCTATGTTCTGGAATTTAGTCCTGCTATATTCTTGGTTTAAGGCCAGCGATATTCTGGGATTAAAGCCTGCTATATTCTGGGATTAATGCCACATATAATCTGGGATTAAGGCCTGCTATATTCTGGGTTTAAACCCTGCTATATTCTGGGTTTAAACCCTGATATATTCTGTGATTAAGCCCTGCTATATTCTGGGTTTAAGGCCTGCTATATTCTGGGATTAAGGCCTGCTATATTTTCGGTATAAGACATTCTATATTTTGGGATTAAGTCCTGCTATATTCTGGGATTAAGCCCTATTATATGCTGGGTTTAAGGACTGCTATATTCTGGTATTAAGACCCGCTTTATTCTTGGTTTAAAGCCTGCTATATTCTGGAATTAAGACCTGTTATAATCTGGGATTAAGCCCTGCTATATACTGGGATTAAACGCTGCAGTATTCGGGGATTAAGGCCTGTTATATTCTGTGTTTATGGCCTGCTATATACTGGGTTTAAGGCCTGCTATAATCTGGGATTAAGCCCTGCTATATTCTGAGATGAAGACCTGCTATATACTGGGATTACACCCTGCTATATTCAGGGATTAAGGCCTGTTATATTCTGGGATTAAGGCCTGCTATATTCTGGGATTTAGCCCTGCTCTATTCTGAGATTAAACACTGCTATATTCTGGGTTTAAGGCCTGCTAAATTCTTGGTTTAATGCCTGCTATATTCTGGGTTTAAAGCCTGCTATATTCTGGGATTAAGACCTGCTATATTCTGGGAGTAAGGCCTGTTATAATCTGTGTTTATGGCCTGCTATATTCTGGGTATAAGGCCTGCTATAATCTGGGAATAAGCCCTCCTATATTCTGAGATGAAGACCTGCTATATACTGGGATTAAACCCTGCTATATTCGGGGATTAAGGCCTGTTATATTCTGTGATTAAAGCCTGCTATATTCTGGGATTAAGCCCTGCTTTATTCTGGGATTAAGGCCTATTACATTCTGGGATTAAGATCTGCTATATTCTGGGATGAAGCCCTGCTATATTCTGGGATTAAACCCTACTATATTCTAGGATTAAAGCCTGTTATATTCTGGGTTTAAGGCCTGCTATATTCTGGGATTAGGCCCTGCTATATTCTGGGATTAAGACCAGCTATATTCTGAGAGTAAGGCCTGCTATATTCTAGGTATAAGGCCTGGTATAATCTGGGATTAAGCCCTGATATGTTCTGAGATGAAGACCTGCTATATACTGGGGTTAAACCCTGCGATATTCTGGGATTAAGGCCTGTTATATTCTGGGATTAAGGCCTGCTTTCTTCTGGGATTAAGCAATGCTCCATTCTGGGATTAATCCCTGCAATATCCTGGGTTTCAGGCCTCCTATAATCTTGGTTTAAGGTCTGCTATATTCTGGGATTAAGGACTGCTATATTTTGGGTCTTAGCCCTTTTTTATTCGGGGTTTAAGACCTGCTATATTCTGGGATGAAGCCCTGCTATATTCTGGGATTAAACCCTGCAATATTTTGGGAAGAACCCTGTGATATTTTGGGATTAATGACAGCTATATTCTGGGATTATGCCCTGCTATATTCTGGGATTAAGTACTACTATATTCTCGGTTATAGACCTGCTATATTCTGTGATTAATTCTTCTATATTCTGGATTCAAGGCCTGCTATATTCTGGGATTAAGCCCTGCTATATTCTGGGATTAATACCTTCTATATTCTGGGTTTAAACCCTGTTATATTCTGAGTTTAAGGCCGACTATTTACTGGGATTAAGGCCTGCTATATTCTGGGTTTAAGGCCTGCTATATTCTGGGATTAAGGCCTGCTATATTCTGGGATTAATCCCTGCAATATTCTTGGTTTAAGGGCTGCCATAATATGGGTATAAGGCACGATATATTCTGGGATTAAGCCCTGCTGTACTCTGGGTTTTAGCTCTGTTATATTCTGGGCTTAAACTGCGCAGTATTCTGGGACGAAGCCCTGCTAAATTCTGGGATTAAACCCTGTGATATTTTGGGATAAATGCCTGCTATATTCTGGGTTTAAGGCCAGATATATTCTGGGATTAAGGCCTGCTATTTCTGGGATAATGTCCTGCTATATTCTGGGTTTAAATCATGCTATAATCTGGGATTAATGCATGCTATATACTGACATTAAACCCTGCTATATTCGGGGATTACGCCATGCTATATTCCGGGAATAAGCCCTGCAATATTTTGGGATTAATGTCTGGAGTAAGGCCTGTTATATTCTGGATTTATGGCCTGCTATATTCTGGGATTAAGCCCTGCTATATTCTGGGAAGAAGTCCTGTGTTTAAGTCCTGCTATATTCTTGGTTTAAGCACTGCTATATTCTGGGATTAAGGCCTGCTATAATCTGGGATTTAGCCCTGTTATATTCTGGGATTAAGCCCTGATATATTCTGGGTTTAAGGCCTGATATATTCTGGAATTAAGGCCTGCTATATTATGGGATTAGGTCCTGCTATATTCTGGGATTAAGGCATGCTATATTCTTGGATTAAAGCCTGCAATGTTCCAGGATAAATGCCAGCTATATTGTGGGATTATGGCCTGCTATATTCTGGGTTTAAGGCCTGCTATAATCTGGGATTAAGGCCTGCTATATTCTGAGATGAAGACCTGCTATATTCTGGGATTAAACCCGGCCCTATTCTGGGATTAATGCCTGCTTTATTATGAGATTAAGGCTGCTCTATTCAGGGATTAAGCGCTGCTATATTATGGGATTAAACCCTGCTATATTCTGGGAAGACGTCCTGTGATATTTTGGGATTAATGCCTGCTATGTTCTGGAATTTAGTCCTGCTATATTCTTGGTTTAAGGCCAGCGATATTCTGGGATTAAAGCCTGCTATATTCTGGGATTAATGCCACATATAATCTGGGATTAAGGCCTGCTATATTCTGGGTTTAAACCCTGCTATATTCTGGGTTTAAACCCTGATATATTCTGTGATTAAGCCCTGCTATATTCTGGGTTTAAGGCCTGCTATATTCTGGGATTAAGGCCTGCTATATTTTCGGTATAAGACATTCTATATTTTGGGATTAAGTCCTGCTATATTCTGGGATTAAGCCCTATTATATGCTGGGTTTAAGGACTGCTATATTCTGGTATTAAGACCCGCTTTATTCTTGGTTTAAAGCCTGCTATATTCTGGAATTAAGACCTGTTATAATCTGGGATTAAGCCCTGCTATATACTGGGATTAAACGCTGCAGTATTCGGGGATTAAGGCCTGTTATATTCTGTGTTTATGGCCTGCTATATACTGGGTTTAAGGCCTGCTATAATCTGGGATTAAGCCCTGCTATATTCTGAGATGAAGACCTGCTATATACTGGGATTACACCCTGCTATATTCAGGGATTAAGGCCTGTTATATTCTGGGATTAAGGCCTGCTATATTCTGGGATTTAGCCCTGCTCTATTCTGAGATTAAACACTGCTATATTCTGGGTTTAAGGCCTGCTAAATTCTTGGTTTAATGCCTGCTATATTCTGGGTTTAAAGCCTGCTATATTCTGGGATTAAGACCTGCTATATTCTGGGAGTAAGGCCTGTTATAATCTGTGTTTATGGCCTGCTATATTCTGGGTATAAGGCCTGCTATATTCGGGGATTAAGGCCTGTTATATTCTGTGATTAAAGCCTGCTATATTCTGGGATTAAGCCCTGCTTTATTCTGGGATTAAGGCCTATTACATTCTGGGATTAAGATCTGCTATATTCTGGGATGAAGCCCTGCTATATTCTGGGATTAAACCCTACTATATTCTAGGATTAAAGCCTGTTATATTCTGGGTTTAAGGCCTGCTATATTCTGGGATTAGGCCCTGCTATATTCTGGGATTAAGACCAGCTATATTCTGAGAGTAAGGCCTGCTATATTCTAGGTATAAGGCCTGGTATAATCTGGGATTAAGCCCTGATATGTTCTGAGATGAAGACCTGCTATATACTGGGGTTAAACCCTGCGATATTCTGGGATTAAGGCCTGTTATATTCTGGGATTAAGGCCTGCTTTCTTCTGGGATTAAGCAATGCTCCATTCTGGGATTAATCCCTGCAATATCCTGGGTTTCAGGCCTCCTATAATCTTGGTTTAAGGTCTGCTATATTCTGGGATTAAGGACTGCTATATTTTGGGTCTTAGCCCTTTTTTATTCGGGGTTTAAGACCTGCTATATTCTGGGATGAAGCCCTGCTATATTCTGGGATTAAACCCTGCAATATTTTGGGAAGAACCCTGTGATATTTTGGGATTAATGACAGCTATATTCTGGGATTATGCCCTGCTATATTCTGGGATTAAGTACTACTATATTCTCGGTTATAGACCTGCTATATTCTGTGATTAATTCTTCTATATTCTGGATTCAAGGCCTGCTATATTCTGGGATTAAGCCCTGCTATATTCTGGGATTAATACCTTCTATATTCTGGGTTTAAACCCTGTTATATTCTGAGTTTAAGGCCGACTATTTACTGGGATTAAGGCCTGCTATATTCTGGGTTTAAGGCCTGCTATATTCTGGGATTAAGGCCTGCTATATTCTGGGATTAATCCCTGCAATATTCTTGGTTTAAGGGCTGCCATAATATGGGTATAAGGCACGATATATTCTGGGATTAAGCCCTGCTGTACTCTGGGTTTTAGCTCTGTTATATTCTGGGCTTAAACTGCGCAGTATTCTGGGACGAAGCCCTGCTAAATTCTGGGATTAAACCCTGTGATATTTTGGGATAAATGCCTGCTATATTCTGGGTTTAAGGCCAGATATATTCTGGGATTAAGGCCTGCTATTTCTGGGATAATGCCCTGCTATATTCTGGGTTTAAATCATGCTATAATCTGGGATTAATGCATGCTATATACTGACATTAAACCCTGCTATATTCGGGGATTACGCCATGCTATATTCCGGGAATAAGCCCTGCAATATTTTGGGATTAATGTCTGCTATATTCTGGGATTAGGCCCTGCGATATTCTGGGATTAAGCACTGCTATATTCTGGGAGTAATGCCAGCTATAATCTGGGATTAAGGCCTGCTATATTCTGGGTTTAAAGCCTGCTATATTCTGAGATTAAGGCTTGCTATATTCTGGGTTTAATGCCTGCTATGTTCTGGAATTTAGTCCTGCTAAATTCTTGGTTTAAGGCCAGCGATATTCTGGGATTAAGGCCTGCTTTATTCTGGGATTAATGCCAGATATAATCTGGGATTAAGGCCTGCTATATTCTGGGTTCAAGCCCTGCTATATTCTGGGTTTAAACCCTGATATATTCTGCGATTAAGCCCTGCTATATTCTGGGTTTAAGGCCTGCTATATTCTGGGTTTAAGGCCTGCTATATTCTGGCATTAAGGCCTGCTATATTTTGGGTATAAGACATTCTATATTTTGAGATTAAGACCTGCTATATTCTGGGATTAAGCCCTATTATATTCTGGGTTTAAGGACTGCTATATTCTGGTATTAAGACCCGCTTTATTCTTGGTTTAAGGCCTGCTATATTCTGGGATTAAGGCCTGCTATATTCAGGGATTAAGCCCTGCTATATTCTGGGATTATGGCCTGCTATATTCTGCGATTAAGACCTGCTATATTCAGGGATTAAACCCTACTATATTCTGGGATTATGGCCTGCTATATTCTGCCATTAAGACCTGCTATATTCTTGGATTAAGCCCTGTTTAATTCTGGGTTTAAGGCCTGCTATTTTCTGGGTTTAAAGCCTGCTATATTCTGGGATTGTGGCCTGCTATATTCTGAAATTAAGACCTGCTATATTCTGGGATTAATCCCTGATATATTCTGGGATTAATCCCTGATATATTCTGGGATTTATGCCTCCTATATTCTGGGATTATGCCCTGCTATATTCTGGGTTTACGCCCTGCTATATTCTGGGTTTTAACCCTGCTATATTCTGGGATTAAGGCCTGCAATATTCTGATATTAAGCCCTGCCCTATTCTGGGATTAAGGCCTGCTATATTCTGGGTTTAATGCCTGCTATATTCTGGGATTAGGCACTGCCATATTCTAGGATTAAGACATGCTATATTCTGGATTTAAAGCCTGCAATATTCAGGGTTTAAGGCCTGCTATACTCTGGGATGTATCACTGCTATATTCTGGGTTTAAGGCCTGCTATATTCTGGTTTTAGCCCTGCCAAATTCTGGGTTTAAGACCTGCTTTATTCTGGGATTAAGACCTGCTATATTCTGGGTTTACGCCCTGCTATATTCTGGGATTAAGCCCTGCTATATTCTAGGTTTACGCCCTGCTATATTATGGGATTAAGTCCTGCTATATTCTGGGATTAAGGCCTGCCACAATCTGGGGTTTATGCCTGCTATACTCTGGGTTTAAACCCTGCTATATTCTGGGATTAAGGCCTGCTATATTCTGGGATTAAACCCTGCTACATTATGGTTTTAAGGCTTGCTATATTGTGGGTTTAAGGACTGCTATACTCTTGCATTAAGGCTTGCTGTATTCTGGGATTAATGCCTGCTATATTCTGGGTTTAAGGCCTGCTATATTCTGGGATTAAGGCCTGCTATATTCTGCGATTAAGGCCTGTTATAATCTGTGATTACGGCCTGCTATATTCTGGGATTAATGCCTGCTACATTCTGGGATTAAGCCCTACTATATTCTGGGATTAAGGCCTGTTATAATCTGTGTTTAAGGCCTGCTATATTCTGGGTTTAATGCTTGCTATATTCTGGTTTTAAG
The DNA here is from genome assembly GCF_047496795.1 of Chiloscyllium punctatum. Taxonomy (NCBI): domain Eukaryota; kingdom Metazoa; phylum Chordata; class Chondrichthyes; order Orectolobiformes; family Hemiscylliidae; genus Chiloscyllium; species Chiloscyllium punctatum. The sequence continues at coordinate 49,651,130 of NC_092745.1, read as the reverse complement.
ACCTGCTATATACTGGGATTAACGCCTGATATATTCTGGGATTAAGCCCTGCTGTATTCTGGGATTAATGCCAGCTATAATCTGCGATTAAGGCCTGCTATATTCTGGGAGTAAACCCTGCTATATTCTAGGATTAAGCCCTGCCATATTCTGGGATTATGGCCTGCTATAATCTGGCCTTTATGTCTGCTATACTCTGGGATTAAGACCTGCTATATTCTTGGATTAAGGCCTGCTATATTCTGTGTTTAAGACCTGCTATATTCTGGGATTAAACCCTGCTATATTCTGGGATTAAGCCTTGCTAGATTCTGGGTTTAAGGCCTGCTATATTCTAGGATTTTGCATGCTATATTCTGGGATTAAGGCGTGCAATATTCTGAGGTTAAGGCCTGGTATATTCTGGGTTAGAGCACTGCTATATTTTGCTATCAAGCCCTGTTATATTCTGGGATTATGGCCTGCTACATTCTGGGTTTAGGCCCTGCTATATTCTGGGTTTAAAGCCTGCTATATTCTGAGATTAAGGCTTGCTATATTCTAGGTTTAATGCCTGCTATGTTCTGGAATTTAGTCCTGCTATATTCTTGGTTTAAGGCCAGCGATATTCTGGGATTAAGGCCTGCTATATTCTGGGATTAATGCCAGATATAATCTGGGATTAAGGCCTGCTATATTCTGGGTTCAAGCCCTGCTATATTCTGGGTTTAAACCCTTATATATTCTGCGATTAAGCCCTGCTATATTCTGGGTTTAAGGCCTGCTATATTCTGGGATTAAGGCCTGCTATATTTTGGGTATAAAACATTCTATATTTTGGGATTAAGACCTGCTATATTCTGGGATTAAGCCCTATTGTATTCTGGGTTTAAGGACTACTATATTCTGGTATTAAGACCCGCTTTATTCTTGGTTTAAGGCCTGCTATATTCTGGAATTAAGCCCTGTTATAATCTGGGATTAAACACTGCAGTATTCGGGGATTTAGGCCTGTCATATTCTGGATTTATGGCCTGCTATATACTGGGTATAAGGCTTGCTATAATCTGGGATTAAGACCTGCTATAATCTGAGATGAAGACCTGCTATATACTGGGATTACACCCTGTTATATTCTGGGATTAAGGCCTGCTATATTCTGGGATTAAGACCTGATTTGTTGTGGGATTAATGCCTGCTTTATTCTGGGTTTTAGCCCTATTATATTCTGGGTTTAAGGCCTGCTATATTCTGGGATTAAGACCTGATTTGTTGTGGGATTAAGGCCTGCTTTATTCTGGGTTTTAGCCCTATTATATTCTGGGTTTAAGGCCTGCTATATTCTGGGACTAAGGCCTGCTATACTCTGGGTCTAAGGCCAATTATATTCTGGGATTAAGCCCTGATATATTCTGGGTTTAAGGCCTGCTATATTCAGGGATTAAGCCCTGCTATATTCTGGGATTATGGCCTGCTATATTCTGAAATTAAGACCTGCTATATTCTGAGATTAATCCCTGATATATTCTGGGATTAATCCCTGATACATTCTGGGATTTATGCCTCCTATATTCTGGGATTATGCCCTGCTATATTCTGGGTTTAAGCCCTGCTATATTCTGGGTTTTAACCCTGCTATATTCTGGGATTAAGGCCTGCAATATTCTGATATTAAGCCCTGCCCTATTCTGGGATTAAGGCCTGCTATATTCTGGGTTTAATGCCTGCTATATTCTGGGATTAGGCACTGCCATATTCTAGGATTAAGACATGCTATATTCTGGATTTAAAGCCTGCAATATTCAGGGTTTAAGGCCTGCTATACTCTGGGATGCATCGCTGCTATATTCTGTGTTTAAGGCCTGCTATATTCTGGTTTTAGCCCTGCCAAATTCTGGGTTTAAGACCTGCTTTATTCTGGGATTAAGACCTGCTATATTCTGGGTTTACGCCCTGCTATATTCTGGGATTAAGCCCTGCTATATTCTCGGTTTACGCCCTGCTATATTATGGGATTAAGTCCTGCTATATTCTGGGATTAAGGCCTGCCACAATCTGGGGTTTATGCCTGCTATACTCTGGGTTTAAACCCTGCTATATTCTGGGATTAAGGCCTGCTATATTCTGGGATTAAACCCTGCTACATTATGGTTTTAAGGCTTGCTATATTGTGGGTTTAAGGACTGCTATACTCTTGCATTAAGGCTTGCTGTATTCTGGGATTAATGCCTGCTATATTCTGGGTTTAAGGCCTGCTATATTCTGGGATTAAGGCCTGCTATATTCTGCGATTAAGGCCTGTTATAATCTGTGATTAAGGCCTGCTATATTCTGGGATTAATGCCTGCTACATTCTGGGATTAAGCCCTACTATATTCTGGGATTAAGGCCTGTTATAATCTGTGTTTAAGGCCTGCTATATTCTGGGTTTAATGCTTGCTATATTCTGGTTTTAAGACCTGCTATATACTGGGATTAACGCCTGATATATTCTGGGATTAAGCCCTGCTGTATTCTGGGATTAATGCCAGCTATAATCTGCGATTAAGGCCTGCTATATTCTGGGAGTAAACCCTGCTATATTCTAGGATTAAGCCCTGCCATATTCTGGGATTATGGCCTGCTATAATCTGGCCTTTATGTCTGCTATACTCTGGGATTAAGACCTGCTATATTCTTGGATTAAGGCCTGCTATATTCTGTGTTTAAGACCTGCTATATTCTGGGATTAAACCCTGCTATATTCTGGGATTAAGCCTTGCTAGATTCTGGGTTTAAGGCCTGCTATATTCTAGGATTTTGCATGCTATATTCTGGGATTAAGGCGTGCAATATTCTGAGGTTAAGGCCTGGTATATTCTGGGTTAGAGCACTGCTATATTTTGCTATCAAGCCCTGTTATATTCTGGGATTATGGCCTGCTACATTCTGGGTTTAGGCCCTGCTATATTCTGGGTTTAAAGCCTGCTATATTCTGAGATTAAGGCTTGCTATATTCTGGGTTTAATGCCTGCTATGTTCTGGAATTTAGTCCTGCTATATTCTTGGTTTAAGGCCAGCGATATTCTGGGATTAAGGCCTGCTATATTCTGGGATTAATGCCAGATATAATCTGGGATTAAGGCCTGCTATATTCTGGGTTCAAGCCCTGCTATATTCTGGGTTTAAACCCTTATATATTCTGCGATTAAGCCCTGCTATATTCTGGGTTTAAGGCCTGCTATATTCTGGGATTAAGGCCTGCTATATTTTGGGTATAAAACATTCTATATTTTGGGATTAAGACCTGCTATATTCTGGGATTAAGCCCTATTGTATTCTGGGTTTAAGGACTACTATATTCTGGTATTAAGACCCGCTTTATTCTTGGTTTAAGGCCTGCTATATTCTGGAATTAAGCCCTGTTATAATCTGGGATTAAACACTGCAGTATTCGGGGATTTAGGCCTGTCATATTCTGGATTTATGGCCTGCTATATACTGGGTATAAGGCCTGCTATAATCTGGGATTAAGACCTGCTATAATCTGAGATGAAGACCTGCTATATACTGGGATTTCACCCTGTTATATTCTGGGATTAAGGTCTGCTATATTCTGGGATTAAGACCTGATTTGTTGTGGGATTAATGCCTGCTTTATTCTGGGTTTTAGCCCTATTATATTCTGGGTTTAAGGCCTGCTATATTCTGGGATTAAGACCTGATTTGTTGTGGGATTAAGGCCTGCTTTATTCTGGGTTTTAGCCCTATTATATTCTGGGTTTAAGGCCTGCTATATTCTGGGACTAAGGCCTGCTATACTCTGGGTCTAAGGCCAATTATATTCTGGGATTAAGCCCTGATATATTCTGGGTTTAAGGCCTGCTATATTCAGGGATTAAGCCCTGCTATATTCTGGGATTATGGCCTGCTATATTCTGCGATTAAGACCTGCTATATTCAGGGATTCAACCCTACTATATTCTGGGATTATGGCCTGCTATATTCTGCCATTAAGACCTGCTATATTCTTGGATTAAGCCCTGTTTAATTCTGGGTTTAAGGCCTGCTATTTTCTGGGTTTAAAGCCTGCTATATTCTGGGATTGTGGCCTGCTATATTCTGAAATTAAGACCTGCTATATTCTGGGATTAATCCCTGATATATTCTGGGATTAATCCCTGATACATTCTGGGATTTATGCCTCCTATATTCTGGGATTATGCCCTGCTATATTCTGGGTTTAAGCCCTGCTATATTCTGGGTTTTAACCCTGCTATATTCTGGAATTAAGGCCTGCAATATTCTGATATTAAGCCCTGCCCTATTCTGGGTTTAAGGCCTTCTATATTCAGGGATTAAGACCTGCTATATTCTTGGATTAAGCCCTCTTTAATTCTGGGTTTAAGGCCTGCTATTTTCTGGGTTTAAAGCCTGCTATATTCTGGGATTAATGCCAGCTATAATCTTGGATTAAGGCCTGCTATATTCTGGGTTTTAACCCTGCTATATTCTGGGATTAAGGCCTGCTATATTCAGAGATTAAGCCCTGCCCTATTCTGGGATTACGCGCTGTTTAATTCTGGGTTAAAGGCCTATTATTTTCTGGGTTTAAAGCCTGCTATATTCTGGGATTAATCCCTGCTATATTCTGGGATTAATCCCTAATATATTCTGGGATTATGCCCTGCTATATTCTGGGTTTAAGGCCTGCTATATTCTGTGTTTTAACCCTGCTATATTCTGGGATTAAGGCCTGCTATATTCAGAGATTAAGCCCTGCCCTATTCTGGGATTATGCCCTGCTATATGCTGGGTTTAAGGCCTGAAATATTCTGGGTTTTAACCCTGCTATATTCTGGGATTAAGGCCTGCTATATTCAGAGATTAAGACCTGCCCTATTCTGGGATTAAGGCCTGCTATATGCTGGGTTTAAGGCCTGAAATATTCTGGGTTTTAACCCTGCTATATTCTGGGATTAAGGCCTGCTATATTCAGAGATTAAGACCTGCCCTATTCTGGGATTAAGGCCTGCTATATTCTTGGTTTAATGCCTGCTATATTCTGGGATTAAACACTGCCATATTCTAGGATTAAGCCCTGCTATATTCTGGATTTAAAGCCTGCAATCTTCAGGGTTTAAGGCCTGCTATACTCTGGGATATGTCCCTGCTATATTCTGGGTTTAAGGCCTGCTATATTCTGGTTTTAGCCCTGCTATATTCTGGGTTTAAACCCTGCTATATTCTGGGATTAAGGCCTGCTATATACCGGGATTAAGCCCTGCTTTATACAGGGATTAATCCCTGCAATATCTTGGTTTTAAGGCCTGCTATAATCTGGGTTTAAGGGCTGCTATATTCTGGGATTAAGACCGGATATATTCTGGGTTTAAGTCCTGCTATATTCAGGGATTAAGCCCTGCTATATTCTGGGTTTAAGGCCTGCTATATTCTGGGATTAAGCCTTGCTAGATGCTGGGTTTAAGGCCTGCTATATTCTGGGATTAATGCCTGCTATATTCTGGGATTAAGACCTACTATATTCTGGGATTAAGGCCTGCGATATTCTGGGAGTAAGGCCTGCTATATTCTGTGTTTAATGCCTGCTAATTTCTGGGATTAAGGCCTCCTATATTCTGGGAGTAAGGCCTGCTATATTCTGCAATTAAAGCCTTCCATAATCTGGGTTTAAGTCCTGCTACATTCTGGTCTTAAGTCATGCTATATTCTTGGATTAAGGCCTGCAATATTCTGGGATTAATGCCTGCTATATTGTAGGATTACGGTCTGCTATATTCTGAATTTAGGGCCTGCTATAATCTGGGTTTAAGTCCTGCTATATTCTGGGTTTTAGCTCTGTTATATTCTGGGTTTAAGCCCTGCTGTACTCTAGGATGAAGCCCTGCTATATTCTGGGATTAAGCCCTGTGATATTTTGGGATTAATGCCTGCTATATTCTGGGATGAAGCCCTGCTATATTCTGGGATTAAACACTGCTATATTCTGAGATTAATGCCAGCTATAATCTGGGATTAAGGCCTGCTATATTCTAGGTTTAAAGCCTACTATATTCTGAGATTAAGGCTTGATATATTCTGGGTTTAATGCCTGCTATATTCTGGAATTTAGCCGTGTTATATTCTGGGTTTAAAACCAGAGATATTCTAGGATTAAGGCCTGCTGAATTCTGGATTTAAGGCCTGCCATATTCCGGGTTTAAGGCCTGCTATATTCTGGGATTAAGCCCTGCTATATTCTTGGTTTAAGGCCAGCGATATTCTGGGATTAAGGCCTGCTATATTCTGGGATTAATGCCAGATATAATCTGGGATTAAGGCCTGCTATATTCTGGGTTCAAGCCCTGCTATATTCTGGGTTTAAACCCTTATATATTCTGCGATTAAGCCCTGCTATATTCTGGGTTTAAGGCCTGCTATATTCTGGGATTAAGGCCTGCTATATTTTGGGTATAAAACATTCTATATTTTGGGATTAAGACCTGCTATATTCTGGGATTAAGCCCTATTGTATTCTGGGTTTAAGGACTGCTATATTCTGGTATTAAGACCCGCTTTATTCTTGGTTTAAGGCCTGCTATATTCTGGAATTAAGCCCTGTTATAATCTGGGATTAAACACTGCAGTATTCGGGGATTTAGGCCTGTCATATTCTGGATTTATGGCCTGCTATATACTGGGTATAAGGCCTGCTATAATCTGGGATTAAGACCTGCTATAATCTGAGATGAAGACCTGCTATATACTGGGATTACACCCTGTTATATTCTGGGATTAAGGCCTGCTATATTCTGGGATTAAGACCTGATTTGTTGTGGGATTAATGCCTGCTTTATTCTGGGTTTTAGCCCTATTATATTCTGGGTTTAAGGCCTGCTATATTCTGGGATTAAGACCTGATTTGTTGTGGGATTAAGGCCTGCTTTATTCTGGGTTTTAGCCCTATTATATTCTGGGTTTAAGGCCTGCTATATTCTGGGACTAAGGCCTGCTATACTCTGGGTCTAAGGCCAATTATATTCTGGGATTAAGCCCTGATATATTCTGGGTTTAAGGCCTGCTATATTCAGGGATTAAGCCCTGCTATATTCTGGGATTATGGCCTGCTATATTCTGCGATTAAGACCTGCTATATTCAGGGATTCAACCCTACTATATTCTGGGATTATGGCCTGCTATATTCTGCCATTAAGACCTGCTATATTCTTGGATTAAGCCCTGTTTAATTCTGGGTTTAAGGCCTGCTATGTTCTGGGTTTAAAGCCTGCTATATTCTGGGATTGTGGCCTGCTATATTCTGAAATTAATCCCTGATATATTCTGGGATTAATCCCTGATACATTCTGGGATTTATGCCTCCTATATTCTGGGATTATGCCCTGCTATATTCTGGGTTTAAGCCCTGCTATATTCTGGGTTTAAGCCCTGCTATATTCTGGGTTTTAACCCTGCTATATTCTGGAATTAAGGCCTGCAATATTCTGATATTAAGCCCTGCCCTATTCTGGGTTTAAGGCCTTCTATATTCAGGGATTAAGACCTGCTATATTCTTGGATTAAGCCCTCTTTAATTCTGGGTTTAAGGCCTGCTATTTTCTGGGTTTAAAGCCTGCTATATTATGGGATTAATGCCAGCTATAATCTTGGATTAAGGCCTGCTATATTCTGGGTTTTAACCCTGCTATATTCTGGGATTAAGGCCTGCTATATTCAGAGATTAAGCCCTGCCCTATTCTGGGATTACGCGCTGTTTAATTCTGGGTTAAAGGCCTATTATTTTCTGGGTTTAAAGCCTGCTATATTCTGGGATTAATCCCTGCTATATTCTGGGATTAATCCCTAATATATTCTGGGATTATGCCCTGCTATATTCTGGGTTTAAGGCCTGCTATATTCTGTGTTTTAACCCTGCTATATTCTGGGATTAAGGCCTGCTATATTCAGAGATTAAGCCCTGCCCTATTCTGGGATTATGCCCTGCTATATGCTGGGTTCAAGGCCTGAAATATTCTGGGTTTTAACCCTGCTATATTCTGGGATTAAGGCCTGCTATATTCAGAGATTAAGCCCTGCCCTATTCTGGGATTATGCCCTGCTATATGCTGGGTTTAAGGCCTGAAATATTCTGGGTTTTAACCCTGCTATATTCTGGGATTAAGGCCTGCTATATTCAGAGATTAAGACCTGCCCTATTCTGGGATTAAGGCCTGCTATATTCTTGGTTTAATGCCTGCTATATTCTGGGATTAAACACTGCCATATTCTAGGATTAAGCCATGCTATATTCTGGATTTAAAGCCTGCTATATTCTGGGATTAAGCACTGCCATATTCTAGGATTAAGCCCTGCTATATTCTGGATTTAAAGCCTGCAATCTTCAGGGTTTAAGGCCTGCTATACTCTGGGATATGTCCCTGCTATATTCTGGGTTTAAGGCCTGCTATATTCTGGTTTTAGCCCTGCTATATTCTGGGTTTAAACCCTGCTATATTCTGGGATTAAGGCCTGCTATATACCGGGATTAAGCCCTGCTTTATACAGGGATTAATCCCTGCAATATCTTGGTTTTAAGGCCTGCTATAATCTGGGTTTAAGGGCTGCTATATTCTGGGATTAAGACCGGATATATTCTGGTTTAAGTCCTGCTATATTCAGGGATTAAGCCCTGCTATATTCTGGGTTTAAGGCCTGCTATATTCTGGGATTAAGCCTTGCTAGATGCTGGGTTTAAGGCCTGCTATATTCTGGGATTAATGCCTGCTATATTCTGGGATTAAGACCTACTATATTCTGGGATTAAGGCCTGCGATATTCTGGGAGTAAGGCCTGCTATATTCTGTGTTTAATGCCTGCTAATTTCTGGGATTAAGGCCTCCTATATTCTGGGAGTAAGGCCTGCTATATTCTGCAATTAAAGCCTTCCATAATCTGGGTTTAAGTCCTGCTACATTCTGGTCTTAAGTCATGCTATATTCTTGGATTAAGGCCTGCAATATTCTGGGATTAATGCCTGCTATATTGTAGGATTACGGTCTGCTATATTCTGAATTTAGGGCCTGCTATAATCTGGGTTTAAGTCCTGCTATATTCTGGGTTTTAGCTCTGTTATATTCTGGGTTTAAGCCCTGCTGTACTCTAGGATGAAGCCCTGCTATATTCTGGGATTAAGCCCTGTGATATTTTGGGATTAATGCCTGCTATATTCTGGGATGAAGCCCTGCTATATTCTGGGATTAAACACTGCTATATTCTGAGATTAATGCCAGCTATAATCTGGGATTAAGGCCTGCTATATTCTAGGTTTAAAGCCTACTATATTCTGAGATTAAGGCTTGATATATTCTGGGTTTAATGCCTGCTATATTCTGGAATTTAGCCGTGTTATATTCTGGGTTTAAAACCAGAGATATTCTAGGATTAAGGCCTGCTGAATTCTGGATTTAAGGCCTGCCATATTCCGGGTTTAAGGCCTGCTATATTCTGGGATTAAGCCCTGCCATATTCCGGGTTTAAGGCCTGCTATATTCTGGGATTAAGCCCTGCTATATTCTGGGTTTAAGGCCTGCGATATTCTGGCATTAAGGTCTGCTATATTCTGGGATTAAGCCCTGATATATTATGGGTTTAAGGCCTACTATATTCTGGGATTATACCCTGCTATATTCTGGGATTAAGACCTGCTATATTCTTTGATTAAGACCTGCTATATTCTGGGTTTAAGGCCTGCTATATTCTGGGATTGTGGCCTGCTATATTCTGAAATTAATGCCTACTATATTCTGGGATTAAGCCCTGATATATTCTGGGATTAATCCCTGCTATATTCTGGGATGTATGCCTACTATATTCTGGGATTATGCCCTGCTATATTTTGGGTTTAAGTCCTGCTATTTTTTGGGATTAATCCTGCTATATTCTGCGATTATGCCCTGCTATATTCTGGGATTAAAACGTGCTACATTCTGGGATTAAGGCCTGCTATAATCTGGGGTTTATGCCTGCTATACTCTTGGATTAAGACCTGCTATATTCTGATATTAAGGTCTGCTATATTCTGGGATTAAGCATTGCTAGATTCTATGTTTAAGGCCTGCTATATTCTGGGATTTATGCCTGTTATATTCTGGGATTAAGGCATGCTATATTCTGAGGTTAAGGTCTGCTATATTCTGCGTTAGGGGCTTCTATATTTTGCGATCAAGCCCTACTCTCTTCTGGGATTTAGGCCTGCTACATTCTGGGTTTAGGTCCTGCTATATTCTACGATTAAGGCCTGCGATTTTCTGAGATTAAGCCCTGCTATATTCTGGGTTTAAACCCTTCTATATTCTGTGTTTAAGGCCTGTTATATTCTGGGTTTAAGGCCTGCAATATTCTGGGATTTATGCCTGCTCTATTTTTGGATTAAGTCCTTCTACTTTCTGGGTTTAAGGCCTGCTATATTCTGGGATAAAGGCCTGCTATATTCTGGGTTTAAGGCCTGCTATATTCTGGGATAAAGGCCTGCTATATTCTGGGTTTAAGGCCTGCTATATTCTGGGATAAAGGCCTGCTATATTCTGGGTTTAAGGCCTGCTATATTCTGGGATAAAGGCCTGCTATATTCTGGGTTTAAGGCCTGCTATATTCTGGGATAAAGGCTTGCTATATTCTGGGATTTATGCTTTCCTATATTCTGGGATTATGCCCTCCTATATTCTGGGTTTAAGGCCTGATATATTCTGGGTTTTAGCCCTGCTATTTTCTGGCTTTAAACCGTGCTATATTCTGGGATTATGTCTGCTATATTCTGGGATTAAGCACTTCTATATTCTGGGTTTAAGACCTGCTATATTCTGGGTTTAAGACCTGCTATTTTGTCAGATTTATGCCTGTTATATTCTGGTATTAGGGCCTGCTATATACTGAGGTTAAGGCCTGCTATATTCTGGGTTAGAGCCCTGCTATATTTTGCGATTACGCCCTGCTATATTCTGGGATTTAGGCCGGCTGTATCGGGGATTAAGACCTACGATATTCTGGGTTTAGCCCTGCTATATACTGGGTTTAAGGCATGCTATACTCTGGGGTAAGGCCCTGCTATATTCTAGCATTAAGTACTTCTATATTCTGGGATTAAGACCTGCTATATTCTGGGATTAAGCCCTGCTATATTCTGAGAGTAAGGCCTGCTATATTCTGCGATTAAGGCCTGTTATATTCTGGGATTAAAGTCTGCTATATTCTGGGATTAAACCCTGCTACATTCTGGTTTTAAGGCTTGCTAAATTCTGTGATTAAGCCCTGCTATATTCTGGGATTAAGGCCTGCTATATTCTCAGAATAAGCCCTGCTAATTTATGAGTTTAAGGCCTGCTAAATTCTGGGTTTTAGCCCTGCTATTTTCTGGGTTTAAAGCCTGCTATATTCTGGGATCTATGCCTACTATATTATGGGATTATGCCCTGCTTTATTCTGGGATTAAGGCCTGCTATATTCTGGGTTTAGCCCTGCTATATACTGGGTTTAAGACATGCTATATTCTGGGGTAAGGCCCTGCTATATTCTGGGATTAAGCACTTCTATATTCTGGGATTAAGACCTGCTATATTCTGGGATTTATGCCTACTATATTCTGGGATTATGCCCTGCTATATTCTGGGAGTAAACCCTGCTATATTCTGGGATTAAGCCCTGTTTATTCTGGGATTATGGCCTGCTATAATATGGCCTTTATGTCTGCTATACTCTGGGATTAAGACCTGCTATATTCTTGGATTAAGGCCTGCTAGATTCTGGGTTTAAGGCCTGCTATATTCTGGGATTAAGGCGTGCTATATTCTGGGATTAAGGCGTGCAATATTCTGAGGTTAAGGCCTGGTATATTCTGGGTTAGAGCCCTGCTATATTTTGCGATCAAGCCCTGTTATGTTCTGGGATTAAGGCCTGCTACATTCTGGGTTTAGGCCCTGCTATATTCTGGGTTTAAGGCCTGCTATATTCTGGGTTTAAGGCCTGCTATATTCTGTGTTTAAGGCCTGCTATATTCTGGGTTTTAGCCCTGCTATTTTCTGGGTTTAAGGCCTGCAATATTCTGGGATTTTGCCTGCTATATTCTGGGATTAAGGCGTGCAATATTCTGAGGTTAAGGCCTGGTATATTCTGGGTTAGAGCCCTGCTATATTTTGCGATCAAGCCCTGTTATATTCTGGGATTAAGGCCTGCTACATTCTGGGTTTAGGCCCTGCTACATTCTGGGTTTAAGGCCTGCTATATTCTGTGTTTAAGGCCTGCTATATTCTGGGTTTTAGCCCTGCTATTTTCTGGGTTTAAGGCCTGCAATATTCTGGGATTAAGGCCTGCTATATTCTGGGTTTAAGGCCTGCTATATTCAGGGATTAAGCCCTGCTGTATTCTGGGATTATGGCCTGCTATATTCTGCGATTAAGACCTGCTATATTCAGGGATTAAACCCTGCTATATTCTGGGATTATGGCCTGCTATATTCTGCCATTAAGACCTGCTATGTTCTTGGATTAAGCCCTCTTTAATTCTGGGTTTAAGGCCTGCTATTTTCTGGGTTTAAAGCCTGCTATATTCTGGGATTAATGCCAGCTATAATCTGGGATTAAGGCCTGCTATATTTTAGGTTTAAAGCCTACTATATTCTGAGATTAAGGCTTGATATATTCTGGGTTTAATGCCTGCTATATTCTGGAATTTAGCCGTGTTATATTCTGGGTTTAAAACCAGAGATATTCTTGGATTAAGGGCTGCTGTATTCTGTGTTTAAGGCCTGCGATATTCTGGCATTAATGCCTGCTATATTCTGGTATTAAGCCCTGCTATATTCTGGGTTAAAGGCCTGCGATATCCTGGGATTAAGCCCTGATATATTTTGGGTTTAAGGCCTACTATATTCTGGGATTATAACTTGCTATATTCTGGGATTAAGACCTGCTATATTCTTTGATTAAGGCCTGCTATATTCTGGGATTATGGACTGTGATATTCTGTGTTTAAAGCCTGCTGTTTTCAGGGATTGAGGCCTGCTATCTTCTGAAATTAATGCCTGCTATATTCTGAAATTAATGCATGCTATATTCTGGGATTAATCCCTGCTATATTCTGGGATTGTGCCCTGCTATATTTTGGGTATAAATCCTGCTATTTTTTGGGATTAATCCTGCTATATTCTGGGATTATGCCCTGCTACATTCTGGGAGTAAACCCTGCTATATTCTGGGATTAAGCCCTGCTATATTCTGGGATTATGGCCTGCTATAATCTGGCCTTTATGTCTGCTATACTCTGGGATTAAGACCAGCTATATTCTTGGATTAAGGCCTGCTATATTCTGGGTTTAAGACCTGCTATATTCTGGGATTAAACCCTGCTATATTCTGGGATTAGGCCTTGCTAGATTCAGGGTTTAAAGCCTGCTATATTCTGGGATTTTGCTTGCTATATTCTGGGTTTAAGGCCTGCGATATTCTGGGATAAAGGCCTGCTATATTCTGGGTTTAATGCTTGCTATATTCTGGTTTTAAGAACTGCTATATGCTCGGATTAATGGCTGATATATTCTGGGATTAAGCCCTGCTGTATTCTGGGATTAATGCCAGCTATAATCTGCGATTAAGGCCTGCTATATTCTGGGAGTAAACCCTGCTATATTCTGGGATTAAGCCCTACTATATTCTGGGATTATGGCCTGCTATAATCTGGCCTTTATGTCTGCTATACTCTGGGATTAAGACCTGCTATATTCTTGGATTAAGGTCTGATATATTCTGGGTTTTAGCCCTGCTATATTCTGGGATTAAACCCTGCTATATTCTGGGATTAAGCCTTGCTAGTTTTTGGTTTAAGGTCTGCTATATTCTGGGATTTTGCCTGCTATATTCTGGGATTAAGGCGTGCAGTATTCTGAGGTTAAGGCCTGGTATATCATGGGTTATAGCCCTGCTATATTTTGCGATCAAGCCCTGTACATATTCTGGGATTTAGGACTGGAACATTCTGGGTTTAGGCCCTGCTATATTCTGGGTTTAAGCCCTGCTATATTCTGTGTTTAAGGCCTGCTATATTCTGGGTTTTAGCCCTGCTATTTTCTGGGTTTAAGGCCTGCAATATTCAGGGATTAAGCCCTACTATATTCTGGGATTATGGCCTGCTATATTCTGCGATTAAGACCTGCTATATTCAGGGATTAAACCCTGCTATATTCTGGGATTATGGCCTGCTATATTCTGCCATTAAGACCTGCTATATTCTTGGATTAAGCCGTCTTTAATTCTGGGTTTAAGGCCTGCTATTTTCTGGGTTTAAATCCTGCTATATTCTGGGATTAATGCCAGCTATAATCTGGGATTAAGGCCTGCTATATTCTAAGTTTAAAGACTACTATATTCTGAGATTAAGGCTTGATATATTCTGGGTTTAATGCCTGCTATATTCTGGAATTTAGCCGTGTTATATTCTGGGTTTAAAACCAGAGATATTCTTGGATTAAGGGCTGCTGTATTCTGTGTTTAAGGCCTGCGATATTCTGGCATTAATGCCTGCTATATTCTGGGATTAAGGCCTGCTATATTCTGGGTTAAAGGCCTGCGATATTCTGGCATTAAGGCCTGTTATATTCTGGGATTAAGCCCTGATATATTTTGGGTTTAAGGCCTACTATATTCTGGGATTATAACTTGCTATATTCTGGGATTAAGACCTGCTATATTCTTTGATTAAACCTGCTATATTCTGGGATTATGGACTGTGATATTCTGTGTTTAAAGCCTGCTGTATTCTGGGATTATGGCCTGCTATATTCTGGGTTTTAGCCCTGCTATTTTCTAGGTTTAAGGCCTGCAATATTCTGGGATTTATGCCTGCTCTATTTTGGGATTAAGTCCTTCTACTTTCTGGGTTTAAGGCCTGCTATATTCTGGGATAAAGGCCTGCTATATTCTGGGTTTAAGGCCTGTTATATTCTGGGTTTTAGCCCTGCTATTTTCTGGCTTTAAACCGTGCTATATTCTGGGATTACGTCTGCTATATTCTGGGATTAAGTACTTCTATATTCTGCGATTACGACCTGCTATATTCTGGGATTAAGACCTGCTATATTCTGTGATTAAGGCCTGCTATATTCTGCGATTAAGGCCTGTTATATTCTGGGATTAAAGTCTGCTATATTCTGGGATTAAACCCTGCTACATTCTGGTTTTAAGGCTTGCTAAATTCTGTGATTAAGCCCTGTTATATTCTGGGTTTAAGGCCTGCTATATTCTCAGAATAAGCCCTGCTAATTTATGAGTTTAAGGCCTGCTAAATTCTGGGTTTTAGCCCTGCTATTTTCTGGGTTTAAAGCCTGCTATATTCTGGGATCCATGCCTACTATATTATGGGATTATGCCCTGCTTTATTCTGGGATTAAGGCCTGCTATATTCTGGGTTTAGCCCTGCTATACACTGGGTTTAAGACATGCTATATTCTGGGGTAAGGCCCTGCTATATTCTGGGATTAAGCACTTCTATATTCTGGGATTAAGACCTGCTATATTCTGGGATTTATGCCTACTATATTCTGGGATTATGCCCTGCTATATTCTGGGAGTAAACCCTGCTATATTCTGGGATTAAGCCCTGTTTATTCTGGGATTATGGCCTGCTATAATATGGCCTTTATGTCTGCTATACTCTGGGATTAAGACCTGCTGTATTCTTGGATTAAGGCCTGCTAGATTCTGGGATTAAGGCGTGCTATATTCTGGGATTTTGCATGCTATATTCTGGGATTAAGGCGTGCAATATTCTGAGGTTAAAGCCTGGTATATTCTGGGTTAGAGCCCTGCTATATTTTGCGATCAAGCCCTGTTATATTCTGGGATTAAGGCCTGCTATATTCTGTGTTTAAGGCCTGCTATATTCTGGGTTTTAGCCCTGCTATTTTCTGGGTTTAAGGCCTGCAATATTCTGGGATTAAGGCCTGCTATATTCTGGGTTTAAGGCCTGCTATATTCAGGGATTAAGCCCTGCTATATTCTGGGATTATGGCCTGCTATATTCTGCGATTAAGACCTGCTATATTCAGGGATTAAACCCTGCTATATTCTGGGATTATGACCTGCTATATTCTGCAATTAAGACCTGCTATATTCAGGGATTAAACCCTGCTATATTCTGGGATTATGGCCTGCTATATTCTGCGATTAAGACCTGCTATATTCTTGGATTAAGCCCTCTTTAATTCTGGGTTTAAGGCCTGCTATTTTCTGGGTTTAAAGCCTGCTATATTCTGGGATTAATGCCAGCTATAATCTGGGATTAAGGCCTGCTATATTCTAGGTTTAAAGCCTACTATATTCTGAGATTAAGGCTTGATATATTCTGGGTTTAATGCCTGCTATATTCTGGAATTTAGCCGTGTTATATTCTGGGTTTAAAACCAGAGATATTCTTGGATTAAGGGCTGCTGTATTCTGGGTTTAAGGCCTGCGATATTCTGGCATTAATGCCTGCTATATTCTGGGATTAAGCCCTGCTATATTCTGGGTTTAAGGCCTGCGATATTCTGGCATTAAGGCCTGTTATATTCTGGGATTAAGGCCTGATATATTTTGGGTTTAAGGCCTACTATATTCTGGGATTATAACTTGCTATATTCTGGGTTTAAGACCTGCTATATTCTTTGATTAAGCCCTGCTATATTCTGGGATTATGGACTGTGATATTCTGTGTTTAAAGCCTGCTGTATTCTGGGGTTGAGGCCTGCTATACTCTGAAATTAATGCCTGCTATATTCTGGGATTAATCCCTGCTATATTCTGGGATGTATGCCCACTATATTCTGGGATTATGCCCTGCTATATTTTGGGTATAAATCCTGCTATTTTTTGGGATTAATCCTGCTATATTTTGGGATTAAGCCCTGCTATATTCTGGGATTATGGCCTGCTATAATCTGGCCTTTATGTCTGCTATACTCTGGGATTAAGACCAGCTATATTCTTGGATTAAGGCCTGCTATATTCTGGGTTTAAGACCTGCTATATTCTGGGATTAAACCCTGCTATATTCTGGGATTAGGCCTTGCTAGATTCAGGGTTTAAAGCCTGCTATATTCTGGGATTTTGCTTGCTATATTCTGGGTTTAAGGCCTGCGATATTCTGGGATAAAGGCCTGCTATATTCTGGGTTTAATGCTTGCTATATTCTGGTTTTAAGAACTGCTATATGCTGGGATTAATGGCTGATATATTCTGGGATTAAGCCCTGCTGTATTCTGGGATTAATGCCAGCTATAATCTGCGATTAAGGCCTGCTATATTCTGGGAGTAAACCCTGCTATATTCTGGGATTATGCCCTACTATATTCTGGGATTATGGCCTGCTATAATCTGGCCTTTATGTCTGCTATACTCTGGGATTAAGACCTGCTATATTCTTGGATTAAGGTCTGATATATTCTGGGTTTTAGCCCTGCTATATTCTGGGATTAAACCCTGCTATATTCTGGGATTAAACCTTGCTAGATTCTGGGTTTAAGGTCTGCTATATTCTGGGATTTTGCCTGCTATATTCTGGGATTAAGGCGTGCAGTATTCTGAGGTTAAGGCCTGGTATATCATGGGTTATAGCCCTGCTATATTTTGCGATCAAGCCCTGTAAATATTCTGGGATTAAGGCCTGCTACATTCTGGGTTTAGGCCCTGCTATATTCTGGGTTTAAGCCCTGCTATATTCTGTGTTTAAGGCCTGCTATATTCTGGGTTTTAGCCCTTCTATTTTCTAGGTTTAAGGCCTGCTATATTCAGGGATTAAACCCTGCTATATTCTGGGATTATGGCCTGCTATATTCTGCCATTAAGACCTGCTATATTCTTGGATTAAGCCGTCTTTAATTCTGGGTTTAAGGCCTGCTATTTTCTGGGTTTAAATCCTGCTATATTCTGGGATTAATGCCAGCTATAATCTGGGATTAAGGCCTGCTATATTCTAAGTTTAAAGACTACTATATTCTGAGATTAAGGCTTGATATATTCTGGGTTTAATGCCTGCTATATTCTGGAATTTAGCCGTGGTATATTCTGGGTTTAAAACCAGAGATATTCTTGGATTAAGGGCTGCTGTATTCTGTGTTTAAGGCCTGCGATATTCTGGCATTAAGGCCTGCAATATTCTGGGATTAAGCCCTGATATATTTTGGGTTTAAGGCCTACTATATTCTGGGATTATAACTTGCTATATTCTGGGATTAAGACCTGCTATATTCTTTGATTAAGCCCTGCTATATTCTGGGATTATGGACTGTGATATTCTGTGTTTAAAGCCTGCTGTATTCTGGGATTATGGCCTGCTATATTCTGGGTTTTGGCCCTGCTATTTTCTGGGTTTAAGGCCTGCAATATTCTGGGATTTATGCCTGCTCTATTTTGGGATTAAGTCCTTCTACTTTCTGGGTTTAAGGCCTGCTATATTCTGGGATAAAGGCCTGCTATATTCTGGGTTTAAGGCCTGCTATATTCTGGGATTTATCCCTCCTATATTCTGGGTTTAAGGCCTGTTATATTCTGGGTTTTAGCCCTGCTATTTTCTGGCTTTAAACCGTGCTATATTCTGGGATTATGTCTGCTATATTCTGGGATTAAGCACTTCTATATTCTGGGATTAAGACCTGCTATATTCTGGGATTAAGGCCTGCTGTATTCTGCGATTAAGGCCTGTTATATTCTGGGATTAAAGTCTGCTATATTCTGGGATTAAACCCTGCTACATTCTGGTGTTAAGGCTTGCTAAATTCTGTGCTTAAGCCCTGCTATATTCTGGGTTTAAGGCCTGCTATATTCTCAGAATAAGCCCTGCTAATTTATGAGTTTAAGGCCTGCTAAATTCTGGGTTTTAGCCCTGCTATTTTCTGGGTTTAAAGCCTGCTATATTCTGGGATCTATGCCTACTATATTATGGGATTATGCCCTGCTTTATTCTGGGATTAAGGCCTGCTATATTCTGGGTTTAGCCCTGCTATATACTGGGTTTAAGACATGCTATATTCTGGGGTAAGGCCCTGCTATATTCTGGGATTAAGCACTTCTACATTCTGGGAGTAAACCCTGCTATATTCTGGGATTAAGCCCTGCTATATTCTGGGATTATGGCCTGCTATAATCTGGCCTTTATGTCTGCTATACTCTGGGATTAAGACCAGCTATATTCTTGGATTAAGGCCTGCTATATTCTGGGTTTAAGACCTGCTATATTCTGGGATTAAACCCTGCTATATTCTGGGATTAGGCCTTGCTAGATTCAGGGTTTAAAGCCTGCGATATTCTGGGATAAAGGCCTGCTATATTCTGGGTTTAATGCTTGCTATATTCTGGTTTTAAGAACTGCTATATGCTGGGATTAATGCCTGATATATTCTGGGAGTAAACCCTGCTATATTCTGGGATTAAGCCCTACTATATTCTGGGATTATGGCCTGCTATAATCTGGCCTTTATGTCTGCTATACTCTGGGATTAAGACCTGCTATACTCTGGGATTAAGACCTGCTATATTCTTGGATTAAGGTCTGATATATTCTGGGTTTTAGCCCTGCTATATTCTGGGATTAAACCCTGCTATATTCTGGGATTAAGCCTTGCTAGATTCTGGGTTTAAGGTCTGCTATATTCTGGGATTTTGCCTGCTATATTCTGGGATTAAGGCGTGCAGTATTCTGAGGTTAAGGCCTGGTATATCATGGGTTATAGCCCTGCTATATTTTGCGATCAAGCCCTGTAAATATTCTGGGTTTAAGCCCTGCTATATTCTGGGTTTAAGGCCTGCAATATTCAGGGATTAAGCCCTACTATATTCTGGGATTATGGCCTGCTATATTCTGCGATTAAGACCTGCTATATTCAGGGATTAAACCCTGCTATATTCTGGGATTATGGCCTGCTATATTCTGCCATTAAGACCTGCTATATTCTTGGATTAAGCCCTCTTTAATTCTGGGTTTAAGGCCTGCTATTTTCTGGGTTTAAATCCTGCTATATTCTGGGATTAATGCCAGCTATAATCTGGGATTAAGGCCTGCTATATTCTAGGTTTAAAGCCTACTATATTCTGAGATTAAGGCTTGATATATTCTGGGTTTAATGCCTGCTATATTCTGGAATTTAGCCGTGGTATATTCTGGGTTTAAAACCAGAGATATTCTTGGATTAAGGGCTGCTGTATTCTGGGTTTAAGGCCTGCGATATTCTGGCATTAAGGCCTGCTATATTCTGGGATTAAGCCCTGATATATTTTGGGTTTAAGGCCTACTATATTCTGGGATTATAACTTGCTATATTCTGGGATTAAGACCTGCTATATTCTTTGATTAAGCCCTGCTATATTCTGGGATTATGGACTGTGATATTCTGTGTTTAAAGCCTGCTGTATTCTGGGATTGAGGCCTGCTATACTCTGAAATTAATGCATGCTATATTCTGGGATTAATCCCTGCTATATTCTGGGATTATGCCGTGCTATATTTTGGGTATAAATCCTGCTATTTTTTGGGATTAATCCTGCTATATTCTGGGATTATGCCCTGCTACATTCCGGGAGTAAACCCTGCTATATTCTGGGATTAAGCCCTGCTATATTCTGGGATTATCGCCTGCTATAATCTGGCCTTTATGTCTGCTATACTCTGAGATTAAGACCAGCTATATTCTTGGATTGAGGCCTGCTATATTCTGGGTTTAAAACCTGCTATACTCTGGGATTAAACCCTGCTATATTCTGGGATTAGGCCTTGCTAGATTCAGGGTTTAAAGCCTGCTATATTCTGGGATTTTGCTTGCTATATTCTGGGTTTAAGGCCTGCGATATTCTGGGATAAAGGCCTGCTATATTCTGGGTTTAATGCTTGCTATATTCTGGTTTTAAGAACTGCTATATGCTGGGATTAATGCCTGATATATTCTGGGATTAAGCCCTGCTATATTCTGGGATTTTGCTTGCTATATTCTGGGTTTAAGGCCGGCGATATTCTGGGATAAAGGCCTGCTATATTCTGGGTTTAAGGCCTGCTATATTCTGGGATTTATGCCTCCTATATTCTGGGTTTAAGGCCTGTTATATTCTGGGTTTTAGCCCTACTATTTTCTGGCTTTAAACCGTGCT
Source organism: Chiloscyllium punctatum (assembly GCF_047496795.1). Taxonomy (NCBI): domain Eukaryota; kingdom Metazoa; phylum Chordata; class Chondrichthyes; order Orectolobiformes; family Hemiscylliidae; genus Chiloscyllium; species Chiloscyllium punctatum. The sequence goes on along the minus strand of NC_092745.1, from coordinate 49,630,014 downwards.
ATATTCTGGGATTACGTCTGCTATATTCTGGGATTAAGACCTGCTATATTCTGGGATTAAGGCCTGCTATATTCTGGGTTTAAGACCTGCTATATTCTGGGATTAAACCCTGCTATATTGTTGGATTTATGCCTGTTATATTCTGGGATTAGGGCCTGCTATATACTGAGGTTAAAGCCTGCTATATTCTGGGTTAGAACCCTGCTATATTTTGCGATTACGCCCTGCTATATTCTGGGATTTAGGCCGGCTGTATCGGGGATTAAGACCTACGATATTCTGGGTTTAGCCCTGCTATATACTGGGTTTAAGGCATGCTATATTCTGGGGTAAGGCCCTGCTATATTCTAGCATTAAGCACTTCTATATTTTGGGTTTAAGGCCTGCTATATTCTGGGATTATGGCATGCTATATTCTGGGATTAAGACCTGTTATAATCTTGGATTAATGCCTGCTATATTCTGGGATTACGTCCTGCTATATTCTTGGTTCAAGGTCTGCTATATTGTGTGATTTTGTCCTGTTATATTCTGGGTTTAAGGCCTGCTATATTCTGGGATTAAGGCCTGCTATATTCTGGGTTTAAAGCCTGCGATACTCTGGCATTAAGGCCTGCTATATTCTGGGATTAAGAACTGTTATAATCTGGGATTAATGCCTGCTATATTCTGGGATTACGTCCTGCTATATTCTTGGTTCAAGGTCTGCTATATTCTGAGATTAAGGCCTGTTATATTCTGGGTTTAAGGCCTGCTATATTCTGCGATTAAGCCCTGCTATATTCTGGGTTTAAGGCCTGCTATATTCTCAGAATAAGCCCTGCTAATTTATGAGTTTAAGGCCTGCTAAATTCTGGGTTTTAGCCCTGCTATTTTTTGGGTTTAAAGCCTGCTATATTCTGGGATCTATGCCTACTATATTATGGGATTATGCCCTGCTTTATTCTGGGTTTAAGGCCTGCAATATTCTGGGTTTATCCCTGCTATATACTGGGTTTAAAACATGCTATATTCTGGGGTAATGCCCTGCTATATTCTGGGATTAAGGCCTGCTATATTCTGGGATTAAGGCCTGCTATATTCTGGGATTAATGCCTGCTATATTCTGGGTTTAAGGCCTGCGATATTCTGGGATTAAGGCCTGCTATATTCTGGGATTAAGACCTGTTATAATCTGGGATTAATGCCTGCTATATTCTGGGATTACGTCCTGCTATATTCTTGGTTCAAGGTCTGCTATATTGTGTGATTAAGTCCTGTTATATTCTGGGTTTAAGGCCTGCTATATTCTGGGTTTAAGGCCTGTGATATTCTGGCATTAGGGCCTGCTATATTCTGGGATTAGGACCTGTTATAATCTGGGATTAATGCCTGCTATATTCTGGGATTACGTCCTGCTATATTCTTGGTTCAAGGTCTGCTATATTCTTGGATTAAGGCCTGTTATATTCTGGGTTTAAGGCCTGCTATATTCTCAGAATAAACCCTGCTAATTTATGATCTTAAGGCCTGCTAAATTCTGGGTTTTAGCCCTGCTATTTTCTGGGTTTAAAGCCTGCTATATTCTGGGATTGTGGCCTGCTATATTCTGAAATTAAAGCCTGCTATATTCTGCAATTAAGACCTGAGATGTTCTTGGATTAATCTCTGCTATATTCTGGGATCTATGCCTACTATATTATGGGATTATGCCCTGCTTTATTCTGGGATTAAGGCCTGCTATATTCTGGGTTTAGCCCTGCTATATACTGGGTTTAAGACATGCTATATTCTGGGGTAAGGCCCTGCTATATTCTGGGATTAAGCACTTCTACATTCTGGGAGTAAACCCTGCTATATTCTGGGATTAAGCCCTGCTATATTCTGGGATTATGGCCTGCTATAATCTGGCCTTTATGTCTGCTATACTCTGGGATTAAGACCAGCTATATTCTTGGATTAAGGCCTGCTATATTCTGGGTTTAAGACCTGCTATATTCTGGGATTAAACCCTGCTATATTCTGGGATTAGGCCTTGCTAGATTCAGGGTTTAAAGCCTGCGATATTCTGGGATAAAGGCCTGCTATATTCTGGGTTTAATGCTTGCTATATTCTGGTTTTAAGAACTGCTATATGCTGGGATTAATGCCTGATATATTCTGGGAGTAAACCCTGCTATATTCTGGGATTAAGCCCTACTATATTCTGGGATTATGGCCTGCTATAATCTGGCCTTTATGTCTGCTATACTCTGGGATTAAGACCTGCTATACTCTGGGATTAAGACCTGCTATATTCTTGGATTAAGGTCTGATATATTCTGGGTTTTAGCCCTGCTATATTCTGGGATTAAACCCTGCTATATTCTGGGATTAAGCCTTGCTAGATTCTGGGTTTAAGGTCTGCTATATTCTGGGATTTTGCCTGCTATATTCTGGGATTAAGGCGTGCAGTATTCTGAGGTTAAGGCCTGGTATATCATGGGTTATAGCCCTGCTATATTTTGCGATCAAGCCCTGTAAATATTCTGGGTTTAAGCCCTGCTATATTCTGGGTTTAAGGCCTGCAATATTCAGGGATTAAGCCCTACTATATTCTGGGATTATGGCCTGCTATATTCTGCGATTAAGACCTGCTATATTCAGGGATTAAACCCTGCTATATTCTGGGATTATGGCCTGCTATATTCTGCCATTAAGACCTGCTATATTCTTGGATTAAGCCCTCTTTAATTCTGGGTTTAAGGCCTGCTATTTTCTGGGTTTAAATCCTGCTATATTCTGGGATTAATGCCAGCTATAATCTGGGATTAAGGCCTGCTATATTCTAGGTTTAAAGCCTACTATATTCTGAGATTAAGGCTTGATATATTCTGGGTTTAATGCCTGCTATATTCTGGAATTTAGCCGTGGTATATTCTGGGTTTAAAACCAGAGATATTCTTGGATTAAGGGCTGCTGTATTCTGGGTTTAAGGCCTGCGATATTCTGGCATTAAGGCCTGCTATATTCTGGGATTAAGCCCTGATATATTTTGGGTTTAAGGCCTACTATATTCTGGGATTATAACTTGCTATATTCTGGGATTAAGACCTGCTATATTCTTTGATTAAGCCCTGCTATATTCTGGGATTATGGACTGTGATATTCTGTGTTTAAAGCCTGCTGTATTCTGGGATTGAGGCCTGCTATACTCTGAAATTAATGCATGCTATATTCTGGGATTAATCCCTGCTATATTCTGGGATTATGCCGTGCTATATTTTGGGTATAAATCCTGCTATTTTTTGGGATTAATCCTGCTATATTCTGGGATTATGCCCTGCTACATTCCGGGAGTAAACCCTGCTATATTCTGGGATTAAGCCCTGCTATATTCTGGGATTATCGCCTGCTATAATCTGGCCTTTATGTCTGCTATACTCTGAGATTAAGACCAGCTATATTCTTGGATTGAGGCCTGCTATATTCTGGGTTTAAAACCTGCTATACTCTGGGATTAAACCCTGCTATATTCTGGGATTAGGCCTTGCTAGATTCAGGGTTTAAAGCCTGCTATATTCTGGGATTTTGCTTGCTATATTCTGGGTTTAAGGCCTGCGATATTCTGGGATAAAGGCCTGCTATATTCTGGGTTTAATGCTTGCTATATTCTGGTTTTAAGAACTGCTATATGCTGGGATTAATGCCTGATATATTCTGGGATTAAGCCCTGCTATATTCTGGGATTTTGCTTGCTATATTCTGGGTTTAAGGCCGGCGATATTCTGGGATAAAGGCCTGCTATATTCTGGGTTTAAGGCCTGCTATATTCTGGGATTTATGCCTCCTATATTCTGGGTTTAAGGCCTGTTATATTCTGGGTTTTAGCCCTACTATTTTCTGGCTTTAAACCGTGCTATATTCTGGGATTACGTCTGCTATATTCTGGGATTAAGACCTGCTATATTCTGGGATTAAGGCCTGCTATATTCTGGGTTTAAGACCTGCTATATTCTGGGATTAAACCCTGCTATATTGTTGGATTTATGCCTGTTATATTCTGGGATTAGGGCCTGCTATATACTGAGGTTAAAGCCTGCTATATTCTGGGTTAGAACCCTGCTATATTTTGCGATTACGCCCTGCTATATTCTGGGATTTAGGCCGGCTGTATCGGGGATTAAGACCTACGATATTCTGGGTTTAGCCCTGCTATATACTGGGTTTAAGGCATGCTATATTCTGGGGTAAGGCCCTGCTATATTCTAGCATTAAGCACTTCTATATTTTGGGTTTAAGGCCTGCTATATTCTGGGATTATGGCATGCTATATTCTGGGATTAAGACCTGTTATAATCTTGGATTAATGCCTGCTATATTCTGGGATTACGTCCTGCTATATTCTTGGTTCAAGGTCTGCTATATTGTGTGATTTTGTCCTGTTATATTCTGGGTTTAAGGCCTGCTATATTCTGGGATTAAGGCCTGCTATATTCTGGGTTTAAAGCCTGCGATACTCTGGCATTAAGGCCTGCTATATTCTGGGATTAAGAACTGTTATAATCTGGGATTAATGCCTGCTATATTCTGGGATTACGTCCTGCTATATTCTTGGTTCAAGGTCTGCTATATTCTGAGATTAAGGCCTGTTATATTCTGGGTTTAAGGCCTGCTATATTCTGCGATTAAGCCCTGCTATATTCTGGGTTTAAGGCCTGCTATATTCTCAGAATAAGCCCTGCTAATTTATGAGTTTAAGGCCTGCTAAATTCTGGGTTTTAGCCCTGCTATTTTTTGGGTTTAAAGCCTGCTATATTCTGGGATCTATGCCTACTATATTATGGGATTATGCCCTGCTTTATTCTGGGTTTAAGGCCTGCAATATTCTGGGTTTATCCCTGCTATATACTGGGTTTAAAACATGCTATATTCTGGGGTAATGCCCTGCTATATTCTGGGATTAAGGCCTGCTATATTCTGGGATTAAGGCCTGCTATATTCTGGGATTAATGCCTGCTATATTCTGGGTTTAAGGCCTGCGATATTCTGGGATTAAGGCCTGCTATATTCTGGGATTAAGACCTGTTATAATCTGGGATTAATGCCTGCTATATTCTGGGATTACGTCCTGCTATATTCTTGGTTCAAGGTCTGCTATATTGTGTGATTAAGTCCTGTTATATTCTGGGTTTAAGGCCTGCTATATTCTGGGTTTAAGGCCTGTGATATTCTGGCATTAAGGCCTGCTATATTCTGGGATTAGGACCTGTTATAATCTGGGATTAATGCCTGCTATATTCTGGGATTACGTCCTGCTATATTCTTGGTTCAAGGTCTGCTATATTCTTGGATTAAGGCCTGTTATATTCTGGGTTTAAGGCCTGCTATATTCTCAGAATAAACCCTGCTAATTTATGAGCTTAAGGCCTGCTAAATTCTGGGTTTTAGCCCTGCTATTTTCTGGGTTTAAAGCCTGCTATATTCTGGGATTGTGGCCTGCTATATTCTGAAATTAAAGCCTGCTATATTCTGCAATTAAGACCTGAGATGTTCTTGGATTAATCTCTGCTATATTCTGGGATCTATGCCTACTATATTCTGGGATTAAGGCCTGCTATCTTCTGGGTTTAAGGCCTGCTATATTCTGAGTTTAAGGCCTGCTATATTCTGGGATTAAGGCCTGCTATATTCTGCAATTAAGGCCTGTTATAATCTGTGATTAAGGCCTGCTATATTCTGGGATTAATGCCTGCTACATTATGGGATTAAGTCATACTATATTTTGGGATTATGGACTGTGATATTCTGTGTTTAAAGCCTGCTGTATTCTGGGATTGTGCCCTACTATATTCTGGGATTAAGGCCTGCGATATTCTGTGTTTAAGGCCTGCTATATTCTGGGTTTAATGCTTGCTATATTCCGGTTTTAAGACCTGCTATATACTGGGATTAATGCCTGATATATTCTGGGATTAAGCCCTGCTGTACTCTGGGATTAATGCCAGGTATAATCTGCGATTAAGGCCTGCTATATTCTGGGAGTAAACCCTGCTATATTCTGGGATTAAGCCCTGCTATATTCTGGGATTATGGCCTGCTATAATCTGGTCTTTATGTCTGCTATACTCTGGGATTAAGACCTGCTATATTCTTGGATTAAGGTCTGCTATATTCTGGGATTAAGCCTTGCTAGATTCTGGGTTTAAGGCCTGCTATATTCTGGGATTTTGCCTGCTATATTCTGGGATTAAGGCGTGCAATATTCTGAGGTTAAGGCCTGGTATATTCTCGGTTAGAGCACTGCTATATTTTGCGATCAAGCGCTGTTATATTCTGGGATTAAGGCCTGCTATATTCTGGGTTTAGGCCCTGCTATATTCTGTGTTTAAGCCCTGCTATATTCTGTGTTTAAGGCCTGCTATATTCTGGGTTTTAGCCCTGCTATTTTCTGGGTTTAAGGCCTGCAATATTCTGGGATTAAGGCCTGCTGTATTCTGGGATTAATGCCAGCTATAATCTGCGATTAAGGCCTGCTATATTCTGGGAGTAAACCCTGCTATATTCTGGGATTAAGCCCTGCTATATTCTGGGATTATGGCCTGCTATAATCTGGCCTTTATGTCTGCTATACTCTGGGATTAAGACCTGCTATATTCTTGGATTAAGGTCTGCTATATTCTGGTTTAAAACCTGCTATATTCTGGGATTAAGCCTTGCTAGATTCTGGGTTTAAGGCCTGCTATATTCTGGGATTTTTCCTGCTATATTCTGGGATTAAGGCGTGCAATATTCTGAGGTTAAGGCCTGCTACATTCTGGGTTTAGGCCCTGCTATATTCTGGGTTTAAGGCCTGCTATATTCTGTGTTTAAAGCCTGCTATATTCTGGGTTTTAGCCCTGCTATTTTCTTGGTTTAAGGCCTGGAATATTCTGGGATTAAGGCCTGCTATATTCTGGGTTAAAGGCCTGCTATATTCAGGGATTAAGCCCTGCTATATTCTGGGATTATGGCCTGCTATATTCTGCGATTAAGACCTGCTATATTCAGGGATTAAACCCTGCTATATTCTGGGATTATGGCCTGCTATTTTCTGGGGTTTATGCCTCCTATATTCTGGGATTATGCCCTGCTATATTCTGGGTTTAGTGCTTGCTATATTCTGGGTTTTAACCCTGCTATATTCTGGGATTAAGCCCTGTTTAATTCTGGGTTTAAGGCCTGCTATATTCTGGGATTATGGCCTGCTATATTCTGGGATTAAGGCCTGCTATAATATGGGGTTTATGCCAGCTATATTCTGCGATTAACCCTGCCCTATTCTGGGATTAAGCCCAGCCAAATTCTGGTATTAAACCCTGCTACATTCTGGTTTTAAGTCTTTCTATATTGTGGGTTTAAGGACTGCTGTACTCTTGGATTAAGGCTTTTTGTATTCTGGGATTAATGCCTGCTATATTCTGGGTTTCAGGCCTGCTATATTCTGGGATTAAGCCCAGCTATACTCTGGGTTTAAGGCCTGCTATATTCTGGGAAAAAGGCCTGCTATATTCTGGAATTAAGGCATGCTATGTTCTGGGTTTAAGGCCTGCTATATTCTGGGATTAAGGCCTGCTATATTCTGGGATTAATGCCTGCTACATTCTGGGATTAAGACCTACTATATTTTGGGATTATGGACTGTGATATTCTGTGTTTAAAGGCTGTTGTATTCTGGGATTAAGCCCTACTATATTCTGGGGTTAAGGCCTGCGATATTCTGTGTTTAAGGCCTGCTATATTCTGGGTTTAATGCTTGCTATAGTCTGGTTTTAAGACCTGCTATATAGTGGGAGTAACGCCTGATATATTCTGGGATTAAGCCCTGCTGTATTCTGGGATTAATGCCAGCTTCAATCTGCAATTAAGGCCTGCTATATTCTGGGATTATTGCCTGCTATATTATGGGATTAGATCCTGCTATATTCTTGGTTCAAGGCCTGCTATATTCTGGGATTAAGGCCTACTATATACGGGGATTAAGGCCTGCTATATTCTTGGATTAAGCCCTGCTATATTCTGGGATTAAGGCCTGCTATATTCTGGGTTTTAGCCCTGCTATTTTCTGGGTTTAAGGCCTGCTATATTCTGGGATTTATGCCTACTATATTCTGGGATTATGCCCTGCTATGTTCTGGGTTTAAGGCCTGCTTTATTCAGGGATTAAACCCTGCTATATTCTGGGATTATGGCCTGCTATATTCTGGGATTAAGGCGTGCTATATTCTGAGGTTAAGGCCTGATATATTCTGGGTTAGAGCCCTGCTATATTTTGCGATCAAGCCCTGTTATATTCTGGGATTAAGGCCTGCTACATTCTGGGTTTAGGCTATGCTATATTCTGGGTTTAAGGCCTGCTATATTCTGGGTTTTAGCCCTGCTATTTTCTGGGTTTAAGGCCTGCAATATTCTGGGATTAAGGCCTGCTATATTCTGGGTTAAAGGCCTGCTATATTCAGGGATTAAGCCCTGCTATATTCTGGGATTATGGCCTGTTATATTCTGCGATTCAGACCTGCTATATTCAGGGATTAAACCCTGCTATATTCTGGGATTATGGCCTGCTATTTTCTGGGGTTTATGCCTCCTATATTCTGGGATTATGCCCTGCTATATTCTGGGTTTTAACCCTGCTATATTCTGGGATTAAGCCCTGTTTATTTCTGGGTTTAAGGCCTGCTATATTCTGGGATTATGGCCTGCTATATTCTGGGATTATAATTTGCTATATTCTGGGATTAAGACCTGCTATATTCTTTGATTAAGCCTGCTATATTCTGGGATTATGGACTGTGATATTCTGTGTTTAAAGCCTGCTGTATTCTGGGATTATGGCCTGCTATATTCTGTGTTTTAGCCCTGCTATTTTCTGGGTTTAAGGCCTGCAATATTCTGGGATTTATGCCTGCTCTATTTTGGGATTAAGTCCTTCTACTTTCTGGGTTTAAGGCCTGCAATATTCTGGGATTAAGGCCTGCTATATTCTGGGTTAAAGGCCTGCTATATTCAGGGATTAAGCCCTGCTATATTCTGGGATTATGGCCTGTTATATTCTGCGATTCAGACCTGCTATATTCAGGGATTAAACCCTGCTATATTCTGGGATTATGGCCTGCTATTTTCTGGGGTTTATGCCTCCTATATTCTGGGATTATGCCCTGCTATATTCTGGGTTTTAACCCTGCTATATTCTGGGATTAAGCCCTGTTTAATTCTGGGTTTAAGGCCTGCTATATTCTGGGATTATGGCCTGCTATATTCTGGGATTATAATTTGCTATATTCTGGGATTAAGACCTGCTATATTCTTTGATTAAGCCTGCTATATTCTGGGATTATGGACTGTGATATTCTGTGTTTAAAGCCTGCTGTATTCTGGGATTATGGCCTGCTATATTCTGTGTTTTAGCCCTGCTATTTTCTGGGTTTAAGGCCTGCAATATTCTGGGATTTATGCCTGCTCTATTTTGGGATTAAGTCCTTCTACTTTCTGGGTTTAAGGCCTGCTATATTCTGGGATAAAGGCCTGCTATTTTCTGGGTTTAAAGCCTGCTATATTCTGGGATCTATGCCTACTATATTATGGGATTATGCCCTGCTTTATTCTGGGACTAAGGCCTGCTATATTCTGGGTTTAGCCCTGCTATAAACTGGGTTTAAGACATGGTATATTCTGGGGTAAGGCCCTGCTATATTCTGGGATTAAGCACTTCTATATTCTGGGATTAAGACCTGCTATATTCTGGGATTTATGCCTACTATATTCTGGGATTATGCCCTGCTATATTCTGGGAGTAAACCCTGCTATATTCTGGGATTAAGCCCTGTTTATTCTGGGATTATGGCCTGCTATAATATGGCCTTTATGTCTGCTATACTCTGGGATTAAGACCTGCTATATTCTTGGATTAAGGCCTGCTAGATTCTGGGTTTAAGGCCTGCTATATTCTGGGATTTTGCCTGCTATATTCTGGGATTAAGGCGTGCAATATTCTGAGGTTAAGGCCTGGAATATTCTGGGTTAGAGCCCTGCTATATTTTGCGATCAAGCCCTGTTATATTCTGGGATTAAGGCCTGCTACATTCTGGGTTTAGGCCCTGCTATATTCTGGGATTAAGGCCTGCTATATTCTTGGATTAAACCCTGCTATATTCTGGGATTAAGGCCTGCTATATTCTGGGTTTTAGCCCTGCTATTTTCTGGGTTTAAGGCCTGCAATATTCTGGGATTAAGGCCTGCTATATTCTGGGTTTAAGGCCTGCTATATTCAGCGATTAAGCCCTGCTATATTCTGTTATTATGGCCTGCTATATTCTGCAATTAAGACCTGCTATATTCAGGGATTAAACCCTGCTATATTCTGGGATTATGGCCTGCTATATTCTGCCATTAAGACTTGCTATATTCTTGGATTAAGCCCTCTTTAATTCTGGGTTTAAGGCCTGCTATTTTCTGGGTTTAAAGCCTGCTATATTCTGGGATTAATGCCAGCTATAATCTGGGATTAAGGCCTGCTATATTCTAGGTTTAAAGCCTACTATATTCTGAGAGTAAGGCTTGATATATTCTGGGTTTAATGCCTGCTATATTCTGGAATTTAGCCGTGGTATATTCTGGGTTTAAAACCAGAGATATTCTTGGATTAAGGGCTGCTGTATTCTGTGTTTAAGGCCTGCGATATTCTGGCATTAATGCCTGCTATATTCTGGTATTAAGTCCTGCTATATTCTGGGTTTAAGGCCTGCGATATTCTGGCACTAATGCCTGCTATATTCTGGGATTAAGCCCTGATATATTTTGGGTTTAAGGCCTACTATATTCTGGGATTATAACTTGCTATATTCTGGGATTAAGACCTGCTATATTCTTTGATTAAGCCCTGCTATATTCTGGGATTATGGACTGTGATATTCTGTGTTTAAAGCCTGCTGTATTCTGGGATTGAGGCCTGCTATACTCTGAAATTAATGCCTGCTATATTCTGGGATTAATCCCTGCTATATTCTGGGATTATGCCGTGCTATATTTTGGGTATAAATCCTGCTATTTTTTGGGATTAATCCTGCTATATTCTGGGATTATGCCCTGCTACATTCCGGGAGTAAACCCTGCTATATTCTGGGATTAAGCCCTGCTATATTCTGGGATTATCGCCTGCTATAATCTGGCCTTTATGTCTGCTATACTCTGAGATTAAGACCAGCTATATTCTTGGATTAAGGCCTGCTATATTCTGGGTTTAAAACCTGCTATACTCTGGGATTAAACCCTGCTATATTCTGGGATTAGGCCTTGCTAGATTCAGGGTTTAAAGCCTGCTATATTCTGGGATTTTGCTTGCTATATTCTGGGTTTAAGGCCTGCGATATTCTGGGATAAAGGCCTGCTATATTCTGGGTTTAATGCTTGCTATATTCTGGTTTTAAGAACTGCTATATGCTGGGATTAATGCCTGATATATTCTGGGATTAAGCCCTGCTATATTCTGGGATTTTGCTTGCTATATTCTGGGTTTAAGGCCTGCGATATTCTGGGATAAAGGCCTGCTATATTCTGGGTTTAAGGCCTGCTATATTCTGGGATTTATGCCTCCTATATTCTGGGTTTAAGGCCTGTTATATTCTGGGTTTTAGCCCTACTATTTTCTGGCTTTAAACCGTGCTATATTCTGGGATTACGTCTGCTATATTCTGGGATTAAGACCTGCTATATTCTGGGATTAAGGCCTGCTATATTCTGGGTTTAAGGCCTGCTATATTCTGGGATTAAACCCTGCTATATTGTTGGATTTATGCCTGTTATATTCTGGGATTAGGGCCTGCTATATACTGAGGTTAAAGCCTGCTATATTCTGGGTTAGAGCCCTGCTATATTTTGCGATTACGCCCTGCTATATTCTGGGATGTAGGCCGGCTGTATCGGGGATTAAGACCTACGATATTCTTGGTTTAGCCCTGCTATATACTGGGTTTAAGGCATGCTATATTCTGGGTTAAGGCCCTGCTATATTCTAGCATTAAGCACTTCTATATTTTGGGTTTAAGGCCTGCTATATTCTGGGATTATGGCATGCTATATTCTGGGATTAAGACCTGTTATAATCTTGGATTAATGCCTGCTATATTCTGGGATTACGTCCTGCTATATTCTTGGTTCAAGGTCTGCTATATTGTGTGATTTTGTCCTGTTATATTCTGGGTTTAAGGCCTGCTATATTCTGGGATTAAGGCCTGCTATATTCTGGGTTTAAAGCCTGCGATACTCTGGCATTAAGGCCTGCTATATTCTGGGATTAAGAACTGTTATAATCTGGGATTAATGCCTGCTATATTCTGGGATTACGTCCTGCTATATTCTTGGTTCAAGGTCTGCTATATTCTGAGATTAAGGCCTGTTATATTCTGGGTTTAAGGCCTGCTATATTCTGCGATTAAGCCCTGCTATATTCTGGGTTTAAGGCCTGCTATATTCTCAGAATAAGCCCTGCTAATTTATGAGTTTAAGGCCTGCTAAATTCTGGGTTTTAGCCCTGCTATTTTTTGGGTTTAAAGCCTGCTATATTCTGGGATCTATGCCTACTATATTATGGGATTATGCCCTGCTTTATTCTGGGTTTAAGGCCTGCAATATTCTGGGTTTATCCCTGCTATATACTGGGTTTAAAACATGCTATATTCTGGGGTAATGCCCTGCTATATTCTGTGATTAAGGCCTGCTATATTCTGGGATTAAGGCCTGCTATATTCTGGGATTAATGCCTGCTATATTCTGGGTTTAAGGCCTGCGATATTCTGGGATTAAGGCCTGCTATATTCTGGGATTAAGACCTGTTATAATCTGGGATTAATGCCTGCTATATTCTGGGATTACGTCCTGCTATATTCTTGGTTCAAGGTCTGCTATATTGTGTGATTAAGTCCTGTTATATTCTGGGTTTAAGGCCTGCTATATTCTGGGTTTAAGGCCTGTGATATTCTGGCATTAAGGCCTGCTATATTCTGGGATTAGGACCTGTTATAATCTGGGATTAATGCCTGCTATATTCTGGGATTACGTCCTGCTATATTCTTGGTTCAAGGTCTGCTATATTCTTGGATTAAGGCCTGTTATATTCTGGGTTTAAGGCCTGCTATATTCTCAGAATATACCCTGCTAATTTATGAGTTTAAGGCCTGCTAAATTCTGGGTTTTAGCCCTGCTATTTTCTGGGTTTAAAGCCTGCTATATTCTGGGATCTATGCCTACTATATTATGGGATTATGCCCTGCTATATTCTGGGATTGTGGCCTGCTATATTCTGAAATTAAAGCCTGCTATATTCTGCAATTAAGACCTGAGATGTTCTTGGATTAATACCTGCTATATTCTGGGATCTATGCCTACTATATTATGGGATTATGCCCTGCTTTATTCTGGGATTAATGCCTGCTATATTCTGGGATTAAGGCCTGCTATCTTCTGGGTTTAAGGCCTGCTATATTCTGAGTTTAAGGCCTGCTATATTCTGGGATTAAGGCCTGCTATATTCTGCGATTAAGGCCTGTTATAATCTGTGATTAAGGCCTGCTATATTCTGGGATTAATGCCTGCTACATTATGGGATTAAGTCATACTATATTTTGGGATTATGGACTGTGATATTCTGTGTTTAAAGCCTGCTGTATTCTGAGATTGTGCCCTACTATATTCTGGGATTAAGGCCTGCGATATTCTGTGTTTAAGGCCTGCTATATTCTGGGTTTAATGCTTGCTATATTCCGGTTTTAAGACCTGCTATATACTGGGATTAATGCCTGATATATTCTGGGATTAAGCCCTGCTGTACTCTGGGATTAATGCCAGGTATAATCTGCGATTAAGGCCTGCTATATTCTGGGAGTAAACCCTGCTATATTCTGGGATTATGGCCTGCTATAATCTGGTCTTTATGTCTGCTATACTCTGGGATTAAGCCTTGCTAGATTCTGGGTTTAAGGCCTGCTATATTCTGGGATTTTGCCTGCTATATTCTGGGATTAAGGCGTGCAATATTCTGAGGTTAAGGCCTGGTATATTCTCGGTTAGAGCACTGCTATATTTTGCGATCAAGCGCTGTTATATTCTGGGATTAAGGCCTGCTACATTCTGGGTTTAGGCCCTGCTATATTCTGGGTTTAAGGCCTGCTATATTCTGTGTTTAAGGCCTGCTATATTCTGGGTTTTAGCCCTGCTATTTTCTGGGTTTAAGGCCTGCAATATTCTGGGATTAAGGCCTGCTGTATTCTGGGATTAATGCCAGCTATAATCTGCGATTAAGGCCTGCTATATTCTGGGAGTAAACCCTGCTATATTCTGGGATTAAGCCCTGCTATATTCTGGGATTATGGCCTGCTATAATCTGGCCTTTATGTCTGCTATACTCTGGGATTAAGACCTGCTATATTCTGGGATTAAACCCTGCTATATTCTGGGATTAAGCCTTTCTAGATTCTGGGTTTAAGGCCTGCTATATTCTGGGATTTTTCCTGCTATATTCTGGGATTAAGGCGTGCAATATTCTGAGGTTAAGGCCTGCTACATTCTGGGTTTAGGCCCTGCTATATTCTTGGTTTAAGGCCTGCAATATTCTGGGATTAAGGCCTGCTATATTCTGGGTTAAAGGCCTGCTATATTCAGGGATTAAGCCCTGCTATATTCTGGGATTATGGCCTGCTATATTCTGCGATTAAGACCTGCTATATTCAGGGATTAAACCCTGCTATATTCTGGGATTTTGCCTGCTATATTCTGGGATTAAGGCGTGCAATATTCTGAGGTTAAGGCCTGGTATATTCTCGGTTAGAGCACTGCTATATTTTGCGATCAAGCGCTGTTATATTCTGGGATTAAGGCCTGCTACATTCTGGGTTTAGGCCCTGCTATATTCTGGGTTTAAGGCCTGCTATATTCTGTGTTTAAGGCCTGCTATATTCTGGGTTTTAGCCCTGCTATTTTCTGGGTTTAAGGCCTGCAATATTCTGGGATTAAGGCCTGCTGTATTCTGGGATTAATGCCAGCTATAATCTGCGATTAAGGCCTGCTATATTCTGGGAGTAAACCCTGCTATATTCTGGGATTAAGCCCTGCTATATTCTGGGATTATGGCCTGCTATAATCTGGCCTTTATGTCTGCTATACTCTGGGATTAAGACCTGCTATATTCTGGGATTAAACCCTGCTATATTCTGGGATTAAGCCTTTCTAGATTCTGGGTTTAAGGCCTGCTATATTCTGGGATTTTTCCTGCTATATTCTGGGATTAAGGCGTGCTATATTCTGAGGTTAAGGCCTGCTACATTCTGGGTTTAGGCCCTGCTATATTCTTGGTTTAAGGCCTGCAATATTCTGGGATTAAGGCCTGCTATATTCTGGGTTAAAGGCCTGCTATATTCAGGGATTAAGCCCTGCTATATTCTGGGATTATGGCCTGCTATATTCTGCGATTAAGACCTGCTATATTCAGGGATTAAACCCTGCTATATTCTGGGATTATGGCCTGCTATTTTCTGGGGTTTATGCCTCCTATATTCTGGGATTATGCCCTGCTATATTCTGGGTTTAGGGTTTGCTATATTCTGGGTTTTAACCCTGCTATATTCTGGGATTAAGCCCTGTTTAATTCTGGGTTTAAGGCCTGCTATATTCTGGGATTGTGGCCTGCTATATTCTGGGATTAAGGCCTGCTATAATATGGGGTTTATGCCAGCTATATTCTGCGATTAACCCTGCCCTATTCTGGGATTAATGCCTGCTATATTCTGGGTTTCAGGCCTGCTATATTCTGGGATTAAGCCCAGCTATACTCTGGGTTTAAGGCCTGCTATATTCTGGGAAAAGGCCTGCTATATTCTGGAATTAAGGCATGCTATGTTCTGGGTTTAAGGCCTGCTATATTCTGGGATTAAGGCCTGCTATATTCTGGGATTAATGCCTGCTACATTCTGGGATTAAGCCCTACTATATTCTGGGATTATGGACTGTGATATTCTGTGTTTAAAGCCTGTTGTATTCTGGGATTAAGCCCTACTATATTCTGGGATTAAGGCCTGCGATATTCTGTGTTTAAGGCCTGCTATATTCTGGGTTTAATGCTTGCTATAGTCTGGTTTTAAGACCTGCTATATAGTGGGAGTAACGCCTGATATATTCTGGGATTAAGCCCTGCTGTATTCTGGGATTAATGCCAGCTACAATCTGCAATTAAGGCATGCTATATTCTGGGATTATTGCCTGCTATATTATGGGATTAGATCCTGCTATATTCTTGGTTCAAGGCCTGCTATATTCTGGGATTAAGGCCTACTATATACGGGGATTAAGGCCTGCTATATTCTTGGATTAAGGCCTGCTATATTCTGGGATTAAGGCCTGCTATATTCTGGGTTTTAGCCCTGCTATTTTCTGGGTTTAAGGCCTGCTATATTCTGGGATTTATGCCTACTATATTCTGGGATTATGCCCTGCTATGTTCTGGGTTTAAGGCCTGCTTTATTCAGGGATTAAACCCTGCTATATTCTGGGATTATGGCCTGCTATATTCTGGGATTAAGGCGTGATATATTCTGGGTTAGAGCCCTGCTATATTTTGCGATCAAGCCCTGTTATATTCTGGGATTAAGGCCTGCTACATTCTGGGTTTAAGGCCTGCTATATTCTGGGTTTAAGGCCTGCTATATTCTGGGTTTTAGCCCTGCTATTTTCTGGGTTTAAGGCCTGCAATATTCTGGGATTAAGGCCTGCTATATTCTGGGTTAAAGGCCTGCTATATTCAGGGATTAAGCCCTGCTATATTCTGGGATTATGGCCTGTTATATTCTGCGATTCAGACCTGCTATATTCAGGGATTAAACCCTGCTATATTCTGGGATTATGGCCTGCTATTTTCTGGGGTTTATGCCTCCTATATTCTGGGATTATGCCCTGCTATATTCTGGGTTTAGGGCTTGCTATATTCTGGGTTTTAACCCTGCTATATTCTGGGATTAAGCCCTGTTTAATTCTGGGTTTAAGGCCTGCTATATTCTGGGATTATGGCCTGCTATATTCTGGGATTAAGGCCTGCGATAATATGGGGTTTATGCCAGCTATATTCTGCGATTAACCCTGCCCTATTCTGGGATTAAGCCCAGCCAAATTCTGGTATTAAACCCTGCTACATTCTGGTTTTAAGTCTTTCTATATTGTGGGTTTAAGGACTGCTGTACTCTTGGATTAAGGCTTTTTGTATTCTGGGATTAATGCCTGCTATATTCTGGGTTTCAGGCCTGCTATATTCTGGGATTAAGCCCAGCTATACTCTGGGTTTAAGGCCTGCTATATTCTGGGAAAAAGGCCTGCTATATTCTGGGATTAAGGCCTTCTATGTTCTGGGTTTAAGGCCTGCTATACTCTGGGATTAAGACCTGCTATATTCTTGGATTAAGGTCTGCTATATTCTGGGGTTAAGACCTGCTATATTCTGGGATTAAACCCTGCTATATTCTGGGATTAAGCCTTGCTAGATTCTGGGTTTAAGGCCTGCTATATTCTGGGATTTTTCCTGCTTTATATTCTGGGATTAAGGCGTGCAATATTCTGAGGTTAAGGCCTGGGATATTCTGGGTTAGAGCCCTGCTATATTTTGCGATCAAGCCCTGTTATATTCTGGGATTAAGGCCTGCTACATTCTGGGTTTAGGCCCTCCTATATTCTGGGTTTAAGGCCTGCTATATTCTGTGTTTAAGGCCTGCTATATTCTGGGTTTTAGCCCTGCTATTTTCTGGGTTTAAGGCCTGCAATATTCTGGGATAAAGGCCTGCTATATTCTGGGTTAAAGGCCTGCTATATTCAGGGATTAAGCCCTGCTATATTCTGGGATTATGGCCTGCTATATTCTGCGATTAAGACCTGCTATATTCAGGGATTAAACCCTGCTATATTCTGAGATTAAGCCCTGCCCTATTCTGGGATTAAGCCCTGCTATATTCTCGGATTAAACCCTGCTACATTCAGGTTTTTAGGCTTGCTATATTGTGGGTTTAAGGACTGCTGTACTCTTGGATTAAGGCTTGCTGTATTCTGGGATTAATGCCTGCTATATTCTGGGAAAAAGGCCTGCTATATTCTGGGATTAAGGCATGCTATGTTCTGGGTTTAAGGCCTGCTATATTCTGGGATTAAGGCCTGCTATATTCTGGGATTAATGCCTGCTACATTCTGGGATTAAGCCCTCCTATATTCTGGGATTATGGACTGTGATATTCTGTGTTTAAAGCCTGTTGTATTCTGGGATTAAGCCCTACTATATTCTGGGATTAAGGCCTGCGATATTCTGTGTTTAAGGCCTGCTATATTCTGGGTTTAATGCTTGCTATAGTCTGGTTTTAAGACCTGCTATATAGTGGGAGTAACGTCCTGCTGTATTCTGGGATTAATGCCAGCTAAAATCTGCAATTAAGGCCTGCTATATTCTGGGATTATTGCCTGCTATATTCTTGGTTCAAGGCCTGCTATATTCTGGGATTAAGGCCTGCTATATTCTGGGATTATGGCCTGCTATATTCTGGGTTTTAGCCCTGCTATTTTCTGGGTTTAAGGCCTGCTATATTCTGGGATTTATGCCTACTATATTCTGGGATTATGCCCTGCTATGTTTTGGGTTTAAGGCCTGCTATATTCAGGGATTAAGCCCTCCTATATTCTGGGATTATGGCCTGCTATATTCTGCAATTAAGACCTGCTATATTCAGGGATTAAACCTGCTATATTCTGGGATTATGGCCTGCTATATTCTGCCATTAAGACCTGCTATATTCTTGGATTAAGCCCAATTTAATTCTGGGTTTAAGGCCTGCTATTTTCTGGGTTTAAAGCCTGCTAACTTCTGGGATTGTGGCCTGCTATATTCTGAAATTAAGACCTGCTATATTCTGGGATTAATCCCTGATATATTCTGGGATTTATGCCTCCTATATTCTGGGATTATGCCCTGCTATTTTCTGGGTTTAAAGCCTGCTAACTTCTGGGATTGTGGCCTGCTATATTCTGAAATTAAGACCTGCTATATTCTGGGATTAATCCCTGATATATTCTGGGATTAATCCCTGATATATTCTGGGATTTATGCCTCCTATATTCTGGGATTATGCCCTGCTATATTCTGGGTTTAAGGCCTGCTATATTCTGGGATTAAGCACTGCCGTATTCTAGGATTAAGCCCTGCTATATTCTGGATTTAAAGACTGCAATACTCAGGGTTTAAGGCCTGCTATACTCTGGGATATGTCCCTGCTATATTCTGGGTTTAAGGCCTGCTATATTCTGTGTTTAAGGCCTGCTATATTCTGGGTTTTAACCCTGCTATTTTCTGGGTTTAAGTCCTGCAATATTCTGGGATTAAGGCCTGCTATATTCTGGGTTAAAGGCCTGCTATATTCAGGGATTAAGCCCTGCTATATTCTGGGATTATGGCCTGCTATATTCTGCGATTAAGACCTGCTATATTCAGGGATTAAACCGTGCTATATTCTGGGATTATGGCCTGCTATTTTCTGGGGTTTATGCCTCCTATATTCTGGGATTATGCCCTGCTATATTCTGGGTTTAGGGCTTGCTATATTCTGGGTTTTAACCCTGCTATATTCTGGGATTAAGCCCTGTTTAATTCTGGGTTTAAGGCCTGCTATATTCTGGGATTGTGGCCTGCTATATTCTGGGATTAAGGCCTGCTATAATATGGGGTTTATGCCAGCTATATTCTGCGATTAACCCTGCCCTATTCTGGGATTAAGCCCAGCCAAATTCTGGTATTAAACCCTGCTACATTCTGGTTTTAAGTCTTTCTATATTGTGGGTTTAAGGACTGCTGTACTCTTGGATTAAGGCTTTTTGTATTCTGGGATTAATGCCTGCTATATTCTGGGTTTCAGGCCTGCTATATTCTGGGATTAAGTCCAGCTATACTCTGGGTTTAAGGCCTGCTATATTCTGGGAAAAGGCCTGCTATATTCTGGGTTTCAGGCCTGCTATATTCTGGGATTAAGTCCAGCTATACTCTGGGTTTAAGGCCTGCTATATTCTGGGAATATGGCCTGCTATATTCTGGGATTAAGGCCTGCGATAATATGGGGTTTATGCCAGCTATATTCTGCGATTAACCCTGCCCTATTCTGGGATTAAGCCCAGCCAAATTCTGGTATTAAACCCTGCTACATTCTGGTTTTAAGTCTTTCTATATTGTGGGTTTAAGGACTGCTGTACTCTTGGATTAAGGCTTTTTGTATTCTGGGATTAATGCCTGCTATATTCTGGGTTTCAGGCCTGCTATATTCTGGGATTAAGTCCAGCTATACTCTGGGTTTAAGGCCTGCTATATTCTGGGAAAAAGGCCTGCTATATTCTGGGATTAAGGCCTGCTATATTCTGGGATTAATGCCTGCTAAATTCTGGGATTAAGACCTACTATATTCTGGGATTATGGACTGTGATATTCTGTGTTTAAAGCCTGTTGTATTCTGGGATTAAGCCCTACTATATTCTGGGATTAAGGCCTGCGATATTCTGTGTTTAAGGCCTGCTATATTCTGGGTTTAAAGCCTGCTATGTTATGGGATTTATGCCTCCTATATTCTGAAATTAAGACCTGCTATATTCTGGGATTAATCCCTGATATATTCTGGGATTAATCCCTGATATATTCTGGGATTTATGCCTCCTATATTCTGGGATTGTGCCCTGCTATATTCTGGGTTTAAGGCCTGCTATATTCTGGGTTTAATGCCTGCTATATTCTGGGATTAAGCACTGCCATATTCTATGATTAAGCCCTGCTATATTCTGGATTTAAAGCCTGCAATATTCAGGGTTTAAGGCCTGCTATACTCTGGGATATGTCCCTGCTATATTCTGGGTTTAAGGCCTCCTATATTCTGGTTTTAGCCCTGCTATATTCTGGGTTTAAGCCTTGCTACATTCTGGGATTAAGGCCTACTATATTCTGGGATTAAGGCCTGCTATAATATGGGGTTTATGCCAGCTATATTCTGAGATTAAGCCCTGCCCTATTCTGGGATTAAGCCCTGCTATATTCTGGTATTAAACCCTGCTACATTCTGGTTGTTAGGCTTGCTATATTGTGGGTTTAAGGACTGCTGTACTCTTGGATTAAGGCTTGCTGTATTCTGGGATTAATGCCTGCTATATTCTGGGTTAAGGCCTGCTAAATTCTGGGATTAAACCCAGCTATACTCTGGGTTTAAGGCCTACTATATTCTGGGATTAAGGCATGCTATGTTCTGGGTTTAAGGCCTGCTATATACTGGGATTAAGGCCTGCTATATTCTGGGATTAATGCCTGCTACATTCTGGGATTAAGCCCTACTATATTCTGGGATTAAGGCCTGCGATATTCTGTGTTTAAGGCCTGCTATATTCTGGGTTTAATGCTTGCTATAGTCTGGTTTTAAGACCTGCTATATAGTGGGAGTAACGCCTGATATATTCTGGGATTAAGCCCTGCTGTATTCTGGGATTAATGCCAGCTAAAATCTGCAATTAAGGCCTGCTATATTCTGGGATTATTGCCTGCTATATTATTGGATTAGGTCCTGCTATATTCTTGGTTCAAGGCCTGCTAAATTCTGGGATTAAGGCCTGCTATATTCAGGGATTAAGGCCTGCTATATTCTTGGATTAAGCCCTGCTATATTCTGGGATTAAGGCCTGCTATATTCTGGGTTTTAGCCCTGCTATTCTCTGGGTTTAAGGCCTGCTATATTCTGGGATTTATGCCTACTATATTCTGGGATTATGCCCTGCTATGTTTTGGGTTTAAGGCCTGCTATATTCAGGGATTAAGCCCTGCTATATTCTGGGATTATGGACTGCTATATTCTGCAATTAAGACCTGCTATATTCAGGGATTAAACCTGCTATATTCTGCCATTAAGACCTGCTATATTCTGCCATTAAGACCTGCTATATTCTTGGATTAAGCCCTATTTAATTCTGGGTTTAAGGCCTGCTATTTTCTGTGTTTAAAGCCTGCTAACTTCTGGGATTGTGGCCTGCTATATTCTGAAATTAAGACCTGCTATATTCTGGGATTAATCCCTGATATATTCTGGGATTTATGCCTCCTATATTCTGGGATTATGCCCTGCTATATTCTGGGTTTAAGGCCTGCTATATTCTGGGATTAAGCACTGCCGTATTCTAGGATTAAGCCCTGCTATATTCTGGATTTAAAGACTGCAATATTTAGGGTTTAAGGCCTGCTATACTCTGGGATATGTCCCTGCTATATTCTGGGTTTAAGGCCTGCTATATTCTGGGTTTTAGCCCTGCTATTTTCTGGGTTTAAGTCCTGCAATATTCTGGTTTTAAGGCCTGCTATATTCTGGGTTAAAGGCCTGCTATATTCAGGGATTAAGACCTGCTAAATTCTGGGATTATGGCCTGCTATATTCTGGGATTATGGCCTGCTATTTTCTGGGGTTTATGCCTCCTATATTCTGGGATTATGCCCTGCTATATTCTGGGTATAGGGCTTGCTATATTCTGGGTTTTAACCCTGCTATATTCTGGGATTAAGCCCTGTTTAATTCTGGGTTTAAGGCCTGCTAAATTCTGCCATTAAGACCTGCTATATTCAGGGATTAAACCTGCTATATTCTGGGATTATGGCCTGCTATATTCTGCCATTAAGACCTGCTATATTCTTGGATTAAGCCCTGTTTAATTCTGGGTTTAAGGCCTGCTATTTTCTGGGTTTAAAGCCTGCTATGTTATGGGATTTATGCCTCCTATATTCTGAAATTAAGACCTGCTATATTCTGGGATTAATCCCTGATATATTCTGGGATTAAGCCCTCCTATATTCTGGGATTTATGCCTCCTATATTCTGGGATTGTGCCCTGCTATATTCTGGGTTTAAGGCCTGCTATATTCTGGGTTTAATGCCTGCTATATTCTGGGATTAAGCACTGCCAAATTCTACGATTAAGCCCTGCTATATTCTGGATTTAAAGCCTGCAATATTCAGGGTTTAAGGCCTGCTATACTCTGGGATATGTCCCTGCTATATTCTGGGTTTAAGGCCTGCTATATTCTGGTTTTAGCCCTGCTATATTCTGGGTTTAAGCCCTGCTATATTCTGGGATTAAGGCCTGCTATATTCTGAGATTAAACCCTGCCCTATTCTGGGAGTAAACCCTGCTATATTCTGGTATTAAACCCTGCTACATTCTGGTTTTTAGGCATGCTATGTTCTGGGTTTAAGGACTGCTGTACTCTTGGATTAAGGCTTGTTGTATTCTGGAATTAATGCCTGCTATATTCTGGGTTTAAGGCCTGCTAAATTCTGGGATTAAGCCCAGCTATACTCTGGGTTTAAGGCCTGCTATATTCTGGGATTAAGGCATGCTATGTTCTGGGTTTAAGGCCTGCTATATACTGGGATTAAGGCCTGCTATATTCTGGGATTAATGCCTGCTACATTCTGGGATTAATCCCTACTATATTCTGGGATTATGGACTGTGATATTCTGTGTTTAAAGCCTGCTATAATCTGGGTTTAATGCTTGCTGTAGTCTGGTTTTAAGACCTGCTATATAGTGGGAGTAACGCCCTGCTGTATTCTGGGATTAATGCCAGCTAAAATCTGCAATTAAGGCCTGCTATATTCTGGGATTATTGCCTGCTATATTATGGGATTAGGTCCTGCTATATTCTTGGTTCAAGGCCTGCAATATTCTGGGATTAAGGCCTGCTATATTCAGGGATTAAGGCCTGCTATATACTTGGATTAAGCCCTGCTATATTCTGGGATTAAGGCCTGCTATATTCTGGGTTTTAGCCCTGCTATTTTCTGGGTTTAAGGCCTGCTATATTCTGGGATTTATGCCTACTATATTCTGGGATTATGCCCTGCTATGTTTTGGGTTTAAGGCCTGCTATATTCAGGGATTAAGCCCTGCTATATTCTGGGATTATGGCCTGCTATATTCTGCAATTAAGACCTGCTATATTCAGGGATTAAACCTGCTATGTTCTGGGATTATGGCCTGCTATATTCTACCATTAAGACCTGCTATATTCTTGGATTAAGCCCTATTTAATTCTGGGTTTAAGGCCTGCTATTTTCTGGGTTTAAAGCCTGCTAACTTCTGGGATTGTGGCCTGCTATATTCTGAAATTAAGACCTGCTATATTCTGGGATTAATCCCTGATATATTCTGGGATTTATGCCTCCTATATTCTGGGATATGTCCCTGCTATATTCTGGGTTTAAGGCCTGCTATATTCTGTGTTTAAGGCCTGCTATATTCTGGGTTTTAGCCCTGCTATTTTCTGGGTTTAAGGCCTGCAATATTCTGGGATTAAGGCCTGCTATATTCTGGGTTTAAGGCCTGCTATATTCTGGGATTAAGCCCAGCTATACTCTGGGTTTAAGGCCTGCTATATTCTGGGAAAAAGGCCTGCTATATTCTGGGATTAAGGCATGCTATATTCTGGGTTTAAGGCCTGCTAAATTCTGGGATTAAGCCCAGCTATACTCTAGGTTTAAGGCCTGCTATATTCTGTGTTTAAGGCCTGCTATATTCTGGGATTAAGGCCTTACATGTTCTGGGTTTAAGGCCTGCTATACTCTGGGTTTTAGGCCTGCTATATTCTGGGAAAAAGGCCTGCTATATCCTGGGATTAAGGCATGCTATGTTCTGGGTTTAAGGCCTGCTATATTCTGGGATTAATGCCTGCTACATTCTGGGATTAAGCCCTACTATATTCTGGGATTATGGACTGTGATATTCTGTGTTTAAAGCCTGTTATATTCTGGGATTAAGCCCTACTATATTCTGGGATTAAGGCCTGCGATATTCTGTGTTTAAGGCCTGCTATATTCTGGGTTTAAGGCTTGCTATAGTCTGGTTTTAAGAACTGCTATATAGTGGGGGTAACGCCTGATATATTCTGGGATTGAGCCCTGCTGTATTCTGGGATTAATGCCAGCTAAAATCTGCAATTAAGGCCTGCTATATTCTGGGATTATTGCCTGCTATATTATGGGATTAGGTCCTGCTATATTCTTGGTTCAAGGCCTGCTATATTCTGGGATTAAGGCCTACTATATACGGGGATTAAGGCCTGCTATATTCTTGGATTAAGCCCTGCTATATTCTGGGATTAAGGCCTGCTATATTCTGGGTTTTAGCCCTGCTATTTTCTGGGTTTAAGGCCTGCTATATTCTGGGATTTATGCCTACTATATTCTGGGATTATGCCCTGCTATGTTCTGGGTTTAAGGCCTGCTTTATTCAGGGATTAAACCCTGCTATATTCTGGGATTATGGCCTGCTAAATTCTGCCATTAAGACCTGCTATATTCAGGGATTAAACCTGCTATATTCTGGGATTATGGCCTGCTATATTCTGCAATTAAGACCTGCTATATTCTTGGATTAAGCCCTGTTTAATTCTGGGTTTAAGGCCTGCTATTTTCTGGGTTTAAAGCCTGCTATTTTATGGGATTTATGCCTCCTATATTCTGAAATTAAGACCTGCTATATTCTGGGATTAATCCCTGATATATTCTGGGATTAATCCCTGATATATTCTGGGATTTATGCCTCCTATATTCTGGGATTGTGCCCTGCTATAATCTGGGTTTAAGGCCTGCTATATTCTGGGTTTAATGCCTGCTATATTCTGGGATTAAGCACTGCCATAATTTACGATTAAGCCCTGCTATATTCTGGATTTAAAGCCTGCAATATTCAGGGTTTAAGGCCTGCTATACTCTGGGATATGTCCCTGCTATATTCTGGGTTTAAGGCCTGCTATATTCTGGTTTTAGCCCCGCTATATTCTGGGTTTAAGCCCTGCTATATTCTGGGATTAAGGCCTACTATATTCTGGGATTAAGACCTGCTCTAATATGGGGTTTATGACAGCTATATTCTGAGATTAAGCCCTGCCCTATTCTGGGATTAAGCCCTGCTATATTCTCGGTTTAAACCCTGCTACATTCTGGTTTTTAGGCTTGCTATATTGTGGGTTTAAGGACTGCTGTACTCTTGGATTAAGGCTTGCTGTATTCTGGGATTAATGCCTGCTATATTCTGGGAAAAAGGCCTGCTATATTCTGGGATTAAGGCATGCTATGTTCTGGGTTTAAAGCCTGCTATATTCTGGGATTAAGGCCTGCTATATTCTGGGATTAATGCCTGCTACATTCTGGGATTAAGCCCTCCTATATTCTGGGATTATGGACTGTGATATTCTGTGTTTAAAGCCTGTTGTATTCTGGGATTAAGCCCTACTATATTCTGGGATTAAGGCCTGCGATATTCTGTGTTTAAGGCCTGCTATATTCTGGGTTTAATGCTTGCTATAGTCTGGTTTTAAGACCTGCTATATAGTGGGAGTAACGCCTGATATATTCTGGGATTAAGCCCTGCTGTATTCTGGGATTAAGGTCTGCTATTTTCTGGGTTTAAGGCCTGCTATATTCTGGGATTTATGCCTACTATATTCTGGGATTATGCCCTGCTATGTTTTGGGTTTAAGGCCTGCTATATTCAGGGATTAAGCCCTCCTATATTCTGGGATTATGGCCTGCTATATTCTGCAATTAAGACCTGCTATATTCAGGGATTAAACCTGCTATATTCTGGGATTATGGCCTGCTATATTCTGCCATTAAGACCTGCTATATTCTTGGATTAAGCCCTATTTAATTCTGGGTTTAAGGCCTGCTATTTTCTGGGTTTAAAGCCTGCTAACTTCTGGGATTGTGGCCTGCTATATTCTGAAATTAAGACCTGCTATATTCTGGGATTAATCCCTGATATATTCTGGGATCTATGCCTCCTATATTCTGGGATTATGCCCTGCTATATTCTGGGTTTAAGGCCTGCTATATTCTGGGATTAAGCACTGCCGTATTCTAGGATTAAGCCCTGCTATATTCTGGATTTAAAGACTGCAATACTCAGGGTTTAAGGCCTGCTATACTCTGGGATATGTCCCTGCTATATTCTGGGTTTAAGGCCTGCTATATTCTGTGTTTAAGGCCTGCTATATTCTGGGTTTTAACCCTGCTATTTTCTGGGTTTAAGGCCTGCAATATTCTGGGATTAAGGCCTGCTATATTCTGGGTTAAAGGCCTGCTATATTCAGGGATTAAGCCCTGCTATATTCTGGGATTATGGCCTGCTATATTCTGCGATTAAGACCTGCTATATTCAGGGATTAAACCGTGCTATATTCTGGGATTATGGCCTGCTATTTTCTGGGGTTTATGCCTCCTATATTCTGGGATTATGCCCTGCTATATTCTGGGTTTAGGGCTTGCTATATTCTGGGTTTTAACACTGCTATATTCTGGGATTAAGGCCTGCTATATTCTGGGATTAAGGCCTGCTATAATATGGGGTTTATGCCAGCTATATTCTGCGATTAACCCTGCCCTATTCTGGGATTAAGCCCAGCCAAATTCTGGTATTAAACCCTGCTACATTCTGGTTTTAAGTCTTTCTATATTGTGGGTTTAAGGACTGCTGTACTCTTGGATTAAGGCTTTTTGTATTCTGGGATTAATGCCTGCTATATTCTGGGTTTCAGGCCTGCTATATTCTGGGATTAAGTCCAGCTATACTCTGGGTTTAAGGCCTGCTATATTCTGGGAAAAAGGCCTGCTATATTCTGGGATTAAGGCATGCTATGTTCTGGGTTTAAGGCCTGCTATATTCTGGGATTAAGGCCTGCTATATTCTGGGATTAATGCCTGCTAAATTCTGGGATTAAGACCTACTATATTCTGGGATTATGGACTGTGATATTCTGTGTTTAAAGCCTGTTGTATTCTGGGATTAAGCCCTACTATATTCTGGGATTAAGGCCTGCGATATTCTGTGTTTAAGGCCTGCTATATTCTGGGTTTAAAGCCTGCTATGTTATGGGATTTATGCCTCCTATATTCTGAAATTAAGACCTGCTATATTCTGGGATTAATCCCTGATATATTCTGTGATTAATCCCTGATATATTCTGGGATTTATGCCTCCTATATTCTGGGATTGTGCCCTGCTATATTCTGGGTTTAAGGCCTGCTATATTCTGGGTTTAATGCCTGCTATATTCTGGGATTAAGCACTGCCATATTCTACGATTAAGCCCTGCTATATTCTGGATTTAAAGCCTGCAATATTCAGGGTTTAAGGCCTGCTATACTCTGGGATATGTCCCTGCTATATTCTGGGTTTAAGGCCTGCTATATTCTGGTTTTAGCCCTGCTATATTCTGGGTTTAAGCCCTGCTATATTCTGGGATTAAGGCCTACTATATTCTGGGATTAAGGCCTGCTATAATATGGGGTTTATGACAGCTATATTCTGAGATTAAGCCCTGCCCTATTCTGGGATTAAGCCCTGCTATATTCTGGTATTAAACCCTGCTACATTCTGGTTGTTAGGCTTGCTATATTGTGGGTTTAAGGACTGCTGTACTCTTGGATTAAGGCTTGCTGTATTCTGGGATTAATGCCTGCTATATTCTGGGTTAAGGCCTGCTAAATTCTGGGATTAAACCCAGCTATACTCTGGGTTTAAGGCCTGCTATATTCTGGGATTAAGGCATGCTATGTTCTGGGTTTAAGGCCTGCTATATACTGGGATTAAGGCCTGCTATATTCTGGGATTAATGCCTGCTACATTCTGGGATTAAGCCCTACTATATTCTGGGATTAAGGCCTGCGATATTCTGTGTTTAAGGCCTGCTATATTCTGGGTTTAATGCTTGCTATAGTCTGGTTTTAAGACCTGCTATATAGTGGGAGTAACGCCTGATATATTCTGGGATTAAGCCCTGCTGTATTCTGGGATTAATGCCAGCTAAAATCTGCAATTAAGGCCTGCTATATTCTGGGATTATTGCCTGCTATATTATTGGATTAGGTCCTGCTATATTCTTGGTTCAAGGCCTGCTATATTCTGGGATTAAGGCCTGCTATATTCAGGGATTAAGGCCTGCTATATTCTTGGATTAAGCCCTGCTATATTCTGGGATTAAGGCCTGCTATATTCTGGGTTTTAGCCCTGCTATTCTCTGGGTTTAAGGCCTGCTATATTCTGGGATTTATGCCTACTATATTCTGGGATTATGCCCTGCTATGTTTTGGGTTTAAGGCCTGCTATATTCAGGGATTAAGCCCTGCTATATTCTGGGATTATGGACTGCTATATTCTGCAATTAAGACCTGCTATATTCAGGGATTAAACCTGCTATATTCTGCCATTAAGACCTGCTATATTCTGCCATTAAGACCTGCTATATTCTTGGATTAAGCCCTATTTAATTCTGGGTTTAAGGCCTGCTATTTTCTGGGTTTAAAGCCTGCTAACTTCTGGGATTGTGGCCTGCTATATTCTGAAATTAAGACCTGCTATATTCTGGGATTAATCCCTGATATATTCTGGGATTTATGCCTCCTATATTCTGGGATTATGCCCTGCTATATTCTGGGTTTAAGGCCTGCTATATTCTGGGATTAAGCACTGCCGTATTCTAGGATTAAGCCCTGCTATATTCTGGATTTAAAGACTGCAATATTTAGGGTTTAAGGCCTGCTATACTCTGGGATATGTCCCTGCTATATTCTGGGTTTAAGGCCTGCTATATTCTGTGTTTAAGGCCTGCTATATTCTGGGTTTTAGCCCTGCTATTTTCTGGGTTTAAGTCCTGCAATATTCTGGTTTTAAGGCCTGCTATATTCTGGGTTAAAGGCCTGCTATATTCAGGGATTAAGACCTGCTAAATTCTGGGATTATGGCCTGCTATATTCTGGGATTATGGCCTGCTATTTTCTGGGGTTTATGCCTCCTATATTCTGGGATTATGCCCTGCTATATTCTGGGTATAGGGCTTGCTATATTCTGGGTTTTAACCCTGCTATATTCTGGGATTAAGCCCTGTTTAATTCTGGGTTTAAGGCCTGCTAAATTCTGCCATTAAGACCTGCTATATTCAGGGATTAAACCTGCTATATTCTGGGATTATGGCCTGCTATATTCTGCCATTAAGACCTGCTATATTCTTGGATTAAGCCCTGTTTAATTCTGGGTTTAAGGCCTGCTATTTTCTGGGTTTAAAGCCTGCTATGTTATGGGATTTATGCCTCCTATATTCTGAAATTAAGACCTGCTATATTCTGGGATTAATCCCTGATATATTCTGGGATTAAGCCCTCCTATATTCTGGGATTTATGCCTCCTATATTCTGGGATTGTGCCCTGCTATATTCTGGGTTTAAGGCCTGCTATATTCTGGGTTTAATGCCTGCTATATTCTGGGATTAAGCACTGCCAAATTCTACGATTAAGCCCTGCTATATTCTGGATTTAAAGCCTGCAATATTCAGGGTTTAAGGCCTGCTATACTCTGGGATATGTCCCTGCTATATTCTGGGTTTAAGGCCTGCTATATTCTGGTTTTAGCCCTGCTATATTCTGGGTTTAAGCCCTGCTATATTCTGGGATTAAGGCCTGCTATATTCTGAGATTAAACCCTGCTACATTCTGGTTTTTAGGCTTGCTATATTGTGGGTTTAAGGACTGCTAAATTCTGGGATTAAGGCATGCTATGTTCTGGGTTTAAGGCCTGCTATATACTGGGATTAAGGCCTGCTATATTCTGGGATTAATGCCTGCTACATTCTGGGTTTAAGGCCTGCTAAATTCTGGGATTAAGGCATGCTATGTTCTGGGTTTAAGGCCTGCTATATACTGGGATTAAGGCCTGCTATATTCTGGGATTAATGCCTGCTACATTCTGGGATTAATCCCTACTATATTCTGGGATTATGGACTGTGATATTCTGTGTTTAAAGCCTGCTATAATCTGGGTTTAATGCTTGCTATAGTCTGGTTTTAAGACCTGCTATATAGTGGGAGTAACGCCCTGCTGTATTCTGGGATTAATGCCAGCTAAAATCTGCAATTAAGGCCTGCTATATTCTGGGATTATTGCCTGCTATATTATGGGATTAGGTCCTGCTATATTCTTGGTTCAAGGCCTGCAATATTCTGGGATTAAGGCCTGCTATATTCAGGGATTAAGGCCTGCTATATACTTGGATTAAGCCCTGCTATATTCTGGGATTAAGGCCTGCTATATTCTGGGTTTTAGCCCTGCTATTTTCTGGGTTTAAGGCCTGCTATATTCTGGGATTTATGCCTACTATATTCTGGGATTATGCCCTGCTATGTTTTGGGTTTAAGGCCTGCTATATTCAGGGATTAAGCCCTGCTATATTCTGGGATTATGGCCTGCTATATTCTGCAATTAAGACCTGCTATATTCAGGGATTAAACCTGCTATGTTCTGGGATTATGGCCTGCTATATTCTACCATTAAGACCTGCTATATTCTTGGATTAAGCCCTATTTAATTCTGGGTTTAAGGCCTGCTATTTTCTGGGTTTAAAGCCTGCTAACTTCTGAGATTGTGGCCTGCTATATTCTGAAATTAAGACCTGCTATATTCTGGGATTAATCCCTGATATATTCTGGGATTTATGCCTCCTATATTCTGGGATATGTCCCTGCTATATTCTGGGTTTAAGGCCTGCTATATTCTGTGTTTAAGGCCTGCTATATTCTGGGTTTTAGCCCTGCTATTTTCTGGGTTTAAGGCCTGCAATATTCTGGGATTAAGGCCTGCTATATTCTGGGTTTAAGGCCTGCTATATTCTGGGATTAAGCCCAGCTATACTCTGGGTTTAAGGCCTGCTATATTCTGGGAAAAAGGCCTGCTATATTCTGGGATTAAGGCATGCTATATTCTGGGTTTAAGGCCTGCTAAATTCTGGGATTAAGCCCAGCTATACTCTAGGTTTAAGGCCTGCTATATTCTGTGTTTAAGGCCTGCTATATTCTGGGATTAAGGCCTTACATGTTCTGGGTTTAAGGCCTGCTATACTCTGGGTTTTAGGCCTGCTATATTCTGGGAAAAAGGCCTGCTATATCCTGGGATTAAGGCATGCTATGTTCTGGGTTTAAGGCCTGCTATATTCTGGGATTAATGCCTGCTACATTCTGGGATTAAGCCCTACTATATTCTGGGATTATGGACTGTGATATTCTGTGTTTAAAGCCTGTTATATTCTGGGATTAAGCCCTACTATATTCTGGGATTAAGGCCTGCGATATTCTGTGTTTAAGGCCTGCTATATTCTGGGTTTAAGGCTTGCTATAGTCTGGTTTTAAGAACTGCTATATAGTGGGGGTAACGCCTGATATATTCTGGGATTGAGCCCTGCTGTATTCTGGGATTAATGCCAGCTAAAATCTGCAATTAAGGCCTGCTATATTCTGGGATTATTGCCTGCTATATTATGGGATTAGGTCCTGCTATATTCTTGGTTCAAGGCCTGCTATATTCTGGGATTAAGGCCTACTATATACGGGGATTAAGGCCTGCTATATTCTGGGTTTTAGCCCTGCTATTTTCTGGGTTTAAGGCCTGCTATATTCTGGGATTTATGCCTACTATATTCTGGGATTATGGCCTGCTATATTCTGCCATTAAGACCTGCTATATTCAGGGATTCAACCTGCTATATTCTGGGATTATGGCCTAATATATTCTGCCATTAAGACCTGCTATATTCTTGGATTAAGCCCTGTTTAATTCTGGGTTTAAGGCCTGCTATTTTCTGGGATTATGCCCTGCTATGTTTTGGGTTTAAGGCCTGCTTTATTCAGGGATTAAACCCTGCTATATTCTGGGATTATGGCCTGCTATATTCTGCCATTAAGACCTGCTATATTCAGGGATTAAACCCTACTATATTCTGGGATTATGGCCTGCTATATTCTGCCATTAAGACCTGCTATATTCTTGGATTAAGCCCTCTTTAATTCTGGGTTTAAGGCCTGCTATTTTCTGGGTTTAAAGCCTGCTATATTCTGGGATTGTGGCCTGCTATATTCTGAAATTAAGACCTGCTATATTCTGGGATTAATCCCTGATATTTTCTGGGATTTATGCCTCCTATATTCTGGGATTGTGCCCTGCTATATTCTGGGTTTAAGGCCTGCTATATTCTGGGTTTAATGCCTGCTATATTCTGGGATTAAGCACTGCCATATTCTACGATTAAGGCCTGCTATATTCTGGATTTAAAGCCTGCAATATTCAGGGTATAAGGCCTGCTATACTCTGGGATATGTCCCTGCTATATTCTGGGTTTAAGGCCTGCTATATTCTGGTTTTAGCCCTGCTATATTCTGGGTTTAAGGCCTGCTATATTCTGGGTTTAAGCCCTGCTATATTCTGGGATTAAGGCCTACTATATTCTGGGATTAAGGCCTGGTATAATCTGGGGTTTATGACAGCTATATTCTGAGAATAAACCATGCCCTATTCTAGGATTAAGCCCTGCTATATTCTGGTTTTTAGCCTTGCTATATTGTGGGTTTAAGGACTGCTGTACTCTTGGATTAAGGCTTGCTGTATTCTGGGATTAATGCCTGCTATATTCTGGGTTTAAGGCCTGCTAAATTCTGGGATTAAGCCCAGCTATACTCTGGGTTTAAGGCCTGCTATATTCTGGGATTAAGGCATGCTATGTTCTGGGTTTAAGGCCTGCTATATACTGGGATTAAGGCCAGCTATATTCTGGGATTAATGCCTGCTACATTCTGGGATTAATCCCTACTATATTCTGGGATTATGGACTGTGATATTCTGTGTTTAAAGCCTGCTGTATTCTGGGATTAAGCCCTACTATATTCTGGGATTAAGGCCTGCGATATTCTGTGTTTAAGGCCTGCTATATTCTGGGTTTAATGCTTGCTATAGTCTGGTTTTAAGACCTGCTATATAGTGGGAATAACGCCTGATATATTCTGGGATTAAGACCTGCTGTATTCTGGGATTAATGCCAGCTAAAATCTGCAATTAAGGCCTGCTATATTCTGGGATTATTGCCTGCTATATTATTGGATTAGGTCCTGCTATATTCTTGGTTCAAGGCCTGCTATATTCTGGGATTAAGGCCTGCTATATTCAGGGATTAAGGCCTGCTATATTCTTGGATTAAGACCTATTAATTCTGGGTTTAAGGCCTGCTATTTTCTGGGTTTAAAGCCTGCTAACTTCTGGGATTGTGGCCTGCTATATTCTGAAATTAAGACCTGCTATATTCTGGGATTAATCCCTGATATATTCTGTGATTTATGCCTCCTATATTCTGGGATTATGCCCTGCTATATTCTGGGTTTAAGGCCTGCTATATTCTGGGATTAAGCACTGCCGTATTCTAGGATTAAGCCCTGCTATATTCTGGATTTAAAACCTGCAATTTTCAGGGTTTAAGGCCTGCTATACTCTGGGATATGTCCCTGCTATATTCTGGGTTTAAGGCCTGCTATATTCTGGTTTTAGCCCTGCTATATTCTGGGTTTAAGCCCTACTATATTCTGGGATTAAGGCCTGCTATATTCTGAGATTAAGGCCTGCTATAATATGGGGTTTATGCCAGCTATATTCTGAGATTAAACCCTGCCCTATTCTGGGAGTAAACCCTGCTATATTCTGATATTAAAACCTGCTACATTCTGGTTTTAAGGCTTGCTATATTGTGGGTTTAAGGACTGCTGTACTCTTGGATTAAGGCTTGCTGTATTCTGGGATTAATGCCTGCTATATTCTGGGTTTAAGGCCTGCTAAATTCTGGGATTAAGCCCAGCTATACTCTAGGTTTAAGGCCTGCTATATTCTGGAATTAAGGCCTGCTATATTCTGGGATTAAGGCCTTACATGTTCTGGGTTTAAGGCCTGCTATACTCTGGGTTTAAGGCCTGCTATATTCTGGGAAAAAGGCCTGCTATATTCTGGGTTTAAGGCCTTATATGTTCTGGGTTTAAGGCCTGCTATATTCTGGGATTAAGGCCTGCTACATTCTGGGATTAAGCCCTACTATATTCTGGGATTATGGACTGTGCTATTCTGTGTTTAAAGCCTGCTGTATTCTGGGATTAAGCCCTACTATATTCTGGGATTAAGGCCTGCGATATTCTGTGTTTAAGGCCTGCTATATTCTGGGTTTAATGCTTGCTATAGTCTGGTTTTAAGACCTGCTATATAGTGGGAGTAACGCCTGATATATTCTGGGTTTAATGCCAGCTATAATCTTCGATTAAGGCCTGCTATATTCTGGTATTATTGCCTGCTATATTATGGGATTAGGTCCTGCTATATTCTTGGTTAAAGGCCTGCTATATTCTGGGATTAAGGCCTGCTATATTCTGGGTTTAAGACCTGCTATATTCTGGGATTAAACCCTGCTACATTGTCGGATTTATGCCTGTTATATTCTGGGATTAATCCCTGTTATATTCTGGAATTTATGCCTCCTATATTCTGGGATTATGCCCTGCTATATTCTGGGTTTAAGGCCTGATATATTCTGGGTTTTAACCCTGCTAAATTCTGGGATTAAGCCCAGCTATACTCTAGGTTTAAGGCCTGCTATATTCTGGAATTAAGGCCTGCTATATTCTGGGATTAAGGCCTTACATGTTCTGGGTTTAAGGCCTGCTATATTCTGGGATTAAGGCCTGCTATATTCTGGGTTTAAGACCTGCTATATTCTGGGAGTAAACCCTGCTACATTGTCGGATTTATGCCTGTTATATTCTGGGATTAATCCCTGTTATATTCTGGAATTTATGCCTCCTATATTCTGGGATTATGCCCTGCTATATTCTGGGTTTAAGGCCTGATATATTCTGGGTTTAAGGCCTGCTAAATTCTGGGATTAAGCCCAGCTATACTCTAGGTTTAAGGCCTGCTATATTCTGGAATTAAGGCCTGCTATATTCTGGGATTAAGGCCTTACATGTTCTGGGTTTAAGGCCTGCTATACTCTGGGTTTAAGGCCTGCTATATTCTGGGAAAAAGGCCTGCTATATTCTGGGTTTAAGGCCTTATATGTTCTGGGTTTAAGGCCTGCTATATTCTGGGATTAAGGCCTGCTACATTCTGGGATTAAGCCCTACTATATTCTGGGATTATGGACTGTGCTATTCTGTGTTTAAAGCCTGCTGTATTCTGGGATTAAGCCCTACTATATTCTGGGATTAAGGCCTGCGATATTCTGTGTTTAAGGCCTGCTATATTCTGGGTTTAATGCTTGCTATAGTCTGGTTTTAAGACCTGCTATATAGTGGGAGTAACGCCTGATATATTCTGGGTTTAATGCCAGCTATAATCTTCGATTAAGGCCTGCTATATTCTGGTATTATTGCCTGCTATATTATGGGATTAGGTCCTGCTATATTCTTGGTTAAAGGCCTGCTATATTCTGGGATTAAGGCCTGCTATATTCTGGGTTTAAGACCTGCTATATTCTGGGATTAAACCCTGCTACATTGTCGGATTTATGCCTGTTATATTCTGGGATTAATCCCTGTTATATTCTGGAATTTATGCCTCCTATATTCTGGGATTATGCCCTGCTATATTCTGGGTTTAAGGCCTGATATATTCTGGGTTTTAACCCTGCTAAATTCTGGGATTAAGGCCTGATATATTCTGGGTTTTAGCCCTGATATATTCTGGGTTTAAAGCCTGCTATATTCTGGGATTTATGCCTACTATATTCTGGGATTATGCCCTGCTCTATTCTGGGATTAAGTCCTGCTATATTCTGAGATTTAGCCCTGCTATTTTCTGGGTTTAAAGCCTGCTATATTCTGCGATTAAGCCCTGATATATTCTGGAATTAATCCCTGCTATATTCTGGGCTTTATGCCTACTATATTCTGGGATTATGCCCTGCTTAATTCTGGGATTAAGCCCAGCCATATCCTGGGATTAAGCCCTGCTATATTCTGGGATTAAGGCCTGCTATATTCTGGGATTAAGCCCTGCTATATTCTGGGATTATGGCCTGCTATTTTCTGCCATTAAGACCTGCAATATTCTGGGATTAAGCCCTGTTTAATTCTGTGTTTAAGGCCTGCTATTTTCTGGGTTTAAAGCCTGCTATATTCTGGGATTGTGGCCTGCTATATTCTGAAATTAAGACCTGCTATATTCTGGGATTAATCCCTGATATATTCTGGGATTTATGCCTCCTATATTCTGGGATTATGCCCTGCTATATTCTGGGTTTAAGGCCTGCTATATTCTGGGTTTTAACCCAGCTATATTCTGAGATTAAGGCCTGCTATATTCTGAGATTTAGCCCTGCCCTATTCTGGGAATAATGCCTGCTATATTCTGGAATTAAGCACTGCCATATTCTACGATTAAGCCCTGCTATATTCTGGATTTAAAGCCTGCAAAATTCAGGGTTTAAGGCCTGCTATACTCTGGGATATGTCCCTGCTATATTCTGGGTTTAAGGCCTGCTATATTCTGGTTTTAGCCCTGCTATATTCTGGGTTTAAGCCCTGCTATATTCTGGGATTAAGGCCTGCTATATTCTGGGATTAAGGCCTGCTATAATATGTGGTTTATGCCTGCTATATTCTAGGATTAAACCCTGCTATATTCTGGGTTTAAGCCCTTCTTTATTCTGTGTTGAAGGCCTACTATATTCTGGGTTTTAGCCCGGCTATTTTCTGGTTTTAAGGCCTGCAATATTCTGGGATTTATGCCTGCTCTATTTTGGGATTAAGCCCTTCTACTTTCTGGGTTTAAGGCCTGCTATATTCTGGGATAAAGGCTTGCTATATTCTGGGTTTAAGGCTTGCTATATTCTGGGTTTAAGGCTTGCTATATACTGGGTTTAAGGCTTGCTATATTCTGGGATTAAGGCCTGCTATAATCTGGGTTTAAGGCTTGATATATTCTGGGATTAAGGCCTGCTATAATCTGGGTTTAAGGCTTGATATATTCTGGGATAAAGGCCTGCTATGATCTGGGTTTAAGGCTTGCTATATTCTGGGATAAAGGCCTGCTATATTCTGGGTTTAAGGCCTGCTATATTCTGGGATTTATCCCTCCTATATTCTGGGATAAAGGCCTGTTATATTCTGGGTTTTAGCCCTGCTATTTTCTGGCTTTAAACCATGCTATATTCTGGGATTACGTCTGCTATTATTCTGGGATTAAGTCCTGCTATATTCTGGGATTAAGTCCTGCTATATTCTGGGATTAAGGCCTGCTATATTCGGGGATTAAGTCCTGCTATATTCTGGGATTAAGGCCTGCTATATTCTGGGTTTAAGACCTGCTATATTCTGGGATTAAGTCCTGCTATATTCTGGGATTAAGGCCTGCTATATTCTGGGTTTAAGACCTGCTATATTCTGGGATTAAACCCTGCTACATTATCGGATTTATGCCTGTTATATTCTGGGATTAGGGCCTGCTATATTCTGGGATTAGTCCTGCTATATTCTGGGATTAATCCCTGTTATATTCTGGGATTTATGCCTCCTATATTCTGGGATTATGCCCTGCTATATTCTGGATTTAAGGCCTGCTATATTCTGGGTTTTAGCCCTGCTATATTCTGGGATTAAGGCCTGCTATATTTGGAGGTTAAGGCCTGCTATATTCTGCGTTTAAGGCCTGCTATATTCTGGGTTTAAGGCCTGCTATATTCTGGGTTTTAGCCCTGATATATTCTGGGTTTAAAGCCTGCTATATTCTGGGATTTATGCCTACTATATTCTGGGATTATGCCCTGCTCTATTCTGGGATTAAGTCCTGCTATATTCTGAGATTTAGCCCTGCTAATTTATGGGTTTAAGGCCTGCTATATTCTGGGTTTTAGCTCTGCTATATTCTGGGTTTAAAGCCTGCTCTATTCTGGGATTGTGGCCTGCTATATTCTGCGATTAAGACCTGCTATATTCAGGTATTAAACCTGCTACATTCTGGGATTAAGCCCTACTATATTCTGGGATTATGGACTGTGCTATTCTGTGTTTAAAGCCTGCTGTATTCTGGGATTAAGCCCTACTATATTCTGGGATTAAGGCCTGCGATATTCTGTGTTTAAGGCCTGCTATATTCTGGGTTTAATGCTTGCTATAGTCTGGTTTTAAGACCTGCTATATAGTGGGAGTAACGCCTGATATATTCTGGGATTAATGCCAGCTATAATCTTCGATTAAGGCCTGCTATATTCTGGTATTATTGCCTGCTATATTATGGGATTAGGTCCTGCTATATTCTGGGATTAAGGCCTGCTATATTCTGGGTTTAAGACCTGCTATATTCTGGGATTAAACCCTGCTACATTGTCGGATTTATGCCTGTTATATTCTGGGATTAGGGCCTGCTATATTCTGGGATTAGTCCTGCTATATTCTGGGATTAATCCCTGTTATATTCTGGGATTTATGCCTCCTATATTCTGGGATTATGCCCTGCTATATTCTGGGTTTAAGGCCTGCTATATTCTGGGTTTTAGCCCTGCTATATTCTGGGATTAAGGCCTGCTATATTTGGAGGTTAAGGCCTGCTATATTCTGCGTTTAAGGCCTGCTATATTCTGGGTTTAAGGCCTGCTATATTCTGGGTTTTAGCCCTGATATATTCTGGGTTTAAAGCCTGCTATATTCTGGGATTTATGCCTACTATATTCTGGGATTATGCCCTGCTCTATTCTGGGATTAAGTCCTGCTATATTCTGAGATTTAGCCCTGCTAATTTATGGGTTTAAGGCCTGCTATATTCTGCATTTTAGCCCTGCTATTTTCTGGGTTTAAAGCCTGCTCTATTCTGGGATTGTGGCCTGCTATATTCTGCGATTAAGCCCTGATATATTCTGGAATTAATCCCTGCTATATTCTGGGCTTTATGCCTACTATATTCTGGGATTATGCCCTGCTTAATTCTGGGATTAAGCCCAGCCATATTCTGGGATTAAGCCCTGCTATATTCTGGGATTAAGGCCTGCTATATTCTGGGATTAAGCCCTGCTATATTCTGGGATTATGGCCTGCTATTTTCTGCCATTAAAACCTGCAATATTCTGGGATTAAGCCCTGTTTAATTCTGTGTTTAAGGCCTGCTATTTTCTGGGTTTAAAGCCTGCTATATTCTGGGATTGTGGCCTGCTATATTCTGAAATTAAGACCTGCTATATTCTGGGATTAATCCCTGATATATTCTGGGATTTATGCCTCCTATATTCTGGGATTATGCCCTGCTATATTCTGGGTTTAAGGCCTGCTATATTCTGGCATTTAACCCTGCTATATTCTGGGATTAAGGCCTGCTATATTCTGAGATTAAGCCCTGCCCTATTCTGGGATTAAGTCCTGCTATATTCTGGGTTTAATGCCTGCTATATTCTGGGATTAAGCACTGCCATATTCTACGATTAAGCCCTGCTATATTCTGGATTTAAAGCCTGCAATATTCAGGGTTTAAGGCCTGCTATACTCTGGGATATGTCCCTGCTATATTCTGGGTTTAAGGCCTGCTATATTCTGGTTTTAGCCCTGCTATATTCTGGGTTTAAGCCCTGCTATATTCTGGGATTAAGGCCTGCTATATTCTGGGATTAAGGCCTGCTATAATATGTGGTTTATGCCTGCTATATTCTAGGATTAAACCCTGCTATATTCTGGGATTAAGACCTGTTATAATCTGGGATTAATATCTGCAATATTCTGCGATTAAACCCTGCTATATTCTGGGTTTAAGGCCTGCTAAATTCTGGGTTTTAGCCCTGCTATATTCTGGGTTTATAGCCTGCTATA
The DNA here is from genome assembly GCF_047496795.1 of Chiloscyllium punctatum. Taxonomy (NCBI): domain Eukaryota; kingdom Metazoa; phylum Chordata; class Chondrichthyes; order Orectolobiformes; family Hemiscylliidae; genus Chiloscyllium; species Chiloscyllium punctatum. The sequence goes on along the minus strand of NC_092745.1, from coordinate 49,589,292 downwards.
TTCTGGGATTGTGGCCTGCTATATTCTGGGATTGTGGCCTGCTATATTCTGAAATTAATGCCTGCTATATTCTGCGATTAAGCCCTGATATATTCTTGGATTAATCCATGCTATATTCTGGGATTTATGCCTACTATATTCTGGGATTATGCCCTGCTTTATTATGGGATTAAGGCCTGCTATATTCTGGCTTTTATCCCTGCTATTTTCTGGGTTTAAGGCCTGCAATATTCTGAGATTTATGCCTGCTCTATTTTGGGATTAAGTCCTTCTACTTTCTGGGTTTAAGGCCTGCTATATTCTGGGATAAATGCCTGCTATAGTCAGGGTTTAAAGCCTGCTATATTCTGGGTTTAAGACCTGCTATATTCTGGGATTAGGTCCTGCTATATTCTTGGTTCAAGGCCTGCTATATTCCGGGATTAAGGCCTGCTATATTTGAAGGTTAAGGCCTGCTATATTCCGGGATTAAGGCCTGCTATATTCTGGGTTTAGGGCCTGCTATATTCTGGTTTTAGCCCTGCTATATTCTGGGTTTAAGGCCTGCTATATTCTGGGATTAAGGCCTGCTATATTCTGGGATTAAGGCCTGCTATAATATGTGGTTTATGCCTGCTATATTCTAGGATTAAACCCTGCTATATTCTGGGTTTAAGACCTTCTATATTCTGTGTTGAAGGTCTACTATATTCTGGGTTTTAGCCCGGCTATTTTCTGGTTTTAAGGCCTGCAATATTCTGGGATTTATGCCTGCTCTATTTTGGGATTAAGCCCTTCTACTTTCTGGGTTTAAGGCCTGCTATATTCTGGGATAAAGGCTTGCTATATTCTGGGTTTAAGGCTTGCTATATTCTGGGTTTAAGGCTTGTTATATTCTGGGATTAAGGCCTGCTATAATCTGGGTTTAAGGCTTGATATATTCTGGGATAAAGGCCTGCTATGATCTGGGTTTAAGGCTTGCTATATTCTGGGATAAAGGCCTGTTATATTCTGGGTTTTAGCCCTGCTATTTTCTGGCTTTAAACCGTGCTATATTCTGGGATTACGTCTGCTATTATTCTGGGATTAAGTCCTGCTATATTCTGGGATTAAGGCCTGCTATATTCTGGGTTTAAGACCTGCTATATTCTGGGATTAAACCCTGCTACATTGTCGGATTTATGCCTGTTATATTCTGGGATTAGGGCCTGCTATATTCTGGGATTAGTCCTGCTATATTCTGGGATTAATCCCTGTTATATTCTGGGATTTATGCCTCCTATATTCTGGGATTATGCCCTGCTATATTCTGGGTTTAAGGCCTGCTATATTCTGGGTTTTAGCCCTGCTATATTCTGGGATTAAGGCCTGCTATATTTGGAGGTTAAGGCCTGCTATATTCTGCGTTTAAGGCCTGCTATATTCTGGGTTTAAGGCCTGCTATATTCTGGGTTTTAGCCCTGATATATTCTGGGTTTAAAGCCTGCTATATTCTGGGATTTATGCCTACTATATTCTGGGATTATGCCCTGCTCTATTCTGGGATTAAGTCCTGCTATATTCTGAGATTTAGCCCTGCTAATTTATGGGTTTAAGGCCTGCTATATTCTGGGTTTTAGCTCTGCTATATTCTGGGTTTAAAGCCTGCTCTATTCTGGGATTGTGGCCTGCTATATTCTGCGATTAAGACCTGATATATTCTGGAATTAATCCCTGCTATATTCTGGGCTTTAGGCCTACTATATTCTGGGATTATGCCCTGCTTAATTCTGGGATAAAGCCCAGCCATATTCTGGGATTAAGCCCTGCTATATTCTGGGATTAAGCCCTGCTATATTCTGAGATTATGGCCTGCTATATTCTGCGATTAAGACCTGCTATATTCAGGTATTAAACCTGCTATATTCTGGGATTATGGCCTGCTATTTTCTGCCATTAAGACCTGCTATATTCTGAGATTAAGGCCTGCCCTATTCTGGGATTAAGACCTGCTATATTCTGGGTTTAAGCCCTTCCATATTCTGCGATTAAGGCCTGTTATAATCTGTGATTAAGGCCTGCTATATTCTGGGATTAATGCCTGCTACATTCTGGTTTTAAGGCTTGCTATGTTGTGGGTTTAAGGACTGCTATAATCTTGGATTAAGGCTTGCTGTATTCTGGGATTAATGCCTGCTATATTCTGGGTTTAAAGCCTACTATATTCTGGGATTAAGCCCAGCTATACTCTGGGTTTAAGGCCTGCTATATTCTGGGATTAAAGCCGGCTATGTTCTGGGTTTAAGGCCTGCTATGTTCTGGGTTTAAGGCCTGCTATATTCTGGGTTTAAGGCCTTCTATATTCTGCGATTAAGGCCTGTTATAATCTGTGATTAAGGCCTGCTATATTCTGGGATTAATGCCTGCTACATTCTGGGATTAAGCCCTACTATATTCTGGGATTATGAACTGTGATATTCAGTGTTTAAAGCCTGCTGTATTCTGGGATTAAGCCCTACTAAATTCTGGGATTAAGGCCTGCGATATTCTGTGTTTAAAGCCTGCTGTATTCTCAGTTTAATGCTTGCTATATTCTGGTTTTAAGACCTGCTATATACTGGGATTAACGCCTGATATATTCTGGGATTAAGCCCTGCTGTATTCTGGGATTAATGCCAGCTATAATCTATGATTAAGGCCTGCTATATTCTGGGTTTAAGGCCTGCTAAATTCTGGTATTAAGGCCTGCTATATTCTGGGATTAAGGCCTGCTATATTCTGGGATTAAGGCCTGCTGTATTCTGGGATTAAGACCTGTTATAATCTGGGATTATTGCGTGCTATATTCTGGGATTAGGTCCTGCTATATTCTTGGTTCAAGGCCTGCTATATTCCGGGATTAAGGCCTGCTATATTTGAAGGTTAAGGCCTGCTATATTCCGGGATTAAGGCCTGCTATATTCTGGGTTTAAGGCCTGCTATATTCTGGGTTTAAGGCCTGCTATATTCTGGGTTTTAGCCCTGCTATATTCTGGGTTTAAGGCCTGCTATATTCTGGGATTTATACCTACTATATTCTGGGATTATGCCCTGCTATATTCTGGGATTTAGCCCTGCTAATCTATGGGTTTAAGGCCTGCTATATTCTGGGTTTTAACCCTGCTATTTTCTGGGTTTAAAGCCTGCTCTATTCTGGGATTGTGGCTCTGCTATATTCTGCGATTAAGCCCTGATATATTCTGGAATTAATCCCTGCTATATTCTGGGCTTTATGCCTACTATATTCTGGGAGTATGCCCTGCTTAATTCTGGGATAAAGCCCAGCCATATTCTGGGATTAAGCCCTGCTATATTCTGGGTTTAAGGCCTGCTATATTCTGGGATTAAGCCCTGCTATATTCTGAGATTATGTCCTGCTATATTCTGTGATTAAAACCTGCTATATTCTGGGATTAAGACCTGTTTAATTCTGTTTTTAAGGCCTGCTATTTTCTGGGTTTAAAGCCTGCTATATTCTGTGATTGTGGCCTGCTATATTCTGAAATTAAGACTTGCTATATTCTGGGATTAATCCCTGATATATTCTGGGATTAATCCCTGATATATTCTGGGATTTATGCCTCCTATATTCTGGGATTATGCCCTGCTATATTCTGGGTTTAAGGCCTGGTATATTCTGGGTTTTAACCCTGCTATATTCTGGGATTAAGGCCTGCTATATTCTGAGATTAAACCCTGCCCTATTCTGGGATTAAGGCCTGCTATATTCTGGGTTTAATGCCTACTATATTCTGGGATTAAGCACTGCCATTTTCTAGGATTATGCCCTGCTATATTCTGGATTTAAAGCCTGCAATATTCAGGGTTTAAGGCCTGCTATACTCTGGGATATATCCCTGCTATATTCTGGGTTCAAGGCCTGCTATATTCTGGTTTTCGCCCTGCCAAATTCTGGGTTTAAACCCTGGTATATTCTGGGATTAAGGCCTGCTATATTCTGGGAATAAGGCCTGCTATAATATGGGGTTTATGCCTGCTATATTTTGGGATTAAACTCTGCTATATTCTGGGTTTAAGACCTTCTATATTCTGTGTTTACTGCCTGCTATATTCTGGGTTTTAGCCCTGCTATTTTCTGGTTTTAAGGCCTGCAATATTCTGGGATTTATGCCTGCTCTATTTTGGGATTAAGCCCTTCTACTTTCTGGGTTTAAGACCTGCTATATTCTGGGATAAAGGCCTGCTATATTCTGGGATTAAGGTCTGCTATAATCTGGGTTTAAGGCTTGCTATATTCTGGGATAAAGGCCTGCTATGATCTGGGTTTAAGGCTTGCTATATTCTGGGATTAAGGCCTGCTATATTCTGGGATTAAGGCCAGGTATATTCTGGGTTTAAGACCTGCTATATTCTGGGATTAAACCCTGCTATATTGTCGAATTAATGCCTGTTATATTCTGGGATTAGGGCTTGCTATATACTGAGGTTAAAGCCTGCTATATTCTGGGTTAGAGCCCTGCTATATTTTGTGATTAAGCCCTGCTATATTCTGGGATCTAGGCCGGCTATATCGGGGATTAAGACCAGCTATATTCTGGGTTGCGCCCTGCAATATACTGCGTTTAAGGCCTGCTATATTCTGGGGTTAGGCCCTGCTATATTCTGGGATTAAGCACTTCTATATTCTGGGATTTAGGCCTGCTAAAATCAGGGATTAAACCCTGTTATAATCTGGGATTAAGGCCTGCTATATTCTGGGTTTAAAACCTTGCTATATTCTCGGATTAAGACCAGCTATACTCTGGGTTTGATACCTGCTATATTCTGGGATTAAGGCCTGCTATATTCTGCGAGTAAGGCCTGCTATATTCTGGGATTAAGGCCTGCTATAATATGGGTTTAAGGCTTGCTATATTCTGGGATTAATCCCTGCTATATTCTGTGATTAAGGCTTGCTATATTCTGGGTTTAGGGCCTGCTATATTCTGGGACGAAGACCTGCTATATTCTGGGATTTTGTCCAGCTATATTCTCGTATTTAGCCCTGCTATATACTGGGTTTAAGGCCTGCTATATTCTGGGGTTAGTCCCTGCTATATTTTGGGACTAAGACCTGCTATATTCTGGGATTAAGGCCTGCTATATTCTGGGTTTAAGACCTGCTATATTCTGGGATTAAACCCTGCTATATTGTCGGATTTATGCCTGTTATATTCTGGGATTAGGGCCTGCTATATACTGAGGTTAAAGCCTGCTATATTCTGGGTTAGAGCCCTGCTATATTTTGCGATTACGCCCTGCTATATTCTGGGATTTAGGCCGGCTGTATCGGGGATTAAGACCTACGATATTCTGGGTTTAGCCCTGCTATATACTGGGTTTAAGGCATGCTATATTCTGGGGTAAGGCCCTGCTATATTCTAGCATTAAGCACTTCTATATTCTGGGATTAAGACCTGCTATATTCTGGGATTAAGCCCTGCTATATTCTGAGAGTAAGGCCTGCTATATTCTGGGATTAAGGCCTGTTATATTCTGGGATTAAAGTCTGCTATATTCTGCGATTAAGGCCTGTTATATTCTGGGTTTAAGGCCTGCTATATTCAGGGATTAAGGCCTGCAATATTCTGGGATTAATGCCTGCTATATTCTGGAATTACGTCCTGCTATATTCTTGGTTCAAGGTCTGCTATATTCTGTGATTAAGGCCTGTTATATTCTGGGTTTAAGGCCTGCGATATTCTGGCATTAAGGCCTGCTATATTCTGGGATTAAGACCTGTTATAATCTGGGATTAATGCCTGCAATATTCTGCGATTAAACCCTGCTATATTCTGGGTTTAAGGCCTGCTAAATTCTGGGTTTTAGCCCTGCTATATTCTGGGTTTATAGCCTGCTATATTCTGGGATTGTGGCCTGCTATATTCTGGGATTGTGGCCTGCTATATTCTGAAATTAATGCCTGCTATATTCTGCGATTAAGCCCTGATATATTCTTGGATTAATCCATGCTATATTCTGGGATTTATGCCTACTATATTCTGGGATTATGCCCTGCTTTATTATGGGATTAAGGCCTGCTATATTCTGGCTTTTATCCCTGCTATTTTCTGGGTTTAAGGCCTGCAATATTCTGAGATTTATGCCTGCTCTATTTTGGGATTAAGTCCTTCTACTTTCTGGGTTTAAGGCCTGCTATATTCTGGGATAAATGCCTGCTATAGTCAGGGTTTAAAGCCTGCTATATTCTGGGTTTAAGGCCTGCTATATTCAGGGATTAAGCCCTGCTATATTCTGGGATTAATCCCTGCCATATTCTGTGATTAATCCCTGCTATATTCTGGGGTTATGGCCTGCTATATTTAGGGATTAAGCACTGCTATATTCTGGGTTTAAGGCCTGCTATATTCAGGGATTAAGACCTGCTATATTCTGGGATTAATCCCTGCCATATTCTGTGATTAATCCCTGCTATATTCTGGGGTTATGGCCTGCTATATTTAGGGATTAAGCCCTGCTATATTCAGGGATTAAGCCCTGCTATATTCTGGGATTAATCCCTGCCATATTCTGTGATTAATCCCTGCTATATTCTGGGTTTAGGGCCTGCTATATTCTGGGGTTATGGCCTGCTATATTCCAGGATGAAGGGCTGCTATATTCTGGGATGAAGACCTGCTATATTTTGGGATTTATGCATGCTATATTCTGGGATTATGCCCTGTTTTATTCTGGGTCTAAGCCCTGTTATATTCTGAGATTTTGGCCAGCTATATTCTCGTATTAAGCCCTGCTATATTCTGGGATTTAGGCCTGCTATATCGGGGATTAAGCCCTGTTATATTCTGGGTTATGCCCTGCTATATACTGGGTTTAAGGCCTGCTATATTCTGGGGTTAGGCCCTGCTATATTCTGGGAGTAAGCACTTCTATATTCTGGAATATGTCCCTGCTATATTCGGGAATTAAGCCCTGCTATATTCTGAGTTTAAAGCCTGCTATATTCTGGGATTAAGGCCTGCTATATTTTGGCATTAAGCCTGCTATAATCTGGGATTAAGGCCTGCTATATTCTGGGTTTAAGCCCTCTCGATGCAATTGCATCTTCTTTCACAACAAAAATAATATAAAGTTTTAAAAAGGACAAACTAACTTATTTGTGATCAAACCTCTACCTCCAAGTGTCTGTACCCACCCCAGTCCTGCAATGTTGTGAATATTTCAATGATCAGAAAGGTATTGGGGTGGGAGTATTTTGGATGTGGTTGATTGGGGAGGTGAGGGGATATTGAAGATTGTGGGGCGGTGAGCTCAAAGTTGGCCTGCGGATTTTTTTTTCAGAGACAGTGGGGACTGCAGATACTGGAGATCAGAGTCAAAAGGTGTGGTGCTGGTCAAGCACAGCTAGTCAGGCAACATCCGAGAAGCAGGAGAGTCGATATTTTGAGCATAAGATCTTCATCAGGAAGGATTTGTGCCTCCATACATTGACTCTCCTGCTTCTTGGAAGCTACCTGACCAACTGTGCTTTTCCAGTGCCAGACTTTTTGACTCTGAGGATTTTTTGTTGAGTGTACAACAACGGAGTGATATTGTATGCCACATATATTGCCTCAGTGAGGAAATTGGGCAGGATAGGCTGGCACTATTTTCACTGGTGCATAGGAGATTGAGAGGTGACCTTATACAGCTCTATAGGATTATGAGGGGTATGAATAGGGTTAATGATAAGTATCTTTTTTCTAGGGTTGGGTATTTCAAGATTAAAGGCACATTTTTAATGTGGGGGGAGAGAGATTTAAAAATAAATATACGACAGGCAAATTTTGTTACTCAGAGGGCGTTTTGCGCATGGAATGAACTTCCTGAGGAAGTGGTGGATGTGAGCACAATTATAAAGTTTTAAAAGACACTTGGATAAGTAGAGTCATAGAGATGTACAGCACAGAAACAGACCCTTCAGACTAACTCGTCCATGCCAACTAGATATCCCAACCCAATCTAGTCCCACCTGCCAGCACCCGGCCCATATCCCTCCAAACCCTTCCTATTCATATACCCATCCAGATGCCTTTTAAATGTTGCAATTGTACCAGCCTCCACCACTTCCTCTGGCAGCTCATTCCATTCACTCTCTGTGAGAAAAAGTTGCCCTTTAGGTCTCTTTTATATCTTTCCCCTCTCACCCTAAACCTATGCCCTCTAGTTCTGGACTCCCCCACCCCAGGGAAGGGACTTTGTCTATTTATCCTACCCATGCCCCTCATGATTTTATAAACCTCTATAATGTCACCCGTCAGCCTCCAACGCTTCAGGGAAAACAGCCCCAGTCTATTCAACCTCTCCATATAGCTCATATCGTCCAACCCTGGCAACATCCTTATAAATCTTTTCTGAACCCTTTCAAGTTTCAAACACCTTTCCGATAGGAAGGAGACCAGAATTGCACGCAATATTCCAACAGTGGCCTAACCAATGTCCTGTACAGCCACAACATGACCAGTAGGGGCAGCATGGTGGCTCAGTGGTTAGCACTGCTGCCTCACAGCACTAGGGACCTGGGTTTGATTCCCAATTCGGACGATTGTCTGTGTGGAGTTTGCACATTCTCCCCGTGTCTGCGTGGGTTTCCTCCCACTGCTCCGGTTTCCTCCCACAATCCAAAGTTGTGCAATTCAGGTGAATTGGCCATGCTAAATTGTCCATAATGTTAGGTTCATTAGTCAGGGGATAAATGTCGGGGAATGGGCCTGGGTGAGTTACTTTTTGGAGCGTTGGTGTGGACTTGTTGGGTTGAAGGACCAGTTTCCATACTGTAGAGAATCTAATCTAAAAGAAAAGTACATGAATTTGGAAAAGTTTGGAGGGAGGTGCCAGGAGCAGGCAGGTGGGATTGGTTTAGTTTGTAATTATGTTTGGCATGGTCTGTTTCTGTGGCGTGTGACCCTGTGACTGTATGACAGAACAGTCTGCGTTTCACTGACATGTATCTGTCTCACTGTCCCACCCAAGGTACCTGATACTAACTTCACTAAGTGCCCTGGCTCTGCATCGCCACATGCTAAATATCTTAGGCCCCCTAGCCTCAGTATTCCAAATTCATTGCATTCCAAACCACTTTTATTCCCATTCCTATATTCCCAAATCTTCTCCAAGGACAAGAGGGTTGTCCAGTGATAGACCAGATTGTGTTGCCATGATTTGACAAAACAAAGTGAACGAAGTCCTCTTGAAGGTTGAAGCAGAGCGGTGGGAGTTGCTTGAGAAGGGAAGAACAAAGTTTTGAGGGACAGAAGATTTGAGGAAATGAGCCGTCACTGACTGTAAAAAAGGGAATGCAGGGGCCGTGACACAAGACTGAGGAATACCTGCATTTCCACATGTAAGGGTCGAGCTGGAAAACCTGTTCTGGCCCAGATTTACAGATTCATGTTGTTAACAAAAAGGAAGGCAACTGGAAATAAACAGTGTGAACTAACTCAATTATAAAAAGAAATCTTGCGCCTGAGGCAGAGTGAAAACTATGTAACGCATTCACAGCAAAGGTGTACTCAAACTTCAGAGGCATCTCAGAAGGCGGTATGTTTGGTTGCAGGGTTTTCAGTATTTGCAACTTTCGGGATAATTGAATATTTCATCTCAAAGTTGCGTGGATTCCAAGTGTGGAAGCTTGCTGTCCGCTGCTGCTTTGAGTTTTGTCATTATTATGGCTATTAGTACTGTTTGTTACTGCAGTGGGAATTACTGACATTGCTGGAAACCAGCATCCATACAAATCTGGTAACAACAAGGCTTTATTTTCCTTCTGTTGGAGAGGGAAATGAAAGGGACGGTTCTGCAGACGGGGACGGTATCATGGCAGGGTTGTGCAGCATGGGCTGACACTTCAGTTCTGTGAAGAACAAAGTACACACAGCAGGAGACAACAGGTTTGCAGAGACAGATGCTCTGTGCAGACTGAACAAAGAGCTGAAGCCTCCACACTTTTATAAAACATGAGGCACCTTCTCTTTTTAATGAGTGCCTCTTCTATGAAAATACCTCAGCGCCGTGGCAAATGTTTGTTGGAGCATAATCAAGGTGGGGACGGGGGTGGGGGGGGGGGGGGGGGGGAGGGAAAAAAAAATCACGTTGTAACAGCAACAGTTTGACTGATTTGTGGCTCTATTCCAAAGAAGGTTTAGAAAATCTTGTTCTGAGACACGTGCAACGCTGTTTGCTTGCCCAACTAACTAATAGAACAAATGGTTGCCAGTCTGGCTTTAAAGTCTCTGCTGATAAGAGGGATTAACTGTATGTCTCGATCCACATGGAAGTCAAAAGCAACAGAGTGCTGAACTATGATGGCTGGAACCATAAAGAGTAGACACTTTGACAAGATATTGCATGGATAGAAACATGGAAGATCTCGAGGCACAGTGGGTAATATTCCCTGCCTCTGATACCGAAGTTCTGGGAGAGTTTTAATTCCCCCTTTAGGGCTTGATAACCACAGAGGTGGAGTTTGTAACAGACAAACAGGTTAACCTGCAAGTCTTTCTAATAAGCCTTGAGCAGCTAGCAAAGATGGGGAATCTGTTACTCAGCCATGCGTGGTGTGGAGTGGTACACCTCAAGCTTTAACCTCAGTCTTCAAGGCATTGGCCTCTTTCTTGAAAATAGACAATAGCCCGTGTGCTTTGTCTACCTCACGTGTCAGCTAAACACAAGAGGAGAAGTAGAATGAAGATGTTAAATGCGTTTGTTTAATTCAAAGATATTGGACCCATGTGTGTTGACTATACCCTCAATGAAGAAAGGAGACAAACAAATGTTATTATTTGAAATAGACACAAATTAATGTGCTTGAATCTATTAGCCCTTATCTTCAGACTCCCTGGATATTATGGCCAAAACAATGATTAAAGCAACACAAAAGAGCATAATAACCATATTGCATTTACACATTCAATCAACTAGACATGGACAAACCTGAATAGATCTCAGTGTGTTACAGAATCCTGTCAAGGGATCTTTGTTGGCGAATCTCTGACCCCGATGTTAAATTCTGGGAGAATCTCACACCTGTTCGGCCAACAGCTCACCCCATATTTGTTTTAATGCCTGTTGGGCCACTCTTTGGCTTGGGACAGATTTTCAGCCCAGATCTGAGAGGACGTTCTGCCTCAGAGAGCCTCCGGACAGTCAGAATGCCGACACGCTCTTGTCCCAGCAGGGTGACAGACAATGCCCCCTGAAGAGCTCAGACAAGGGTTAGTTCCAGCATCGTACTAGGACCAGGTTGGTGCAGATAGGTGGGGGAGAGGCTTGTGGGGATCTCCAATGGGTGCAGAGACCAGGATAGAGATTACCCTAGCTCAGGCTAGCCCTTAACCTGGTGGGCAGGCGTGGGTCGGTGTTGTCCAGGGTGCCACTACAATGCCATCTCAGTTTGAAGACAGTCCTACCCCTGCTGTTCCAGGGAAGAGAAGAAAAAGCAATTGAAGCGAAACAATTTAGATTCAATTATGACTTAACAAAGGTTGGTATGAATCCTTGAACCATGAACAGCAATTACATATTTCTTTCAGCATTGTTTTGCTGTTGGATTTTACATTTCAGATTTGACTTGTTTCGCTTGTGTGTATGTTTCTATATATAGGCAAAGAAAATGGTTTCTTTTCTGTATTTTTCACAATACGCTATGTTACAATAATACAGCAGGCTATCGAACAAAAATAGAACATGACCATGAGCAGCAGAACACATCCTACTGTTTTATGACACCTTGGAATCCTCGGTAGCCTCTGCCACTTATGTTTCTACAGTCTCTGTGCAGGTAGGAAATACCATCTGTCTGTACTCACAGGCCTCTGTCTCGATCCCTTCTTTGTTTTCCCTCCGTATTAATTGGCCACGCCTACCACCTCTCACCATGTTCACCATCTGCTGCAATAAGGGGATGGAATTTATTCTTTGCGCAAATTGGTTTGTGATGAGTTTATAATCTGAGTGTTGAGACAAGGATAGAGCTGATGTGATCTAACTAAGCCTGTCTTCCTTTCTGAGTGCTGCTGGTTGTTGGTAAATGATACCTAGCCTATTGCAAGTTAGAAAATCTGACAGGGCCTGGTTGGGAGAGATAGCTTTGCTTTACCACAATATAACTGCAGGGGAACTCCACTTCAATGCCTCTGGTAAGGTGTCCAGCTGTGCACTGTATTCTCATCCTGAAGAAGGAATACACCCGACATGTCGACTTCTACACTTCCTGATGTTGCCTGGCTTGCTGCATTCTTCCAGCCTCCTGCCTGTCTACTTTGGATTCCAGCATCTGCAGTTTTTTTTTGTCTCTACCCAGTTATGTATTCTCAGCAGGGAGAGCATTCAGTTGACAGTCTGAATACTGTAGTTCTAATAATCTCACATGTGCTTGATGAAAATGGGTGGCACGGTGGCTCAGTGGTTAGCACTTCTGCCTCGCAGCGTCAGGGACCCAGGTTCAATTCCAGCCTCAGGTGACTGTGAGGAGTTTGCACATTCCCCCCGTGTCTGAGTGGGTTTCCTCCGGGTGCTCTGGTTTCCTCCCACAGTCCAAAGATTTGCAGGTTGCGTGAATTGGCCATGCTAAATTGCCCACAGTGTTTAGGGATGTGGAGGTTCAGTGCATTAGTCAGGGGTAAAATGTAGGGTAATAGGTTATGGAATGGCTTTGGGTGGAATACTCTTCGGAGGGTTGGTGTGGACTTGTTGGGCTGAAGGACCTGCTTCAACAATGTAGGGATTCTATAATTTTTAAAAATGAGCTCTCAATAATTTCCCTAAACACATCAGAATGGCAACATAAGTAGAAGGCCTCTTATTTGGGTTATTGTTTTGCATTTAGATTAGATTAGATTCCCTACAGTTTGGAAACAGGCCCTTCACCCCAACAAGTCCACAGTGACCCTCTGAAGAGCAACCCACTCAGACCCATTCCCCTATTCACCCCTGACTAATGCACCTACCACTACAGCCAATTCACCTAACTTGCACATCTTTGGACTATGGGAGGAAACCGTAGCACCTGGAGGAAACCCACGCAGACACGGGGAGGATGTGCAAACGCCACACAGACAGTTGCCTGAGGTGGGAATTGAACTTGGGTCCCTGGCGCTGTGAGGCAGCAGTGCTAACTACTGAGCCACTGTGTCGCCCCACCACGGGTGAGATGGAATAAGAAGATCACTAAGGAGGAAGCTACTGCTGATAGCATCCACATGCCATTCTGCAGAAGCCAAACATGTATTGGTTTGGAGTTTTCTTTCTATCCTTCAACCATTGCTCACTTCAGCTGAGCTCCTGTTGCCACCACTGCTCCGCTAAGTATTAAGCACCAAGTTGTAAATGAGATGTTCAAAACTTTTGTAGATGTGGCTGTAGAATGCGTGACTCAAATAGAACTGGTGAGACAAGAATCCCTGAAAACTTCCGATCCGTCTGTAATAGAGAAAACAGATCCCATCTACTATCAATATCCTGCCCACAGTGACTTCAGACTTCAGTTAGACCACCTCCAGCAGCATGTCACCACCAGAAACACCTTCCCTTCCTCTCCACTATCCGTTTTTCAGAGGCTCTATTCTCTCCATGACACCCTGGTCTACTCTTCCATCACTCTTAAAACCTCCTCACAGCCGTCTCCCACCATGGCACTTTCCCATGCAATTGCAAAAATTGTACCACTTGCCTCTTCCTCCAAGGTTCCAAGCAATGTTTCACTCGACCTTTTTTCAATCTAGTCACTATTGTCTAAATATCAACAGCACATTTTTTTAACGCACATTTTTTTTCTACTGTGACACCATCTTCACTGGTCAGGTAAGATTCAAGCACCTCATGAAATCTTGGCAGTGAATCGTGACTCTTGCTAATGATACCTGAGGTCACACTAGCCCACAGATGTCGGACATAAACTGGAAATTTCTGCCCGCTGCCTTATTGGATTGAAATGATCACAATCACACGGGTATGCTTCTATTACAGAACCATTACAAGCTGGCAAAATAGCATGCAGCAGCAGAATGATGTGACACAGAACCCCACTGCCTGAAGCAGAATGCTTGAAGTAAATATTTTGCTAATACAGTTATTAACCTTCAACCTCCAGCCCTTCATAGCAACTCAACAGGGGAACACTGTAACCCTTAACTTCCCGAATACCAACCTAACGCTACCATTGTGGAGTAAACAGCAGTGATGCAGAGCGAGAAACCCTTTCTCATTTAACCAAAATGAACCTTTCATATTAAACGACACAGGATAAAGGTTGATTGAATTAAAAATATGTTTTATGGAATGACAGAACAATTGGAGAGACCAAATGAGAATTTGCTGTTCCTATGCTTCCAGATAGCTGGTGAGTAATCTCTTCATCTTAATAAGCATAAACTACATGTAGAGTCATAGAGATGCCCAGCACAGAAACAGACCCTTCAGTCCAAAATGTCCATGCTGACCACATATCTCTAAATTAATCTAGTCCCATTTAGCCCTTATCCCTCTAAACCCTTCCTATTCAAATATTCAATGCTATAATTGTACCGGCCTCCACCACTTCCTCTGGCAGCTCATTCTATGCATACACCACCCTCTGTGGGAAAAGGTTGCCCCTTTATATCCCTTTTAAATTATCCTCTTCTCACCTTAAACCTATGCCATCTAGTTTTGGACACCCCACACCAGGGAAAAGACCTAGCCATGCCCCTCATGATTTTATAAACCTCTATAAGGTCACTCCTCAGCCTCCGACGCTCCAAGGAAAACAGCATCAGTCTATTCAGCCTCTCCATATAGCTCAAACCCTCCAACCTGGCAACATCCGTGTAAATCTTTTCTGAAACCTTTCAAGTTTCACAACATCCCTTCCTATAGCAGGGCAACCAGAAATGAATGCAGTATTCCAAAAGTGGCCTAACCAAAGTCCTGTACAGCCACAACGTGACCTCCCAACTGCTATACTCAATGCACTGACCACAATACATCACCCTGGCAAAAAAATGTTGCATTTACATAGCAGTTTTCATGATCATTAGATATTCTAAAACAATTAACAACCAATGAATTCCATGTTGAAGCTCACAGCAGTAATGTTGCTGCCAAGGCAGTCAGTGTCCATGCCAAAAACTTCCCCAAATAGGAATACGCTTGTCTGTTTTTATGATGTTGTTGAAGGGATAATAGTGACTAGGACACTGGGCATAATTCCTCACAATTCTTTGATATCTTTTACATTCACTGAGCAGGTAAATGGAGCATCAACTTTGACAACACATGAAAAACAAAGCTCCCCTGACAGTGTAGCACTCCCTTGGTTCACCTCAGGTTTTGGTGCTGACCTGCAGGGGATTTAAATCTATGGCCATCTGACTTAGAGGTAAGAGCAGTGCCACCGAGCCACACCCCATACCAGAGTAAAGGGCTTCCAAGTATTCCCGTTGACTGATGACACTGAGTGAGTGAAGTTTGTAATGAGAAACACCCAGAGGTTGAGAAGGGGTTATAAACATTAGGTGGAACTCCGGTGAATTATATTTGGACTCTTTGTTCAATCCTGACACTTTTTGACTCAGGATGCCAAATGAGTGCAGAAATTATGGAGAACCAAAGAAGCGCTTCTGAAGTGGAGTCATTTTTGTAAAGTGCTATTCCACACAGTGATGAACCTATCCACCAGCTAGCCTCACAGTTTGAAGTAAGTCCCTTGACCATATGTCAGCCACAGGGCCCCAAACATGAAGCACAACCATAGGACTGCTATATGTCTCACAGACTGCTTGCGCTCATTCCACTAGATCACATTACTTACATATTTACCATCTTTAAAAAAATCACTTCAAAGAATCAAAAAAAATCCTTAAACTTAATCTCAGCAGGTCTGGCAGCATCTGTGGAGAGAAATCTGAGCTAACGTTTCGGGCCAAGTCACCTGCTGAGCTTTTCCAGCGATTTCTGTTTTTGTTTGTGATTTACAGCATCTGCAGATTTTTTTTCCCTATGCTTCATGTTCAGAGCAAGTATAGTTATCATCTTTTTCTCACAGATTAACCTGTCAGCTCATAAACTGTCAAGAACAGAACAAACTCATTTCAATGCATTGTTCCTTCTTACTAGTAATCAAAAGTTAGTCTGGCCAAGAAATAATGGAAATCAATGGATGTAATTTGCAATGAGGTGCCTACTGTGGCAAGATTTGTCTGCTCTGCATCCATCTGGAACTCAAGATGTCATTGCACTTTTCCTTAAATGTCCAAAATAAAGATTAGAATGGCTGGTTTAATGCACATGGTTAATGCTTTTATTCACTCACGTCATCAGCCAGCACTGCTGAGCAATGAGAAGCATTTTAAATTAGTTATTGATTCCTCAGGAAAGGAGATTTGGTACAAATTTGCTTGGCTGAAATTATATAAGCTGCCGTGTATTATTGTGGATATAGAAGGAACAGTTGGCGCTGTTAAGTGGAAAGCAGTGCAGTGCAATAATTTGGAATGTTTAATTGAAAGTGGTTAAATTTGCAACCCCTCCCACTCCAACACGTGCCCCAACAGCTTCAAGAAAAAATTGTTGTGAGTTTGAGTTATGTTGAGTTCAAAATTTCAAACTGAGGTAAAGGTAGGACCTTAGACCTCCCATCTCTGGACTGTGGGAGCCTGGAAATACAACCAGAGATACACGTCAGGGCACTTCAGAGTTTGACGCATAAAACCTTGGATCAACATGCCTTTTTTTAAATAAAAAGCAAAATCCCGCATATATGTACGTGCAAATTGCTTGGAAATCTGAAATAAAAGTAGAAAGTTTTGAAAATAGTACTTTCAGCAGGTCAGGCTGCTTTTGTGAAGAGTCACTCTCTAATCTCACTCTCCTGTTGCTTCATGTTGAATTGAAAATTTTGGTAACGTTTTCAAAGTCAATGAGAAATAAATTTATGGCAGTGAAAAGCCAACTGTTGACTCATTACATGTTCACTTTGCTCTCCTGGTACAGGCCAAATTCACCATCTTAATTTCCAATGCCCCCGCAGGCCTAAAGAAAGATTATTGACTTGGAACATCGGGTTGAACCTTATTTTTCTTTTGCTTAAATGTTAGATGTGTCATCCATTTTAGAGAGCTTTTCACTGTGAGGCCTAGTGAGATCTCCCACCTGATCTTACCAAGTGCACCTCATTAACTCGTCTCTATGACATCCTTCACATCCCTTCCTTCCTGAAACAACTCACCACGGCCGGGAAATCTCAGAAATGACCGGCATCTCTGGTGTTGGTGCCAAATTTAAAAGTCTCCCGTACCCCCCAATAGGCAATGTCAGTCTGTGTACGGTTCCTAACATTTGCCATGGAAGAGATTGGGGTGGGGGGACATTGGCACTCTGTCTGCAGGCAGGCTGGTGGAAGTCCTGATGGACCCAGATCAATGCAGTCTCATCCATCTGGAGGAATGGAATAGCAATTTATTGTCATGTGCATTTTTGCAAAAAAAAACACTGAAAAGTTTCAGAAGTCGCCATACCATGGCACCTAAATTAATGCCAGGAGTCATAAATAAGAAGGGGACAAAAGTAAAAGTTTATGACAGTTCAATTAACAGATTCTGGGTTTGGAGTAAGCTGCAAAACCAGGCTGAGACCCCCACACAGGGCTGGGCCAAGACTGCTACCCCATGACAACGTTGGGCCATTGGAAGACCCAGCAGCTGTCTCCGAAACAAAGACCCAATCTTCACACCATGATGAGACCTCCATGCTGGGACTAGATCATCACGTGGGGCTGCTGGAAAACCCAGAAGCTGCCGAAGAAGATAATGGAATGCACAGCAGTGTAGGAAGGAGGTTGATGATCATCTCCACTCTGCCAAGGTATGTGCCACCATTTTCTCTTCGATGCCTCACACTCACTCTACATTTGACATGTGCTCACATCCCACCAAGGACCATGCTCTAACACTCTCAGTCTTACCAACAACATCTTCCCTCACTTGTCGTCACCAATAACGTCTTCCCTCACTTGTCGTCACCAGCTCAAACCCCGACACTACTAACCCTATATGCCTTTCTGTGCAGCCTACCCACTCACTCAGCCCACCTCCCATCCACAGAGAAAGCATGAAACGTGCCACCCACCTCCATCTCCCTCAGTTCCTGCCTCTTACTCACTCAGAAAAGAAAACAGCCCACAATAGGGCAGAAAGAGTGAAGATGGCTGGTGTGTTTCTTGACATGTGGCTCCTCATGCCTTATCCTAACTCTGACCACCTTGGCTTTGTGTTTGTGCTAAATGGCATCACACTGCAGCAGCACCATGAAGCAAGTATCCTAGGATGAGAGGGCAAAGCAGAAAAAGGTAAGGTGCGTTAACGTAAGGTAGGGATGCCACAAGCATCCAGGTAGGATCAGAGTCAGTGAGTACTTTGATGGTGAACAAAGAACCTGAAGACTGGTCTAGTCTGTTAGCGTGTCCCTGGCTGCTATTTTACAACGGCACTTTCAGTATAGCAGGAGGGGAGCAAAATGAGCTTGTAATGAGCCTGTAGTTGGCTTTTCATTGCCACAAATTTACTTCCCATTGACTTTGAAAATGTTTCTAAAATTTTCAATTCAACATGAAGCAACAGGGAGTGAGATTAGAAAGTGAATCTCCAAATCGTTTTTGAACCCTTGATGATCATGCATATTGAGAAAATGGCTGCCTATTTGCTTCAGGGCAAAAATGAGTACTGCAGATGCTGGAAACCAGAGTCTAGATTAGAGTGGTGCTGGAAAAGCACAGCCGGTCAGGCAGCATCTGAGGAGCAGGAAAATCGACGTTCCGGGCAAAAGCCCTTTATCAGGACTGATTCCATTCCTGATGAAGGGCTTTTGCCTGAAACGTTGATTCTCCTGCTCCTCTGCCAATTTGCTTCAGGCCTGCTTCCCTCAGGTCAATTGGATCATCTTCTCTTCCTCTCTCTCTCTCTCTCTCTCTCACACACATATACATACACACACACACACACACACACCCTGGCTCCATCCTTTATTTCTCTTGTTATCACTTCTTCCGCCACATAACTTGACATATCCTTACCAGGATCACATCACCTTTGTTCTTTTTTCCCCGCTCTCACCTCACTCTCTCTTCACTCTCTACTTGGTTATAAACGGTTAATTCGCAAACATCTTCCCATTCTTTGAAAGGTCATTGATTGGATGCATTTTCTCTTTACAAAAGCAGCTTGGCCTGCTGAAAGTACTATTTCCAATACTTTCTGCTTTTATTTCAGTTTTCCAAGCAATTTGCAGGTATATAACTGCAGCCGGTTGCTCTTTTGAAAGAAAATCATGTTATTCCAAGGTCTTACATGGCAAACCCTGAATTAACAAAATGAAATTTCAGCAATGATTAATGGGAAACTGTAGGGTTCTGGTTTGCAGTCAGTTGTTTCTTGATTTTTAAGTAATTCGAATCACTCCGAGATCCTACATTCTAGAGGCTGGATGTATTTCGAAAATGTGAAATGAAGAGGAGTTTGAGGGCAAAAGAATCTCTGCATTTATTTAAAATACAAAAGGTAAGTATAATAGAAGTAAAATAGGTAAATGCAATAAGCAAGGAAATTGACACAATTAATTATACAGCAAACAGTAGCACTATTAAATACACTATTAACTAGATTAGCATAATTAGAACCTTACCCTACACACATACACAGAAAACAAGAATTTTAATAACAGAGTCTTTAATCCGAACTTCTACCCTGGACTGTCACCACATGCCTTCCCCTTTCAGCTAACTAGGTCAGAACTTTGGGTCTTGGGAGTTTTGGTCCAGTACTGAGGAAAATGCAGTTTTGAAATACGCCTGGCTGTTCCCGCTTGACGTACCCAGAACTGGATGAAGACTTCAGACCACGTAGGTTTTTCAGTTTGAGTTGAGTCCGCAGATGCGGTATGGTTCTTATTGGATCTATCTGGCAAGTGCCTGGTTTCCTGTATTGTCTACTGGTTTTGCAGGCCCAGTTTTCACTTCAGGATGGGTCTGAGGACTTGTGGCATCGATCGAGTTGGTTGTTTTGCAGGGGTGGTTCCTCTTTGGCTCCACTGTTCGGTTGCTGTCAGTTCTCTGTGTTTAGAACAGGCCAGCGTCTGGTGGCTCGCGTTTGGGAACCTCTCAGATTGTTCTCTCAGGTGAAATCAGGGTCAGCAGTTATACTGATTGTGGGCCCTGCATCTTCATGCCAAATCTGCGATATTCGTTGTGTTTCTGGTGTTTCCTTCTGAAGTTAATTGGTTTTCCGATCGTTAGATGTGTACGCGTGAGTGGATTTCAATTGCAGTTGAATGTCCGGTATCTCTGTAGGCCTCAACCTTTTTCTGCTGGGTAGCCCACTGTCGCGGTCTTGAGTCTGTTGGTTTTAGTTGCTTGATCTTTTACAGAGGAGCTGTGAATTGGAATTCCAGGCTGAACCACTGCTCCAGACAGCCATCTCCCTTCTGTGATTTGTGTTTGTGTATTCTCCACAGAGTCCAGTCCGTCTGTCCCCTTTATCCTTTCTATGTTTTGAGAATTCCAGGGTTTTGTCTAGTATTTTAGATATTGGAAAAGTCCAGGGTTTTGAACATTTGGGATTTTTGCTCAATCCTACAAAATGTAGGGAGGAAGAAGTAAATGGTGAGTGTCCAATGGATTGATAGAAACAACAGTACTCCGAACCATGTGGAGAAAACAAGCTGATGGTTATTCTGATGTAGACATCATACCAGAGACACAGAAACAGTCAAAAATGAAATTGATAATGCTGGAACTATCCAACATGTAAGTCAGCATTGGTGGAGAAATTATGTGGACGTGCTGTGTTGGACTGGGAAGGATAAAGTTAAAAATCAGACAGCACCAGGTTGTAGTCCAACAGGTTTATTTGGAAGCACTAGCTTTCAGAGCGCTGCACCTTCATCAGGGGGTTGTGGAGCACGATCATAATTCATAGAATTTATAGCAAAAGATCATAGTGACATGCAACTCATATAATAAATCAAACAGCAATCTAAGTTTGCTGTTCAATATATCATATCAGTTGCCTGACACTGTGATCTTTTGCTATAAATTCTGTGTCCTATGATCCTGCTCCACAACCACCTGATGAAGGAGTAGCGCTCCAAAAGCTAATACTTCCAAACAAGCCTGTTGAACTATAACCTGGTGTTGTGTGATTTTTAACTCTGCAGAGAAAGAAACAGAGTTAACACTTCAATAAATTGTATCAAATATGCTGTGGATATACAAATATATGAACATATGAATTAGAATCTGGAACAGGCCATTCCGCCCCTTTGAAATTGCTCTGCCATTCAATAAGATCATGGCTAATCTGGCTGTGGCCTCGACTCTGCTTGCCTACCTTTTTTCAATCCCCTTTGACTCATTTGTTAATTACAGCTCCAAAGACTCATGACCTTCTGAGAGAAGTAAAACACTCCCCATCTCCCTCTTAAATTGGCAATCCCTTATTTTCAAACAGTGTCCCCGGTTCCATTTTCTCCTGAAAGGGAAAATAATCCTTGCAGCTTCCACACGGTCAAAGTCAGTTTTGATAATTCAATAAGATCACTTCACATTTTCCTACACTCCAATGGATACACGCTCAGTCTGTTTAACCTATCCTTATAAGGTCATTCCCCTCATCCCAGGCAACGATTGAGTGAACCTTGTCTGCACTTCTCTAATGCATTTATATTCTTTTTTAAACAAGAAGACCAAAACTAGACAGTACTTCAAATGTGGGCTTTCCAATATTGTTTACATCGCTACTTTTACATGCCATTCCACTTACAATAAATAACAACTTTACTAATCATTTGACCAATCAGCCTTCCTAATCACTTGTTGCATCAGCCTTCCAACCTTTTGCGTTTCCTACCTGGTATACCCTCTGTACCTCAGAGCTCTGCAATTTCTGTCCATTTGAAAAACATCATGTTGCTCCTGAAAACTTTCCATCCAAAGTGGATAAGTTCACATGTTCCACCATTATTCTGCATTCACCAATTATTTTTGTCCATTCATGTAACCTGTGCATATCTCTTTGCAGATACTTATGGAACCTTTGCCGATCCCTTCCCTATTTATCTTTGTGTCGTCATCAAATTTAGGAAACACACATTGGTTCTCCACTTCCAAGTCATCCACATAAACTGTAAATAGTTAACGTCCTGGTATTGATCCAAATAGCAGTCCACTCATCATATTTTTCCACATTAAAGTGTCCACCTACTGTGTCTATATGTGATGAAAATGTCAACAGTGTTTTGAGCAGTTGGCTGATCTCTAAACATATAAAGGAGATACAAGTAACAGCTTGTCATCTAAAAGGAGATCCTTCTCTCATCTTTGACCTCAGGCCACCCTGTCTTGTTTCAAAACTTCGAGGACCCATGATCCTTTGAACTCTCCTTCTTGTTCCATGACTAATGGAAAGGCTAGGTTCACACAAATCATGGATTTTGTCCATTGCTGAGAAAAAAAAACAATAGAAAACGGAAAGAGTAAAGGTCTTGACTTTTGATATTGTGATGGAAACAAATCTGAGCTGTTTGTCTGCTGCAGGCAAAGAACAGTAGAAGTTGTGACTTTGAACATGGCAATTAAACCAATGGCAGCATAATGACAGCTAGGAGAAAACACAAAGAGAATAGATTTACCAGAATGCTGGTGGATATGGAAGGTTTGAGTTGTAAAGGAGGACTGGATAGGTTGGGACCTTTTTCAGTGGAGCATAAGATGCTAATAGGTGACTTAATAGAGGCTTATAAAATCATGGTGCATATGGATAGGGTTAATGGTAGATGTATTTTCCACAGAATGGGGAATTTCAAGACCAGGAGCATATTTTAAGGTGAGAGGGGAAAGATTTAAAAAAGACATGAAGGGCAATTTTTTAATACAGAGAGCAGTTCACATGTGGAATGAACTTCCCAATGAACTGGTCGATGCAGGTACAGTTATAGCAGTTAAAAGATGTTTGGTAAGTACATGAATAGGAAAGGTATGGAGGGATATGGGCCAGGAGCAGACAGGTGGGGCTAGTTTAGTTTGGGATTATGGTCAGTATAGACTGCTGGAACTGAAGGGTCTGTTTCAATGTTGTATGATTCTATGACGCTATAAATAAAAGTCACTGTTGTAGGCATTTCTGGGAATTGGGGTAAGGCAGCTTGTGGGAGAAAGGAGCCTGCCTTCAGAATAATGATCTGATATGTCCTGATTTGCTTTAGATTGGCAACGAAAGAGAAAGTTTAATACTCTTGGTATGTTTCCATGGTTACATCCATCCTAAATTCGAGCTAGTAATTAGGCTATTTCCCTAAATACTTGGGTAAGTTTATAATAATATTCCTACATGGTCAAAAAGCATATCGGGTTTTCCTTATCAAACTTTCTTTGATTGTCAACACATGACTCTTGTGAGATGCTACCTACCCCTGAGGTAAGGTTAGGTTCCTGGAGTAGCTAATCTTGTTATTAACGGAAACTTACTCAGCAATTCTAACCTTACATGGGTTTCCAGGCTCCAGTTCAGAGTGAATAACTTGGTGGACACCTGATGAGTTGCGTTGCAATTCAAAGAGTGGACACTCTCACGTCCAGCACCAATTTTGAGCCAACAATTCTGTGAGCCTGAGTGTGGCATTTTAATGAATCATTAAAATACTGACTTGATTAAATAACTTACTGACTGAACTTCATGAATAACTAAAATGCTGACAATTAATTAAATAAATTAATGTTTGAATGCATTGAACTCTGAGAATGCATTAAATCAATAAATTCCTTTCTGCAATTAATAAATGATGAAATTAGTGGTTGAATTTATTAATTAAGCTTTGATCTGAGGAACCTGTGCATCAGTGGGAATGTTCCAATTGTCTGTTGTGCTTTCTGCAATCTAGTACTCCTGCAATTCATTTTCTTGGTATTTTCTCATGGGTTCTCCCACTAACCAATGGATTCTGTCATGATTTTCTCAGATAATTTATTCCTCCCGTCCTTCATGCTGCAGTTCATTCTTCATATCCACTGTCCTTTATGCTAATCTTGTTCCCCATCTTAAATGCAAACAAGGCTTTATTGTTGATTATATCATGTGATACTCATAGACATGGTGGCTCAGTGTTTAGCGCAACTATCTTCCAGTGCCAGGGATCTGGGTTTGATCCCATCCTTAGGCAACTGTCTGTGTGGAGTTTGCATGTTCTCCCTCTGTCTATATGCCTTTCCTCTGGGTGCTCTGGTTTCCTCCCATGGTCCAAATATTTGCAGGTTAAGTGGATTGGCCATGCTAAATTGCCCGTAGTGTCCAGGGATGTGTTGATAATCTGAGATTCAGTGACGGTAATGCAACTGAATATCAAAAGGTGTTTTTAGATTAGATTCCCTACAGTATGGAAACAGGCCCTGAGGCCCAACAAGTCCACACTGACCCTCCAAAGAGTAACCCTCTCAGACCCATTCCCAATGGCCTGTTTCCACACTGTAGAGATTCTGTGATTCTATGACGCTACATGGTGTTTGCCAACGTGATGATTCAGCATATTTAGACCAAAAGAAGGTAAACTCTTATCTTGACCCATTCCTGTTATACAGTAATTGCCACTGAATTGCTAAGCCTGAACAGGTAAATCAAATATCTCCTAGAAAATATTTCCATAGAAAATTACGTTTGGATTAAATTGTAATGAGGGTGACACAATGTCATCTGTGTACTAACGCTTCTTATTTACATTGTAAGTCAAAAGACAGTTTTCAGGCTCCATAGTTATCCGGCTTCACATGCTCTTCCACAATGAACAGTTACTTCCAGCTTTTCCCCTAGATTTCTCTCCATTCGATTTCACTCTGTTGCATGGAAAAAACTGTGGATTCAATCTGTGTGGCTGAGATTTAAGGTAAAACTGAGGCCCCATCTGCCACTTCTGATGGTCGGTATGGATGATTAAATCCATTGGAAACAATTCAAAATCCAGGCCAACGTTTCTTCATAACCAGCAGCAGCAGCAGGAAGAGATTCACTGGTTTCTATTATTTATTACTATTTATCTCAGTCTTTTTATTCATCATTGGGATGTGTCACTGGTTAAGCCAGTACCCTATGTCCATCCTCAACTGCCCTTGAAAAGATAGTAGTGTGTGCTTTCATGAACCTCTGCCGACCTTGGGGTGTAAGTACACTCAAGTATTGTTAGGAAAGGATTTCCAAGATTTTGACCCAGCAACAATGAAGGCACAGTGTATAGCCCCAGGCCAGGATAGTATGTGGCTTGGAGAAAAGGTTGCAGGCTATGATACTCCCATTTGTCAGGTGGCCTGTCCTTCTAGGTGATAGGGGTCACAGGTTTGGAAGATGTTGAAGGAGCCTTGGTGAATTATTGCGGAGCTTCTTGCACATGGCATGCACTGCTGCCATTGTGTATTGGTGGTAGAGTGAGTGTATGTGGATGGTGGCAGGTAGTGGGCACAATCAAGTGGGCATTTTGTTCCTGATGGTGTTAACCTTCTTTTGTTTTGTTGGAACTGCACTTATCCAGACAGGTGAGAGTATTCCATCACATTCTGGGTTTCTGCAATGTGAATTGTGGACAGATGTTGACAAAGTAGGGGGTGAATTACTCACCACAAAATTGATCTGGTCTTGCAGTCACAGTATTTATATGGCTAGTCCAGTTCAATGTCTTGTCAATGATTATCCCCAGAATGTTGATAATCTGAGATTCAGTGACGGTAATGCAACTGAATATCAAAAGGTGTTTTTATATAAAAATCCCTACAGTATGGAAACAGGCCCTGAGGCCCAACAAGTCCACACTGACCCTCCAAAGAGTAACCCACTCAGACCCATTCCCCTACCCTATATTTACCCCTGACTAATGCACCTAACACTATGGGCAATTTAGCATGGCCAATTCACCAGACCTGCACATCTTTGGATTATGGGAGGAAACCAGAGCACCCGGAGGAAACCCACGCAGACACGGGGAGAATGTGCAAACTGTTGTTGATCATTGTGTGGCGTGAATGCTATTTGCCACATATCAGGTCTAGCTTAGGTGTTTGAGCCTAATGAATGTTCTACCTCAGAGTTGTGTTGCCAGATGCTGCTAGAGATGGGCCTGGGGCTTAGGCCTTGGCATATTTTAATCCTGAATTTAATTCAGGGACTGCATAGTAGATCATAAAGATTTGTGGTGAGGAGCCAGCTTTATCCAAGGTTTTAATAAGATGCTGGTGCCTAATGTGCAACTGAAATTGTGTTAAATATACAACTTCTCCTTCAGAACAGGCTGAATCCACACTCAGTTTAAACGGCATGATTTCATCCTTTCTCCTGGAATCAACTTAATTGGATAAAACTTGTACAAGTTAAAAGGAACAGAGGTTCTAACAGCAAGTGGTAACCAATTGAGGTATCAATGGTGTTTAAAGGATTTGATAAGGTAGGTCAAGTGGGGTTTCAAAAACAAATTATATCATCTTAAATTTAAAGACGGATCATTTAGAAAAACACGTTCCCTTAGGAAGACTAAAGAACTCACTCACCCCATAAAAGCTCATGAGGGTGGGAGAAACCTTGCATTGTTCCAAAGTGAGGTGCTTAGAACTTTGTCAGGTAAAACTAGTAAAGTTTGCAGATGTGGTGGCATGTTGGCTCAGTGGTTAGCACTGCTGGCTCACAGTGCCAGGGAACCATGTTCAATTCCAGCCTCGGGTTACTGTCTGTGTGGAGTTTGCACATTCTGCCTGTGTCTGTTTGAGTTTCCTCCGGGTGCTCCGGTTTCCTCCCACAGTCCAAAGATGTGCAGGTTACATGGATTGGCCATGCTAAATTACCCATAGTGTTCAGGGATGTGTAGGCTCGGTGCATTAATGAAGGGAAATGTAGATTAATAGGGTAGTGGAATAGGTCTGGGTGGGATACTCTTCAGAGGGTTGGTGTGGACCGGTGGATTGAATGGCCTGTTGACACACTGTAGAGATTCTATGAACTTGTGTGGCCATTGACAGGAGGTGTACAGCTCTGCTATAAATCTACCTCCAATATGAAAAAAAAAGCTCTTCACCAATCTCTTTGTTTTCTGTGTCTCTGCCAATTTTTTAATTGCTCAGTGTTCCTGTTTTAGCTTCGCTCATAAGTCTATAGTTGAAATGATTGAAATCTTAGCTCCCATCACCAAGAGTGTCATCACTCATCAAGAGGGTTGAGTAAGGTTTTTGGTATGCTAGCTGACACTTGTCCTGATTATTTATCTCTTCTGTGCTCTTGTGTGATGTTGCTTGCCTTCAGAAGGTGACAGGGTAAGATTATACTATGGCTGCAATGTAAGTGACTACATGATTGGATGGTGGTTCATTCTCTACCCTACTCCAATTACTTTAAGATAGAAAAGGATAATTCCTCAATAGATATATTTGTGTAATTGCAGACTTTAGCATTCTCCAAAATGCCACATTTCTCTGTGCTGACCCTCAAATTAATATCATTCTATGAATCACACTTACTTATTCGGTGCGTAGCAATGTTTTTGCTCCCCCCACTCCGCCTTTTCTGGTTCAAAGCATCAATGTGTCATTCAAAATCCTGAGAACATACAATAGGACCAAAGACATCAACAACTAGATCCCTCATAATTACATGTGGTTAACCGTCTTTGATGGTTGCCAATTATTTGAGTGTTAGTTCACACAAATACTCCTGCTATTTACAGGAAACACTTTCTGCTTCAGTGACAGTAGTGTGCAGAGTCTGATTAATGTCAGCCTGGAAGCTGCAATCTCTAAAGTCTGAGAGCAACCTCAGCGTCTATTCCTGTCATAGCTGGAATGTTGGTCTGAAATTAATGCAATACAAAGGATAGTGCCTGGTGCTGAGATGGACTGTGAGAATCAGGGGAGAATGCCTGTCTTTAGTTCCTGGAATCAGGAAAACTGATTTGATAGGAAGTGATAAAACCCTGAATGTGGAACTCCTGCCTGTCAATAGCAAGATGTCAAATATAATGAGCACTTAAAGGCAATGTTCTCTGAGCCTGTTGGATTTAATGGTGGTCCAGGGATTTAATAAGACTTGCATGGGTTATTCCTGCTTCCTGTTGATGTGTTCATCCTCTCAAGGTGCCCATCATTGGGAAGGGAATGCCATCTGGCACCTCTCCCTCTCTCTCTCTCTCTCTCTCTCTTTCTCTCCCTCTCCCCCATGAACCATTCCGTGTGACCTCCATCCTATCCCACTCACCTGTCTACACTGAGGATTCCAAGTATGCTGCCAATGATACAATGCTGCAGCAACTGTTTGGTTAACAGATCTCAAGGACAGGATTAAAATCCTCCAGGGGTCTTGTGGGATATCTAACTATACAGTTAAATCTCTAATAACCCTTCAATTGGGTTGAGCCTCCCAGACAGAAATGGCAGGGAGCTCCCACCAGTTCCCCAAACAATAGACTGGGGAGATCAACGTCAGTGAAGCTGCAATCCCCCAATGTCTCAGTTAGTAATGCGATTCTATCTCAAGACAGTCTTGGGGCTGAGAAAACTGAAAACTAACTCAAAGCGTGTTCCTTTCTATGGTGCCTTAACTCAATACAGGGATTGGTTGGCTAGGTGGTTGGTTTGTAGTGTAGAGTGATGCCAACAGCATGAGTTCAATTCTCAAACTAACTGAAGTTACCATGAAGTACTCTCCTTCTCAACCTCGCCCCTCATTTGAAGTGTGGGGAGCCTTTGGTTAAACCACCACCAGTCATCTCTCCCTGATGAGAGAGCAGATCTATAGTTCAGAGACTGTGCTGACCTTACTCTATATAAAGTTAAAAATCACACAACACCAGGTTATAGTCCAACAGGCTTATTTGGAAGTACTAGCTTTAGCTTTGAAAAGCTAATAAACCTGTTGGACTATAACCTGGTGTTGTATGATTTTTAACTTTATCTACACCAGTCCAACACTGACACA
This sequence comes from Chiloscyllium punctatum, assembly GCF_047496795.1. Taxonomy (NCBI): domain Eukaryota; kingdom Metazoa; phylum Chordata; class Chondrichthyes; order Orectolobiformes; family Hemiscylliidae; genus Chiloscyllium; species Chiloscyllium punctatum. Next base: position 49,560,334 of record NC_092745.1, on the reverse strand, counting down.
TCCACGTCATTACTCGATACAGACTGAACGTTGTTATGAGCAGATATTGAATTTGCCCTCAGTCCTTGAAGTGCAAATGCAGAAACTGATATTGGTAATCTTTCTGACACAAGCAACATAAATGCCATAATAAATTAGAAAGGTTCACAAACAAATTTGATCATTCTGTAGTTGCTCAGAACAACCAGTTCAGTAAACAGATTCAAAAGCCTTATTCTGTGATGAGAAGGAATGTTTGAACTTTGAAATATTGCAACATCAGTGAGACACTACTATTCCATTTAGCATTTCACTGTGACTGTAATCTCTTATATGTGAACGCTGTCAAACTGAGTTAGGGACAAGAATGATATTTTGCCTCTGTTTGTCACAAATAGGTGATTCATTTGCGCTATGTGAGGATTATTCATGCTAAGTAACAAAGACAAAACAGCATGTAAATTCAGCTTTGTATTTCTGTTTTGTCTCCAGGGCTACAAAAGTTTCATTTCAATGAAATCAAAAACAGCTGCAAAAAGATGCAAATCAATTATTTAGACATTGGCTCGTCAGTTTACCACTTTTTCACATTCCCAGTTAAACTGAGGGCTGCGTACAGAGATCAGAGTAGAACTTTGCAATGAAGTGTTGGAAGCTTCTGAACTCTGTCCTCAGGGCAGGAAGGTGTTTTCATGATTGGTAGCTACAGTGCACAATTAAGATGGTGACACAAGCATTTTGGGCGGGTTTTGCTGCTCAGTAGATACTGGTAGTTTGTTGCACTATAAAGCCGTAAAAAAATGAAAGAAATAGCTGTCAGTTCTACCTAAAAGTGATCACAAGTATAAACAAGGAACATCTGAATCCAAAAAAAAAAGCTTGTTCAAAGTAGCATACCTCTAAGCTGACAGATACTGCATTTATTGTATCTTAGTACTGATCTGCTTCAACTTTTGAAACTATAGATTTATATTGAGCTACATCACAGAAACAGTATCACACCCAATACTGGCATATTCTGAACTTCAAGCTAATTTTTATACCTTAAAAATGCAGCAAAAGGCTAGAAAACATGGCTTCACAAGGTTAAATTATTATACCCATTTCAACCATTCATCTCTCTCAAGAGGGAACAACAAAACATATCAGAATGATGCAAGTAGATCTCCTTCCATGTAAACTATCAAAAAGCACTATTTCATTTGAAGGGGTAATTCTTAAATTAAAAATTTTGACAATCTCAAACCCTCGGGAATGTTAACCACAATACAGGATGCAGAATGAACATGAGCATTCCTTGTTGGAAAAGGACTTGAGTTTGGGAAAAGTCATGTGATGAAGGCGGTGTTTTCTTTATCTGTTTGAAAGATCCCAGCTTCAATTCTGGGTAATCCAAGATGGAGGATGAGAAAAAAATTGTAGCTATGAGAGCTTCTCCTTTTTTGAGATATTTTCAAGATCCGGAGGCTCACTGAAGATGTTACCTAGTATGGTGATGAAACCTCTGAAAATGAACCTTCCAGCTCAGCGAGCAAACCTACATCCATATTTTCAGTGTTGAAGTTGATTTCCTTGAATTTTTGGAATAGTAATTATGGTTTAATAATATTGTTTTAGGACTTTGAAAGGAAAAACACTCTAAAAAAGAGGAAGAGAGACAGCACGGACAACATGGGAAGTGAAACAAACAGAGAAGTAAATCTGGAGGAATTGAGGACGGCAGATGGTGGAGATCAGAGTCAGAGAAAAGCACAGCCGACCAGGCAGCATCTGAGGAACAGGAAAATAGATGCTTTGGCATTAGCTCTTCATCAGAAGTGAACCTGTACAGATGAATGACCAGGTAGTGAACCTGCACAGGGGTATGACCAGGTAGTGAACCTGCACAGGGGTATGACCAGGTAGTGAACCTGCACAGATGAATGACCAGGCAGCGAACCTGCACAGGGGTATGACCAGGTAGTGAACCTGCACAGATGAATGACCAGGCAGTGAACCTGCACAGATGAATGACCAGGCAGTGAACCTGCACAGGGGTATGACCAGGTAGTGAACCTGCACAGGGGTATGACCAGGTAGTGAACCTGCACAGGGGTATGACCAGGTAGTGAACCTGCACAGATGAATGACCAGGGGTATGACCACAGCTGACTGCCTCTGAGATTTAGTAACCTGAGAGTGAACTTTGTCATGCAGAGGGTAGTGCATGTATGGAATGAGCTACCAGAGAAAGTGGTAGAGGCTGGTACTTTTACAGCAATTTAAAGGCATTTGGATGGGTATATGAATAGGAAGGGTTTAGACTGATATGGGCCAAATGCCGGCAAATGGGATTAGATTAATTAAGGATATTTTTTAGTTGGCACAAACGAGTTGGACCGAAGGGTCTATTTCCGTGCCCTATGACTCTATGGCCATAAGACCTATTTGTTTGTCTGCCATATAAGCCATCAGTCCAGTCAGATTTGGTAACAAGCTAGGAAATCTTCCAGGAGAAAGTGAGGCCTGCAGATGCTGGAGATCAGAGCTGAAAAATGTGTTGCTGGAAAAGCGCAACAGGCCAGGCAGCATCCAAGGAGCAGGAGAATCGACGTTTCGGGCATGAGCTAAAAGGTAGGGAGGAGGGACTTGGGGGAGGGGCGTTGGGAATGCGATAGGTGGAAGGAGGTTAAGGTGAGGGTGATAGGCCGGAGAGGGGGTGGGGGCGGAGAGGTCAGGAAGAAGATTGCAGGTTAGGAAGGTGGTGCTGAGTTCGAGAGTTGGGACTGAGACAAGGTGGGGGGAGGGGAAATGAGGAAACTGGAGAAATCTGAGTTCATCCCTTGTGGTTGGAAGGTTCCTAGGCGGAAGATGAGGCGCTCTTCCTCCTGTCGTCGTGTTGCTATGACCTGGTCAACACTTCAACTCCCCCTCCCACTCCACCAAGGATATGCAGGTCCTTGGACTCCTCCATCGCCAGACCATAGTGCCTCTTTCCATTGAAAACATTGGGTTTGACCAAAAAAGAGACATTCTGTGTATAACACAGGTTATTAAGCCTAATACACCGTGGCTCAGTGGTTAGTACTGCTGTCTCACAGTGCCAGGGACCTGGGTTCAATCTCACCCTCGAGCAACTGCCTGTGAGGAGTTTGCATGTTCTCCCCATGTCCGTGTGGGTTTCCTCCGGGTGTTCCAGTTTCCTTCCATAATCCAAAGATGTTAGGTAAGTTGGCTGTGCTAAATTGTCCATTGTGTTCAGGGATGTGTAGGTTAGGTGCATTATGCAGGAGTAATGGGGAATGGATGTGGGTGGGTTACTCTTCAGACTTGTTGGTATGGACTTGCTGGACCAAAGGACCTCTTTGTGGGAATCCCATGATGTTTGTGTTGTGTAGTAGCTTCATCTGATGGTGTACCATCTCGCCTCATCTTTCTACACTTTTATCCCTCAGTTCCTTATCTAGCTTCTGATTAAATGCATTTATCTATTTTCCTCAGTTTTCTCCACAGTGATGAGTTGTGCATACCCATCACGCTTTAAGTTAACTCTGTCATTGTTGACTGTCTTATATGGTCCCTAACAGGCTGCATGTGTGAAAATATTAAATGTTAAAATGATAGAATCCCTATAGGGCAGAAAGAGGCCATTCAGCCCATCAGGTCTGCGCTGACCCCCTGAAGAGCATCCCACCCAGCTCCAACCCCCACTTTTTTCAATCATTATGACCATGGCCAACTCATCTGACCTGCAGGACAGACAACAGGACGTTCTTTTTAAAGCATGGCGATTCCATCTACTGTGCATTTAGTTGGACTTTGGGATGAAGCCCATACAGATGCAGGGAGAACATTCAAACTCCATACTGTCAGTCCTCCAAGGCTGGAATTGAACCCAGGTCTCTGGGGCTTTGAGGAAGCAATGTTAACCACTGAGCCACCAGGCCACCTTGGAACATAAAAGGCTAAGCAGGCCATTGAACGTGTCAGTCAAAATATTCTTGTGATAACCAACCCAGCCAAATGAAAGCAATCTGTGGGCAGCATAGTGGCACAGTGGTTAGCACTGCTGTCTCACAGTGCCAGAGATCCGGGTTCAATTCCCACCTCAGGTGACTGACTGTGTAGAGTTTGTACATTCTCCTCGTGTCTGCGTGGGTTTCCTGTGGGTACTCTGGTTTCCTCCCACAGTCCAAAAATGTGCAGGTTAGGTGAATTGGCTATGTAGTGCTAGGTGCATTAGTCAGGGGTAAATGTCGGGGAATGGGTCTGGGTGGGGGCAGGTTGGTGTGGACTTGTTGGGCCAAAGGGCCTGTTTCCACACTGTAAATAATCTAATAATGCAAAATAGACCATCAATGATGCAGTATCATATCCAGCAAAACAGTCAAAAGATGTAACTGTTGATTAGCTGTAATAGCAAAGATACATTGGACCTGATGGTCCGTGTTTCAGAGATCAAGACAGAATATCAGTGTTTTTGCCAAGATAGAGCAATTTAAAATTGGAGAAACCAAATAAACTTATTAAAGTCATGATTTGGAGATGCCGGTGTTGGACTGGGGTGTACAAAGTTAAAAATCGCACAACACCAGGTTATAGTCCACCTGATGAAGAAGCGCCGCTCTGAAAGCTAGTGCTTCCAATTAAACCTGTTGGACTTTAACCTGGGGTTGTGTGATTTTTAAACTTATTAAAGAAAACCTTCTGTCATGTCCTGATAAATTATTAAGATTATGTGTGGTGACTAGTTGTAAAGTTGATAAGAAGCTGTAGAAAAACCTATGGTTATTGCTAGTCAGAGGAATGGCACCAGGAGCTGCTTTTTTTTCTGAGAACCAAAGTAACTGATCTCTGGCAGTGACAGGTGTAAAGCTTCCAAACTGACAACACATCAGCTGAAAGAACTAAAAGGAATTGGAATGTTTAGGCACGAGAAAAGCTTTTTAAAAAAGGATGACTTCAGGTACAAAGGTTGTAGAGCTTCTGAAATCCTATCAGGAAGTATGACTTCACACAAAGGCCAGTGAAAACCTGGAATTACCTGTCAAAAAAATATATAGTGAGTTTGGGTGAATTGCAAGTTTCCAAATGAAAATTGACAGAGTTTCATTAGGTAACCAGTTGAAGGGATAGGGAAGCAAAGGGAAACAGATGAACCATGATCTAGTCGATTGGCACTCCAGCTCAGTGCAAGCTGGAAGAACAGCACGTCATTTTCCACTTGGGAACTCTACAGCCTTCTTGACTCAATGTCGAGTTAAAACATTTCGGGCTTGAGCTCTCCTATGTCCTTACCCCCAACCCTCACAACCAGGCCTTGTTATTGCATGGTCTGCTATTACACACGACTCTTAGTTAGTCACTAAGAGTTCCCCTTAACAGCTATTCACCTTCCTAGCCAGATCGTTATCTACTCCTTTGTCTGTCCAATTGTTCTTCTCTCTCTTTAGGCTCTTTGTCCACCTATTGTTTCCTCCTTAACCCCTTCCCCCACCCTATCTTCTGCATAAAAACCAACATTTTCCGAATTGCCATCAGTGTACGGGTCACTGGACCCGACACCTTAACTCGGATTTCTGTCCATGGATGTGTCAGACCTGCTCAGCTTTTCCAACAGTTTCCATTTTTATTCCTAGTTAATTGTCGGAAAAGCATTGAGGAGCTGAATGCTCTGACCCCTTTGTTCATTATGGTCGTAGGTCATGTCAGTTAGAAAGAAGACCATACAGCTGGGAATCAGGAGATTAGTAGACAATATTAGAAGGCAACTGAATCATTTCCCAATCTAATGTCTAAGGATTGCACCTAGACATATTTATATTAAAGATGGCGGTGTAAGTGGTGACTTAAACTTTTCACTGTACTCATTTGATTACATGTGAAGATAAAGTTAATTCAAATCAATTAAAAGAGAAATCAAACTGCAGCTCCTCACTGAGAAGACACATTGGTAATGTCAACAGTGGATTTACAGTGGTAGCACTCCTGTATCTGAGTCAAAGGATTGGTGGCTTCAAGTAGAATTTCACCCTGCCCTCCAAGTCACCAGTACCTGTACACCTAATCCAGGCTGACAATCTAGTGTTTTACTGATATGTTGAAGCTACCATTCTTCAGATGGACATTAAAGCAAAGTCTTGTCCATTATCTCAGATGGATCTGTCATATTCTAAAGGCATGACTTTGAAGCAGGACAGTGGTGTACTTCCTGGGATCAAGCATGTCAGAGCAGCATCTTCAAAGAGCACGAGGACATGGCATGATGCCACAAAAACAAGAAGGTCAGCTTTCAGTCACATTGTGATGTTACAGCCTGTGTTCTGCTGGAGAACACTGATACTGTTGGATGATCAAAACGTTTGAGCACTTCAGGCTGCTTATACTTTATTTCTCGTGTTCCACAAAATAAAAACAAAGAGATTGGTAGAAACCCCAGGAGCAGTAAGAACTAGTCGGCATGGACAAGCTGGACCAAAGGGTTTGTTCCATGCAGTACATCTCTATAACTCTACAACACGAGGTATACTTTCTTCCAATGTGGAGGCCTTTTCATCTCAACCAGTACCAGTGCCTGAGTACATTTGTCAAACTTCCTTGTCTAAGTCAGGGAACCCACCTGAAGCCTTGCAATGTGCAATAGTCAGGCCAGGTAGATTGTAGGATCGCTCAGAAAGAGAGAGAACAAGAACTGTCCATTTGGAAAACATTGCATACGGCAGCTGTTTGTGTGCGGTTTCACCTTTTCACCTTCTTGCAAAATTCACTAAGCTCACTAAATAAAACAAAAACTGCGTGCTGTGTAACTGCAACTGTTCACTTGTTCTTTTACTATTGGATAATTTTGTTTGGCAGTCAAATCCAAAGACAGTCTGGTGTAGAATTATTATTCCATCTTTAAACAGGGAAACGAATTAGTGAAGGTGGGGGGTGTAAAACCTACGATCAAAATTAGCTGAGAACACTCAGCTCTGAGGCGTGCTACAAATTTTACCCGGACTTGAGAGCAAACGGAGAACTCTCCGTGGAACACAAAGGCCTGAATTTTATTATTTTTTGGGGATTTCAACTTCAAGGAGAAAAGTGGGCTCCACTCTGCATTTACTGGCATTGGGACTGCTCAACAATTGTACCACTGCTAACCTCCGAATTGGCCATCGTGTCTCAGTAGAGGTGGGTGCTACTGAGGTCTTTCTGGGTCACCTTCGGTTAAGTAAATAAAATATCAAAACTCAGGAGGACAAGAGTTAGAGGCGAATCCTTTAAGAGCGGTCATGCTGAGTCCCCTGCCAGCAGCCTCCCATTCTCTTTGGACCACAGGATCTTCAGCTCCAATGATCTCCCTGGTTACCAGGGCGAGGCCACTTCCACTAAGCTGGTGGACCCACACCTCAATTCACATGGCAGGAAGGGCTGCCCCACCATCAGTAAAATGCTAGCAACCCTGTACAACAGTCCCTTAATGGACCCTGTTGGTGTGCAAATTAGCTTCTGGCCTCCTTGGAACTCTGTCGCTGGGAAAATTGCTTGCTGTAGGGCTGCACCAGGGAGTCGTCCCGACCAGGCTGCCTATGGTTTTACTCTGCTGCTCCACTACTTCTACCTGCCACCTCAGGACAAGTAAAACTCTGATCAAAGACTTAGGTTTCAGTTACAAGCATCATCTCTGCTTGGGAGCATCAATAGTTCAGACCTGACCTTTACAAAGAACAAAATGTGCGTTGCTGGAAAAGAACAGCCAGTCAGGCAGCGTAAGGGCTTATGCTCGAAACGTTGACACTCCTGCTCCTCGGATGCTGCCTGATCAGCTGTGCTTTTCCAGCACCACGCTTTTTGACTCTGATCTCCAGCATCTGCAGTCCTCATTTTCTCCCCTTTTACAAAGATCAGCGGACCTGGCAGATCCTTCGGGAGAGGGTGGGTTTTGAAAGTTGGACAGCTAGATCCATTTATTTTCCTCCATAGATTTCACAAAATGTGAAGGCGGAGATGTAAAATCCTTGTGTAATTTAAAAAACTAGCATTTTGTTGATGTATTCTTCCACCTGCTCAACTTCTTTGCTGTTGGAAGAAATACATGATTGCACCCAGATGTATCATGTTTCAATTGATGTAGATTTTCACAGCCAGGTTTATGATGAATGAAATTGCTGGAGCTTTTGAATTGGTAACAGATAAAGTTGATGGGGGGAATGCTTTTGGCATGGTGTATATAAATGTCCATGAGCCTTTGATACAATTCCACACAATAGATTTGTCTGCAAGTGCACGCAATAAAAGAAATGGAAGCAACATAGATGTGAAAATGGATGATTGACAGGAAACAGAGAGCAATAATTAATGGCTGTTTTTCAGGTCAGAGGAGGGTTTATAATGGAGTCCCCCAGGGGTTTATGTTTAGATTAGATTACTTACAGTGTGGAAACAGGCCCTTCGGCCCAACAAGTCCACACCGCCCCGCCAAAGCGCAACCCACCCATACCCTTACATCTACCCCTTACCTAACACTACAGGCAATTTAGCATGGCCAATTCACCTGACCTGCACATCTTTGGAGTGTGGGAGGAAACCGGAGCACCCGGAGGAAACCCACGCAGACACGGGGAGAATGTGCAAACTCCACACAGAGAGTCGCCTGAGGCGGGAATTGAACCCGGGTCTCTGGCGCTGTGAGGCAGCAGTGCTAACCACTGTGCCACCGTGCCACCCACATGTTATGCTGTCTCTGATATATATTAACCATCTAAAACTTGGTGTACAGGAGGTAAGTCAAAATATGCAGATGATGCAGAACTTGGAAGTACTGAGAACAGTGCAGGGGAGCATGTAGATAATCAATTCAGTGGAATGAGCAGTCAAGCGGCAGACTAAATGTAACACTGAGGACTGTGAAGTGACTCATTTTGGTTGGAAGGACACAGAAATAAAATATGAAATAAAGGACACTGTTCTGAAAAGGTGCAACAGCAGAGAGACCCATATGTAATTTTGCATGAATCATTGAAGGTGACAGAAAAATTGAGAGAGCAGATGTTAAAGCATTTAGCATCCTTCACTTTGTTAACAAAGGTATAGGGTACAAAAACAAGGAAGTCATGTTGGATGCAAAGAAGGCTGGGTCAGCCTCAGCTGGAGAATCAAGTCCAGGATAAGAAAGACATAAAGGCATTAAAGAGGATGCAGCTTCACAAGAATGGCTCCAGGAATGAGGATTTTCAGGAACAGAGATCGTCTGGAAAGGTTGGGGCTGTTTTCCCTGGAGAAGGAAAGGTTGAGAGGAGAGTTGATAGAGGTATTCCAAGTCATGGAAAGTCTGGACAGAGTCAGTAGGGAAAATTATTATCGTTAGTAAAAGGTTCGATAGCAAGAGAGCAGAGATGTAAAATTGACAAAAGAGCAAGGGGGACATGAGGAGAAACTCCCGCACTTGGTGAATACTTAAAGATTCGGAATGGGTTGCTTGAGAGAATACGGGAGGCTGGTTCACTCAAGGTATTCAGCAGAGAACTGTGCTATTATCTGCAAAGGAAAAGAATAATATAGAGGGAAAAGGCATGGAAATTGTAGTGGATAAATTGTCGAGAGCACGAATGGCCTTCCTTCCATGTTTTAATAGTTCTGTGAATGTGTGATAATGATACTGTGTCTCCATCACTTCTGTCTGACTCTGTGCTGGCTTAAGACAAGCTACAACAAAATGGCAGCTTCAGTGCAGTGTTGATGTTAGCGTCATAAAGGTGGTTTTGTGTGTTTCGTTGTGATGTCATGGACAATAATGCACAGGGATCATGTTAGATTAGATTAGATTAGATTCCCTGCAGTTGTGGAAATGATCTTGCATCTTGTTTTTGAAGAGTTGAATTTCATCGCCCCAACTTTGTCCAAATTCTTCCTTGTATCAGGAATGATTCCATGTCAAAGGAAAGGTGTCAAAAAGATTTATTCACTGGAGGAGGAAGTTCAGGAGGAACAGGTACCAATCCAGGAAGGCAGCTCATAAGGAGGCACGCAGAAGGTCCTGTGAATTCCTGCTGGTATAGGCCAAATGCTGGCAAATGGGTCTTAATCAGTTTAGGATATTTGATTGGTGTGGATGATTTGGACCGAAGGGTCTGTTTCCTTTCCATGACTTGATCACTATATATCCAACCAGCCGGGTAAATCAGGTCACTGTTTAGCAATAGGAAATGAATGCTTGCATATTGTTAGAAATGGGGAAAAGTGTTGTTTTTGCAGATATAGAAAAAGCATACAGAAAAGGGGTACAGCAAGAGAACTATTAACCCCAGAGGTATTTAGGGAAGAGTATCTCTACTTTTCAGTGCATAATTATGGATAATTAAGTACTAACTTTAATGTAGATTTATTAAAGGAAATAATTCCTTTTACCATAATGTTTAAAACAGCAGTTTAGTCTGGAGAGGTGACCTTACTCAGCTCAAAGGGTATAACTGTACACTAACCTAAGTTCTAATTTGCTTTCATTTGCATATGCAATTGAAGCTCTTACTTGCAAGTTCGTAATAAATTGTCTTGTTTCCAGCTTTGGTGGTCTCGTCTAAGTTTTATTGATTTTTATTTCTAACAGATTTGGGGACTCGTTCCGGGATCCCAAGCTCCGGTCGCTCGGCATTCTTGGAGAAACGGAGAAGGTGCACCTCGCTGATTTCAGCGATCTCTAGTTTCCCCTTGTTGCCGAGGCGGCTTTGGGCGAGTGAGATCCGGACTGAGAAACCCTGGAAACAAGACGGGTCGAGATGCGGCGGGTTCGGTCGGGTAACTCTTGTGCACAGGACCCGGCTAAGAAAAAGGTCTTGAATAAATATTATCCGGGCGACCGGGGTAGGCAATGGTATTTGCTGCTATCACCGCGGGGCAGGGAGCACTGACACACAGCGGGTCGGGTAACTCTTTTATACACAAAATCCGGGTAAGATATATTTGTATATCTCTGGGCGACCGGGGCTGTGGGACAGGGCACGCTGACACGCGGTGGGTTTGGTCAGGACAACTCTTGTGTATAGTGTATGCAAGACCAAGGCAACCGGGCGAACCGGGGTGAGCAGTGATAGTTGTCTGGACAAGCAACAGTGGTTGCTGGGTAAGCAACAGTGGTTGCTGCCGGGTATTGCCGAGGGACAGAGCGCATTCGACCAGGTCACTCTTGTGCACAGACCAAGGTATGAAAAGGGACCGTTAAGTATTACCTTGGTGGTCGGGACGACCTTGGTGGTCGGGGCGATCTTAGGTGGTCGGGGACGTACGAGAAGTATGGGAAATTGGCAACTTTTAAAATAAAGTGTTTAATTGGCTAGATTAATCTGATGAGTAAGGTGTCTACCTGATTTTGACCACCTAGCCTTAGACCGGTTGTAAAGAGGGGAAATCCCCCACGCAAAGGTCAGGACCCTGAAGTGGGTGTGGAAGAAGGTTAATTAAATTACACAAAGAAACGGCCGAGTATTAAAATGGGAAATAAGAATAGTTGTTTGAGTGTCGAAGGGGACATGAGAGGGACGTCCGAGGACCACATCTCAATGGACAGTCCTTTAGGAAAAATGTTAAGAGATTGGAAGTACAATCCTCGGACACGAGGAAAGGATAAAAAATGATAAAATGTCAATGAAAAACAGCCTTACAGTCAGGAGGAATCAGATTACGCTTCATGTCAGAAGGGCTAGTAGCTGAAGGGCTACTGAGGGTGCACTTCGTAACTAACTTATGGCCAGACGTCCAGAAAAATATTCAAAAGCTAGAGGGGTCATTGTGGGAAACTCAAAGTGTCTGTGAGACATGGTGTCTGTGTGTGTGTGTGTGTGTGTGTGTGTGTGTGTGTGTTTGTATGTGTGTGTGTGTGTGTGAGAGAGAGAGAGAGAGAAAAGAGTCGTACAGCTAGTAGAAAGTTTAACCCTTTGTGATTCAGTCTGAATGCACATTTGTTTGTTGGTGATTGAATGTTCACGGGAGCTTGAGATCCGGGACTGTTTTGAATCTGATTTCTATTATGGAAATTTTAACATGACTTATTTTAAGGTTAAGGATTTTGCAAAATTATGAAATAAAATGTTCTTTTTACAGGTCATGACTGCCTTACTATCAGTTTCTAACTAATCTCTTTTATCCTTCCTTAAAAACGATTTATGGAGGACAGTTGAAGTTTTAACTTGAATAGACAAATCCTTTTAAGGCAGCTCTGGTTATTTCATGACCTATAGCATTGTAATTGAGCAATGACTGGTCAGGACTACTTGGGAGGACTAGTTTTGGATTTGAATCAGGGGACTAGAACCGGGAGATTGTGGTGGATTTCAGAGTTGGGAACTGTGTGCATTTTGCATTTTGAATATTAAACACTGAATAAATGAATTTATAATATATAAATATATATTTACAAGTAAGATTCCAAAATGTATCGTTAGGAACAGACTTTAAAGAAAAGCAAGCATAAATTGATAAATTGTGTTTGAGATCACAGGGAGCAAGAAATATTGCAATATTTCTTTAAAAAATCGAGGTCTAAACAAAACATTGAGTGATGAGGAATGGCCAGGAGGTTGCCCTAAAGCTCTTCAGTTGGTTAAATCGGCTCAGCAATTGATCTGGCAACGTAACATGAGAAGCAGAAACAGAAGGCAAAAATAATGATAAGCCACGGTTAATGAGGTAATAAAGAAAAGGACAAAACTAAAAGGAGAAGGAAACCAGAATGGTGGCGGGCAATATGTTGAAAATAGAGTGAGGAGAAAGGATCAGGGAGGAGATGTTAAGGGGTCTGGTGGACGGGAACAAGGATCAAAGTGGAAATCCCCACAGGCAGGATGTTATTACTGTGGAAAGACAGGTTACTTTAAGAGAGAGTGTCCTGATCCGAAAAAGGAAGTAAAGGCAGTGCTGTTTATGAACCTTGATGAAAAATAGGGGTGTCAGGAGTTCCTGACCCCGGGGACCCACCAGGAACCCTTGATAAATGTAAAGGTGGGACCTTACAAAGAGGACGTAGTTTTCCTCGTCGATACGGAGGCAGCAAGGTCATCCTTAAATTTTAAGCCCAAGGGAGCAGGAACAAAAAAAAAGTTAATCGGATTATGGCAACAGTTTTGTGATGAGAGGCACGAAGAATCAGTTTTGCGTTCATGATGAGATATTGCCACCAAATTGGGGATTGAATTAACTACAAAAGGTGCTAAATATTAATTATTAATTATATATATTATATAATTCAAATGTGTTAGCCTGAATCGATATTAATTGGCAGGATTCCTTCATAGATTCTCAGTGACCTGTCATATTGATTCATGGTTAATTTAAAACATGACTGCATTAATTCATTGTTAATTAAAGAATGGAAAGCTACATTACTGGCCAGAGTGGGTGCAGGCAGTGGCAGCAATAGCCTTATTGTTGGAGGAGAGTCGGAAACTTACTAGTAGTCAGCAGGCCACATCAGGTACGGTCAGGAGAAGAAAGGGGCTTGATTAGAAGAGCTGCTCTGAGGGAATGAAAAACGAGACATCCAGTCAGTGAGGGAGTGATACCAGCCAAAAACAGGTTCCCCAATGTGGACCCATGTTGGAAGGGTATGGATGAACACGATAGAGGAAAAATGAGGGACTTTCGAGAAATGGTCATTTTGGGTATTAAAGAAGCAGCACCTAAATCTCAGAATTTTTTTTAAAAAAACCTTTGAAGTAAGACAGGAAAAGGAGGAAGCCTCGTCAGCCTCTTTACAGAGATTACAAGAAACCACTAGAAAATATTCGGGAATGAATCCTGATGATCCGGTAGCACAGGGACTTTTAAAGGTCCAACTTGTGACTAAATCATGGCTGGACATGCAAAAGAAATTACAGTAATTAGAAGGCTGGAGTGAAAAACAGATAGAAGATCTGTTATATGAGGCACAGAAAGTGTGTGTGATAAAGGGAAGTGGAGAAACAAAAACAAAAAGCTAAAATAAAGGTTGCAGCAGTTGAGGAAATTACGACGAGAAAGTTAGAATCAGAGAACAGAGGAGGACAAGAGAGATAGAGAGCAGATGGTAGGGGAAGGAAGCAACTGGCAGGATGCTATTACTGCAGAAAAAACAGGACATTTTAAAAGACAATGTCCAAGGTTAGGACGACAAAGAGAAGCGGTATCATCGATGATTTTTGATGAAGATTAGGGGAGTCAGGAGTTCCCTCCTCCTGAGACCCACCGGGAACCCTTGATAAATTTGAAGGTGGGACCTGAAGGAGAGGAAACAGTGTTTTTAGTGGATAGGGGAGCAGCACGATCATCCCTAAGCTTTCGACCTAGCGGTGTTAAATTAACGAACAAAGGTCTCAAGGTTTCTGGAGTAAAAGGCACAGACTCTAGGATCTTGAAATATGAGACAATCTTAATAGAACAGGATGAGCTTGTGTTAGTCACAGACAGTTGCTTGAATCCAGCTGCATTTCTGTGGCAGAGAGAGGGGGGGGGGGTGGGGGGGTGGCCCCTGGCAACCCAGAGATGTACCGTTGCATGCGAGAGCTTGGTTGTTTATCGACGGGTCCTCCCAGATGCTTGAGGGTAAAAAGCACAATGAATATAGAGGGAAGCATTATCGAGGCTGAAAGACTACCTAACGGCTGGTCAGAGTTCAATGATAAGTTTTTAAAGAACTATAGTGTGGCACTCGTCTCTTCTTTGTCTATTCTTAGGAATAAAGGCCTGTTGGTAGAGACACCGCCACTTGACTTTGAAGTACATCGAATACAACCGTGTGATTGGGTCCTGATCAAGACCTGGAAAAATACCAAACTGCACCCGAGCTGAGAGGGACCATTCCTAACCCTCCTAACTAGTGAAACAGCTATTCGGACTGTTGAGAAAGGGTGGAGTCATCACACTCACGTTAAAGGTCCTGTGAACGCCCCAAAGGCGGAGTGGCACGCTCATCCTACAGACAACCCTCTGATTGATTGTAAGGGCTGTGTGGACTCACTTCTCCCTGACCCCTAAACGGTTAAGACAGGATGGTAGGCAGGGTTCAGAGATGGGTAGATACTGGTATAGTATTGTAATGTTAGTAGTACTAACTATTCAAGGAAGCGGGAAAGATCACTTCACTACGCTGTGCCAGAATTATGGTAAACAAGAGGGACTTGCCGACTGTTGGGTCTGTGCAGAGGTCCCACACCATGGCGAATCTGGAATCCCCATCTCAATAATACCGCTCACTAAAAAAGTATACGATGTACAATAATTTGATGTGGGTTCAAATAATACAAAGTGGAGATCTGAAAGGAGCAAATATAATTTTGCGGGATGGTTCCCAAGGCCAGCCCCGAAAAATCAGGGCGCTATTGATAGTCTTAGAATTTCCCCGCTGAAAGGAGCAGTAAATACCACCTGTTTCTGTCATCAGAATGATGCTGCACCTTTCCAACTAGGAAAATCATCTTGTGTCCACACCAGTCAAGCCACTGACACGACCATTCCCCGAATATTAAATGGATCATACTGGGTATGCGGTCAGAAGGCCTATCCATTTATTCCCGGGGAAAAATACGTTCGTGTGACCAGAAAGATTGGAGTGGCTGCTGTCACCTCGCTTATATCGTCCCTCACCTCCGAATAGAAAAGCATGAGCCAAACCTGAGAAAGGAGGGGGGTATAAGACGGAAGACCCGAGAGGTCTCTGAAGGAGACCGTCTACTGTGGACAATACTCCCAAACTACGGCACTATAAGGGCAGGGGTGGAAATACAGAAACTGGCGGCTACCCTTGAAAATTTAATTGATGATACCACCGGCACAATGGGGGAAACTCAATCCCAAATATCGGCCATAACCACTGAAATGATTGCCACGAGACTAGCAGCTTTACAAAATCAAATGGCTTTAAACTATCTTTTGGCCGAAAAAGGGGGAACCTGTGCTCTGATTGGCAAAGAATGATGCACCTTCATCCCAGACACCTCTTCCATAGTGGAAGATAAGGCAGAAATAGTAAAGAAAAAGATAAGCAATATAAGAGAAATTGGGGATGAACTTCAAAAAGATGAAAGATGGGGATGGGGCAACTGGGGACTAACTGGTTTGGGAAAATGGTTAGTGAATTTAGGCATTTATGTGCTACTAATAATTGTAGGTTTACTGATAGGGTTTAATGTGTTAAAATGGATAATGACTAAGCTGGTAATGTCTTTGGGAGGACAACAACCAATAATGGACATGACAATAGCACAAACGCAAGAAAGAGAGAGTAACAGATTACTCCTAGAGTTTAAAAAAAAGACAAACTTAGAAGGACAGAAATGACTAGATTGTGAACCTCGACACTATAGGGTGAAAAGAGGGCAGAAAATAAGATTGCAAAAACAACAAATGGTTAAGAAAAGAAATGGGGGAATTGTTAGAAATGGGGTAAAGTGTTGTTTTTACAGATATAGAAAAAGCATACAGAAAAGGGGTACAGCAAGAGAACTATTAACCCCGCGGGTATTTAGGGAAGAGTATCTCTACTTTTCAGTGCATAATTATGGATAATTAAATACTAACTTTAATGTAGATTTATTAAAGGAACTAATTCATTTTTCCATAATGTTTAAAACAACAGTTTAATCTGGAGAGATGACCTTACTCAGCTCAAAGGGTATAACTGGACACTAACCTAAGTTCTAATTTGCCTTCATTTGCATATGCAATTGAAGCCCTTACTTGCAAGTTCGTAATAAATTGTATTGTTTCCAGCTTTGGTGGTCTCGTCTAAATTTTATTGATTTTTATTTCTAACAGTATACATAGCACCTTCTACAACATCCTGGCCTACCAAGTGCAATGCAACAAGTGAAAAACTTTTCGAGTGCATTCACCAGTACAAAACCCAGCAGTCTGGTTATAGTGTTGCCTCATTAGAGAGTGAGAGGATAATGATCAGTCAGCCTGATTTTAAATAACATCAGTGTTTGAAAGATATATATTAATTGTGGCACTGTGGTGAACCCACTGTTTTTCTACATCGTGACATGGTGTCTTTCCCATCTATATAGGATGACAGAGTGTGCCATGGGTCGATGACTCATTCAGAAGTAGCACCTTCAAAAACGCAGAGCTGCCTGCTGCAGCAGCGAAACGATTATTTTTTAAAGTTCCCACAGCATGTTTAAACCCAGCCCTTTCTGAGAAGCCAGAGTGCTTTCATGGCTCCAGGGTTCACCTGGTCAATAAGCCTATGGCTCCCATATTGCAGTTCTCGGTGTTATACCATGCAGAGTTGGCTGTCTGAGATGAATGTAGTTAGGAATAAATATAGAAGTGTATGCTGGAAATACTCAGTAGGTCAGACAACACCAGTGGAGAGAAACACAGTTGGTGTTTTGGGTTATAGTTCTGGTGAAGGGTCATTCGCGACCCGAGACGTTAACTTGCATTCTCCCTCCTCACATGTTGCCAGACCTGGTAAGTCTCTCCAGCACTTACTGTTTCAATATCAGATTTCCAGCATCATGCATTTGCATTGATCTATTGAAGTCAGCTGTGTCTGTGTGAGTGAATATTTTTTACCTCTGCCTCTCAAGCATACTGGTTCAGTTCCCAAGGACTTGAGCTCAAAGTCTAGGATGACACTCTTGAGGCACAAGGGAATGCTGCAGTGTCAGTAGTGCTATTTTTGAATGAGATAATAACATGAGGGTTCTGTATGCTTTTAGAATTAGATATCAAAGATCCTGAGGTATAATGGGAAGAAGACCAGGGGAGTGATAGCTGCTCCATATTTCTCACTTAATCAAATTATCTGATTATTATCACATTGCTGTTTAAGGGACCTTGCTGGTTGTGAAATTGATTTTATATTTCCTATGTTACAATAATGGCTACAATTCAAAAAAGTACTTCTTGAGCTGTATCGCACTTTGGAACATTTTGAAATGTGCTATACAAACGCAAGTCTTACTTTCTCATTCAAGATTAGCTTGATTTACTTCACACATTGTGAAGTTGCTCAGGCCTGTAATATGAAAACGGTGCCAATTTTGGACACACAGCAGGCAACCAAGCTGAAGAAAGAATGCAGTTACCATGGCTCCCACACCAAAAGGACTTTTGTTAACATGCATAATTGAGAGTCTGAAATAATTAAAGTGAAGTATCCCAGGGTCTTTCAAATATTAGTGTTAATCAGTTTAGAGGCTGCTGATATGTGAAGTTAGTTGGGCCAGGAGCAAATGCAAACAATTGTAATAATTTTCTGGTGCGAGGAGTGATTGAAAATTGATCTCATGAAAACTCTTTTTTTTTGTTTGTCCTTACATTTCGTGTAAAGTAGAAGCACTTGCTGCTTTGCAATTAACCTTGTTTCATTGGAATGCTTTCACTACTCAAAGGAGAGGACAAATTATGCCACATATCCAATATGACACCAGCATTTGTCGCCAACATCAGGACACTCTCAATCACGAGTTACTTTTGTCAAGAGAGAGATAAACACAATGGGGTCACTCTGAAGTGATTTACTTGAAGTTAAATGAACAGTTCAAAGACCTTGTCTTCAGCCTTATTGCTTTGACTATCAGATAAACAGAGAAATCACGCTATGGATGAAAAACAATGGCATTTTCATTGATGTACATAGCTATATGGTCTACATATCTATATAGTTGGTGAGCTGTAACCAAAGGTCACAATTAGCTTTTGATATTTTGTCTTTCAAAAACAGCTCAGAATTTGAAGAATGCTTTCCATTTTTCAATCATCCCGGTGCCTAAAAAAAAATCATGCAGCGTGTCTCAATATATATCGCTTGGTGGCTCTGACCTCTATAATTATGAAGTGCTTCGAGAGGTTAGTCACGCACACATCCGGCCATTCAAATTACCTTGCTCCCTTGCAGTTTGTCTACTGATGCAACAGATGCACAGTAGACACCATCTTCCTGGCCTTACACTCATGCCTGGAACAAATGGATAACATGGGTATCTACGTCAGGCTCCTACTTATTGACTTTAGTTCCTCATTCAACAATATAATTCCAAACAAACTTATCTCAAAGGGCTTCCCCCTCCACAACTGGATTCTTGACTCCTGCTGCATAGACCACAATCAGTAAGAAGAGGGCTGTTTTCCCTGGAGTGTCGGAGGCTGAGGGATGACCTTATGGAGGCTTATAAAATTATGAGGGACATGGATAGGATAAATAGACAAAGTCTTTTCCCTGGGGTTGGGGAGTCCAAAAATAGAGGGCATAGGTTTAGGGTGAGAGGGGAAAGATATAAGAGAGACCTAAGGGACAACTGTTTCACGCAGAGGGTGGTACGTGTATGGAATGAGCTGCCAGAGGATGTGGTAGAGGCTGGTACAATTGCAACATTTAAGAGGCATTTGGATGGGTATACAAATAGGAAGGGTTTGGAGGGATATGGGCCGGGTGCTGGCAAGTGGGACTAGATTGGGTTGGGATAACTGGTCGGCATGGACACTTTGGACAAACGGGTCTGCTTCCATGCTGTACATCTCTATGACTCTATGACTCTAAGAGGTGACAACGCCTCCTCCACCATAATCCTTAACACTGGTGCCCTGCAAGCCTATGTACTCAGCTCCATACTACACTCCTTATGCACTCACAACTGTGTGGCCAAATTCCAACTCAACACCATTTGCAAGTTTGCTGACAACACCACTATTGGAGTTTGGATCTCAAACAATGATAAGACAGAGTACAGGAAAGAGATTGAGTGCTTAGCAGCTTGGTGTAAAGACAACAATCTCCATCAGCATCAACAAAGCGAAGGAGCTGGTCATTACTTCAGAAAGTGGAGTGGAGGGCATGTTGCTGTCTGCATCAACAGTGCTAAGGTGGAGATGGTCGAGAAGATCAGGTTCCTGGGAGTGATGACCACCAAGAATCTGTCCTGGTCCACCCACATTGATGCGATGGTCAAGAAAGCACAACATCTCTACTTCCTCAGGATGCTAAGGAAATTCACCACTAGGACTCTTACCATTTTTTAAAGATACACCATGGAACCCATCCTCCTGGATGCAGCACAGCTTGGTATGGCAACTGCTCTGCCCAAGACCGTACAAAACTACAGAGGCAGAGCCCAGTCCATCACGCAAAGCAGCCTTCCATCACTGACTCCAACTATACTTCCCGCTGTCTTGGAAAAACAACCAACTTAATCAAAGACCCTTCCCATCCTGGCTTACACTCTCTTCCACCCTCTTCCTTTGGACAGAAGGTATAAAGGTTTGCATACATGTGCAAAAAGATTCAAGAACAGCTTATCCCCTGCTGATACAGACTTTTGAATGACACTCTCAAATGTTAATTCTGATCCCTCTCTCTCTCTCTGTCTGCAGCTGTAATACTGTATTCTGTGCTCAGTTCTGCTTTCCTGATATACTTTGTATGATACGATCTGCCTGTATAGCACACACATTAAAAAAAAAGACTTCACTGTATCTTGGCACAAACGTCAACAATAAACCAATTAATCAATAATTTTTTCAAGTTAATCAATGCTGATCTTTAGCTATTTGTGATCTAATTAAATACCATCTTCCACGGCAGCGACAGAGCATTAAGGCACTTTATTACACAAATTACTTCCTGACAATAAAGTCATCAGACAAGATCAAAACTCCAGAATAAAAGCTTCACACTGCGCTGTGGTGAATGCTGGTTAGCTACATTCATCAAAGGGTTGCTGAAGATAAAGAAAAGCCAATGCTATTATATTCCTATTGGTGACAACAATGGTATAGATTAGTTAAAAATGCTTTAGGATCAACGAGTTTGGCAGCACTGCAAGAGGCCATTCATTTTGTTCTCCTATGCTAGCCCTTTGAAAGAGTTGGCCACTAATTTTGGCTCTCTTGAGAATGTTTTTTTTCTGAAAAGGGCTTCTCCATGATCAGCTACATCATAAGCTGCCATGGATTCTACTTCCACAATTGTTTCTGAAAACATATTCTATATGCTAATAATCTGCTGCAGCCATACAATCTTCTAATCGCACTAATTGCTTATCTTAAGGGAATCTAGAGGGACAGGGTGTTCATGTATTTGGAAAAGCAAGGACAGATTGGGGATAGACAACATGGCTTTGTGCGTGGGAAATCATGTCTCACAACTTGATTGAGTTTTTTGAAGAAATAACAAAGAGGATTGATGAGGGCAGTGCTGTAGATGTGATCTATATGGACTTCAGTAAGGCATTCGACAAGGTTTCCCATGGGAGTCTGATTAGCAAGGTTAGATCTCATGGAATACAGGGAGAACTAGCCATTTGGATACAGAACTGGCTCAAAGGTAGAAGACAGAGGGTGGTGGTGGAGGGTTGTTTTTCAGACTGGAGGCCTGTGACCAGTGGAGTGCCACAAGGATTGGTGATGGGTCTCTACTTTTCATCGTTTATATAAATTACTTGGATGTGAGCATAAAAGGTACAGTTAGTAAATTTGCAGATGACACCAAAATTGGAGGTGAGGTGGACAGCGAAGAAGGTTACCTCAGATTACAACAGGATCTTGATCAGGAGAGAAGGTCAATGTGGGTCATCTTGACATCAAGGCTGTCTGGCTGCATCTTTGATGCTTTACTCAAGTCAGTCAGAGCCAAGTTCCCAATTGGCTATCATTGTCACTTTCAAATGCCCTGTTAACAGGCCAACCTGCCACATTAATCTACTGGTTGCAATCCATTCAAACTCACTAAACAAACTAGCTATCAGAGAACTAGACAATGAAACCAGAATGAGTTCTTGTCAAGTTCAACTCGTCGATTGCTTCAAGAGACCATCACCATGGACTCCGGGCAACATCTCAGGTGCACTCCATAAGCACCAGTGACACACATCCATCTGCAAGGACATTGGCATCAACATCTGTAAGAACTCTCAGGGGTGCATCTCTGATCCACTTCAAGAACAGCTCTGCACTTCAACGCTGTACCTCAGGCTGCACCATTAACTATCACTGTCATGCTGCTAAAAGGACACTGCATGCTCAAGGACACACACCCAGCTCATGGACTGGACCAGGCTGCACCTCTGGGCTCTTTGCTCATTGTCATAGCACCCACTCACTTCCAGCCTATCTGCATGCTCCCAATCTTGCACTGCCTTGCCAAATTATGTGTTCTGCCTCTTCAGCTGGAGATTTCAGGCTCATATTACAGATGTCCTGCCATGTAGCTTTGCACAAACACAAGGGCAGGAGGCTTGTCATAGTTTTCAGCAGTCCTCACTCAAGTCAAGAGGGACAACCTTCACTGAAGTCAAGAGCAGTGTTCAATAACAATCCAGAGCCTGCTCAAGGCAGCTGGAATCAGGATCCTCTCCTCTTTAGGGGTGAGCTGCTGAATATGGATAGCACATCAATTCTCTTGTATCTTTTCTGCCCTGTTGGGGGCAGTTTTCTTCCTGGAATGAGAGAAAGGCAGATACAGGAAGATTAGAACAGGTAACATGGCTATTACCCTTGATGCCGGTGGGGAGGTGTCCCTGATAAGTGGTTGGGCAACTCAGAGGACACGCAAGGTTGGTGGCATTGTAATGAGTTGAGTGAGGGCAATTGCAAACACAGTGAGAGTGGTGGAGCATGAGACTTGGTTGGAGGTGGTACAGGGGCAGAGATCGAGTTTCGCAAGAGGTCTTGGAGAGGAAATGATGACGTTGACCCTGGCAGAGTAAAAAAGGCCGCTGACCTCCTTCCAACTGCTGGGCATTCCTCGAAGTGGCTGAGACTGCTTTAATCCAGGCGGTAATCTCAGACCAGGCTGGCATGGTCAGGTGTCATGGCCATCACTCCTGGTCCTGGCAGAAGAGAAAGTCACACTTGTACCATGCCCCATCCAGCAGCAACTCCAGGACCTGTCCCACAGAGCTGGGCACCCATTACCCCTGTCTGCCACATCTGGGGGCAAATGTCAGGAACAGTGCAGATCACCTTCAGACTGATACTACTTGCTTGGGTGCGCAATAAGCCTTCAAAGATGGCACTGGGGTGCTGGTCAGTTCCAGAATATCCAGTGAGTGATAAGATGCTCCAGGAATTGTGGGTGGTGAGACTGGGTGTCAGTCGGATATGATACCTCCCCTAGGGGCTGGAGCAGCAACAAATGTGGCAGGTTGGGTCCGACTCCAGAAGAAAGTATCAAATATCACCCCAAACCCGATACAGCTTGTACTGAGTAAGATTCAGCCCAGTTTTCTAACATCAGACTGAGCAATGATATAGGTATATCATGATTTCTTCACCCTCATCCTCTATACCTCCAGTAACAAAATGGAGAATCTTGTTTTAATTACAAGAGGTGCAAAGGGAGGGAGCATTTTGGAAAAATCTCTGAAGGTGGTAGGACAGGTTAACAAAGTAATTAATGAAGCAACTGGGAACTTCGATTACAGTAGATTTCCGACAGTGTGGAAACAGGCCCTTTGGCCCAACAAGTCCACACTGACCCTCTGTAGAGCGACCTACCCAGACCCATTTCCTTCTTACTAATGCACCTGACACTATGGGCAATTTAGCATGGCCAATTCACCTGACCTGCACACCTTTGGACTGTGGGAGGAAACTGGAGCACCCGGAGGAAACCCACGCAGACAAGGGGAGAATGTGCAAACTCCACACAGACAGTCACCTGAGGCTGGAATTGAACCTGGGGCCCTGGTGCTTTGAAGCAGCACTGCTAACCACTGAGCCACCATGCCACCCTATGTCATTGCAAATAGAGGCAAGGTGTTTAAAAGCCAACGCACATAATGTATTCACCTGGCCCCAGCTTGAATATTGCATCTAACTTGCATGACTGCACTTTAGCAGAAATAAATAGATATTGGAGAATTTTATGACAGATGAGGAATTTCAGTTTTCTAGAAAGGCTGGAAGGGTGGGATTGTTCTGATTAGATGTGAGAAGAATTGATACAGGTCTTTAAAATCTTAGAGGAAGTTGAGAAATTTACTCCTAATGAGTAAACAATGACTAGCCAGAGGGGGGGCAGATTTAAACCAATTGGGTAAAAGAAACAGAACTAATATGAGGAAATACAAATACTCACAACAAGGATTTGGAATACACTGTCTGATGTTAGTTTGGGACGTGGGGGAAATAATGATGGGAAAATGTTCACCGGTAGCTTTCCAATGGGAATTGGTTCGATAAAGTCATAGATATCTACAGCACAGAAAAAACCCCATGCACCAGTCGAAAACAACTGTTTAATCATTCTTATCAAGTTTTCCAGCAGTTGGCCCATCATCGTGTATGCCTTGGCATTGGAAGTCCTCATCTAATTACTTCTTAAATGTCATGAGGGTTTTTGCCTCTTCCACCTTTACAGGCAGTGAGTTTCAGATTCCCACCACCCTCTGGGTGAAGAAGTTGTTCCTCACATCCCCTCTAAATCTCCTGACCTTTACCTTAAATCTATCCCCCCTCCCCGCATCCTCCCTACCCCCGCCCCCGAGCAAGGGGAAAACTTTCTTCCTGTCTACCTCATGACTTTAAACATCTCAGCCATGTCCCACCTCAGTATCCTCTGCTCCAAGGAAAGTAACTTCAGTCTGCCTGATATTACACATAGAACCACATAACCTGGAGATCTGAAGCCAAAAGAAAAATTGCTGGAGACACTCAGCAGGTCTGGAGGTCTGGAAGCATTTGCTGAGACCTGCTGAATTTCTCTGACACTTCTGTTTTTGTCTCAGTCTATCCAATGTCTTTTCATACATAAAACTCTCCAGCCCAGGCAACGTCCCCATAAATCCCTTCCCCAGTGAAATCGCATTCCACCTATGACATGGATCCAGAACTACATGCAATATTCTAGCTCAGGTCTAACTAACTTTTTATACAGCTGCATCCATAACCTATTTGCTCTTAAACTCTGTGCCTCAGCTAATAAAGGCAACTATCCCATATGCCTTCCTAACTTGTCCAATT
The DNA here is from genome assembly GCF_047496795.1 of Chiloscyllium punctatum. Classification (NCBI taxonomy): domain Eukaryota; kingdom Metazoa; phylum Chordata; class Chondrichthyes; order Orectolobiformes; family Hemiscylliidae; genus Chiloscyllium; species Chiloscyllium punctatum. Next base: position 49,535,455 of record NC_092745.1, on the reverse strand, counting down.
ACCTTAAGGGACAACCAGACACCAAGGTCTCTCTGATCCTCAGTGCTTCCCAAGACCCTACCATTTATCAAGTATTCTCTTGCCTTGCTTATCTTGCCCAAGTGCATCACCTCACTCTTATCTGGGTTGAATTCCATTTAGCACTGATCAACCCGTCTGACCAAGCCCATTGATATCCTCCTGTAATCTGACCCTATTCTCCTAGCGCCCTAGTCTAGCTCAAACGACCCCAAAACTTGAAGGGAAGAAAAATGCCAGGAAAATAGGCAGGAGTGAGGGAGAGGAAGAAATGGATTGCCCTTCCATAGATCCATCACAGACTTAATGGGCCAAATAGCTTCACTTTGTTTTGCGTTATCTTACAATTCCATGGTAGAATTAGATTTTAAAGTGAAGTTCAGCATCAAATGTTTAAGGATCTGCAACGTTCACCTATCTGCTTTTCCTCTCCGCCTTTTAAAATGCTCCTGGCCGTATGTTGGCCGTATCTCCTTTTTTTCCCTTCCAAAATCAGTTCAATACCAAGCAGAAATGTCGATGTATCAGAAGGAACCGCATAGAAAGCTGTTACAGTGGTTTCAGAACACTAGCTAAAGAAATTGTACGCTATGGGTAGCGTTGTTTAGTTGCTTTGTAAAATGTCTTGTGGCTCTTGACTAGAATTATGTAGCCCTCAGCAGTGTATATAGAATGGGAGCTGTTATCTTGGTTCAAGTCCCTTAGCAAAACGAAGGTCAAATAGATCTCCACCACTGAAAAAAGGCCCTTCAGCTCATCGGGCCCGTGCTGGTCCATGCTGGCCACCTAATTAATCTAATTCTATTTTCCAGCACTTGGCCCATAGCCTCTGCAGAAACAAGGTGCTCCTTACTCACACTGCCAGTATGCCTCAGGGCAGGTTTCTGCTCATTTCTCCACCTCCTTATCTTGTACTTTCCATTTCTTAAAATCTCCCATTTTTAACTTACGTGAGCAGTACGACAAGAATAAAGAATACATGAGGTGATTTCCTACCTCTTCCTTACATGTGTTGAAAGGAAAGCCAAGTCCATTCCCGAAGGATTCTCTGCCTTTTAGCTCATGGTTCCAGCTCTTCTACTGAAAATTCTCTGGCTTTGCCATTGCCTATGGCTCATAATGCTGTGCATTAAATCCTGTAATGGTCATATACTCAGATCTCAAATAATTCTGTTATCCTTGTCATGCCCATGTCATATTGTATTATAGTGGCATCCAAATGAAATACAGCATATTCCTATTATCCACAATACCCAATCACTGTCCAAAGTAGACAAAATAATGAACTTTTGTATAAATTGGGAGCTGGTTTTTGGAATATCTGTTGCAAGGGCACTGGTGTCTCCTTGTTTGATCTCATTCAGCAGTTGGAGATCAGTTTCCAAAAGTATTTATTTTCTCCTTAAAATTAACTTGGATCTTCTCTCCCCAGAGATGGACTGGCTGGTTAATGTTGAGATTAGATAAGGTTAGATAGGGCTAACATGGTGCTTGAGACAACATTAGAAAAACTTCATGGTTCAACTAATATTATCTTCTTCCTCACTGCTATACATTTGACTTTGGCAAAATGTGCATCATGAATTCAGTCATAATCCAAGAAGTCATGCTTGAAAGAGTACAGTAACAGTGTGAAATTCAGTGCTGACAAGTTATGGAACCTCTGTTGTTAGGTGGTTGAGTTTTGAACTTGGTGTCAACAGAACAGTGAAACCGTTGAACATTGAAAACCTTTGCTTTCTGACTTGAGTCAGCCTCTGCACCTGGCTTCAAACTGCAGAATATCTTCCTGAAATCCATTGCAATGATTCACTGGATGGACTCCAAAGCTCCATCCCACCTAGTTTATTGGATGGTCATAATGGTCAGAAGGGATGAATCCCTTATTGATTACTCCATAAGCATCCTGCTAAAAACAAATCAAATGGGTTTATAAAAGGAGATTTCTTGTTCAGAACCATATTTGGAAGAGTATTTATTCAGAGCTCCCCAACCAGACCAGGCAGGACTCCAAATGTTCAACCAAACAATTTACAGTTAGAATGAGAGGTGATCTTGTAGACCCTCAGATCGCACAGGCATTCTTTCAGAAAATAACCATTTACCTTCCCACTAAAGCATAAAGTCTTTCTACAGAGTGAACTTTGTGACCTGGAAGGAAATGACAAGGGTCAATTGACAGATAGAATCAATTTATGATTCAGAAATATTCTTGCGTTATCATTCTCTTGCAGGCTTTAGGACTTCAATCCTGATGCATATTGTTTATAGGTCATATGCATTGTTACACATTAAAGCTAGGATTTAAAGGAATGCATGAGTGTTTCAATTAAGAACATTTTCATGGCCAAGTCTGGATGAGTTTGTAATGTTGAAAAGAACCAATAGGAGCCAATCTGGTGCAGTGAAAAGTGCTGCTTCTATAGCCAGCACCCTGCAGAATTAAACAAGATGGAAGGCACTGAAAGGATGGGGGTGATTACCAGCTCCATTTACCCTCAAAAGGAAAGTCAGCTGGAAGCAGTCAACCTGCTCATTGGAAGCTTAGCCTGTAGTCATAACACCAATGGGTGAAGCTGATTGGCTAATTCCTGGACTTTTGCCTCTTGCCCAGGAGGACATCCTGGCCTTGGGTTCAATGGCAATGAGGAAAGGAGGATTAATGAAAGTCTTAATACAATCTTTTGGAGTTAACGGGCAAGCATGGAAGAAATTAGTTTTCATAAAATCAGCTTACTGCATTCAGTGCTCCCTGATTACTCTCAGCAATTATAGCATTTCAGTTCAAAGCATAACTTTGGTGCAAACTGAGTGGACCCTTGCTACCAATCGATTGTGTACTGAATGAACTCAGTTGATTTCCACAAAGACCACGTGCACACAAATAAATCAAACATGCACACAGAGTGATGAAAGGAAATAATAGAGTGGCAAAGGTCTGAACGCAATACATTCAGTAATAACAATAATAACAGGTGGGCGAGATTCAATCAGCTAAAGGATTGTGTAGGGCGGTCTCATATTTGAGAGGGACATCTTTTTTTAATTTACAGCTGGTCTTCATTTTATGCTTGTAGGTTATTGCAGAGATTGTATGCTATTTACTCAAGCTGTTGACCTCTGTTGGTATTCAGGAAAACCACAAGCTTAAAAACTCCTACCTGATGCTTCTATGCTTTATTGTGTGACTACCCAGCATCAACAGATGTTGACACCAGTGTGTCTGACAAACAAGTTGTGGAAATGCACCAGAGATCCTTCAAAACTTCCAATTTTTCAAGGCTACCTAACCAACGCATCTTCCAAACCTGTGATCTCTACTAGCTCAAAGAACAAGGGCAGCAGATACATGGGAACACCAGTATATGCAAGTTTCCCTTCAAGTCACACACTATCCTCATGATGCTGCAGAAATTCACCAAAGATCCTCAGACAGAACCTTCCAAACCCAAGACTGCTTCCATCTGAGGGGTGACCTTATAGAGGATTATAAAATCGTGAGGGGCATGGATAGGGCAAATAGACAAGGTCTCTTCCCTGGGGTAGGAAAGTCCAGGGCATAGGTTTTGGGTGAGAGGGGCAAGAAAGGTTTAAGGTGCAATGTTTTCACACAGACGGTGGTGTGTGGATGGAATGAACTATCAGAGGACATGCTGGAGGCTGGTACAATTGTGACATTTAAAAAGCATCTGGAGGGGGACATGAATGGGAAGGGTTTAGAGGGATATGGGCCAAGTGCTGGCAAATGGGTCTAGATTAATTTAAGATATCTGGCCTGCATGGGCGAGTTGAATTGATGGGTATGTTTCCATGCTGTACATCTCTTTGACTCCATGACTCCAAAACAAGGGCAGCAGAGAAATGGCAACACTACCAACTTCAATTTCCCCTCTAAGCCACTCACCATCCTGACCTGGAAATATATCACCGTCCCTTCATTGTCACTGGGTCAAGATCCTGGAATTCCCTCCCAAATACCATTGTGGGTCAACCCACAGCAGGTGGACTGCAGTGGTTCAAGGAGGCAGCTCACCTTCACCTTCCCGAGGGCAACTAGGGACTAAATAACTAGGCAATGAATGCTGGCCAGCCTACATCCCACAAAAGTGAATTAAAAATTTAAAAAGACTTGGAACTATATCAGCATTCCTTCATTAACACAGCTTCAAAGTCTTGGAACTGCCTTCCAAACAGTACCATAGGTGCTAGACTGAGAGCAGCAGTTCAAGAAGGAGACTCACTCAAAAGCAATTAAGGCAACAAATACCTCACCAACAATGTTCATATCCTAGTATTGAATTGTTACAAGTGTTAGTTTCTGAATGCAAAGTGTATTAACATGCCTTCGAGAAATCTTGCAGCAGTAAAATTTATATTCTTTACAACAAAGCCATTAGCACTACAAATGCAATATTACTTACATCTGTTGAATAACTGCACAACACTCTGAAAAACCCATACGCATTTTTGTTCACACAATACCTCATTTAAAGGTATTTTCACAACCCTGGAAACATGCTGTGGAGTATCCACTCCACACAGACATTATTCAACTACAATTCCAATAATCCAGCTGATGTTAGTGGGTGGCACAGTGGTTAGCACTGCTGCCTCACAGCACCAGAGACCCAGGTTCAATTCCTGCCTCAGGCGACTCCCTGTGTGGAGTTTGCACATTCTCCCTGTGTCTGCGTGGGTTTGCTCCAGTTTCCTCCCACACTGCAACGATGTACAGGTTAGGTGAATTGGCCATGCTAAATTGCCAATTAGGTAAGGGGTAGATGTCGATGTAGGGGTATGGGTGGGTTGTGCTTCGGTGGGGCGGTGTGGACTTGTTGGGCCGAAGGGCCTGTTTCCACACTTAAGTAACCTAATGTTCCATTATTCATTTTTGTCCGTTGCTTTAGTTCCTGTCATGTGGTGGGTTTGCCTGGCCTCGTGCTCCTTTATGATGTCCTCCACTAGCTACAGCATGGCTGGTGCAAGGCCACTGGCCTTCAATGGGGTTAACTGCAGAGAGAATTGGAGACTCTGGGCCTTGAGGTTACGGACGAGGCACCACCTCGTCACCGTGGGCAGTCTGGCCTGGCTCACTGGCAACAACAGGAGCAATGGCAGGAGATTGAATGCAGTGTGAGAGGATGGCAGGTTCCTTCGTCTTGTGGCCACTGCAAAAGCCAAGGGTTGCGAAGTTGTGGGGGGTGGGGGGAGGGGGGTGAGGAGAAACAAGGCCCCTCAGGAATCCCCGTACTCTGCTGGAGCATGGCTTGCTGAGCCGCAGTGAGACACAACAAGCCCCTTTGGATGCAGGTGTCCACAAACACGCTGCCAGCTTTCTGATCTTGCATAGCAACAAGCTGACATTTCGTGCCATCTGCTTCCACAGTCTTTGGACTGTGCTGCAACTATATCTCAGCTCTTCAGAACATCTTGGAGGGTGTAGAGATGGTGATAGTGATGACTGTTGCCAGGATTGGAGGTATTGAGCTTTGGGGAGAGTAGGCTGGTGCTGTTTTCCCTGGAATGTCGGGCACTGAGGGGTGACCTTACAGAGATTTATAAAATCAAGCTAGGCATGGATATGATGAATAGCCAAGGTCTTTTGCGCAGGGTAGGCATGTCCAAAGCTAGAGGGCAAAGGTTTAAGGTGAGTGGGGAAAGATTTAAAAGGGACCTAGGGGAAAATTTTTTCACACAGAGGGTGGTGCGTGTATAGAATGAGCTTCCAGACAAAGTGGTGGAGGCGGGTACAATTATAACATGAGTATAAGCTCATTAGCAGCCAAGGGGATAAATCTGAATTAAACAATCTTGAAAAGATGTTGATTGCCAGACACCCAAGGCAGATTCAATCCTTAGAGGGAAAGACCCAAGAAACTAATTTGGGAAGCAGAATTCAGACTTCTGACAGTCCTTTATCAACTTTAGATTTTTTACTCAATGGGAAAAAAAAACACAAGCAAGTTAAGAAACCTCTTTACAAACAGCTTTCATGCTGATCCTTTGGAAGATCAGAAATCAAACCTTCACCGGAATTCAAAGTTTGCTAGTCTTAATATTGAAGTTAGCAATTCATTTTTATGTACGAAGTCATGAATATAGAGGGATGTGGAGATAGAGCTGGAGAATGGGATGAGCTAGGTATCTCTTCCAAGAGCTTGTACAGACATAATGCCCAAATAGCCTCCTTCTGTGCTGTAAAATTCTATGATTCTATGATTATTTTGATAATTTGAGTGTAAAGAGCAAGTTTTACTCAGTAACAACAGTTTATCAGTTTTAATTGTTAAATAATATTATAGGAAAGGAAAAAGGTTCAAGTCTGATCACATTACATAACTTTCAGTCATACAAGACCTTTGACCCTGAAAGGTTAGAGCAAATGGCCTCATGGTAGCCATCTTTAAACAATTAAGCAAATACTGTAATAGAATTTATTGTTTGTCACATTTTGAGAATGTTTCTACCGCAGATCTTTCAGAGATTCTTTAGCCATCTTTGGAAAATGAATATCTTCATCTATCTCCATATTGGTAAAGGAAACCTGATCTTATCATTCAAAAGAAACATTTGGAAAAGCAGGTACTTTCACAATTTTCAGTTTGGTATAACAACAGTCTCACCAATTTCAAAACAACTTTGATCAACCAAGAATAGGGTGGCATGGTGGCTCAGTGGTTAGCACTGCTGCCACACAGTGCCAGGGACCCCAGCTCGATTCCAGCTTCAGGCGACTGTGTGGAGTTTGCACATTCTCCCCGTGTCTGTGTGGGTTTCCTCCAGGTGCTCCATTTTCCTCCCACCATCCAATAATATGCAGGATAGGTGGATCGGCCATGCTAGATTGCCTATAGTGTCCAGAGATGTGTAGGCTAGATGGATTAGCCATGGGACAGGCAGGGTTACAGGGATAGTGCAGGAAGGTGGGTCTGGGTGGGCTGATCTTCAGAGGCTTGTTGGGCAGAATGGCCTAATTCTGCACTATTCTAAAAGTACGACAACACGACAACATTAGTGTAGTACATGGGTTTCAAAATCCTCACAACATCAGCAAAATAAAAAAAAACTAATCGATAACTTCAAACTCGATCAACAATCAGCCATTGCAACAAAATTTGTCTGTGATGACCTTCCCACCTGAACATTTGATATGATTGGATTTGTTTGTTAGGTCAGCAAATATGAAAATCAGGACTCCTGGATTTCTGCGTGTTGACAGGATTGGACACTTAAGGCTGGATCTTATTTCCTTTGCCTAAGTCCAAGTTGTGTTGAGTTTTTTGGAGGGTTTTTAGCTGTAAGGCCTACTGAGATTTAACACTGGATCTTACACAACATGCTGCATTAATGACCTACCCTGCAGCTATGACATCTCTCACATCTGAGCCTGAGCCCATCTTTCCAGACGTCATTTCCAGAACTAGTCACCAATTACAGCATATAACCTGCCTGCATCCCTTTCACCCCTTCCATCTTTGAAAGCCTGTTGTGTACCCAGATGAGCACTGACAGTTTGGACGTGCCTTACATGGTTCCTGACATTTGTTCCAGACAGGCAGATGAGGTAAAATGATTGTTGTGGGCATGATTCGGGAAGTCCTGCTGTACGGGCTGGTTCAGGGGTGGAACACCCTCTTCCCCCACAGACCAACAGAGACAGACAGGAAAACACCCCATGCCAACCTGATCCATGCTTAAGTGCACTCAGTCATTTAGAGGAATGCACACAAAAATATCAAGGAAGTCACTTACCTTCTCCACTCTATCAACATAGGTGCCACCTCCAACACTTTACACTCGCTTTCTGCATTACTGTACCTACCTCCCATGAAGGCTCATCCTCTAACACACCCAGTACTGCTTGCAACATCTTCCCCACTCATTGTCACCTACACTAGCCCTGATACCACTAATCCTGTACTGCCTACTTACTCACTGGGGGCACCTCTCCAGCGGGACCAAAAATAGCTGCAGTGCTGCCCACTTCCCCCTCCCATTATACCTGCTGCACTCTCAATCCAGGAGGGAAACAGTCCACCATACAGCTGAAAGAGTCAAGGTGGGTGATGTGTTTGCTAAGCTTCAGCTCCTCATCCCTTCTGTGGGCAGCAACCTGATTTGAACTACCCCAGGAAGCAAATGGACCGTTTCAAAGGTGATGGAGTGGAACCAAAGGCTGCCCTCGCCTTACTCTGCAGGGATCCCCTGAGTAAAGGCTGGCGCCCTGTGACAAGACTGACGCTTGTGGGCAAACCTGATAAGCTTCCTTGTTTGTGGTCAATGACAAGGCAAAGCATAGATGATATAAAACTGGCATCCTTGATTGAGGGGGCAAAGTGAAACATATCAATGCAAGGCAGGGATGCAATGAGCATCTCGATAGGTTCAGAGTACGTGAACTCTATGATAGCAAGCAAAGAGCCCAGTGATGCAGCCTGATTCAGTCCATGACCTTGCTGTGTAAACCTGAAAGCACAGTCTCCTTGCTGCAGCATGACAGTGAGAGTTGCTACTGTAGCCTGAGGTGCAGTGTTGAAGTGCAGAAGCTTCCTGTAAGTGATCAGAGATGTGCCATGAGGGAGGCTGGCACATGTCAAATGCCAATGTCTGTGTAAGTACCCATCTAGCATGCCCTGAGATGTTGTCCAACATCATGTATCTGGGCATCCACTCTCAGGGTTGTGCATAGTTGAGTGGCAAGAACATGGAACAGCATTCACAGAAGCACCACTGCACGGCCCGTTAGGAAGTCAGGCTGATTGGCCTTTCATTGTGCTGTGAAGTATTGTGGTCATCATATTGAACAGAGAGGTCATTCGAAGTGAGCACCAAGCTGAATCTGCCAGATACCTGCTCTGGTTTCCATGTTGAATTTTCTCGGCAGCTAGCTTGTTTGGCAAGATCGAAGATTGAGTATTAATGAGGTGAGTTGTATTATCAAAGAAGCGTTTAACAAATAATAATCCTTCTAAATTGGTAACATGCTGCTGCCTCGTGAAAATCTCATGAGAGCACTTGCGAAAAGCTTAAAAGAGCCGCACTGCACTTCTTGTTTGATTCTGCTGCAAATCTTGCCCATATTGCTCAGACCTCTATGACATACTGCACACTTCTCTGTTATAGGGGAAGAACCCAGATCACGTGTTGCGTTGACAATGGATTGATGAGAAGCAAATTATGTTTGACAATCTCCTAACAGTCTTTGATCAATATTTCACTTCAAAAACAAATAGAACACCAGAAAAATCATGCTTCCACAGCAGATACCAATTCCCAGGAGAGTCTGTAGACAGCTTCACTGATGACCTGAATGGATTATCAGAATGATGCAGCTATGGATACTTACAACAAGGGCTCATTTATGCAGAAGTGCTTTTTGTCCTTTGGATAAACTAGTTGCTGGATTTCTTCAAGCAAAAGAGGATCTAACGCTGGAACACGCAATCCGGGTAATAGTACTAGAGTTTAGAAAATTATTCCAAGAAGACTTGTCCAACAAAACTTCAATTTACTGCAGAACATTTTACAGGGACTACTGACTACTTATAAATAATGAAACATCAGAACAGAGGAGACAGACATCTCATTTGAAAAATATATCATAATCCAGCCCCACAGAAATGTAGTGACTCTTAACTGTCCTCTGGGCAACTAGGGATAGGCAATAAATGCTGGCAGCCAGCGAAGCCCTCAACCCATGAACGAATTAAACAAAAACGTGACAAGATCAACATGAAATCCGAGGCAGTGTCATGTTGCAATGCCTTCCTTCCAACAATGCAATGATTATAGTATAAAAATTCACTTCTTGAGGATGTACTATATTGTAAAACACAAACTCAATATCAAACTGGATCAAACCATACATATTCGTGTCTTGGAACCAAACCTTGACAAGCAGGTCAATTCTGCAATGGAACAAGTTTCTTTTATGGAACACCAATATTACTCTTCTCTAGAAGCGATTCAACAGTAACCTAATAAACTTAATCAGAAATGATCTTGGTAAATGGTTTTTCAACCACATTTGAGCTGGATACTGGTGCCTGTGTCACTGTTATCTCTGATGAGACTTCGTGGTCAGCCAAGTTGAACTTTTACCACCTCACTCAAAGCTGTGTGCAGTAGCTCCAGGTAAAGGGATATTGCATGTCCCATTGATATTCAAGGATCTCATCTAGCAAGAGAAAGCATTTGTAATCAGTAACTGGCAATTTTCCCTATTGAGTAAAAAGGCTTTGTCCCCAACCTTCTCCATAGAGAATAGGATTTCACAAAAATCTATGAGCAGTGTCTTTGAATGTTAGGAAACCATGCTATGTGCAGGATTCAGAAAGCTTGTAAATCGTCACTTGGGAAGCTAGCACCAAAGTCAGTTTGCCTCTGTACACCTTGAAATCTCCTCTTCATTAACAACAAAGGTAAAGAAACAGTAGGGGATTACCTCCCTCGTAAATTAGCCTGTAAAATAGTCTGCAGGGATGGTCACTATGGTCAAACCCAGAGGGTCAATATGAATTTGTGTGCACGTCACATAATCTAACAAAATGTTTTTCAGGAAAATTCACCCAATGTCCATGGACAATGAAAGTTTGCCTGAGATTTCCACAGAAAACACTTTCACAAACTCATTCAAACCTGCCACACTAACTTGCACTGCAGAGTGCTACAGAACAATTTTGCAGTCCAGTGATTTTCTGATTATTTGCATCAGTATTCACACAGTTAGACTGCTGAGATTTTTATAGGTTGTTGCTGTGCAGAGGTTTATTTCCTTTGGAGGACGTACCTGCATTAATATTGAAATAGCATATGTGAGACAAAAGTCCAAACTGGTTCTCCTTCATGGTTCATGGTTCAGGCTGTCAATGTATCTCACAGCAGGGCTTCCTACAGTTCATTAGCAGCATCCATGACCACAATACTTCACAGCACAGTGAAAGGCCCATCAGCCTGACCTCCTAACAGTCCATGCAATAGTGCTGCTGTTAATGTTGTGCCATAACCTTCCCACTCAACTATCCATAAACCTGAAAGTGGATGCTCAAATGCACCTATGGAAGGTACATTGAACCAGGCAAGCCATGGGCAACATGTCAGCAAGTTTTATTTAATTAACCTCCAATAATACAGCATACACACACCTCAGCTGAGGTTCCTAATTCCTGCACAGCAGTGGCAAGACAATGCAGCCTTTCTCTGATGATGCATTGATTTTCATATAAAAGTTGACTTCTTGAGGATGTGTGATTTTGTAAAACACAAACCCAATATCAAACAAATTCACTCCCAGCCTCCAATCATATTCATGTCTTGGAACCTAACCCTAACCCTAACCCTAATCCTAACTCTAACCCTAACCCTGACCCTAACCCTAACCCTAACTCTAACCCTAACCCTAACCTTGATCCTAACCTTAACCCTGACCCTAACCCTAACCCTGACCCTGACCCTGACCCTAACACTGACCCCGACCCTAACCCTGACCCTGACCCTAACCCTAACCCTAACCCTGACCCTGACCCTGACCCTAACCCGAACCCTGACCCTAACTCTACCCTAATCCTAACCCTAACCCTAACCCTGACCCTAACCCTAACCCTAACCCTGACCCTGACCCTGACCCTAACCCTGACCCTGACCCTAACTCTAACCCTAATCCTAACCCTAACCCTAACCCTAACCCTGACCCTAACCCTGACCCTAACCCTGACCCTGACCCTGACAAACAGGTCAATTCTGCAATGGATTAAGTTTCTTTTTATGAGGAACAAACATTTACAGAACACCAATGTTACTCTTCTCTAGGGGTGATTAAACAGTAACATGATAAGTTTAATCAGAAATGATCTGGGTAAGTGGTTCTCCAATCAAATTTGAGCTGCATACTAGTGCCAGCGAGACGGTCATCTCTGGTGAGTTGCCAAGGCCCACCAAGGTGAACTTTTACCACCTGACTTAAAGCTGTGTGCAGCACCTTCAGGTAAAGGGGTATTGCATGTTCCACTGATATTCAAGGATCATATACATCAAGGGAAAGCATTCGTAACCTGTCGCACACAGTCTGCAGTCAGGCAATATATCCTGGAAACCTGAATCTAGGCTGATACTCCAAGTCAGTGCTAATGAACAGTCAGGAGTGCTGCCTTTTGTGGAGACTTTAAAACAAAGTCCTTATATGCTCTTGGGCACTCATTCCATGGCACTATCTTAAAAAATAGATCTTATTGTGCACTGGCCAATATTTATCCCTCAGTCCATATCATCAAAACAGACGATCTGGTCACTTATCTCAGAACTGTTTGGGTGAACTTGATGTACACCAGTTGGCAGCTATCCAGTTTGTATCACAAGAGTGACTCCATTCGAAATGTACGTCTTCGTCCAGATTTTGCCCTGAGGTTGTGAAATGTGCTTTACAGTTGCAAGTCTTTCTTCATTTTTCATTTTCAAACTGTGGTGTATCTGCTGTCGGGCAAGTATAAAACACTACGTTACTCAGAGTGGGACCAAGTGAGAAACAATGTACTCCGAGGATCACAAGTATTAAGCAGTTGAGAGATTACTTGTAAATGTCAGGTGCAGTGGATAGTAAGGAATACATTACTGTGCATTCATGTCCAGAAAGCAAAGAAAATCATACTTGCAGAGAGTCACAAAGTGTACCAGTGAGAAATGGGTTAGAGCGATGCATGTAGTCTGGATTTTCAATGTGCAATACATCATGCTGAACTTGGATACTTCACCATGCGGATAAAGATCTGAGGAACAATCATTAATTCATACTAAGCTGGTACAATATATAGCTGTAGCACATGGGTCTTCAGATTTGCAAAAAGTAAAAACCAAATAGCCTGCTTTGTTTCTCTTATTCCAACCAAAGCACAAATACCTTCCCCACCTCTAACCCACATTACAGACCTGCCAAATTAGCACTTATACTTGATCCTGTACCACAAGGGTATGTCTGGTAATATAGATCAGCAAATGCTGGTGAACCTCTGACACCATTGCAATCCTCAATCTTGGCTTGGGCATGTATGGTTTTGACTAAAATTTGCAGTGTTGTATCTGAAGGAATAGGTTTTGTTGAAATATTGCTGGATGGAGATAATATGAGTGCAAAATGAAATTTATTGAAGGAACTATGTGTTGCTGATGTGTTGGCGCACCTTTGGTGAAACATCAAATGATGTGAGCTTAAATTTAGCTTCCTGGATGTGTCTACGCACTATTTTTATAAAAATCCACATTGTTATTAGTTGAACGCAACCAGTTGCCCAATTGTATTAAGAGAATGAGCTGTCCACCAATTTCAGCAAAGGAAAATAAATTGAAAATCTCCGCTCAGTGCTGGGTTTTATGTTCTCTATATTAACGTTATATTGCTTCCTAACGTTATATTGCTTCCTCATGAAACAGTATGAATATTACAGTCGTTCTTTAAACAGAGAAATCAAAATTATATTTTGCAGATAAGAGTATCCTCTGTGCACACACACACACACCCCCCAAAAATATGAAAGTTTGAATACACGTATGAACATATTCAAGAACAGCTTCTTCCCTGCTACTATCAGACTTTTGAATGGACCTGTCATATGTTAATTTTGATCTCTCTCTCTCTCTCTCTCTCTCTCTCTCTCTCTCTCTCTCTCTCTTTCTCTCTGTACCTTCTCTGCAGCTGTAACACCGTATTCTGCACTCATTTCTGCTACCCGGATTGTATGGTACACCTTGCCTGTAGAGCATGTAAAACAACAGTTTTCACTGTCTCGCAGTACATGTAACAGCAATAAATCAAACTCAAGCTCAGATACATTAACACACAGAAATTAACACGACCAACCACTCATACTATCATCTGTACCACAGCCAAATATAGTTTTGTGGCGAGAATCTGCGGTTATGATTTGCAACTTTGGGTGGATGTCCTCTTCCTGCTGGACCAGCAGAGGTGACCACGCCAACAAATCTGAGGTGATCATATGGGTCCTTGCAGACCCAGCCATCTGATGGAAGACTCAGCCGTGAAGGAAGAAGGTTAATGACTTGCTGCATTTGGCCAAGGTAAGTATTACCGTCTTCTCTCCAATGCCTCACACTCACTTTACCTCTGCTCCCACCTCCCACCAAGGCTATTAATTGCTCTACCTTTCTCAATGCTGCCTGCAATATGTTCCCTCACTCGCTCTTACCCCGAAACCCCAACCTCCTAACTCTGCATGATCCCTGCACTGTCTGGTCCCTCACTCGGGACATCTTTCCCTGACTAGCTTTAAGAGGAGTGCCACCTACATTCATCTCACTCTATCCCTTAACTTCTCTCATCCTGGGACAAAACAGCCCAAAATAGGGACAAAAGAGGGCAGTGGGCTGCCTGACATTCAACTCCACTTCCCATTCGTCGGAGAGGATCCTGACTTTGACTATATAAAAGGACAACTAACCATAGAAACACGGATAATTAGGAGCAGCAGTGAGCCATTTAGCTCTTCCTGCTTACCCTACCATACAATATGACATTAGCTGATCATCCGACTCAGTCTCCTGTTCCTGCTTTTGTTCCATTGCCTTTGATCCCTTCATATCTAAGAACTATGTCTATCACCTTCCCAAAAACCATGTTCAAGCCACTGGACTTATATTAGATGCTGCTGGTGTCTGTGCCAGGCCCCAGAGTGAAGGATGTCTCCCTTGAGGATTATTGACCACCAGAGCAAGGCTTCCTGCCTTTTGAAAGGCGAAAGATAAATTGAGTCAGAAGTACTGTGAAGCTGGTAGCTCTGGCTGGGGGGAACGAAAGTGCAAGAGGCAAGGAAAGGTAAGGCAAGGCGAGACATGCCAGGGATGCTGTGAGCATCCAGGTACGTGCTCCAAGTGAGTGAGTAGCAATGGAGTGCAGAATGGTCCAACCAATGAGCATCGTACTTTTGCCAATTTTTAAACTCACTTTCAAATGCTACTGTCAACAATATGCTTACTGTATGTCTCCTTAATAACTTGAATTAATAAAACACCTTTGAAGATTGCAACTATGCGAACTTCTCCACAGGAGCTTTCCAATATAAATGTTGAGACCTAGTCACTGAAAAGTATTTAGATACATCACCGAAGGCTTGATCAAGGTGCTGAGATAGTAAGGTGAGACTTAAAGGAGATGAAAGAGTCAGGGAGGGTATTCTGGTGTTAAAAGTCAGGGACCTGAAGGCATATGGCCACCAAGGAAGGGTCAATTGAAACAGAAAACTCAAGAACCTTGAATTGGAGAAATGCAGTGATTTCCATTGCTGGAAGAAGTTAACTAGATGGACGTTAATATTATGAAGGAATTCAAACACAGCATTGTGAATTTTACATTCAGAGCATCACAGTACTTAGAGACAATGTGTGCCAGTGAGCATCCAGCACTTGTTAACATTCTCCTAAGTCCTCAGTCGTTATGTTGATGGTGTTTCTAATGTGTTGCCTGGGAGAGAATTTTAACCTGTTGAAAACGAAGGCCTGCAATACAAATACAAATCACCATGGTGTATGACTCAGCGAGCAAAGTGTATGCATGTTTCCCTGCCCTTCCTAATGGTATGGACCCCAGCATTTGTAGACTGTGATGTGGCTCAGTGGTTAGCACTGCTGCCTCACAGCATCAGGGACCTGGGTTCAATTCCAGTCTCGGGCGACTGTCTGTGTGGAATTTGCATGTTCTCCCTGTGTCTGCTTGGATGTGCTCTGATTTCCTCTCACAGTCTAAAGATGTGCAGGTTAGGTGAATTGACCAGGATAAATTGCCCATAGTATTCAGGGATGTATTAGTTAGGGATAAATGGAGAATGGGTTTGGATGAGATACTCTTTGAAGGGTTGGTGTTGACATTTTGGGCCGAAGGGCCTGTTTCCACACTGTCGGGATTCTATGGGTGAGTTCTCCAACCAGAGACACCACTGTAGCAAGAGCCTTTTGTCTACCATTGCAGAAATAACATTAAAATCTGAAAAAAGATTGAATAGTGGAGATTCACTGCTTGAGCCGCCACGGATGGAAAACATAGTTCCAAGAATTAATTCATGTCAATGGAGCAGAGAAGGCCAAGACAGTTTAAACCTATTGTAGAAGGATTGGAGGAGAAATTTCTTTATTCAAAGCATTGTTAAAACATGGGATGTTCTGGTGCAGAGTGGATGGGTAAAGTCCATTGTCAATTTTAACAGGTAAATTGGATAAATATTAGCATATGAGTCAATAAGAAGAAAGCAAGGAGGTGGGTGTAGTTTAAATTACCTCAGTAATAAGCTGGCACACACATAAAGGGTATTTGGTTGTTAAACCTCATTGCCTCCTTCGCACACAGTCTGCTGTAAAGTAGATGTTATGTAGTTGCTCCCCACAGGAGCACCTATGAGCAATAATTTAAATTCCCTTGTGCTGTCTAATTCTGATTCGGTAAGTGCTGAATGTTTAGCAAAAGTATCCAGGATTGCTCAAGTGAACAATAATGTCAGGTTAAATCACCTAAAGTGACTGTAATACTCTCTGTATGGTGTCGAATGGTAACTGGCTGAATCTTGATTGAGTAAAGATCCCATCAAATACAGTACCTTAGTATCAACATTCTCATCATTCCCACTGACCAGAAACTGAACTGAGTTAGCTATAGTAATACTGTAACAGGAGTAGGTCCAGTCCTAGGAATCCCACAGCAAGTAGCTCACCTCCTAACTCCCCAGACCCTGTTTGCCATCCACATGACACAAGTCAGGAGTGTGTTGGAATATTCCCCATTTTACCTGAATGTGTGCAGCTTCAACAACACTCAAGAAACTCAACTATATCCAAGACAAAGCAGCCCGCTTGATTGACACCACATCTGCAAACATTCACTTCCTCCACCACTGATACCTCGTGAATGCAATGTGTACTATCTACAAAGAGCATTGCAAAGCTCCTTGCACAGCACCTTCCAAACCCACAACCACTTCTGTCTAGAAGGAGAAGGGCAACAGATCCATGGGAACACTACCACCTGCAAGTTCACCAAGCTGACTTGGAAATAGAAAGGGGTGGGGAGGGAAATATATCCCTGGTGGTGGGGTCTGTTTGGAGGTGGCGGAAATGTCAGCGGATGATATGGTTGATGCGAAGGTTTGTAGGGTGGAAGGTGAGCACCAGGGGCGTTCTGTCCTTGTTACGGTTGGAGGGGTGGGGTCTGAGGGCGGAGATGCGGGATGTGGACGAGATGCGTTGGAGGGCATCTTTAACCACGTGGGAAGGGAAATTGCGGTCTCTAAAGAAGGAGGCCATCTGGTGTGTCCTATGGTGGAACTGGTCCTCCTGGGAGCAGATACGGCGGAGGCGGAGAAATTGGGAATACGGGATGGCATTTTTGCAAGAGATAGGGTGGGAAGAGCTGTAATCCAGGTAGCTATGGGAGTCAGTGGGTTTGTAAAAAATGTCAGTGTCAAGTCGGTCGTCACTAATGGAGATGGAGAGGTCCAGGAAGGGGAGCGAGGTGTCAGAGATAGTCCAGGTAAATTTAAGGTCAACCCCACCACCAGGGATATATTTCCCTCCCCACCCCTTTCCGCCTTCCGCAAAGACCGTTCCCTCCGTGACTACCTGGTCAGGTCCACACCCCCCTACGACCCACCCTCCCATTCTGGCACTTTCCCCTGCCACCGCAGGAACTGTAAAACCTGTGCCCACACCTCCTCCCTCACCTCTATCCAAGGCCCTAAAGGAGCCTTCCACATCCATCAAAGTTTCACCTGCACATCCACCAATATCATTTATTGTATCCGTTGCTCCCGATGTGGTCTCCTCTACATTGGGGAGACTGGGCGCCTCCTAGCAGAGCGCTTTAGGGAACATCTCCGAGACACCCGCACCAATCAACCAAACCGCCCCGTGGCCCAACATTTCAACTCCCCCTCCCACTCTGCCGAGGACATGGAGGTCCTGGGCCTCCTTCACCGCCGCTCCCTCACCACCCGACGCCTGGAGGAAGAACGCCTCATCTTCCGCCTCAGAACACTTCAACCCCAGGGCATCAATGTGGCCTTCAACAGCTTCCTCATTTCCCCTTCCCCCACCTCATCCTAGTTTCAAACTTTCAGCTCAGTTACTGTCTCCTTGACTTGTCCGACCTGCCTATCTTCTTTTCCACCTATTCACTCCACCCTCTCCTCCTTGACCTATCACCTTCATCTCCTCCCCCACTCACCCATTGTACTCTATGCTACTCTCTCCCCACCCCCACCCTCCTCTAGCTTATCTCTCCACGCTTCAGGCTCACTGCCTTTATTCCTGATGAAGGGCTTTTGCCCGAAACGTTGATTTCGCTGCTCGTTGGATGCTACCTGAACTGCTGTGCTCTTCCAGCACCACTAATCCAGTATTTGATTTTCAGCATCTGCAGTCATTGTTTTTACCATCAGATCAAATGCCCCTGGTGGGAGATTATGTGCAGGCAGCCGGGTTCCAGCGTCAAAGTGACTCTATCTAGAGTTTCAGAGCTCTGAAGGAGCTCCATTGGAGAATGTGAGCTGACAGTTAATCAAAAATGGTGAGCGAAGGTTCTTTTCTGAACCCAGAAGTAGATAAAGGGAGACGACTCATGTGTCACAGAAAGAGTTAACTTGGTCCATCCTTGGGCCTGTGTAGTGATGGGTTATTTGCACGTGTAGTCCCATTCTCTATGTTCCATATCGATGGACCTGTGAATGTTTCATAGAATCATGCAAACACACAGAGCAGAACAGGCCCTTTGACCCATCCAGTCTGCACCGCCATGTATTAAATTCGTAGTTTCCTTCATATAATTTTCCAGTCACTTCCATATAACTTGTCACACATCTCAGTACTAACATTGCAAAACAGAGCCAGTTAAAACTGACTGCTATATATTGATAGGAAGTGATTGACTTGGGCTTCGATAGAATATCTCCAACTCTGACGATTACAGATGGCAATTCATAATTGAGGGAAAGGTAGTATGCTGAATGCACTCAGTGTGAACCCAATGACATATCACAGAAATTGGAAAAACGTTATTTTTGTTTGGTAGTGAAAATCCAAATGCATCCAAAAAAAAAGCTTCTGGCAATAGTACTGAGCAAGACCCGATCAGATTTTCTCAAAGTAAGGAACTGCAGTGAGAGAATTAATGATGTGAATCATGTGACTCTATTCAGTGCAATGTGCAATGAAATGGGATTATTGATGGATTAGCTGACTGACAGGCCTCCGATGAAGGCTTAATTATCTCACTACAAAAACAGTCACAGACCTTTTCCAATAATCTGGGAAAGATCGATCAAATTGCCCTGCAATTCATGCAGTTTTTTTCAGCCCATTAATAAGAAACCTTGTAAACTGGCACCTCCTCTTCACAACATGTTTCTCAATATTTCAAAATAAAAAACATCCAAATATAACTTTGTCCACACCCAATTATTCTGTGTGAAGGCGATTTATCACTTGGTCACAATTTCTTAATGAGAAAGATAGATTTGCAGATATTTACTTTAGGTAGCCGCCAAATGTCTCAGAAGACTTTGCAGAGAATGAAGCACATTTTGAAAGGTAACATAGGAATTGCAGCAACTTCCACTCACAAGCAGCAATGTGATAATATCCAGAGAGCCATTTTGTTTTATAATATTAAATGAAGGATAAATATTTGCTGACATGAGAGATTACTCCCTGGCTCTTTAAAATGGTTCTATGGGATCTTTTGTATAACAGGACTTCGATTTAACATTTCATCTGAAACACAAAACATCCCAGTGGCACAATAATCCCTTAGAACTGCAGTTCAATCAAAGTTAGCTTTGATTTTTGTGCTTAAGACATAGTTCATGACTTAAAATCAGAACTTTGTAAGCAGAGGCATGTGTGCTATATGCTGAACCATGGGTGATACATGTTGCGTAAGGATTTTAGGACTCCGGAGCACCCTGTCAATGATGTCATAGATCTACTCCTTACTGGGCATTTATAGCATGGTAAGGGAGGAGTTACTTGGTTGTTGGTTGAAGTCTGTATATGTTGAGAGATTAAATAGAACAGGAGCACATGCAAAGAATAGTCTTACCTAGTTTAAGAGTCTGGTGTATCAACGTGTAAAGCAATGTTTAGTATTGCACTATTTAGAACTTCATTGAAATAAATCATGATGTTAAGAGTTTTAGGTCTGAGGATAGTTCCTGAACTGGCTCTCCCCTCAGCCAGTCTGTCTTGATCCCAAACTCATAGATGGCATCAAATCACGTGACTAAAGAATGTACAGTCATTCATTGAAAGTCATTTCATTGGAAGGTTTTCCATTCAAGTTTCCTCCATGGTCACCACTGTAAGAGGCCTCTAGTATTTAATGGGAAGTGGGGATAATCCACCTACTAATAGTGAGGCATTTAGGCAAGAAATGATCTGATGGTTCAAAAAGGTGCCTAGCAAAGTCAGCATCTCCTTTGCGTCCTGTGTGGCGTTATGCGATTGTGAAATGAAGTCTGAACATCATAATTTCAAATCCCAGAGGCATTGACAGCAGCAGCATTCAAGCAGGGGCATCAGCATGAGATTGGAGTTTAATCTAGTTTAGCTGGTTAACAGGATAAACTAAAACCTGAGCCAATAATAGCACTGTGGCCTGTCAGACATTACGACTCGGTGCATTGACACTGGGATACATTGTGGCAGCTTGTGTTTTGGAGCAATGACACTGTAACTCTGTGGCACTCTGTGACTGGATGCTGTTGCACTGTAAAACTGTGACACTCCGTGACTAGGTGTGTTAACACTGGTACACTGTGACAGCCAGTGTCTATGTGCAGTGACACTGACACTGATGAACTGTGCAAACTGACAAGGTGCAGCAACATTATGATAGACTGTGACTGGGTTCACTGACACTGTGACACTGCTGATAATGAGGTTTTGAGATTGTGCACATTGTCTCACTAAAGTTGATGGTAATACACTTAGCTCTCCAGCACTCATCTTCTAACATGACAACTTCAAAGTCACAGAATGTTGTAAAACAGGCCTGTTAAAAGTTAGATTTTGTGGTCTGGGATGTATTGCAGGATTCTCTGTGACTAGGTACTCAGACACTGATGCTTCAATTCATTGTAACAACGTGTGCCAAAGTGTAGTGACACTGTGATTACTGTGATAGTCTGTGCCAAAAAACAGTGACACTGATGTTCTGGGGCTTGGAGTTGTGACACTATGATACACTGTGCCAGTCTGTGAGTAGTGCAGTGATACTCTGATGCACTGGCAGTCAGTGACACTGAGACAGCCCACGTGATTAGCTACAGGGATAATGATAATGATAATGACAACATGTATCTCGGAACAGTAACCCTGTGGTGCACTATGATACATTTGAGACTGTCTAAATAGGTGCACTGACACTTTGATACATCAAAAGATACAGTGAAACTGTGACAGCCCCTATATCAGAGCAGTGAGACAATCTGTGACGAGGTGCCGTGACACTCTGATATATTATGAAACAATGTGAAAGCCTGTGCCTAGGAGAGTGCCACTATGATATAACATCCTGTGACAGTGAATGGTTACATTATGGCATGCTATGACAGCCTGTGACAGTATGATAAACATTGACAGACTACGCCTGTGTGTATAACATTGTGATATACTGTGACACCCAGTGAATAGGAACAGTGACACTGTGATACACTATGGCAGCCTGTGATTGGGAACAGCAGCACTGTGATACACTATGACAGCCTGTGGTTCGCAACTGGAACTCTTTGATACACCGTGGCAAGGCTCAATGACAGCATGATCCATTCTGATGGTCTGTGACTATGTACAGTGACACTGCGACAGCCTGCAACTGGGAGCAGTGATACTGTGATACAATGTGACATCCTGTGATATCCTGTGACTGGGAGCAGTGATGCTGTGATACACTGTGACATCCTGTGACAGCCTGTGACTGGGAGCAGTAATGCTGTGATACACTGTGACATCCTGTGACAGCCTGTGACTGGGAGCAGTAATGCTGTGATACACTGTGACATCCTGTGACAGCCTGTGACTGGAAGCAGTGATAAGTCACTGATGAAGTCATTCCTGATGAAGGGCTTATGCCCGGAATGTCGATTCTCCTGCTCCTCAGATGCTGCCTGACCTGCTGTGCTTTTCCAGCACCACACTCTCGACTCTGATCCCTAGCATCTGCAGTCCTCACTTTCTCCTGGGAGTAGTGATACTATGATACCCTGTGACAGCCTGTTGGCTAGGCACTGTGAGACTGTCATACACGGTGGCCCCTGAGACTGGAAGCAGTGATGTTGTGACACTAATACAATCTGGCAGCCTGTGACCAGGTACTGTGAAATTGTGAGTCTGTGATGAGTGCAGTGACTCTGTGTTACACAGTGACAACTTCACGAAAGGTAAAATAACCCTCTCATGCTTTCCCGAATGGTCGATTGAGACTGAACTGCATGGTATTGCCTCAGAAATCCATTGTTGGATATGATTGCTTGATGGCAATATATGTAATTCCCCAGAATGTACTGTCTTACCCTCAACATCCCAGAATGATGCAAAAGAGGTGTGTTGCATGTTGTTTGTCATTGGGGATGCACTGACTGATAGGTTGTTCGTGGTTGATTGAATAAAACCTTTCCAAAGTTAATTTGAATATATTGTAAACGATCCAACTTTTCACGGCTGCTCGGGGTGAGCAGAGAACTGGATTGGATTGCTGCTTCAAAGAACCATCACAGACTCAATAGGTCAGAGAATTCTCTTATGTGCTATTTGATTGTACAGAATCCATTAAAGCTGCTTGGTTAGTTTCTTTATCATCACTTCCATGTCTGGTGCCTTTCCTGCCCTCTATCTCATATTTCTGTGAGAGATAAACCTCATCAGCCAGTACCTCTGACACACATGCTACTGCTGTCACAAATACGTTCCTGCAAAGGTTGGTCTGCTTGTGTTTCTTGAAAAATATGAGTGACGAATGTTATAATTGCAATTTTTCCATGAAATGTCAGTGTCTTACAGTCATATAGAGTCCTGAGAACATGTGTTTTGCATCTTTGATATAAAACATGCCTGGATTACTCCGTGATCAATCTCAGCACATCATTGAGATTTAAGCAGCAGTTTATATTTCAAAATCCGCCAAATGTAAAAAGAAATTGAATGAAAATTTATCGGCCTTACACTGTCATGTGCAATAGAAACTGGATTATTTATCCATTGAAAGCGTTTGTGGCTCAAAGTAACAGAAAATACCATGCTAACGTTACTACAATTTACCCATTAATATGCTAAACAGATGCTTTAAATTCAGTCATGGAAAACATTTAGCACATTATTAAATCTGCTTGTACCTCAGTTGTGTATGCGTGAGTGAGGATTAATCATCCCTGAGTCAGAAGATTAGACGTTTAACTTCAACTTTCAGATTGTTGAAAAGAATCTCGGTTGATAGCTGGGAGCAATCATTGAGAGAGATATCACTCTTTTAGGTGAATGGATTAACCTGGTGTGTGCACCTGCCACCTCATGATACAGCTCCTTATGGTGAAGGTTGTTGTTACAATTTGCTTGAAGTGGAAGGAACAACAAAGCCTGCTTTGTCTGGTCATAGAGTCATAGAGATGTACAGCGTAGGTTCACGAGGTCAATTCCTGGAATGGTGGGATTACCTTACACGGAAAGACTGAAGCGACTGGGCTTGTATACCCTTGAGTTTAGAAGACTGAGAGGGGATCTGATTGAAACGTATAGGATTATGAAAGGACTGGACACTCTGGCGGAGGAAACATATTTCCGCTGATGGGGGAGTGCCGAACCAGAGGACACAACTTAAAAATACGGGGTAGACCATTTAGGACAGAGATGAGGAGAAACTACTTCACCCAGAGAGTGGTGGCTGTGTGGAATACTCTGCCCCAGAGGGCAGTGGAGGCCCAGTCTCTGGATTCATTTAAGAAAGAATTGGATAGAGCTCTTAAAGATAGTGGAGTCAAGGGTTATGGAGATAAGGCTGGAACAGGATACTGATTGGGAATGATCAGCCATGATCATATTGAATGGCAGTGCAGGCTCGAAGGGCTGAATGGCCTACTCCTGCATCTATTGTCTATTGTCTATTCATATACCCATCCAGATGCCTTTTAAATGAAGCCTCCATCATTTCCTCTGGCAGCTCATTCCGTACAAGTACCACTCTCTGTGTGAAAAAGTTGCCCCTTAGGTCTCTTTTGAATCTTTCCCATCTCACCTTAAACCTATGCCCTCTAGTTCTGGAATCCCCCAGCCCAGGGAAAAGATCTTGTCTATTTACCCTATCCATGCCCCTCATGATTTTATAAACCTCTAAAAGGTCACCCCTCAGCCTCCGAAGCTCCAGGGAAAACAGGGAGAGAGTGAGGTCTGCAGATGCTGGAGATGAGGGTTGAGAACGTGTTGCTGGAAAAGCACAGCAGGTCCGGCAGCTTCCGAGAAGCAGGAAAATCGAGGTTTCAGCCCGGAGCCCTTCATCAGGAATGAGCGGATATCATTCCTGCTGAAAAGCTCCGGCCCGAAATGTCGATTTTCCTGCTCCTCGGATGCTGCTTGACCTCCAGGGAAAACAGCTCTACCCTACTGAGCCTCTCCCTATAGCTCAAATTCTCCAACCCTGGCAACGTCCTTGTAAGTCCTTTCTGAACCTATGGTGTAAGAGAGGAAAAGGGCTTACTGGTCTCACTAATAATACATAGTTTAATAAATGATAGACTCTAGCAATGGATTATATTGATATAATAGACATTGTTACCGAGTCTATGAGGGGTTCCAGATGTAAGGCCAGACTCCTGAGCAATTCCTCCTAGTTATTAGTGAAATTGTGGGTCACTAAGCCTCAATAAAACTTCAGAAAGGATTATAATTCTCTACTTTTGATGATCTGAACTTAACCCTCTCTGAAAATCCACTCTATCATGAACTGCCTGGGGTGCATATTTTTAAGGTGAGAGGAGAGAGATTTAAAAAAAAAGAAACACGAGGGGCAAATGTTTTACACAGAGGGTGGTTCCCATGTGAAGTGAACCTCCTGAGGGAGTGGTGGAGGTGAGCAGACTTACAACATTTGAAAGACACTGAGATAAGTACATGGAGAGGAAATGTTTGGAGGGCATGGGCCAAGCACAGGCAGGTGGGACTAGGTTAGTTTAGGATTATTTTCAGCATGGACTGATTGGGGCTGCTCCCATGCCCTATGACTCTATGATTACTCATCTTCTGACAGTTCACCTTCCTTATTTAGCACTACATCCCCTGGATTCCAGAGACTATTGTATACTCACAGGCATAACTCCATCGTTTTCATGAACAGTTTGTTTTATCAAGTCAGTACTGCCCCTTATTTTTTCTCCTGGGTCCAGTTGAAACAAAATTCATTCACCCTCACTCGTCGAATTATCAGTGGCACAGAATTGTGTCTGAGACTTCACTGTACCCCAGACATATCCTGGGCCCTGATTTCAACACCAAGCTGCACCAACTGACTTCTGAAATTTCTTTCTGATTATACACAACCAGAGCAAAGATTGGATTCTTACTTTCGCCTGAACCAGAATAGTTTACTTTCCTTTCTGTCCGAGACTTGTGGTGCTGCTGTTGGACTGGGGTGGACAAAGTTAAAAATCACACTGCACCAGGCTATAGTCCAACAGGTTTGTCTGGAAGCACTAGCTTTTGGAGCACCACTCCTTCATCAGGCGGTTGTGGAAGATAAGATCATGCTCACAGAATTTATAGCCAAAGGAGCCCAGTATCATGGAGATGTGAGACAGTAAACAATCTTGGATTAAAACTTCCATCTTTTATAATGGGATATGCTGGTTTCTGTTCTTTGATCTGTAAATCCCAGAACTTCTTTTAAATCATATTCTCAAGTTAGCTCAGCTTTTTAAACAACATGTGTGAAGTCTGTCTGTGTCCCAAGGCTATGTCAGACTGACAAGCCCTCTGTATAGTTTTACAGAGTTCTACATGGATTCATGCAGTTTTTGAGCAAAATAAAATGTAATTCTGCAAAAGAAAATCCACCCCATGACCTTATATGTGTGCGCATGTAGGAGCAACAGGCTGAGTGTGCATGTGACTGTGTGTGTGGGTGTGAGTGCTGTGATACTGTGTGTGTGTGTGTGTGTGTGTGTAAGCTTGATTAAGTATGTGTGTGTTTGTGAGTGTGAGTGTGATACCGTATGTGTGAGAGGGTGCATGTGTTGCTGTGAGTGAGGGGAGTGCATGTGAGAAAGAGTGTGTGTGTATGTGTGTGTGTGTGTGTGTGTGTGTGTAGTTGTGTAGTGCAATGGTCTTGCAGTGGCTGCTGTGGCAGGGGTGTAGGATGTTGGCCTGAAGGCTGGGCAGTTTGCAATGAATCAGGATCTGTTTGAGGTTTGGTGGCTGTTTAAAGGTGAGAAGTGGAGCTGTGGGGAAGGTCTTAGCAAGGTGCTCATCCTCATTTAAAATCTCCTGAGGAGGTCATTACGGTTTTTCACTGGGGCATATCAGAACTGGCAGTCGATGAATTGATCACTGTACCCCATACATATGAAGGATCCTTGAGTACTTCCAAGTGCTTGTCGCATTACTCCTCATCTGAACAGATCCTGTGTATGTGTGGTGCTTGTCCAAAGGGGATGGCTGTTTTAATATGTTTCGGATGGAAGCTGGACAAGTGTAGCATGGTAGGACATCCTCAGGAGACAGACACAGGCTGCAAAGACAGGCTACCCTTTATTATCCAGTACTTCCTGGGAGCCAAACGACTACCCCATGTTCTTTGCAATTTGCAACACATTTTCGATGAGGATGAACATCTTGCTAAGACCTTCCCTGTGCCTCCACTTCTCACCTTTAAACAAACACCAAACTTTAAACAGGTCATGATTTACAGCAAACTGCCCGGGCATCAGAACAACAACACCATACAACCCTGTCACAGCAGCCACTGCGAGATGTGTCAGAGTATCGACCCGGTAACACCATTACACGTGGGGACACCTCCCACCATATACATGCTGAGTACTCATGTGACTCGCCCAATGTGGTTCATCTCATGTGCTGCAGGCAAGGATGCCCTGAGGTATGGTACATTGGCGAGACCGAGCCGACGCTACGACAACAGGTGAATGGACGTTGGGACATTTGGCCTCGGACCTTCGGGTGATCATCCTCCAAGGCGGACTTCAGGGCTTCATTTCCTGAAAGTGGCTAAATAGAAACTGATAGCAAAGCTCAGTACCCATGGGGATGGCCTCAATCAGGACCTTGGATTCATGTCACACTACAGGTGACCCCATTGCATGATACATTATCGCACGCGCACACACACACACGCTCTCTCTCTCTTTCTCTGTCATGTGCACACACATCAACCGCAGCACTCGCACCAACACATACTTAACCAAGCTTATTCACACACACACATATATACACATACATTCTATCATGTGACTCACAGACTCACATGCACACTCAATTTGTTGTTCCTACATGCGCACACATTTAAGCTTATGGGGTGGATTTGTTTTGCAGAATTGCATTTTATTTTGCTCAAAAACTGCATGAAGCTATGTAAAACTGTAAAACTATACAGAGAGTTTGTCCGTCTGACATAGCATTGAGACACAGGCAAACTTCACACCGACTGTTTAAAAAGCTGAGCTAACTTGAGAATATGATTTAAAAGAAGTTCTAGCATTTACATATCAAAGAACAGAAACCAGCATATCCCAGTATAAACGATGAAAGTTTTAATCCAAGATTGTTTACTGTCTCACATCTCCATGACACTGGGCTCCTTTGGCTATAAATTCTGTGAGCATGAGCTTAACCTCCACAACCACCTGATGAAGGAGCCTACTGGATTATAACCTGGTGTTGTGTGAATTTTAACTTCCCAGCTAAAGCTTCTTTCTGCCTTTGTCTTTCTGTAACTTCAACTAACTGGGACAGAACTACTCTTTACGGGTTCCTCTTTCACATCCCAAAAAGTACATCAAGACCTAAACCTCAGGCCAGACAGAATTGACCACAGGAACCAGCTATAGGCCTCAAATCTTTTGGGAACTATCTCTCCCTGATCGTAGTAATGTACTTTGGATTTCTGGTTTCTACTGCACACAGTTCATAAAAATAAAGGATTTTGTTGCATCCTGCTCGCTATTAACCCTTTCAGACGTTTGCCAAACTGATACACTGTATAACCAAAGCCCTGTCTGCATCTCAGGTGCATGCCCATGTTCTCGCCAATACTTATTCCTCAAAGTACAACACAAAATCAGAAACACTGAGTCTGTCTCTTCAGTAACGTGCAGCTTCCATTGTCTAATACAAAAGAGGGGAAGATATGTGCCTTTCACCTCCCAGGTCCATCTCTGAAATACACACCATCCTGACTGGGAGATATCCAGCCATTCCTTTATTAGTGTTGGATCAAAATCCTGAACACTCCTACTTAACGACTCACTATACAGACCTCTTTCGTTCAACGAATCTATTGACTAGTATTTTCTTAACAGTTATGGGAAATGAATAATAAATGCTGACCTCACCCGGGGCAACCAGAATGATTTATTTAAGAAATGATTAATTGATGGATCTTGCTGTGTGGAACTTGTCCGCTGCATTTGCCTGTACAAGGACAGTGTTGAATCTTCAGATGTAATTGATTTGTCTTTGAAACATTATGGTACATACTGAGAATGTGAAAGGCTCTACATGAATACAAATTCTTTGCTCAGTTCACACACACCCCTTCCCCAATATCCATCTGAGGATTTATATAACAAGAAGATATTTTATTTGATTGCCAGTTTGTGGGATGCTGATGGATAGGGTGATTTTAGCAGTGCTCTGGTACACTTCCGCAATGCATAATCATGAATTATTTCAATATTTCTGTCAAAGACTTTTTTAGTAAGATTTTCTTCTTGCACTCATTAGGACATTTCGTGAGAATGCCAATTTAAAGGGAAAACCAATGTTTGCAGTGTGTAAATTGAATTTCAGTGCCAATATACTGTCAGGTACACAGGCCACCCCAGAGATTGCTGGATCATATAAAAGAGTATATTCCTTCGGCTATACACAAGAAGCAAGTTACTGATTGTACCCAATTAGCTGTGCCAGTAAAACTCACAACACAGTGTTCACCGTTAATGTGATTCTGCAACTCGACAGCATTTCCTGGACTGTCGTCTGGTGCACTAGTGTGCATTGGAAGCTACATATATTAATATTAATAGCTTTGCACTCTACCTATTTTTCCTCAACAAAATAGGTAACAGCCATTCATTGTTCATTTCTCATGGCAATGCTTAGATTATCGAGAGTCAACTTGCTTGATTTAAAGTGTAAACTCTGGGAGCTGATTGCCAATCATCATTAACTGGTGCTTTCTTCATAGCAACACAACTATTAAATAGCATTCACATGCCAAACACCCCTCTCATATAGTATAAGCAATTGGCGTTCCTCCTAAACTGGTTTTCTTAAGAATTGCATTAACTAGTACAAGACAAAAGCTGCAACAAAAAGTGTCTCTTCTTAGAAATATCCATAGGATGTGCTAACAAATGACTATAATCTATCAATTTAGGTTGACCAGATGGCCAATTTTCCCCTCAGTGGATTTTCTTCCCTTCTTCTATGCATCTACAGACATAAAGACCTTTCATAGTCACATTCCACTGTCAGCACCTTGCTTAGACACTTACTCACAATACACAATGAAGTAATATTGCCTCCTGCTGGTATAAAGGGTTTTGATTAAACAATACTTCAAGTCATACAGTCAGTCATACAGCATGGAAACAGACCCTTTGGTCCAACCAGTCCATACCAACATAATCCCAAAGTAATCTAGTCCAAACTACCCGCTCCCAACCCATACCCCTCTAAATCTTTCCTATTCATGTGCTTATCCAAATATCTTTTAATCAACAGATGCCATTTCCCTAGCCCTGGACTCATCCCTGGAACATTTGGACAATGAGGACACATATGTCAGACTCTTATTCATTGACTGCAGTTCCACCTTCAACACCATTACCCCTCCAGACTGACCTCAAAGCTCTGAGACCTTGGTATCAGCTCTACCCTTTGCAAATGACCCACACACCGCAATGAGCGAAAATAGACAACTACACCACCTCCACCTCAACACTGGATCCACCTAAGGATGCATTCTCAGCTGCCTATTGCACTCCCTGTACACACACGACTGTGTTGCCAAATTCGAATGAACGCCATCCACAGGTTTGCTGATGACACCACCATAGTAGGATGGATAGCAAACAATATGAGTCAGAATACAGAAAGAAGATAAAGGGCTTGGTGTTGTGGTGCAGTGATAACAATCTCTCTCAATGTCAGCAAAAACAAACTGAGCTGATTATTGAACTTCAGAAAGAAAGGAAGAGAATATGCCCCCATCTACATCAGCGGAGCTGGGGTTGAGAGGGTGGAGAGCATTAAGTTCCTTAAAGTGGCAATAACCGCCAACTTATCCTGGACATCCCACGTAGTTGCGATGGTCAAGAAGGCACAACAATGCCTCTTCTTCCTTGGGGGCTTCAGAAATTCGGCATGTCCATAAGGACCCTAGCCAACTTTTGCATATCCAGTTACATAATGGCCTGATAGACTAACTACCCCGATGAAGGGCTTTTGCCTGAAACATCGATTTTACTGCTCCTCGGTTGCTGCCTGAACTGCCGTGCTTTTCCAGCACCACTAATCCAGACTAACTACCCTGGTCAGGACTGTAGGAAACGACAGAATGTTGTATGCACAGCCCAGACTGTCACGGAGGCCAACCTTTCATCAATGGACTCCATTTACTCCTCTTGCTGCTGTGGAAAGGCTGTCCACATCAGCAAAGACCCCTCCCACCCCAGTAATGCTCTCCTACAACCTCTTCCATCAGGCAGAAGACATAAATGCTTGAACATGGTTCGGGAACAGCTTCCTCCCTGCTGTTATTAGACTGCTGAATGGACTCTCTAACTTCAAAGAAAGCTGATCTTGTTAATGTTGATCTTACTTTGTGCATCCCCTGTGCAGTGTAACCTTGTCTACCTCGTTATGTCTAAGCACTCTATGATCTATATGTCCTTGCTTACTATGATCTGCCTGTACTGCTCACAAACAAATCTTTTCACTGTACTTAGGTGCATGTGACGACAATAAATCAAATCAAATCAAACCCATTGCAATTGCGCCCACATCCATCACTTCCTCAGGAAGTTCATTCCACACAGGAACCTCACTCTCTGTGCAAGAGATTTGCCCTGTATGTCTTTTTTAAACCTCTCTCCTCTCATCTTAAAAATGAGCAGCTCATCTAGCTGTTTTATATGCTGTTGCATTGTTTTAGACCTTTAGAAAAAAAAAGTCAAAACATCAACATTTTTAAGAGGGAGAGGAATGGACAAAGGCAGCACATGGTGAGGTCAATGCAGGAGAGAGAGAGAGAGGGAGAGAATGAAACCCATACCGCAAGTTGACAGAACAGTGAACCTACACAGTTACTGCCTTTGCTGTTTGAATTCATGTAACGCTGGGCATCGGAGTGCGTCTGGGAAAATTAACAATCAGTGAAATTCACAACTGATCTTGGAGAACCTGTTTGGGAGAGATCATAGCACAGAAACAGATAAGAGAATATTTTTAAATGTGACCTTACCTTAAGTCCGCAGTTGTGAGTAGAGTGAGTTCTTTCTTGATTATATGTTTTATTGAGATATGTCTCTTGATTACATTTAAAGATATAAGCCATATTTATTATGTTAGTCTGGATCAGTGTTTTGTTGAGGAATAAGATTTAAAGAAGCAAAAATGACCTTTAATAGAGTGATATGCTCTTCTTGTCGGATGTGGGAGTTTAGGGAGAGTTTACATGTTACTGAGGATTATATCTGCAATAAATGCTGTTGGTTGCGATTCCTATCAGATCAAATGGATCAGTTGGAGAGACAGTTAGAGGAAATGAGGAATTTACAAGAGTGGGTGGATGTGATGGGTGGCAGTTGAAGGAAGGGGGAAAAGTTGCAGATAAAGTCACATAGAGTCATAGAGATGTATGATGGGTTAACTCAGGAAAGGTAAGACAGGTAGGCAGGTAGTACAGGAATCTTCTGTGGCTGTACCCATTTCAAACAAGGTTGCTGTTTTGGAAAAAGTAGGTGGTGATGGATTTTCAGGGGAATGTAGCATGAACAGCCAAGTTTCTGGTGTTGCGACAGGCTCTAATGCAATGAGGGGTGCGTCGAGTTCCAAGAGATCAATTGAGTTAGGGGACTCTCTAGTCTGAGGCACAGACAGACATCCCTGTGGCCAGCAGTGAAAAATCAGAATGGTGTGTTGCCTCCCTGGTGCAAGGATCAAGGATTTCTCAGAGAGGGTGCAGAATGTTCTCAAGGGGGTGAGGGGCCAGAAAGAGGTCATTGTAAACATTGGAACCAATGACATAGGAAGGCAAAAGGATGAGATTCTGAAGGGAGATTACAGAGAGTTAGGCAGGAATTTAAAAAGGCCAGCCTTGAAAGTAGTAATATCTGGATTACTCCCAGTGCTGTGAGCTCATGAGGGTGGGACTAGGAGGATAGAGCAGATGAATGCATGGTTGAAGAGCTGGTGTATGGGAGAAGTATTCACATTTTTCGATCTTTGGAATTTCTTCTGGGGTAGAAGTGATCTGTATAAGAAGGGCAGATTGCCGTTGAATTGGTAGGAGACTAATATACTGGTTGAGAGATTTGCTGCAGGTACTCAGGATTATTTAGACTATTAAAATGAGGTGGTGAGGGGTGGTGGGAGAAGGGGAGCGTGTGACCCAGGGAGTTAGTGAGGAAAGAGATCAATCTGAGACTGGTACAGTTGAGAGTACAGCGAGTCAAACAGTCAGGGCAGGCAGGGACAAAGCAGAGAACAAGGTAGGACTGACAAATTAAACTGCATTTATTTCAATGCAAAAGGCCTAACAGGGAAGGCGGATGAACTCAGAGCATGGTTAGGAACATGGGACTGGGATATCATAGCAATTACAGAAACATGGCTCAGGGATGGGCAGGACGGGCAGCTTAATGTTCCAAGATACAAATGCTACGGGAAGGACAGAAAGGGAGGCGAGAGAGGAGGGGGAGTGGTGTTTTTGATAAGGGATAGCATTACAGCTGTGCTGAGGCAGCCAATCCTGGAAATACATACAAGGAAGTTATTTGGGTGGAACTGAGAAATAAGAAAGAGATAATCACCTTATTGGGATTGTATTATAGACCCCCTAATAGTCAGAGGGAAATTGGGAAACAAATTTGCAAGGAGATATGAATTTTCGTAAGAATAATAAGGTGGTTATGGTAGGGATTCTATCTTTCCAAACATAGACTATCATAGTGTTAAGAGTTTAGATGGAGAGGAATTTGTAAAGTGGGCACAAGAAAATCTTCTGATTCAATATGTGGATATACCTAATAGAGAAGGTGCAAAACTTGAGCAACGTTGGGAAATAGGGCAGGCCAAGTGACTGAGATGTCAGTGGGGGAGCACTTTGGAGCCAGCGACCATAATTCTATTAGGTTTAAAATAGTGATGGAAAAGGATAGACCAGATCTAAAAGCTGAAGTTCTAAATTGGAGGAAAGCTAATTTTGACAGTATTAGGGATGAAATTTCAAAAGCTGATTGTGGGCAGATAAAGATATCCCTCAGGTAAAGGGACAGCTGAAAAATGGGAAGCCTTCAGAAATGAGATAATGAGAGTCCAGAGACAGTATATTCCTGTTAGGGTGAAAGGACCACAGTGAACCTACACAGTTACTACCTTCACTGTTTGAATTCATGTATCGCTGGACATCGAAGTGCGTCTGGGAAAATTACCAAACAGTGAAATTCACAACTGATCTTGGAGAAACTGTTTGGGTGAAGTTCACAGCACAGAGGCAGATAAGTTAATTGTTTAAGTGTGGCCAATAGAAAGTCTGCAGTAGTAAGTAGAGTGGGTTATTTCTTGATTATATGTCTCTTGATTAAACTTAAAATATAAGCCATAACTATTAATTGAACCTGGGACAGTGTTTTGTAGAGGAATAAGAAGATGTTATTTTCTGGGTCTGTAGGTTGTGAAGGAGCAAAAATGGCCTTTATTAGAGTGATATGTGTTTCTTGTCAGATGTGGGAGTTTAAAGAGAGTTTAAGGGTTACTGCAGATTATATCTGCAATAAGTGCTGTTGCTTACGAATCTTATCAGATCGAGTGGATCTGTTGGAGAGACAGTAAGAAGCAATGAGGAATTTGCAACAACAACAACAACAGTATGTGACTCATGACAGTTGTAGGAAGGGGGGAGATGTCTCAGATACAGTCATATAGATGGGTTAACTCCAGGAAAGGTAAAAGAGGTAGGCAGCTAGTGCAGGAGTCTTCTGTGGCTATCCCCATTTCAAACAAGTACGCTGTTTTGGAAAACATAGGTGGTGATGGATTCTCAGAGGAATATAGCATGAACAGCCAGGTTTCTGGTACTGAGACTGGCTCTAATGCAATGAGGGGTATGTCAGCTTCCAAGACATCAATTGTATTAGGGGATTCTCTAGTTCGAGGTACAGACCGACATTTCTGTGGCCAGCAGTGAAAAAGCAGAATGGTGTGTTGCAGGATCAAGGATGTCTCAGAGAGGGTGCAGAACATTCTCAAGGGGGAGAGGGGCCAGAAAGAGGCCATTGTACACATTGGAACCAATGACATAGGAAGGAAAAATGTTGAGATTCTGAAAGGGAGATTAGAGAGTTAGGCAGGAATTTAAAAAAGAGATCCTCAAGATTAATAATATCTGGATTATTCCTGGTGCTATGAGCTAGTGAGGGCAGGAATAGGAGGACAGAGCAGATGAATGCATGGCTGAGGAGTTGGTGTATGTGAGAAGGATTCACATTTTTGGATCATTGGAAATTTTTGGGGGTAGAAGTGACCCGTACAAGGAGGACAGATTGCACCTGAATTGGAAGGGGACTAATATACTGGCAGGGAGATTTGCTAGAGCTGCTCAGGAGGATTTAAACTAGTAAGGTGGGGTGGGATCCAGGGAGATAGTGAGGAAAGAGATCGATCTGAGTCGGGTACAGCGGAGAACAGACGTGAGTCAAACAATCAGGGCAGGCAGGGACAAGGTCGGACTAATAAATTAAACTGCATTTATTTCAATGCAAGGGGCCTAACAGGGAAGGCAGATGAACTCAGGGCATGGTTAGGAACATGGGACTGGGATATCATAGCAATTACAGAAACATGGCTCAGGGATGGGCAGGACGGGCAGCTTAATGTACCAGGATACAAATGCTACAGGAAGGATAGAAAGAGAGGCAAGAGAGGAGGGGGAGTAGCATTTTTGATAAAGGATAGCATTACAGCTGTGCTGAGGGGGGATATTCCCGGAAATACATCCAGGGAAGGTTTTTGGGTTGAACTGAGAAATAAGAAAGGGATGATCACCTTATTGGGATTGTATTATAGACCCCCCAATAGTCAGAGGGAAATTGAGAAACAAACTTGTAAGGAGACCTCAGCTATCTGTAAGAATAATAGGGTGGTTATGGTCGGGGATTTTAACTTTCCAAACATAGACTGGGACTGCCATAGTGTTAAAGGTTTAGGTGGAGAGGAATTTATTAAGTGTGTACAAGAAAATTTTCTGATTCAGTATGTGGATATACCTACAAGAGAAGGTGCAAACCTTGACTTACTCTTGGGAAATAAGGCAGGGCAGGTGACTGAGGTGTCAGTGGGGGAGCACTTGGGGCCAGCGACCATAATTCTATTCATTTTAAAATAGTGATGGAAAAGGATAGACCAGATCTAAAAGTGGAAGTTCTAAATTGGAGAAAGGCCAATTTTGACAGTATTAGGCAAGAACTTTTAAAAACTGATTTGGGGCAGATGGGGACGGTTGGAAAATGAGATAAAGGGACGACTGGAAAATGGGAAGCCTTCAGAAATGAGATAATGAGAAGCCAAAGAAAGTATATTCCTGTCAGGGTGAAAGGAAAGGCTGGTAGGTATAGGGAATGCTGGGTGACTAAAGAAATTGAGGTTCTAGATTAGTGGTACTGGAAGAGCACAGCAGTTCAGGCAGCATCCAAGGAGCAGCGAAATCGACATTTCGGGCAAAAGCCCTTCATTAGGAATAAAGGCAGAGAGCCTGAAGTGTGGAGAGATATGCTAGAGGAGGGTGGGGGTGGGGAGAAAGTAACATAGATTACAATAGGTGAGTGGGGGAGGGGATGAGGGTGATAGGTCAAGGGGGAATGGTGGAGTGGATAGGTGGAAAAGGAGATAGGCAGGTAGGACAAGTTCGGACAAGTCATGGGGACAGTGCTGAGCTGGAAGTTTAGAACTAGGGTGAGGTGGGGGAAGGGGAAATGAGGAAACTGTTGAAGTCCACATTGACGCCCTGGGGGTGAAGTGTTCCGAGGCGGAAGATCTTCCTCCAGGTGTCTGGTGGTGAGGGAGCGGCGGTGAAGGAGGCCCAGGACCTCCATGTCCTCGGCAGAGTGGGAGGGGGAGTTGAAATGTTGGGCCACAGGGCGGTGTGGTTGATTGGTGAGGGTTTCCCAGAGATGTTCCCTAAAGCGCTCTGCTAGGAGGCGTCCAGTCTCCCCAATGTAGAGGAGACCGCATCGGGAGCAACGGATACAATACATGATATTAGTGGATGTGCAGGTAAAATTTTGATGGATGTGGAAGGCTCCTA
Source organism: Chiloscyllium punctatum (assembly GCF_047496795.1). Lineage (NCBI taxonomy): Eukaryota > Metazoa > Chordata > Chondrichthyes > Orectolobiformes > Hemiscylliidae > Chiloscyllium > Chiloscyllium punctatum. The sequence goes on along the minus strand of NC_092745.1, from coordinate 49,498,644 downwards.
TAGGGCCTTGGATAGAGGTGAGGGAGGAGGTGTGGGTGCAGGTTTTACAGTTGCTGTGGTGGAAGGAGAAGGTGCCAGGATGGGAGGGTGGGTTGTTGGGGGGCGTGGACCTGACCAGGTAGTCACAGAGGGAACGATGTTTGCAGAAGGCGGAAAGGGGTGGGGAGGGAAATATATCCCTTGTAGTGGGGTCTGTTTGGAGGTGGCAGAAATGTTGGCAGATGATTTGGTTTATGCGAAGGTTGGTGGGGTGGAAGGTGAGCACCAGGGGCGTTCTGTCCTTGTAACAGTTGGAGGGGTGGGGTCTGAGGGCAGAGGTGCGGGATGTAGACGAGATGTGTTGGAGGGCATCTTTAACCACGTGGGAAGGGAAATTGCGGTCTCTAAAGAAGGAGACCATCTGGTGTGTTCTGTGGTGGGACTGGTCCTCCTGGGAGCAGATCCGGCAGAGGCGGAGGAATTGGGAATACGGGATGGCATTTTTGCAAGAGGTAGAGTAAGAAGAGGTGTAATCCAGGTAGTTGTGGGAGTTGGTGGGTTTGTAAAAAATGTCAGTGTCAAGTCGGTCGTCATTAATGGAGATGGAGAGGTCCAGGAAGGGGAGGGAGGTGTCAGAGATGGTCCAGGTAAATTTAAGGTCAGAAATTGAGGGTTTGGTTAAGAAAAAGAAGAAAGCATATGTAAGGTATAGACAGGATAGATCAAGTGAATCCTCAGAAGAGTATAAAGGCAGTAGGACTATACTTAAGAGGGAAATCAGGAGGGCAAAAAGGGGACATGAGATAGCTTTGGCAAATAGAATTAAGGAGAATACAAAGGGTTTTTACAAATACATTAAGTACAAAAGGGTAATTGGGAGAGAATAAGGCCCCTCAAAAATCAACAAGGCGGCCTTTGTGTGGAGCCACAGAAAATGGGGGAGAGACTAAACAAGTATTTTATATCAGTATTTTCTGTTGTAAAGGATATGGAAGATAAAGACTGTAGCGAAATAGATGGTAACATCTTGCAAAATGTCCATATTACAGAGGAGGAAGTGCTGGATGTCTTGAAACGGGTAAAGGTGGATAAATCCCCAGGACCTGATCAGGTGTACCCGAGAACTCTGTGGGAAGCTAGAGAAGTGATTGCTGGGCCTCTTGCTAAGATATTTGTATCATCAATAGTCACAGGTGAGGTGCTGGAAGACTGGAGGTTGGCAAATGTGGTGCGACTATTTTAGGAAGGTGGAAAGGACAAGCCAGGGAACTACAGACTAGTGAGTCTCATTTTGGTGGTGGGCAAGTTGTTGGAGGGAATCCTGAGGGCTAGGATTTACATTTATTTGGAAAGGCAAGGACTGATTAGGGATAGTCAACATGGTTTATTGCATGGGAAATCAGGTCTCACAAACTTGATTGGGTTTTTTGAAGAAGTAACAAAGAAGATTGATGAGGGCAGAGCAGTAGATGTGATCTATATGGATTTCAGGAAGGCGTTCAACAAGGTTTCCCATGGGAGACTGATTAACAAGGTTAGATCTCATGGAATACAGGGAGAATGAGCCATTTGGATACAGAACTGGCTCAAAGGTAGAAGACAGAGGGTGGTGGTGGAGGGTTGTTTTTCAGACTGGAGGCCTGTGACCAGTGGAGTGCTGCAAGTTCAGTGCTGGGTCCACTACTTTTCATCATTGATAACACTTAATGGTAAGGTCCTAGGGAGTGTTGCTGAACAAAGAGACCTTGGAGTGCAGGTTCATAGCTCTTAAAAGTGAAGTTGCAAGTAGATAGGATAGTGAGGAAAGTGTTTGGTATGCTTTCCTTTATTGGTCAGAGTATTGAGTACAGGAGTTGGGAGGTCATGTTGCGGCTATACAGGACATTAGTTAGGCCTCTGTTGGAATATTGCGTGCAATTCTGGTCTCCTTCCTATCAGAAAGATGTTGCAAAACTTGGACGGGTTCAGAAAAGATTTACAAGGTTGTTGCCAGGGTTGGAAGATTTGAGCCGTAGGGAAAGGTTGAATAGGCTGGGACTGTTTTCCCTGGAGCATCAGAGGCTGAGGGGTGACCTTATAGAGATTTATAAAATCATGAGAACATAGATAGGATAAATAGACAAAGTCTCTTCCCTGGTGTGGTGGAGACCAGAACTAGAGGGCATGGCTTTAGGGTGAGAGGGGAAAGATATAAAAGAGACCTGAGGGGCAACGTTTCACGCAGAGAGTGGTACATATATGGAATGAGCTACCAGAAGGAGTGGTGGAGGCTGATACAATTGCAACTTTTAAAAGCATTTGGATAGGTACCTGAAAGGAAGGGTTTAGAGGGATATGGGCCGGGTGCTGGCAGGTGGGACTAGATTGGGTTGGGATATCTGGTTTGCATAGACGAGCTGAACCAAAGCATCTGCTTCTGTGCTGTATATCTCTATGATTCTATGGTTCTATGACTCTATCCAATCTATTTTTATAACTCAAACCAGATGCAATGTTTTTTGTCTTCTTGACTAAGAATGGATGAAGATGCTTTGGAGGTATTGGTGACGAGGGTGCAAAATTCACTCAGTAAGTTGACTTCTGGGTGAGGAGAGTTTGAATAAGATGTCGACTGAGATGCTGTCTTTCAGCTGAGCTGTTAGACCTAAAACCCTATGATTTACTCTTGCCTTTACTGTGCAGAAATTGGCTGTTGTGTTTCCAATATTATAATAATGACTATTTCAGAAAATTGGTTGTAACACTATTTGAAGTGACCTGAGGTCACAAAAGGTGCTTTCTGTTTATCCTTTGTAGGATTCGGCTGCTTGGTAACAGAGTACTGCGGCAATACGAGCAATGAACCTAATCTGATTGGTGGTAAAGTAATATTGTTCTGTGAAGATCAAACCTTTCTTCATTCACCATGCTAGCTGAGTTTACCGAGTTAGCTTTATTATCAGGTGTCCAATTTCAAGAATATTTCATTACATTTTCATCACTCAGTGTGTGTTTCCTTAACTTTCAACAATGTTGACAGAATTTTCAGGCACAATTGCATTGGATCCCGAGTAGGAAAGTTTGTTTTGAACTGAATATCATTGGCTTTAGATAAAAAAAAAAGCTCAAGACATTGAGAGAAAGACTGAACACCTGGAGTTTAACACACAGTTTGTAAAGAAAAAAAGACTCTTTCAAGATAGTGATACTTGCCTTTAAAATGAGTGTTTTTTTTGTTATTTGGTCATCAGCAGCAGTTGTTTCCCAAACCTAATTGCCCTGAAGAAGGCAAGGATTACCCGTCTTTTTGAGATGCTGCAGTCCTTGGGATGTTTGGAGAGCAATTCAAGGATTCCAGTGACAGTGAAGGAAATAGAGTTTCAACTCAGGATGACATTTGACTTGGAGGGGAACTTGCCTGTGCTGGGATTTCCATGTGTCTGTCACCCTGATCCTTCTAGACTGCAAATACTGTTGTAATGAGCTGGCTGTGTTACAGCAGTGCAATTTGTTGATGGTGCACACTGGAAAACCCACTGGTGAAAAGTAAGCCTGGAAGGTGATACATATGATGTCAACCAAGTAGAATGCTTTGTCCTGGATGATATCAAGCTTTTTGCTTGATGTTGGAGCTGCACCCATCCAGGCAAGAGTTGGGGGTTGGGTATTGTTATGAGGCGGGGGGGGTGCAGGTGGAACCCTTCTGCTAATTAAACCAAACACTTAGAAAAGCTCACCTTGCCTTGTAATCTGTTAAAATATGAATGACAGAGAACTACCTCAAATTCCACTATTTAAAGAAAAACAATAACAAGTTTATTCTTAAACTCCAAAAGTGAACATTAAACAACAACTATTTACAACTCTAAGCCTCCTTTCTCTTAAAAATTTGTTATCTACCTCCCTTTCCATAACAATATACTTATCCAATAAAACCCCTATTCAATTTACAGTAAATCAATTTTCAAAAACCAGACAGCAGTGTCAATCGTCTGGTTGTAGATCTCCCTGGGTCATCTTCAGTCTTCGGCTGCACAGAATTTTCATATGAAAAGGTACCTTTTATAGAGTTTTCGGGCAGAGTGTATGATAGCGGCGGGAGGTGCTCTTCCTCTGGCTAACTGTCCAAAATGTCTGCTTTTTATACCTCAAAACATCGAATCACCTCATTGTTTCAATGTTGTCAAAACAGGAAATTTCAAATTCAATTGGGTTTTAATACCTTGGGGCATACTTTAAATTGATTGCTTTAATTTGAACTGCTGTGAAAATATACCAACCAAGCTCAGGTATTTGTTTCACAGGCAAAAGTTACATACTTTCAATTTTCCAGTACACTCTGAGAGTGCTGTTAGTCACATGACAGGTGCCTGCATTCACTCTCTTACAGGTACAATACACACCTTCAACTTCATAACAGTATTCCCTCACACTCCTAACTTGTGTCTTATAAGAAGTGGACAGACTTTTAGGAGGCCTGGGGTTGGGGAGACAAGAGGCAATTCATTCATCACAGAACTGTTCTTGTTGACACAATGTTTATCTGGTTAGTCCAGTCAATTTGTTGTCAGTGATGACTAGGATATTGATAGCAGCAAATTCAGCAATTAGATTGACATTGAATAAATTATGTCAATATCCTCTTGCCATAGGTTAACCACTGGTGAAGACCCTTTGGTGGTCATTATTTAGCTACTGATGCACCCCAAAATCTCCAGAGCTAGTGGGTTGCTCAATACTTCCAACACGCTCAGAGCTGACACCAGGTTGTTTTGGCATTATGAAGTTGTAATAATGTCAATGCTTGGCTAAGCTGGTTAGTTTATAAAATGCAGCAATTAAATGCAACTAAAGACACATACTTACCTAATACTTTACCATAGTCTTCACATTCTTCGTGCCCCATTCAGCTGCTGGGAAAGTCCTCACATGTCTCAGACACATTCCCAACTCCATTCCTAATGGAACGAGCAGGTCATATCATAGGATCATAGAATCCCTATTGTGTGGAAGTGGACCTGTTGGCCAATGGAGTCCATGGGTGTCACGCTGCAGGTCAGGCAGCATCCGAGGAGCAGGGCAATCCATGTTTCAGGCAAAAGCCCTTCATCAGGAATGAGGCTGGAGCCTAGAGGGTGGAGAGATAAATGGGAGGGGTGCTGGGGCTGGGGAAAAGATAGCTGAGAGTGGAATAGGTGGATGGAGGTTGGGGTAATGGTGACAGGTCAGAGGGGAGGGTGAAGCGGATAGGTGGGATGGAAGATGGACAGGTAGGACAGGTCAGGAGGGCGGTGTCGAGTTGGAAGGTTGGATCTGGGACAAGGTGGAGGGAGGGGAAATGAGGAAACTGGTGAAATCCAAATTGATGCCATGGGGTTGGATGGTCCCGAGGCAGAAGATAAGGCATTCTTCCTCCAGGCGTTGGATGGTTAGGGAGTGGCGATGGAGGAGGCCCAGGATCTGCATGTCCTTGCTGGAGTGGGAGGCGGAGTTGAGATGTTCAGCCAGTGGGTGGGAGGGGTTGGTTGGTACGGGTCCACAATAAGGCCAGATCAATAAATTATGTCGATATCCTCCTGCCATGCAGTAAGCACTGATGAAGACCCTTTAGTGGTCATTATTTAGCTACTGGTGGGCCTAGAAAATCTCCAGACCATTTGAGGAGTGCAATGCAACCCTCTAAAGGACATCTTACCCAGACCCAGCCTGACTCACACCTGCCCATCCCAGTTAGATATGGTAACCCCACAGTTACCATATCTAACTGACATAGCCTGAACATCCCTGAATGCTATGGGCAATTAGCCATGGCCAATCACCTAACTCACACATCTTTAGACTGTGGGAGTAAACAGGAGCACCGAGAGGAAACTCACAGAGACACAGGGAAGATGTACAAACTCCACACAGACAGTCATTCAAGGCTGGAACTGAACCCAGGTCCCTGGCAATGTGAGGCAGCAGTGAGACACCATGCCACCTCCATGACTCCTCTCTCAGAGATCATCTGTTAAAGGGAGCTATTCTTTCCCTTGTTTTGATCTGATGTTGTGAGAATTCAATATTGAGCATTCAGGGAAATGTGCTTTCCAACGTTTTCCATTGCGTTACCAGTTTGAGTGGCATTGCCTAGCTAGGGTGACAGATGAAGTGTGTTTTCTAGGACATCCTCCGTAGGGTATTTTTCCATGATTATAACTATTTCAGACATTTACTAGTCTCCTATATGTTGGTAAGGACTTGATAAGGTCAACCAGCTTAGATTTGCTGCTTCTGGTACTGACGTTAATGCCAAATGGCCCATCCAGTTTCATTCCCTTTGGGCATTGTAGCAGTTTTATCCAACTGGGTGCCTTGCTAGGTCCTTGCAGAGAGTGGTTCAGAGACAACCATATTGCTGTGGTTTGGAATGGCATGTAGGCTAGATCGGATAAAGACAGCAGATTTCCCTTCCTGAAGGGAGTGAATGAACAAGATGTGTCTTTATGACAATCCACAATGTCTTCTTGATTATCATTAGAGAAGATTTTGACTCCAGATTTATTAATCAAATACAATGAAAGATGATTCATTGAATCAATGATTGATTTATTGTCACATAAATGTTAAAGATACATGGAAAAGTGCTTTGTTGCCACAATCTTGTGCCATTTTTAGTTACAATATGGACAAAAAGAAACTACTTAGTTAAGAGTTCATCTTCTGTTTAAGCTGGGGTACAAGTTTGGCATCAGGGTTTTTGCAAGGTCACCTCAAGCAGTCCGACTAAGGGAACAACAATGACAATGCTGATATCCCAGGAGACCCCGGCTCTGCTGCTGTCACTATTGCTGCAGCTGCCTTGCTGCGAGCACAAAGAGTCTAGGTTGGGGGCCTACCCCTGCCAGGAGTCCTCACTCAAGCACTGCTGCTGGCAAGAGTCCTGTTCCACACTGCAAATGCTGCAGCCATTGCCCCACCAACACCGCTCTGGCCTCGAAGGTGAAGAAGGAAAAGAAAAAAAGATGAAAAGTACCTGGAGACAACGATGCCACTGCCCTGGAGCAGACAAGCTCCAATGAGCCCAAACCCTTATCTATCATGCCGGAGCCTAATTCCACTAGTTGTCCTGATGGGATTTGAAGCCACGTCTGGATTACTAGTCTAGTGACATCACCACAATGATGCCACCACCCCAGTAATCAATAAAAGATAATGCCTTTCAACATCCAATGTATGCTGCAATATTAACCAACATCTCTCCAAGACTCAATTGGAGTAATACAGTCCAGTTTCCAGCATCAAAACATTTTGCTTTGTTCTTTCGTGTTAGATAATAGTTAATAAGTTCAACATGGAGTTTGAAATAAATGTATTTATTCATTTGACCCAGTGATTGGGGAAAAATGAAATTGCTACTACAGAAGAACCTCGATTGAAGAACAAGACAGGCGGGGAGTATTTTGTTTGGATATCTGATTGTTCAGATAACTGATTGTTCGGATAACTGATTGTTTGGATAACGGATAACATTTTTAAGGGACCTTGAGATCTTGTTTAGATAATCCAAAATACAAATAATTGATGTTCAGATAATCGAGGTTGTTCTGTATATGGATTACTGAAGCTATAAAGTCATTCAGTGCGGAAACCAGTTCAGCCCAACTGGTCCAGCACAAAACTGAATAGGTTTCCTAAACTGACCAGCTCCTATTTCCCTGAATTTGGCCCATATACTTCTAAACCTTTCCTATTCATGTACCTAGCCGAATGTCTTTTAAATGTTGTAGTTGTACTTGCCTCTAGAACTTCCTTTGTTAGTTCATTCAATATTTGCATCACCTTCTTTGTGAAGAAAATTGCCCCTCATTTCCCTTTTAAATCTTTCTCCTCTCACCTTAAACCTTTGTCCACTAGTTTTGGATTCCCTTCCTCTATAGAAAAGATGTTGGTGATTTACCCTAACCATGCCCTTCATGATTTTGTAGACTTCTGGAACATAATTCCTCAGCCTCCTAGGCTCCAGCCTATCCGGCTCAACCCCTCCAGTCTCAGTAACAAAAGTTAAACATTTCTGTTACATGCATTGGGAAAGGTGTTGGACAGTTAAGCAAATCACTGGAGAAGGACTGCCCACCAACAATTTCATCTTCAGTCGTAGGGGAGCCCGATTCATTAGTACAAAAGACAAGGCTAAAGTATTTTTGACTACCTACCACCAGGAGTGTCAAGGGGATGATCAATTTTGACTCCGCCTGGGAACCCAATAACACAGATGCTGGGTCTTCAGCCAATTTGATTCACTTCACATTATATGAAGAAATAGCTAAAGGTACAGGACACTTCAAAGGCAACAAAAGGATTCTTGCTTTAGTACTGAAGATTAATGCACCCTAAGCTAGATACACCCACAGCCAATTTTTCCACAGTACATTATCACCACTGGTACTCCTAGCAACATTAAAAATTGGCCAGTAATTCACAAAAAGGGGACATATTAAACATAACTAATTTGCTCTTTCAGAAAGCTCTCAGTCATCAGAAAATTGGTGGAAGGTATTGCTGACAGTGCTATCAACCAACCTGCACAGTAAACCTGATACTCAGTTTGGGTTCTGCCCAAGGATACTCAACTCCTCTCCTCACTATTGCCTTGGTCTAAATATGGGCGAAAAAAGATGAGTACTAAAGATGAGGTAAGAGTGACAGCATTTGAAACGTGTGATGTCAAGGAGCCCAAGCCAAACTGAAGTCAGTGGAAATCGGGGGAAAGCAGTGCATTTGTTGAAGTCATACCCAACACAAAGGAGTATGATTGTGATTGTTGGAGGCCAATTATTTCAGTTTGGATCAGACGCTCTCAGATCTCACTGCTCGGGTTACTCTGGATTACTTTAGGCTCAACCATCTTCAGCTGCATTGAAATCGAGGATTTTCACTGAGCACAATAAATACTTCATACAGCGCTCCTGCATTATACATATCCGCACAAATATGGCAACCCCCCCTTGGCTCCAGGCAAAGAAAGGAAAATTGAAACTGAATGTCAAAATTTCAAAGGCTCGTCAATTGATGTGTTTTTTTTATCATTGAGCAGAAGGTGGGTCTATTGTGCTTGACATGTCAAAAGAAGATAACTGTCTTCAAGGAATGCAATATCAAGTGGTAGAAGGTAAGCTAATATTTTAGTCTTCAGACTTGAAGGTTGTTCATAAAAAATATTACATGCTTTTCTTTTGATAAGAGCAGGATAAATTTCCAATGTCTTGGCTTTCATAATTTGTTCTTTAGTATGTAAGAGAAAAAGACATTGAAATGTATCTTGGATATTACCATAAACAAGGCAGCAGATGAATGGAAGCATCACCATTCTAACATTTCCTACCAAACCATACAACTGAAGCATCTATCACCATTTATTGCTGGATGCTCTTTCAATTGCTGAAACCAGCTTCCTAATAACAAAAGGGCATGGGTTCAAGCAACAATGACTTGCTTACTTGTGTGGAATTTGGGATCCTCCAAGACCATTTGGCCTCTGACCTCTTTGTATGAACAATGATGGAGAGGCAAAGGCTACCTGACCCATTTGCCACACAACGTGATACTCTACTCACTCCACCCAAAGCCAATTGATCTACAAGAGGCAAAATCCAGATTGAAACTCAGGATCATTCTGGAATTGGGAGAGGAAAATCTGGGGATCAAAACTCACCTTATAGATGGCCCTGGTGCTGAATTCCCTGGAGTGCATTTTACTGTTCACTCTAAGTGGTCCAGGATGTCACATGAAGAAAAACAGTGAGTCAGTTTCACAGGAAGCAGCTAATTGTAGATATCCAATGTTCTCTGTAAAAGGAACCATCTCTTGATAAATGGATGATGAAGAGCGTGAGGAGATTTGTGTAGAGTGTCTACTTTCATGCTGTAGACATTATGGAATTTTAAATGAGTAGAAGAACAAATGGAAATGGTGGCGGTGTTGATATCCCGAGCCTAGAAACACCCCAAAGATAACAGATAAACAAGTTGCCAATGCAAGGAAATATCTTCTGAAAGGTTTTATCTTGGTGACAAAATAATGGGACTGTGGGCAAAAGGGTCTTCAGGTCCTGATGACCTACATCCAAGGGTTTTGAAGGAAGTGGCTGCAGTTATAATGATACACTAGTCGAAATATTCCAGAACTCACTGGATTTCAAGAGAATTCCAGCAGTTTGGAAAAGTGGTCATGTGACACTCCTCTTCAAGAAAGGATGCAGAAAGAAAGCAGGAATCTTGTAGACTACTTAGCTGGACATCTATCATTGGGAAAGGCTAGACTCCAGTATTAAGGAAGTATTAGGGAGACTTAACATGGTTAGAATCAGCATGGCTTTGTGAACACAAAATCATGTTTGACAAGCTTGCTAGACTTCTTTGAGGGTCAAGCAGGATTTATAAATGGGAACTTGTAGATATAGTGTTTTGGAATTCCAGAAGGCATTGGATAAGATTGAATAACATAGGAGATCACAGTAGTTTATGAGGATGAATTGGGGGTTGATGGATTGACACTGAAGACAGGAAGTTGGCATTAAAGGCTCTATTTCAGATTGGAAAATAAATTAACAGTGTCACTATAGTATGGAAGCAGGCCATTTGACCCATCAAGTCCACACCAACCCTCCTACCCAGACCTCCACATCATGGGCACTTTAGCATGGCCAATCCACCTAGCCTGCATATCTTTGAAGTATTAGAAGAAAGCAGACCACTTGGAGGAAACCCACGCAGATAGAGGGAGAATGTGCAAACTCCACACAGACAGTTTTCTGAAGGTGGAATTAAACTTGGCTCCCTGGTGCTGTGAGACATGAGTTCTAACCACTGAGCCACTGTGCTGCTATAGTGGAGTGCCTTAAGTCCAAATTGTTTATGCTCTGTATTAATGACTTAGGTGAAAAGCAGTGAGCAATGTATCAAAATTTGCTGATGACACAAAAATAGGTGGGAGGCCATTCAGTGATGACAACATATGGAAGCTGAAAGGGGATATAGATAGGTTGAGTGAGTTGGCAAAAACTTGGAACATTGAGTTTAATATAGGAAAATGTGATGTCATGCATTTTGGCAGGAAGAATCAAAAGGCAGATTATTAATTAAATAGAGAGAGTTGCAAAAAAAGGTGCAGCACAGGAGGATCTGGATTCATAGCATTCAAAACATTAGCACATGGTTGCAACAAGTAATTAGGAAGGCAAATGGAATTTTGATCTTTTTTTTGTTGGAGGGTTGGAGTTTAAAAACAGGAAACATCTTGTTACACGAGTGTAAAGATGTTGGTGAGTTGGAGGCCTGTGTATAGTTTTGGTCCACTATTTAAGAAAGGATATACTGGCAGCGGCAGAAGTTCAAAAGAGATTCACTCGGCTGATTCCTGGGGTGAAGGGATTGTCTTATCAAGAATAGCTAATAGGTTAGGGCCTTATTCATGGGAGTTTGGAAGAATGAGGGGGGATCTTATTAAAACAAACATTGTGAGGAGGTGTGACAAGGTAGACGTAGAAAAGATGATTCCACTAAGTAGGAGAAATCTCAAACTAGGGGACATAGTTACAGAATAGGTGGACACTCATTTAGGACTGAGATGCAAATAAATTTATTCCCTCAGACGGTAGTGAATAACTGGGAGTTGGCACCTGAAAGAGAATTGTGGAGGCTAGATCATTGAAAGTATTTAAATAGGTCTACATATTTTTGAAATATCAAGGAGTTGAGGTTCAAGAAGATCTAGCATGGAAGAGGAGTAGATGTTTGGGGCAGATAAGTCATAGTCTTGTTGATGGCAAGGTTGAGGAGCCAAATGCCTTATTCCTGCTCATATTTCTTACATTCTTATCTTGAAACCTCCAGTTTGAAAGGCAGGACAACAATTGAGGAAGCTGCCAGAATTGGTCTTTTGTTTGGCTTCAGACAGGATGCCACAAATTGGGCATAACATCTGGAGCTAGGAATGAGGGTAGTGACCCTGAATGCTATATGAGATCTGTGTAGGGCACAGTCGCAGCTACATTTAAGAATTAGTTGCTTCCCCTGGAAAATAAATTTAAAAAAGAGTCTTGTGTAAGAGTGTCAGGCAGCTAATTGTACTGATGAAATTTCCAGACAGATACTTGGGTGAGATTTTAACACGCAGAAAACCCAACCTCAAGCGCAGAATTAAAGTCAGGTCCTGGAGTGTCTAAAAGCAGTCCACAAAGACAACATAACATGAATGCAAGTCATTGATAATGTTTGTTGACAGGAATTATCCTCAGTAGAAAATTCTCAACCTAATTTAGTGACCAAGCTGTACAAGAATAGGATGGGAACAGACTGTGATGGTTCCCACAGTCGAACAAACCGCTAACCTTCATTTGTGTGACTTACAAAGTCACTGCCATGTTTGGAGGGCAGTTGGTTCTTAAGGAACTGTTACTACAGTTCTTTCAGCAGAGAAGAAAACTTGGGGAAAGTGACAGGGGGAAATAGTGTCAAATAAAATCATGAGTGGCATGGGGATTGGGTGAGCCAAGCTCTTTTCGCCGGGGTGGAGGTATTCAAAACTGGAGGGCATAGATTTAAAGTGAGAGGGGAAAAATTTAAAAGGGACCTAAGGGGCAAAGGGTGGTGCTTGTATTGCAATGAGCTGCCAGAGGAAGAGGTGGAGGCTGGTACAAATACAACATTTAAAAGGCATCTTGGATGGGTATATGAATGGGAAGGGTTTAGAGGAATATGGACCAAATGCTGGCAAATGGAATTAGATTCTATGATTCTGTGATGATTAATTTCGAATATCTGGTCAGCATGGATGAGTTGAACCAAAGGGTCTATTTCCATGCTGTACATCTCCATGACTGTAAGTGCCAAAATGAGATGACAATGTTGATTGTACTTCGTTGTATTTACAAATCACTGTATTTGATTTGCATGTGAACCAGTAGCTAAGCTGTTGTTTGAAACTGATCATGTGTTTCCAACATCAAAATCTTAGAGAAACAACTGGTGTATTGTAATAGCACAAATGGCATTAAGACTTAAGAATGGAGTCCCCAGAAAGCATCATTTAGCTCCAGAGGATCATTCCTTTGCAACACATGCTTCACTAGGCTAATAGAAAATAACATTTCGTGACATAATTATCATGCACTAAGAAAATAACACATTGCAATACTTTTTATTTTAAAATGCTCCTCCGTACGATGGAGAAAAGGGCAAGTTTTGACTGAGAAAAGGAGTACAATATGCCAAAAGGCACAATGTCATGATTCAAAAGGAAAAGTTAGAAGATTCTCAGACATTCTACCATCATCATTGTAATTTTAAGTGAAACCAGGTCAGAAAGACATTTCATATCTACCAGTGCCAAGAGGGTGGGAACCTGCATGAGAAAGCAGTGCAGTGAGATTCTTAGATAAATGATGTGCAATATGGCTACTGTTGATTAATTGGCATCTAAAAGCAGCCTCGACAGCTCTTAGAGGGCTGATGATAATCATGCCATAAATTAAGTAAAGTGTGAAAACAATCATTTCTAACAATGTTTAATTTACACAATCCATCATTTAATAACCAATCACCTGGAGAAATATGAAAAAAATCCCCTTAGAGCAGTAGAAAGGCAAGATTTGACAAACACTTAAGGGAGGCTCTGACATGAAGTACCACTTTGGGAAAAGGAAAATTTATTTGAGGTCATCTCCACAGCTCGTCAATCAATAAATCCGCCTGTTACTAATCCAGCACTCCCCCTTTGACTGAACATCCATTTTAGAACATAGACATAGAACAGTACAGCACAGAACAGGCTCTTCAGCCCACGATGTTGTGCCGACCACTGATCCTCATGTATGCACCCTCAAATTTCTGTGACCATATGCATGGCCAGGAGTCTCTTAAATGTCCCCAATGACCTTGCCTCCACAACTGCTGCTGGCAATGCATTCCATGCTCTCACAACTCTCTGTGTAAAGAACCCGCCTCTGACATCCCCTCTATACTTTCCTCCAACCAACTTAAAACTATGACCCCTCGTGTTAGTCATTTCTGCCCTGGGAAATAGTCTCTGGCTATCGACTCTATCTATGCCTCTCATTACCTTGTATACCTCAATTAGGTCCCCTCTTCTCCTCCTTTTCTCCAATGAAAAAAAGTCCGAGCTCAGTCAACCTCTCTTCATAAGATAAGCCCTCCAGTCCAGGCAGCATCCTTGTAAACCTCCTCTGAACCCGCTCCAAAGCATCCACATCTTTCCTATAATAGGCCGAACAGAACTGGATGCAGTATTCCAAGTGCGGTCTAACCAAAGTTTTATTGAGCTGCAACAAGTTCTCATGACTCTTAAACTCAATTCCCCTGTTAATGAAAGCCAAAACACCATATGCTTTCTTAACAACCCTGTCCACTTGGGTGGCCATTTTAAGGGATCTATGTACCTGCGCACCAAGATCCCTCTGTTCCTCCACACTACCAAGAATCCTATCCTTAATCCTGTACTCAGCTTTCAAATTTGACCTTCTAAAATGCATCACCTCACACTTATCCAGGTTGAACTCCATCTGCCACCTCTTAGCCCATCTCTGCATCCTGTCAATGTCCCGTTGCAGCCTACAACAGCCCTCTATACTGTCAACGACACCTCCAACCTTTGTGTCATCTGCAAACTTGCTGACCCATCCTTCAATCCCCTCATCCAAGTCATTAATAAAAATTACAAACAGTAGAGGCCCAAGGACAGAGCCCTGTGGAACACCACTCACCACTGACTTCCAGGCAGAATATTTTCCTGCTACTACCACTTGCTGTCTTCTGTTGGCCAGCCAATTCTGTATCCAGACAGCTATGTTCCCCTGAATCCCATTCCTCCTGACATTCTGAATGGGCCTACCATGGGGAACCTTATCAAATGCCTTGCTGAAGTCCATATACACCACATCCACAGCTCGACCCTCATCAACTTTTCTAGACACATCCTCAAAGAACTCGATAAGGTTTGTGAGTCATGACCTGCCCCTCACAAAGCCGTGTTGACTGCATTTAATCAAGCCATTTTATGGAGCCTACGATTTGTTGGTCTAACTTGAACATAAATGTGCAGAATGGAAGCTAACTTGTGCAGCTGTTCCATATTCCACAATGAGCTCTTATATACATAGGATCAAAGAGACATAGAGGTGTACAGTGCAAAATCTGACCCTTGAGTTCAGAACAACTCGTCCTAAATTAATCTAATTCCATTTGCTCGCATTTGGCCCATATCCCTCTAAATCCTTCCTATTCATAAACCCATCCAGATGCCTTTTAAATGTTGTAATTGCACTAGCATCCACTATCTCTTCTGGCAGCTCATCCCATACACGCACCACCCTCTGTGTGAAAAGTTGCCTGCTAGGTCCCTTTTAAATCTTTCCCCTTTCACCTTAAATCTATGCCTTCTAGTTCTGGACCCCACCTAACCTGGGAGAAAAAGAAACCTTGTCTATTTATCCTATCCATGCCCCTCATGATCTTATAAAACTCTATAAGGTCACCCCTCAACCTCTGACATTCCAGGGAAAACAGCCCAAGCCTATTCAGCCTCTCCCTATAGCTCAAATCCTCCAACCCTGGCAACATCCTTGTAAATCTTTTCTGAACTCTTTCATGTTTCACAACATCTTTACTATAGTCTGAGCGTACCTGAAAAGTCACAACTCTATCTCAAAAACAGAGGACCCCAAGGCAACATAATCATAGAAATGGCTGATTCCAATCCGAAGTTTGGATGCAATGTGACATCCATATCCAACATTCTTTACCAGGATCCTTGTACCCAGAAACCCCTTGTGCTCTGTTTGCCCGGAATACTCTGCACTTTCGCCATCGACCTTTGAAGACCAAATTTGAAGGTAGCGTCATTACTTTTCAATTTATCGCACCTTCTTTCCTACTTAACATTGTTGCTGTCTGAAGTATGGAACTTAGCTCTTCAGGTGCCTTTATTTACAAGTAAGTGGAACAAGCTCCAATTACTGGTAATGGAAAACCTGGCGGAGGGGATGAATGAAACTTCACATTTGAACACTAATTTTGCAACAAAGGTTGAGAACATTGGAGATTGAAAACCTGGGAAAGTTCAATTCTCCCTGAATCCTTCCAACAACCTTACAGAGCTAAAAGCATGATCAAATCATTTTCTCCCCTTTCTGCTATGTTTGAGATAAGTGTAATCTGAGGGAGCATTTAGAAGTTCTAATTCACAAGGTCTGAAAATTGTGTTGAAACCCTTTCAGTTGTTTCTGGAATTTGGTCTGGAAATGTGCTTATATTAATTAAGATGGTTGACAATTTGAGTTTTAAAATTTTCACTTTGAATGTCATTCTTCAGGCATATCACATTTTTCAGCATGAAGGTAATGGATTATTAGAACTGTAATTTTTCTTAGGTCTTTGTTCCCTTTCAGTATTTGAGACTTTGACAGTGACCAGACAAAGCCTGATAGTATCATTAAAGCTTTGAAGATGATGAAGAAAAGCCCTTGTAATGGGAGCTGACGAGTGCATGGAACATACCCAGAGCACCAGATGCAATATAACTACTTTCCACACATTTCAGCATTGCAGGCACTCAATCTCATGAAAGCTGTATTGATTTTGCACTCTTATTGATATGATTCACTGGGACAGGAATAGGGAAAGTAAATGGATTACATCCCTTTTTCCCTCCCCAAATATTGTACACCAATAAAATTAAAACAGTGGCTCTAAAACTCAAGCCATAAACATAATACATTTCATTTTACACTATATATATGACTAGTTCTTGAGAAATTTCTTCTTGTCCTCTGTGTGACGAGTGTATGAGCTGCAATGATTAGGCTATAGATGGTGAATTTCCTACTCTCCCAATGTAATCTCAATTGAAGAGCTATATAACAGTAAGAAATGGCAGCATAGAAATTGTATTAATGGACAATGGAGTGAAGGGCTTGGACTAACAGTCCAGTAACATAAATTCCAAAACCCATGGTGACACCTACGGAGGTCAAGTTCAGTTATTAAAACAAATATAGAAGAAAATGTTAGTATGGAAAATAATAATTGTAGCTTCTGGATCCCTTAAGAGACCATCTAGTTCACAAGGGAAGGACATGTATACATACATAACTAGTATGGCTATACATAGTTTGGCTTATGTGTTGTGAAGTAACATGTTAACTGTACCAAAGCTCTATCAACAGCTACTACACATGTACATAAGTAGCTGAGTCATGATGTCTCATTCCATGGAAGGGAGAACAATGGAAGAAGATCGAAGCCGTGCTCTTCATTAATTTTGTATTTAGGTTATATTTAATCAATATTGTACTCATCTTGTGCTCTGCACTTATATGGCACAACCTCCAGGAATCTGCTCAAGATATTAATATGTGTGTGACTGCAGACCCATAGCGATGTTCCTGTTTCTTAGTTCATTTCATTTCCTGGGCTCTGAAATGGCCTAGCAAACCATTTAATACAGGGCACTTAGGTGCCTGCAATAAAATCTGATCTTCTCATGAATTCCCAGAGCCTGTAAGCAAATTAAGGTATCTGAGGTTTCTATACCTCATGCTACGCTGGGTGACTGGGTGATCACTTATTCATCTCTCTCCTGTGATTCTTACACCTCGTTCTCCAAAGTTGCTCATCAACTTTGCTTCATGTACATTAAGCTGGATACTGGAGAATGCTCATCTATCACATTTTAGAAATGGAGGCAAAGGTAAGGAAAGGAAAAACAAAAAATAGAAACATTTTGACATGTTGAAAGCATCACAGTGACTTACAACCTTTGTGAGAAGATGAAGGGATAGAGACTAAGACTAGTCATGAAAAAATAGTGAAGAACCTAAGTTACACCTGTGATCCTACTGGCACAGTTCAACACTTGACACTGATGGTTCACAATAATAATATGGAGATGACGAAGGAGTTAGTTGCAAAATGAGTTGTTCTCTGTTATTGGGGTGTCCCTATCAGGTTGTGATGTAGCATGCTTGAAAAAGACATGATTTCAAGTTTCAAGCTTTCTGTTAC
Organism: Chiloscyllium punctatum; assembly: GCF_047496795.1. Classification (NCBI taxonomy): domain Eukaryota; kingdom Metazoa; phylum Chordata; class Chondrichthyes; order Orectolobiformes; family Hemiscylliidae; genus Chiloscyllium; species Chiloscyllium punctatum. The sequence continues at coordinate 49,480,626 of NC_092745.1, read as the reverse complement.
TGTCACAAGATGCAAGCCCCATGCATAATGCTGACAGCTAAAAAAAAGTCTGTCAACCCCTTCAGCACCAGGAGCTTCTTAGAAAAAAAAACCAGCAAGGAGCCACTAAATATTTGGAACGAAATGGGAAAGAAGCAGAAGATGACTTTAAGCTAGCCTGGAACAGAACAACAAAATTGCACGGGCTTTTTTGATTGTATAAAAATGGACAGATGGTTACATTGGAAATGTTGTTTTCCTTCTATTGGATCTAGCAGAAATTATCATGAGAAAGTGGCAGAAAGAGCAAACTAATATTCTGTGTTTTCCTGGTCTGCCCAGAGTTTTGAGGTAAAAACAATGACTGCAGATGCTGGAAACCAGATTCTGGATTAGTGGTGCTGGAAGAGCACAGCAGTTCAGGCAGCATCCAAGTAGCTTCGAAATCGACGTTTCGGGCAAAAGCCCATTATTCCTGATGACGGGCTTTGGCCTGAAACGTCGATTTCGAAGCTACTTGGATGCTGCCTGAACTGCTGTGCTCTTCCAGCACCACTAATCCAGAACAGAGTTTTGAGGGCAACAGTCAGAGGAACTTAACTAGCTGGGAGGAAATAAGTCAGTTTCATGTCATGAAGTTAACATTTTGCTGTTGAGTTCCCAGAACTGTTCAAACCCCCTTTGCTTTCATTAGCATCTCATGAATCCTCACTAAAATCCCAGCCTCCTGGATTCATGTTCGTGGGGTCAATCTTCTTACCCTGAAACAGGTGACTCGTATGTTCACAATCCCATATCTCCTATATCGTAAGGACCTGGTAGGGTAAACTGCTTGTCCAGGATCTGGTGAGTACAAATCGTGTCACTCACTAACCTCCTTTTTAAACACACCAGCTCTTTCTACAAACACTCTTGGGTGGGTGAAGGGGGGCACGGTGCGCAGTGTACGGTGGGTGAAGCCTCCTCATGTCTATCAGCTCATTAGAAGTCTCAGTCATAAGAAGTTTGCCTTCTTGGTGGTGCAGGCTTGTAAGACTCAACTTAAAAGTCTAACACTACTTAAACATTTGATTAGTCTAAAAGGGAGACCTACATAATTGAAGCATTAATAGAAAGGGTAGGCAGAAAGGTGGGGCTGAGAGGGACAGAAAGGAAACATAGGAGATGGAACCAAGAAGGCGTGCCGACTGGGGCACTGAAAGCATCAGCTGCATTCATATAGCACTCAGGCCTCATCCATCGTATTCCCATCCCTGAGTGGAACTTATTTTCACTTTTAGGCTTGCCTCTACATTTAGTATCCAATCCCTCTACACCTCTGTCCGCCATGACCGGGGCCTCCAAGTCCTCCATTTCTTCCTCTCCCGACGTCCCCAACAGTACCCTTCCACCTACACTCTCATTCATTTGGCTGAACTGGTCCTCACCCTTAACAATTTCTCCTTCGAATCCTCCTACTTCCTCCAAACCAAAGGGGTAGCCATGGGCACACGTATGGGGCCCAGCTATGCCTGTCTCTTTGTTGGCTACATAGAAAAGTCCATCTTCCGTAATTACACCGGCACCACTCCCTATCTCTTCCTCCACTACATTGATGACTGCATTGGCGCCACCTCGTGCTCCCGCGAGGAGGTTGAGCAATTCATCAACTTCACTAAGGCATTCCACCCTGACCTCAAATTCACCTGGACCATCTCTGACACCTCCCTCCCCTTCCTGGACCTCTCCATCTCCATTAATGATGACCGACTTGACACTGACATTTTTTACAAACCCACCGACTCCCACAGTTACCTGGATTACACCTCTTCCCACCCTACCTCCTGCAGAAAATACTATCCCTTATTCCCAATTCCTCTGCTTCCATTGTATCTGCTCCGAGGAGAGCCAGTTCCACCACAGAACACACCAGATGGCTTCCTTCTTTAGAGACCGCAATTTCCCTTCCCACGTGGTTAAAGATGCCCTCCAATGCATCTCGTCCACATCCCGTCCCTCTGCCCTCAAACCCCATCCCTCCAACTGTAACAAGGATAGAACCCTCCTGGTGCTTACCTTCCAGCCCTACCAACCTTTGCATAAACCACATCATCCGAAGACATTTCTGTCACATCCAAATTGACCCCACCACCAGGGGTAGATTTCCTTACCCACCACTTCCGCTTTCCTCAATAACTGTTCTCGACCGTGACTACCTGGTCAGATCCATGCCCCCCCCCCCACCCCAACAAACCATCCTCCCTTCCTGGGACCCTCCCCTGCCACTGCAGGAACTGTAAAACCTGTGCCCACACCTCCTCCCTCACCTCTATCCAAGGCCCTAAAGGAGCCTTCCACATCCATCAAAGTTTTACCTGCACATCCACCAATATCATTTATTGGTGGATGTTGCTCCTGATGCGGTCTCCTCTACATTGGGGAGACTGGACGTCTCCTAGCAGAGCGCTTTAGGGAACATCTCTGGGACACCCACACCAATCAACCCCGGCACCCTGTGGCGCAACATTCCAACTTCCCTCCCACTCTGCCGAGGACATGCAGGTCCTCGGCCTCCTCCACCACCTCTCCGTCACCACCCATCGCCTGGAGGAAGAAGTTCTCATCTTCCACATCAGAATACTTCAACCCCAGGGCATCAATGAAACACTGGAGTTCCAAGACTGGAATTGCAATAAACTCTTGAGATTCCAGATTGAGGTAGAGTAACATTCTGCTGCTGCTGGTGGCTCATGGATGTTTGACTTGGTGCTACTAAATCTGTCCACTTTATCAAAGCGGTAATGCCATTTAACACAATGGAGAATATCTCAGTGTGAAATTGAGACATCGTTTTTCACTGTGCAGTTGCCGCTTCTATAAAAACTGCTATGACCTTTACCCTTGCAACAGGTAGATTGGTGAAGGTAAGGTCTAGTCAATTTTTCCTTCTTGTTGATCCCCTCACAAGATGTTGCAGGCCCAATCAGACAGATGCATTCATCGCAGTTCAACCACCTTTGTCAGTAGTGGTGCTACCGAGCTAGTCTTGATATTGGACATTGAAGTCCCCAAACAAGAGTACATCTGTATCATTGATGCCTTCAGTCACTTTCCCAAGTGAAGTTCAACATGCATGAGGATGAGCTCATCAGTTGAGGAAGGGTGATATATGGAAATCAGCAGGACGTTTCTTGTTTATGTTTGACATGATGTCATGTGATCTGGTTTCAATGCTAATGGCAACCAGAACCACTCCATCCCTCCTTTCTCTCCATTGCAATGTTATCACCTTTACTGAGTCTATTCCAAAGGACATGTTTTGGTTTTTGAGGCAACTTTTTATGTTTTCAAGGTTCATGTTTCATTCTCTTAAACTCCTGATTTAGACAACATAATTACCAAGGAACATTATCTTCTGTATTTGTGTGGACTTTTGGGTCTTGTTTTTTTTTTATAGAGTTAGATAAAATAGCACAAGTACTAATGGTGTACCACAAGGATCAGTGGTGGGTTCCCCGCCTTTTGTCATTTATATAAATGATTTGGATATGAACACAGGCGGTATGGTTAGTAAGTTTATAAAACACCAAAATTGGAGATATAGTGGACAACTAAGAAGGTTACTTCAGATTACAACAGGATGTTGAGCAGATGGGCCAATGGGCTGAGGAATGACAGATGGAGTTTAATTTAGGCAAATGTGGGGTTCTACATTTTGGAAAAGCAAATCAGAGAAGGACTCATACACTTAATGGTTAGATCATAGGAAATGTTGCTGAACAAAGAGATCTTGGAGTGCAGATTCATAGTTCCTTGAAAGTAGAGTTGAAAGTAGATAGGATAGTGAAGAAGGCTTATGGAATGCTATCCTTAATTGGTCAGAGTGTTGAGTGTAGGGGTTGGGATGTCATGTTACAATTATATAGGACACTTTTGGAATATTGTGTGCAATTCTGGTCTCCTTTCTATCAGAGGATATTGTGAAACTTTTGAAAGGATTCAGAAAAGATTTGAGCTATAGGGAGAGGTGGAATAGGCTGTTTTTCCTGGAGCATTGGAGGCTGAGGAGGTTTATAGAAGTTTATAAAATCATGAGGGGCATGGATACAATAAACAGACAAGGTCTTTTCCTTGGGTGGGGGAGTCCAGAACTGGAGGGCACAGGTTCAGGGTGAGATAGGAAAGATATAAAAGTGACCCAAGTGGCAACCTTTTCATGCGGAGGGTGTTGTGTGTATGGAATGAACTACCAGAAGGAGTGTTGGAGGCTGGTACGATTGCAACATTTAAAAGGCAACTGGATGGGTATATGAATAGGAAGGGTTTGGAGGGATATGGGCCAAGTGCTGGCAAATGGGACTAAATTAGGTTAGCATACCTGGTCAGCATGGACTGGTTGGACCAAAGGGTCTGTTTCTGTGCTCAACACCTCTATTACTCTATGACTCTACTAATACAGATATCATGTGTATTATGACTTATTTTCAAACTTACAATCTATGCATATAATATTTTTAATAATATGTTATAGATAAATCTTCTATTCTCTGCATCTTTTGATACATGCTGGGTAACGGTGAGACAATTAGGGTAGCTGAGACCTTAGTTACTTTTATGTATGGAGACACAGGATATGCTCTATACCTTTTAATACATTCACCAAAAGAAATGGTTAAATGCATTCCTACATTAAAAAAAGAGACTGAAGCATTAGTACTGATTTTCCAGAAATTATTATTTCTGTTATGAGGAAGTTCTATTTTTTGTAAATAGCTTTTTAAATGCATTCATAAAATATTGATTGTAGAATGCAGACTGACATCTAACTGAGCAATTTGCTGATATCCTCTTCTTTGTATCCTGTGTCTCCATACATAAAAGTAATTAAGGTCTTAGCCACACTGATTGCCTCGCCTTTACCCAGGAAGTTTCATCTCTTGTCAACATGTTGAGTAATATGATTAGCTCATGCACAAGCAGAGCTTGTGTCTGCATCCTATCTATAGTAAAGCATCACAAAACATGTAACACCTGCCCATTCACATCCTCCCTCCACACTGCCCAAGGCCCCAAACAAACCTTTCAGGTGAAACAGCATCTGACGTGCCCTTCCTTCAATCTAGTCTATTGTATTTACTGCTCACAATGCGATCTCCTCTACATCACTGATATCAAACATAGACGGGATGTGTGGAACACATCCATTCTCTCTGCAAGAATGACCCTGGCATTCTAGCTGCTTGCGATTTCAATAAACCTCTAAGTGCCCATGTGAAAATTTCAGTCCTTGGTCTGATACAATGTTCCAATGAAGCTCAACACAAGCTGGACGAACAACAAATTATTGTCCACTTAGGCATTTGACAACCTCTAGGACTCAATATTTTAAGTCCCGCAGCTTCCGAGTATAAATTCTGTAATCCACTCGTCTTATACCTCCCACCTTTCCCTGGCCTTGTCTTGTTTGTGTTTTCTTGGCTTTGCTCTCAGCAGAGTGGACTTATTTTCTTCTTTTCACTGCTAACATTTGCATCTATTTTACATCTCTGTCATTCATTTATTGTCACTATTGCTGCCTTTGTCTTTTGACCTGAGAACCCTATAAAAAGGGTCCAGAAGGAAAGTCATAGGGGACACAAAATATTAACTCTGTTTCTCTCTCCACAGAAACTGCCAGACATACTGAGTTTCTGCAACATTTTCTGTTTTCGTTTCATATTTCCAGTAGTCCCAGTTTTTGCTTTTACCACAGCACAGTGCTATGGTTCAGGGAGTAATCAAGAATCTACCTTTGGGCAAAGAACTTGAGGAAAAAGCAAAATCATCTGTGTTTTTATTATTATTGCAGCAAATTAACTAACATTAGAGGTTTCAATTTCTAATTCATTATTTCATGACAATATTTTTCTTGCACTAATGCAATCACTCATGCAGTGGGATCATGTAAGTAATTGGTGAAATTATTATGATGTTAAAGTCAATGAAATTCTTTTCTAATATTCTGATTGTTAAATGAGGACTTGTTAGTCCAATTTGTTCTCTGAAGTGAACCAAGATTGGAGTCTATGCAGATATTTCCTGTGATGTTCTGGCTTATTGGCAGGCAGCTTAATCATTTATCAAATATTGTGCGTGGTTTCCAAAATATCTTTAACATATTAATGGCAGGAATAACAATTTCCAGTTGTTATTCTGCAGGCGAAAACTGGTTGTAGCAAAGGGAGGAAAGGTGAGGATGTTTGACTCAGCAAAAGATTCAAAACAGTTCCCACATATCTTGCCGAATTGTATTTACCCTTCGAAAAGCATGTGTGCAGCAAACAGAAAACATTTCAGCTCATGAATTACTGATGAGGTCACACACATACACTCTCAGTCTCACTCACACTCTCACTCTCTTACTCTTACTCACACTCACTCTCTCTCTCTCTCTCTCTCTCTCTCTCAGTCACACACACTCACATCCTAATTGTTAACTAATCGGTGCAGGTGCCACAATGTTTGGTAACTTCAGCAAGAAAAATGAATCACCGCCAATAAAGTTGTACTCTGCTATGTGATTCCCAGAATTATATTTCTGTTGTTGAGACAGTATTTAACCTAACGAAACCCAGTTTTGTTATGCAGGATAGGGTTGGCCAAAGTGCACTGGGGAAAGGATGCATTTTGAAACGGTGGTTTTGAAAAACAAGAAAGGTGCAACGCCAGTATTTGTATCTTGAGCTCATGGAGAAAGTCCCAGAATAAATGTACTGCACTGTGGTTAATGGCTCGTACAGCTAGAAGTGGAGAACTGACAGGACTTTGGTTTCAGTCAATATTACTACAGATAGGAAAATAACCAGTTGAAGGGGAGGAGAATGACAACAAGCAAGAACCGTGCAGTACAAAGTGCATTCCTGGTGTCAGTGAAGAAATTCTCATCAATAGGCTGCTTCCATTCCTTTCAAAGAATAGAGGTGTCCATGCAGGGCACGACATGTTGTCAGAATACCCGATGAACATTTGCCAAAGCAACTCTGCTTTCGTGAGTTAAATGAACCTGTTTTTGTTGGTTCATTATTGAAGATGTTGAGGCAAGCATCTTTCTAATTAACTTTTGTTCATGTGTTCGAGCATGAGGTCAGAGTCACTGCGGCTTTTCTTTAATGTACCTCATTCCCATGTGTCTATGGCATCATCATGATGAAGCTCTGTACGTACATGCTCATTGAAGAGTTAGTTAACATTTTACTCTACAGTTAAGGGAAAACTTCACAGGAAGTCTAAAACGTAAACACTTCAAGGACATCTTGAAAGCCTCACCAAAGAGTTTCAGAGCTTCAACATTGTTTCTGAGACATGAGAAATCACTACACAGTATAATCAACATGGTGCAGTCTTATCCACAAAGACACCCCGTCCTCTGAATAGAATAGAGGCCAACAGGAAATTTCAGCCTTGCAAGTCCAGAGTAACAAACATATCCTCTGCACTAGTGGTACATGTATCCAAGATGCAGCAGAGATTTTCATGATCAAACTGGACTTAGCTCAATTAATCCTAATAGATGTTGTGGTCATCTTTACCTTTGAAGGAGCATTCTAAGTGACTTTCTTGTGCCGAGATCTAGCCCAGTTATTTCCCTGACAATGAAATTGTGCGATCCTTTGAGTCTATTTATCTATTTTAATGAATGTTACCTGAGAGTTGAATCAGGTGTCCAGCAGGTTTATTTGGAAGCACTAGCTTTTTGAGCACTGCTCCTTCATCAGGTAGCTTTGGAAGAGGATCATAAGGCACAGAATTTATAGCAAAAGATCACAGTGACATGCAACTGAAATGATATAATTGAACAATCCTAGGTTGCTGTTAAGTTTTTCATCTTTTGGAATGGTTTGCAGTTTTCGATTCATTGATATGTAAATCCCAGAACTTCTTTTAAGTCACATTCTAAAAATAACGTAAGGTTTTATAAAAAGAAGGTGGCATCTCAGCTCAGACATTGAATTAAAGGCGTAAGGTTAGTGTCTGTCTATATCCCAACCTTGAGACAGACTGGTTCTATTTCCAAAGTAGGAATTTATAAAATGTTACATGGATTGACTGCCTGCAGATTGTGTACTTTTTGAGCAAAATAGAATGCATCTGCAAATGTGATTGTGCGAATGAAAATTCAACCCACAGACTTATATGTGTGCTTGTGTCCATGTGAGAGAGTGTGAGTATGTGTGTGTGTATGTGTGTGTGTGTGTGTGTGTGTGTGTGTGTGTGTATGCGTGAGAGATTGTATAGTGTAGTGGGGTCACCCAAGGACCCAGGTGAGGCTATCCTCATGGGTTCCGAACTTGGCTATCAGCGTCTGCTCGGCCACTCTGCGGAGAGCTGAGATGTCACCTTTTTTTCATGAAACCTTAAGTTATTTTGAGAATGTGACTTAAAAGAAGTTCTGGAATTTACCTATTGATGAACCGAAACCTGCAACCCATTCTAAAAGATGAAAGACTTAACAGCGATCTAGGTTTATTCAATATATCATTTCAATTGCATAACACTGAAATCTTTTGCTATAAATTCTGTGTCTTATGATCCTCTTCCAAAGCTACCTGATGAAGAAGCAATGCTCTGAAAGCTAGTGTTTCTAAATAAACCTATTGGACTATAAGCTGGTGTTGTGTGAGTTTTAACTTTGTCCACACTAGTCCAACATCGGCACCTCCACCTCATAATCTACAACCTCAGTTACGCTGTGGAAATGATTTCACCTTATAATTCTGAACATGCCCATAAACCCTACCATGACAGATGAGAACAAATAACAAATTACTGCCAATACTGGGAAACTGAAATATGAACCAGAGGGGGTGGAGAAAAAGTAGAAATAAAATTACCATTTTCACACATTATTATTGGCTCAGACATTTTGGAGAATGTCCTTTCTCTTTCAAATAGCGCAATAGAATCTTTTACATAGAGCAGAGGCAAATGTCAGTTTAATATTTGTTCCGATAGACTGGACAATTCAATAGCACAGCAGACCATCAGAACTGCAATATGGTCATCAGTCTGGATGAGGTGCTTACCTTGAATTTAAGACCTTCTGACACAGAGAGAAGATTGTTATTCACTGATTCGGAGCTGACACTATGTTTAGCTTGGAGAACAACAAAAACAAAGATATCACGTTGTTTCAAATTCAAGATGTTATTGTAACAGGAGCAGACCATTCAGCCCCTTGAGCCTGTCACAGCTGATCATGGCTGATCGGTGGCCTAACTGCATATACTGTACCTTCTTTCGGCCCATATCCCTTAATCCCTTTACTTAATAAAAGATTACCTATTTCACATTTAAAATTAACAACTAATGCTGCACCTGCTATCATGTGTGCAAGAACATCTCCCACCTTTGGTGTGTCAAAGTGCTTCCTAACATCTCTCCTAAATCTCAGAATATGCCTCCTAGTTCTAGAATGCTCAACCAGTGGAGATCGTTTATCTTTATCTACCCTGTCCATTCCTGTTAATATCTTCCAATCAATTTTCCTTCTAAATCTAGAGAAAATAGGTCTAATTTATGAAATCTCTCTATGTAACATAACCTCTGAGATCTAGGTAGAATTCTTGTAAACCTCCATTGTACTCCCTCCAAGGCCAATATATCCTGCAAAGGTACAGTCCCCAGATCTGCTCACAGTACTCCAAGTGGGGTCTAATCAAGGATTTGTATAACTGAAGCACAATGTCTGCATCCTTGTATTCCAGTCCTCCAGTTATAAAGGCCAGCAGTCCATTAACATACTTGATTAAATTCTGCACATGTTTGTGACATTTTAAATATCCATACACCTAAACACGCCCAAATCTGTTTGGACATCCACTATATTTAAATCTATTCCATCTATGAAGTACCCTGAACTATCCTTTCTCAGTCCAAAATGGATAACCTCACGCTTAGGGTCATCAGAACATAGCATTGGACAGCATGGAAACAAACCCTTCAATCCAACTCATCCATGCTGACCTGATGTTATAACTTAATCTACTGCCATTTGCCAGCGTTTGGCTCAGATCCCTCTAAACCCTTCCTATTCATTTACCCATCCAGATGCCTTTTAAAGTTGCAATTTACCAATCTCTACCACTTCCTCTGGCAGCTCACTCCATACACCACCTTCTGTGTGAAAACGTTACTCCTCAGGTCTACTTTATACTTTTCCTCTCTCACCTTAAACCTGTCCCCTCTAGTTTTAGACTCTCCTACCTAAGGAAAAGATCTTGGATATTCACCCCAACCATGCCCCTCATGATTTTATGATGCTCGATAAGGTCACCCCTCAGCCTCCAACGCTCGAGGGAAAATAGCCCCAGCTTAATCAGCCTCTCCCTGTAGCTCAAACCCTCCAAACCTGGCAACATCCCAGTAAATCTTTTCTGCACCTTTCAATTTTAACAACATCTTGCTAAAGGAGGGAGACCAGAATTGAACTCAGTGTTCCAAAAGTGGTCTAACCTGCTTACATTGAACTCCACCCGCCACTGATTTGCCCATTCACTTTGTCTGTCAATATCCCTTTGTAATTTTGTGTTTTCACTGCCTACAATGCTGCCTAACTTTGTGTCATCAGCAAACGTGGATAAATGACTTTCTTTACCATTATCCAGGTCATTATTGATAATTTGAATAATCGAGTCCTAACACAGATCCTTGTGGGACACCACTAGTCACACTCTGCCAATCTGAGTCCCAGTTGAATCTCTTTTATGGAAATATGGCTTTTTTCCTTAGTCAAGGTACTGGAAGATAAAATCAGACAATAGTATCGTGGATGGCAATAACTTAGAATTAAGCCTGTTCGGCCATCATGTTTGTTCTATTGTACTCATTGCAAGAGTACTCCATACGCTGTTCTGTTTGCTCTCACCCACTCTACTTCACATACCTGTTGACTCGTTCCTTTATTCATGCTCTTTTCCTGTGGCAAAACTTTCCATGATCTAACAACCCTCTGTGTAAGTATGTTTTTCCTTAACTTTTCTCTGCATATACACATTTTCATCTGAACCCAGAATGTCTCTAGCCCAGCTATTGCAGGACAGTTCTACAGTCATCTATCTGTGTGAATGCTCCTATTACATTCATGACCTTTGGATCATGTGTACTGCATGTGTCTAATGTTAGGCTGAGGTCAGAGAGCTCAGTTACAGTACTATTCAGTTTAAGATGAGTTGTGTTGCAGGTGAGACCCAGGCTAACAGTGATGGATGGTAAGATTACTCCAAATTTCTACTAATTGTGGTCAATTACTTGTGTCTATTTTTCTGTCCTAACCAACCCATGAAGAAAAATGTCCTCTTCATGTTTTATTAAAGTTTATTTCCATTGAATAATTTAAGCATTTGCAAACTTCTAGATAGAAAAATAAACTGATTAATAATGAATTTGCTTTAATGTCATGGCATCATGAGAAACTGCAATATTAACTTATATGTAGTAAATATTTTATGAGGGAGAACTCAACCTCTTTCTCTTAACAAAATGATCAAAACTGCACACGCTGGAAACATAATGATAAACCTTGGAAGTGTTAACAAAGACTCAAATTGGGTCAGTCAGCAGGTTACTTACAGAATCATGAGCATCAGGACCTATCCTATCATCTCTCCTCGCGTTTATCAATGTAGGTTTAAATGTATTTTTCTTTGTGATTCTTTTTCTTCAACCAGCAGTTTTGCTCTGTTGTCTTCATCAAAATCCTCCATAAGTTAACTATCCCACTTGCCTTCCTTGCTTGTACAAAAATGCTTGGTTAGAGACAGAAAAAACTGCAGTTGGGGATTTGCCTTACAACTATAGCTACTCCCCATTGTACAGGTGCTAAACCGACACTGCAGGCACTCTGACTTTAATGTCCTTCCTATTGTGGGGCCCAAAGTGCATACAATATTTGAATTGTAGAAGAACCAATATTTGCATTATAAACGGATGTTAATTTTCCACTGGTTAGACAAGTGGGTGGCACAAAGAATGGGTATAGACAAGAATGGGTTACATGCTTGGTACACTCCAGATGGAGAATGACAAAATCTTGATACAAGTGATACACTTTGTAGTTCAGCCCATTGATTTTGGGGATGGAGAACTTAGATTACAAGAAATGAGTAGATAGACTTGGTTAATATCCAATGGACAGGGAATGATGAGAATATTTGGTGAGATGTTTAAATTTATGAAGTGATTTGATAGCATGAAGCAGTAAAGAATGGTTGGGGAGTCTTGGTACTGAGTCAGCAACAAATAGTGATACTTGTAAAATTATCACTAAGAAAGTGCAGAGAAAAAGTTAAGGAAAAACATACTTACACAGAGGGTTGTTATATCATGGCAAGTTTTGCCACAGGAAAAGAGCATGAGTAAAGGAACGAGTCAACAGGTATGTGAAGTAGAGTGGGTGAGAGCAAACAGAACAGCGTATGGAGTACTCTTGCAATGAGCTAGAACAAACATGATGGCCAAACAGGCTTAATTCTAAGTTATTGCCATCCACGATACTATTGTCTGATTTTATCTTCCAGTACCTTAACTAAGGACAAAAGCCATATTTCCATAAAAGAGATTCAACTGGGACTCAGATTGGCAGAGTGTGACTAGTGGTGTCCCACAAGGATCTGTGTTAGGACTCGATTATTCAAATTATCAATAATGACCTGGATAATGGTAAAGAAAGTCTTTTATTCACGTTTGCTGATGACACAAAGTTAGGCAGCATTGTAGGCAGTGAAAACACAAAATTACAAAGGGATATTGACAGACGAAGTGAATGGGCAAATCAGTGGCGGGTGGAGTTCAATGTAAGCAGGTTAGACCACTTTTGGAACACTGAGTTCAATTCTGGTCTCCCTCCTTTAGCAAGATGTTGTTAAAATTGAAAGGTGCAGAAAAGATTTACTGGGATGTTGCCAGGTTTGGAGGGTTTGAGCTACAGGGAGAGGCTGATTAAGCTGGGGCTATTTTCCCTCGAGCGTTGGAGGCTGAGGGGTGACCTTATCGAGCATCATAAAATCATGAGGGGCATGGATGGGGTGAATATCCAAGATCTTTTCCTTAGGTAGGAGAGTCTAAAACTAGAGGGGACAGGTTTAAGGTGAGAGAGGAAAAGTATAAAGTAGACCTGAGGAGTAACGTTTTCACACAGAAGGTGGTGTATGGAGTGAGCTGCCAGAGGAAGTGGTAGAGATTGGTAAATTGCAACTTTAAAAGGCATCTAGATGGGTAAATGAATAGGAAGGGTTTAGAGGGATGTGAGCCAAACGCTGGCAAATGGGAGTAGATTAAGTTATAACATCAGGTCAGCATGGATGAGTTGGATTGAAGGGTCTGTTTCCATGCTGTCCAACGCTATGATCTGATGACCCTAAGCGTGAGGTTATCCATTTTGGACTGAGAAAGGATAGTTCAGGGTACTTCATAGATGGAATAGATTTAAATATAGTGGATGTCCAAACAGATTTGGGGGTGTTTAGGTGCATGGATATTTAAAATGTCACAAACATGTGCAGAATTTAATCAAGTATGTTAATGGACTGCTGGCCTTTATAACTGGAGGATTGGAATACAAGGATGCAGACATTGTGCTTCAGTTATACAAATCCTTGATTAGACCCCACTTGGAGTACTGTGAGCAGATCTGGGGACTGCACCTTTGCAGGATATATTGGCCTTGGAGGGAGTACAATGGAGGTTTACAAGAATTCTACCTAGATCTCAGAGGTTATGTTACATAGAGAGATTTCATAAATTAGACCTATTTTCTCTAGATTTAGAAGGAAAATTGATTGGAAGATATTAACAGGAATGGACAGGGTAGATAAAGATAAACGATCTCCACTGGTTGAGCATTCTAGAACTAGGGGGCATATTCTGAGATTTAGGAGAGATGTTAGGAAGCACTTTGACATACCAAAGGTGGGAGATGTTCTTGCACACATGGTAGCAGGTGCAGCATTAGTTGTTAATTTTAAATGTGAAATAGGTAATCTTTTATTAAGTAAAGGGATTAAGGGATATGGGCCGAAAGAAGGTACAGTATATGCAGTTAGGCCACCGATCAGCCATGATCAGCTGTGACAGGCTCAAGGGGCTGAATGGTCTGCTCCTGTTACAATAACATCTTGAATTTGAAACAACGTGATATCTTTGTTTTTGTTGTTCTCCAAGCTAAACATAGTGTCAGCTCCGAATCAGTGAATAACAATCTTCTCTCTGTGTCAGAAGGTCTTAAATTCAAGGTAAGCACCTCATCCAGACTGATGACCATATTGCAGTTCTGATGGTCTGCTGTGCTATTGAATTGTCCTGTCTATTGGAACAAATATTAAACTGACATTTGCCTCTGCTCTATGTAAAAGATTCTATTGCGCTATTTGAAAGAGAAAGGACATTCTCCAAAATGTCTGAGCCAATAATTATTGCTTAACCAATGTCAATCCAAACAGATTATCTATTAATTGTCAGGTTGTTGTTTGTGAGAGCGAGCTGCATGCTAATTGATTGCCACAATTTCTACATAAGTGACTACATTTCAAAAGTGTTTCATTGGTCAAAAAGTGCTTTGTGATATCCTAAGGTTGGAGCCAGTTATATATAAATACAAGTGCCTCGTTACTTTTATGCAAGATACTCCAAAGATGCAAAGAGCATACAGCATGCTCACACTGATATTTCTAAATGTCATCTGTTACAAATACTGGTCTGTGTAAGACAGGCATGCTTTAAACCATCTCTTTTACTTTAAAGACAGGACAAAGTACTCCAGGCGAACTCTGTGTAGAGATAGGCCTGTGTGATCTGGTTGCCATGAAGGAGAAACTCGAATAGAAATCTACTGAAACATCAAGACAGCTTGTAGACTCATAGTTGCTGCTTTTCAAAACAAGGAGGGAAAATGAGGGAGAAAGAGAAGATACTGCTGTGAAGCAAAGGGGGGAAGACTGTTTTGTGTTTACAAAAGTAGGATGCTTGATAGATTTGGATATAAACATGAAAGAACATAACTAACCTCACATTTGGAGGTTTCATAGAATCACTACAATGTGGAAGCAGGCCATTTGGCCCATGAAGTCCACATTGATCCTCTGAAGGACATCTCACTCAGACCCATCGTGTTCACCATGTCCCTTTAACCCCCATGGCAAATCAACCTAGCCTACACATCCCTGGACACTACAGGCAATTTAGCATGGCCAATCTAACTGGTCTACACTTATTTGGACTGTGGGAGGAAACCAGAACACCTAGAGGAAACACAGCCAGACATGGAAGGGTTGTGCAAATGTCACACAGACAGTCAACCAAGGGTGGAATCGAACCCAGGTCCCTAACATTGTGATAAAAGCAAATTACTGCAGATGCTGGAATCTGAAACCAAAAGAGAAAATGCTGGAAAATCTCAGGTCTGGCAGCATCTGTAAGGAGAGAAAAGAGCTGACGTTTCGAGTCTAACTGACCCTTTGTCAAAGCTAGAAAAAAGGGAGAAATAGGGAGGTATTTATACTAGGCTGAGAGAAGGTGAGTCATGGCTCCAGAAGCAAAGATAGCAATAAAGAGGTAATAATGACAGTGCAGAGAGAGAGATTATAGGGAGATTAGGAGCTGTGGATGACCAAGGCTGAAACCATTGCTATGTGACAGAATATGTGGGGGATGGGGGGCAGTGAAGCAGAGGCAAAATGGAAAACGGGGAGAAGGGTAGCAAAGGGGGAAGAGGAGGTTTTAGCTTTGACAAAGGGTCAGTTAGAACTCGAAATGTCAGCTCTTTTCTCTCCTTACAGATGCTTCCAAACCTGCTGAGATTTTCCAGCATTTTCTCTTTTGGTCCCTAACATTGTGAGGCAATAGTGCTAAGCACTGAGCCACCATGCAGCTTCAATTCATTTTTCATGTTTCATCATTCATTTAGGGTGGAGGGAGTCACTGAGGTGGGCCCTGCTGGTGAAATTGAGAGTCAAATTGAGTGAAATGACTTTTGAACAATACTGAAAGTTTTGGTCGATCATGGCAGGGAGACGTGAGTCATCTGGAGAGCCAAAATATCTTTCAATTTGTTCTTGTAATAGCACACATTTGCTGGAAGTGTGGTGCACAGCAAAAAAAGGTTTAAGATGCAGCTCAGTTCCGTTAATATTTAATATGATGGCAATAGTCCAATAGGGCTAACACAATAGGCAATTGTGCTTGCAATATTGTTTGCAAGTGATGTTGAACCAAGTTGATTTTAGTTTGTTTCTTACAGTTAAATACTTAAAGTGAGAAATCTCATCCTTTGGTAATGCCTGCCATCACTGGGAAATTCATGTCTTTTCAAATTATTAATCTTTATGAAGATGATAACACACAGAAAACACAAAAAAAACAATAGTGTAAAGTTGGGGAGGGTGGGGTTTTGGACTAGAGTGGGAAGGATACAATTCCTCAGTGTTTGTTTTTATAAAATTATTGTTGATCAGAACTAGATGAGAACACTGTAATTCAAAATCTACATAATAATAATTCAATTCCAGATTGAAGAAGGGCTCAGAGGGAGGAGAAATGGGAAGTGGAACCAATACTAATTGATATTCAGGCAGAATGGAAAGAATGAATTATAACACAAGAAGGAAGATAGAATCACAATCAGTGATTCTTGTCACAGCATACTGTGTACCTTTAGAAGGTAAGCAGCTAAAAAGTACAATAGTTTGCACTTCCCTGTTTGTTTTTCATCTATTTGCTCTCACTGATCTGTTTAAGTTTGCTGTTTAAACATTCATGCTGTTTCACTAAAAGTAATTTTTAAACACATGTTCACAACTGATCGACAAAGCAATTTTAATACAATGAATGGAAGATCCTCCGCTATGAACTAATTGCTAGTCACTAGGTGACATTTGACCATTGTCTATATTCCCTACAGCCATCAGTAAAGAATTAAACATACCTCAGAATTGCAGAATTGTTACAACAAAGGAGACCAGTGGTCCATCGCTTTGACTGATCAAAATAAGGTTCATGATTGACTTAACCGTTCGCTACCACATCAAGCAAGGGGGGGGGGGGGGGCTCATTTTTCACATCTAAACTAACCTCTATTTCAGGATTTTGCTGGAGAGCAATGATAATCCCCAGCTTCATTTTTGCAACCAAGCATCACCTGAAAGCACCTTCCCCTGCCTGAACCATCACCACATTCAATAACAAATTCAAAGCCCTTCTGGAGTCCTTTGTCACTGAGATTAGGCCATCTGTGTAATTGCTGCTGACATTTACCTAACCCCCTGGATCCATAAGGCACACTGGCAATGTGAAGGTGGCACACCCACAGTGTGAGATTGGCACACTGGCAGTTGTGAGACCAGCTCTCTGGCAATGTGGGATATGCACACCAGCAGTATAAGGGCAGATCTCTGGCAATGTGGGATCTGAACACTGACAGTGTGAGACCAGATCTCTGGCAAGAACAAAGAACAAAAAAAATTTACAGTCCAGGAACAGGCCCTTCAGCCCTCCGAGCCCGAGCCGATCCAAATGTAATGTCTAAACCTGTCGGTCAATTCCTAAGCATCTGTATCCCTCTGCTCCCCACCTACTCATGCATTTATCCAGATGCATCTTAAATGAATCTACCATGCCTGCCTCAACTACCTCTGCTGACAATGTGTTCCAAATGCCCACCACCCTCTGTGTGAAGTACTTGCCGCGTGTATCCCCATTAAACTTTCCACCTCTCACCTTGAAAGCGTGATCTCTCCTTCACCCTGGGAAATAGCTTGTCTCTATCCACCCTGTCTATACCCTTCATGATTTTGTAAACCTCAATCAGGTCCCCCCTCAATCTCCTTTTTTCTAATGAAAATAAACCTAACCTACTCAACCTCGCTTCATAGCTAGCACCTTCCATACCAGGCAACATCCTTGTAAACCTTCTCTGCACCCTCTCCAAAGTGTCCACATCCTTTTGATAATGTGGCGACCAGAACTGTACACAGTATTCTAAATGCAGCCGAACCAATGTCTTGTACAATGTCAACATGACTTGCCAGCTCTTATACTCAATACCCCATCCAATGAAGGCAAGCACACTATATGCCTTCTTGACCACTCTATCCACCTGTGCAGCAACCTTCAGGGTACAATGGACCTGTACTCCCAAATCTCTCTGCCCATCAACTTTTCCCAAGGCTCTTCCATTCATTGTATAATTCACTCTAGAATTAATCTTGCCTAAATGCATCATCTCACATTTGTCTGGATTGAAATCCATCTGCTACTTTTCAGCCCAACTCTCCAGTCTATCTATATCCTCCTGCATTCTCTGACAGTTCCTTATGCTTTCTTCTACTCCACCAATCTTTGTGTCATCTGCAAACTTGCTGATCATACCAACATTACCCTCTTCCAAATCATTTATGTATATTACAAACAACAGAGGCCCCAACACTGACCCCTGTGGAACACCACTGGTCACCTTTCTCCATTTCGAGAAACTCCCTTCAACTATTACTTTCTGTCTCCTGTTGCTCAACCAGTTTCTTTATCCACCTAGCTAGAACACCCTGCACACCATATGACTTCACTTTCTCCATTAGTCTACCATGGGGAACCTTATCAAATGCCTTACTAAAGTCCATGTATATGACATCTATAACCTTTCCTTCATCTATCAACTTGGTCACTTCCTCAAAGAACTCTATTAAGTTGGTAAGGCACAATCTCCCCTGCACAAAACCATGTTGCCTATCACTGATAAGCCCATTCTTTTCTAAATATAGATAGATCCTATCACTCAGTACCTTCTCCAGCAACATTCCCACCACTGACGTCAGGCTCACTGGTCTGTAGTTACCCGGAATATCCCTACTACCCTTCTTGTGTAGGGGGACAACATAAGCTACCCTCCAGTCCTTCGGCACCTCACCTGTGTTTAAGGATGCCACAAAGATATCTATCTAGGCCCTGGCTATTTCCACTCTCATCTCCCTCAGCAACCTGGGATAGATCCCATCCGGTCCTGGGGATTTGTTCACCTTAATAACCTCTAGCCTACCCAACACATCTTCCCTACTAATTTCAACATGATCTAGACTAATCAAACTTCTATCTCTAATCTCAACATTCATCATCTTCCTCTCCTCTGTGAACGCTGATGCAAAGTAATCATTCAGAATCTCACCCATTCTCTCAGGTTCAGCACACAGCGTTCCTTCATTATCCTTTAGTTGACCAATCCTTTCTCTAGTTACCTGCTTGCTTCTTATATAAGAATAAAATGCTTTGGGATTCTACTTAATTCTGCTTGCTAAAGCTATTTCATGACCCCTTTTAGCCCGCTTGATTCCTCATTTAACACTTGTCCTACTCTTCCAATATTCTTCCAGGGCCAGTTCTGTTCTTAGCTGCCTAGACCTTATGTACGCTTCCCTTTTCCTCTTGGCTTGTCGTACAATTTCTCCTGTCATCCATGGTTCACGAATCTTGCCCTATCCTTTGCCTTCAACGGGACATGCCTATCCTGCACTACCGTTAACCTATCTTTGAAAGCCTCCCACATCTCAAAGGTGGAACTTCCCTTCAAATAGCTGTGTCCAATCCACATTCCCGAGCTCCTGCCTAATTTTGATATAATTGGCCTTGGCCCAGTTTAGCACTCTTCCCTTAGGACCACTCTCTTCTTTATCTATAACTATTCTAAAACTTACAGAATTGTGGGTCACTGTTCCCAAAGAAATCCCCCACTGCAACTTCTACCACCTGTCCTGGCTCATTTGCCCAGTACCAGGTCCAATATGGCCCCTTCCCTCGTCGGACTATTGACATACTGCTCTAGAAACCTCTCCTGGATGCTTCTTACAAATTCTACCCCATCCAGATCTCTAACATTAAGTGTATCCCAGTCAATGTTGGGAAAATTAAAATCTCCCATCACCACTATCCCATTGCCTCTACATCTTTCTATAATCTGTTTACCTATTTGTTCTTCTACCTCACGCTCACTGTTGGGAGGCCTGTAATACAGCCCCAACAATGTAACTGCACCCTTATTTCTCAGCTCCACCCATAATGCTCAAGCTCTCCAAAGTGACCTCCTTTAGCACAGCTGTGATATCATCCCTGACTAGCAATGCAACTCCATCCCCCCTTTTACTTCCCTCCCTGTCCTGTCTGAAGCGTCTATATCCTGGAACAGTTAATTGCCAATCATTATGCCCTTCCTTCAACCAAGTCTCTGTGATTGCAATAACATCATACTCCCAGGCACCAATCCAAGCCTTACCCACTATACTCTATGCATTAAAGTAGATGCATTTCATGCCGCCAGTTTGTTTGCGTTCATCAGCTGTCTGCCTACTCTTCCCCTTATTAATGTTATCTTCATAATTCTTACAGTCTCCAGTCTCCACCTCGCTGCCTACTTGTTTTCTCTTCTGGTTTCCGGCCCCCTGCCACATTAGTTTAAAACCTCCCCAACAGCAGTGGCAAAAACTCCCCCAAGGACATTGGTTCTGGTCTGGTTCAGATATAGACCGTCCATTTTGTGATAGTTCTACCTTCCCCAGAACCAGTCCCAATGTCGAATAAATCTGAACCCCTCCCTCCTACACCATCTCTCAAGCCACGTGTTCATCCTGCCTACTTTTTCATTTCTACACTGGCTAGCATGTGACACTGGTAGTAATCCCAAGATCACTACCTTTGAGGTTCTTCTCTTTAACTTCTCTCCTAGCTCCCTGAATTCTTCTTTCAGGACCTCATCTCGCTTTCTACTTATATCGTTGGTGCCTATATGCACCGAGACAACTGGCTATTCACCCTCACCTTTTAGAATGTTCTGCAGCCGATCAGTAACATTCCTTACCCCAGCACCTGGGAGGCCACATACCATCCAGGAGTCCCGTTTCTGGCCACAGAACCGCCTGTCTACTCCCCTTACAATAGGATCCCTTATGACTATGGCCCTACGAGTCTTTATCCCGCCCTTCTGAACAGCAGTGCCCACCACGGTGCCATGATCCTGGCAACTGTTGCCCTCCCCCAGTGAGCCATCTCCCCCAACAGTATCTGTTTTGGAGGGAGATGACCACAGGGGACACCTGCACTGCCTTCCTACTCTTTTTCTGTCTTTTGGTCACCCATTCACTGTCTCCCTCAGCAATCCTAACCTGCGGTGTGACCAGTTCACTAAACGTGCTATCCACGACCTCCTCGTCATCGCGGATGCTCCACAGTGAGTCCATCCGCAGCTCCAGAGCCATCATGCAGTCAAACAACAGCTGCAGCTGGACACACTTCTTGCAAGTGTAAGTGAGAGGGACATCAGACATGTTCCTAAGCTCCCACATCAAGCAAGAGGCACGTGCCATGGGTCTGAGATTCCCTGCCATTGTAAGCTTAGCTTTACATGAACTAACTAAACCCAACCAATGCACTTAAGTATATGAAAAAGATAAAGACAAAAATAAAAGCCTTACTTTACAAAATCTTTTTCTTCTGATTAGAGGAGGGAGGCGGGAGGGAGATACTACACGTGTAGTATCTCGGGTATAGCCACTGCCCAAATACAAATTAAGCCCTTACCTTCCCAGCAGCCCTCGTTTCACTCCACCTTCTCTCCTCACCTCTCTGTCAAAATGGAGGCCTGACTCCCGAGGTAAGTCCCTTTTTAAGTGGGAAAACTTAGCCTTCCCGGCAGCCCTCGCTTCACTCCACCTTCTCCCCTCGCTGCTCTGTCAAAATGTAAGGTCGGCACATGGCAGTGTAAGGGCAGGTCTCCAGCAGTGTTACATTGCAAAGAGGGGTCCACTGAGTGGAAAACTGTTCAATTCTTCCTCACTGTAAGCTCAGTTTGCATGCTAAGAAAGCAGATGACCAATCCTACCATGAGTTTTATGTACACTTTAGGAGGTGTTTCATTATGTATTCATGGTTTCTTAACAAAACACCACTTTAAGTCCAAAGATGTGCAGGTTAGGTGAATTGGCCATGTTAAATTGCCCGTAGTGTTAGGTAAGGGGCAGATGTAGGGGTATGGGTGGGTTGCGCTTCGGCGGGGCGGTGTGGACTTGTTGGGCCGAAGGGCCTGTTTCCACACTGTAGGTAATCTAATCTAATCTAATCTAATCTTAATAATACGTACAACCTTAATGAGAATTGTCATTCAGTGCCTTGTGAACCTGATTCAGCCAGCCCCATTAACTGTGTGCCACACTCCTAGTTGGCTGGCTTGCTGCAGATATAAAGATCTGGTAAGAAAATCAATTTGATCTGCAGTGTACCTCTTCACTCCAGTCTTTTATTTCAGGTCAGGCTTTTGCAAAAGAGATGGTAATCACATACTTGTGCAGTAGCAGCCTATATATATGAGCTCACTGCAGCATATTGTGGTTAAAAGGCAATCGCATGGGGGATAGTCAGCGAGGAACTGCAATTTGTCTTTGTCGCAGAGATTAAAAGAATTGTTGGGAGTATGAGAGGTAAGCGTGGAGTCCTGGAGAAGTGAGATAGGCGGGAAGAAAAATGTACCTCAAAACACACCTCTTACATCACCTCCAGACACATAAAATGCGATGAGCTGAGGGTCATCCTTTTAAAGTGGAGTCTCATCATAAGCAAGGTCACTGGTTTTTGATTTCCTGAGGAAAATCAATCCAATTGAAGCATGACAATTAGAATCCCATGTAATAAAATCCTAAGCTATTGTGTGCAGCCTTTATAAACGGACAGCCCTGATGAACAGGGCATTTTTTAAAAAATGAGTCATGCCTCCTTCAAAAATAATGGTTGTGAAGAAAAAAAAAGCATTTTAAAAGTCTTTCCCCTTTACTATCTTTCTGTATGTTTTTGTTGATAGCAACTTTTTGGAAGACTGCTGAGGAAGAGACACCCATTGTACCATTTTGTGTGAGCTGAATGAATGTGCTTCAACATCAGTAGGTTGGACAAGATGGTTCAGAGTGTATTGGACATGAATCCAACTGTTTCACATTTCAGTGGCTTAGTAACCACGTTCAGTCAGCATCTTTCTTAAGAACGACGACAACAGCAAGGTTCTGGAAATCTGAAATAAAAACTGGAAGTCCTGGAAATAATCAATAAATGGGGCACTCACTGAGGAAAGAGAAAAAAACAGTTAGCAATTTAGATCATGATCACGACGATTTTCTCTTTGCAGATATCATTTGCTCATTCATGATAAATCTGAGCCTGGATGTTAATTGAATTTAGGCACACTCTTCTTGGGCTCAGAGTCTTCAGCACCCTGTGTTTGTAATTCTTGAGTACTGATGTTAGTGGGTGTAACAAAATGATTTATTTAAAAAGGTAGTTCCCCCCCTGTAAAGGAAGATAGTGAGGCAAAATGGTAGAGAGGTTTACAAAGAGAATTCCCAAGAGTTCCTGAAGCAGAAGACTCAGTTGCGACTGTTCTTTTTTGATTATTTGCCCATGGGATGTGGCTGTGGATGGCTGGGCCAGCCCTTGAGAAAGTAATGGTAAGCTGCCTTCTTGACCTGCTGCAGTTGGTGCGGCCAAAGACAATTTTGAATACACAGGAGGTCAAAACTGGAATTCTGACAGGATTGCATAGCTGGCCAAAATTACAGAAATATGTGGAGGAAGGCCATGGAGGGATTTAAATGCAAGAGTGAATTGAATTGAATTAAATTGAATTGAATTGAATTGAATTTATTATCATTTGTACCGAGGCACATTGAAAAGCTTTATCTTGTGAGCAATACAGGCAGATCACAGAGTTAAATACCATAGATATGTAAATAATAGGTAAACAGTGGCAAAATAGGTACAGGCGAATGCTAAGAGTTTGTGAGTCCACTCAGTATGCTAACAACAGGAGGGTAGAAACTGTTTTGAAACTGGCTTGTGCATGTGTTCAGGCTTCTGTACCTTCTCCCCGATGGTAGATGTTGGAGAAAAACATTGCCAGGGTGGGATGGATCTTTGAGAATGCTGGCGGCCTTTCCTTGACAGCGGGCCTGGAAGATGGATTCTATAGATGGGAGGTTGGCCTTTGTGATTGTCCGGGCCGAGTTCACCACTCTCTGTAACCGTCTCCGATTTTGAATGGTACAGTTGCCGTACCAGGTAGTGATACATCCAGACAGAATGCTCTCGATGGTGCACCTATAAAAGTTGGCAAGGATATTCACCGTCATGCCAATTTTTCTCAGCTGCCTGAGGAAGAAGAGATGTTGTTGGGCCTTTGTAACCAGTGTGTCTACATGAAGAGTCCAAGAAAGCTTGTTGTTGATGACCACTCCCAGGAGCTTGACACTCCCCACTCGTTCCACCTCTGTGCTGTTATTGTGTATGGGGGGGGCAAGAGTAACATCCGGCTGAAAGTCAATAATGAGCTCTTTGGTTTTGCTGGTGTTGAGAGCTAGGTTGTTCTCAGTGCGCCATTTTTCCAGGTCATGCACCTCCCGAATGTTGTCTGTTTCATTACCGTCTGATATTCGGCCGACTATGGTGGTGTCATCAGCGAACTTGTAAATGGCAATAGTCTGGTATTTGGCGACGCAGTCATGTGTATACAGTGAGTACAGTAGGGGGTTGAGTATGCACCCCTGGGGGGCTCCAGTTTTAAGTGTTAGTGAGGATGAAATATTGTCACCCATCTTCATTGATTGTGGCCTGTGGGTCAGGAAACCGAGGATCCAGTTGCAGAGAGGGGGACTTAGTCCGAGATCACTAAGTTTAGTAATCAGTCTCGAGGGGATGATAGTGTTGAAGGCTGAACTGTCGTCAATGAGTAGGATTCTTACGTAGCTGTTCTTGGTGTCAAGATATTCTAGGAAGGAGTGAAGGGCAAGTGATATGGCATCTGTTGTAGATCTGTTGGTCCAGCAGGCAAATGGGAGTGGGTCAAGAGTAGTGGGGAGGCTGGAGTTGATTAATGCTATGACCAGCCTTTCAAAGCACTTCATGACCACTGAAGTTCGGCCCACTGGGCGGTCGTCATTGAGACATGCTGCATGAGCCTTCTCAGGCACAGGGATGATGTTGGCCCTCTTGAAACAGGGGCAGGGGCAGGGGCCTGCTGCAGGGAGAGATTGAAGATGTCCAAGAAGACCTCCAACAGTTGATCTGCACATGCTCTGAGTGCACGGCCAGGTACTATGTCTGGTCCCATTGCTTTCCTTGGATTCACCCGAAGGAAAACAGATCTGACCTCTGATGTGGTGACTGCCAGGATAGGTTCGTCAGGACATGTCAGAATAGGTGTTACCTCTCCGCCAAAATTCTCCTCAAAGCGAGCATAGAAGGCATTGAGACGATCTGGGAGGGATACATCATCGTCTGCTGTCTTGCATTGTCTCTTTTTAGAACCTGTGATGTCATTCAGTCCTTGCCATAGTTACCAGGTGTCTGTCTGGGTCTCTAGTTTGGATCGGGTATTGGTCCTTGGCTGTCTTAATGGCTCTGCAAAGATCATTTCTGGATTCCTTATATTTGAGTGGGTCTCCTGATCTGAAGGCCTCACGCCTGGTTTTTATGTCCTGATTCATCCAGGGCTTCCTGTTGGGGAACACCCGGATTGACTTTCTCGGTATGCAGTCCTCCTCACACTTGCTGATAGAGTCTGTGACGTTGGTGGCGTATTGCAGCCTGTTTGAACATGGCCCATCCAGCTGATTCCAGACAGCATCGGAGTTTATCCTCTGCCTCCTCTGACCAGCTCTGGACCTGTATCTGCGAGGGGGTCTCCTGTTTGAGCTTTTGCCTGTAAGCTGGGAGAAGAAACATGACATTGTGGTCGGAATTCCCGAAATGAGGGTGGGGGATGGAGCGGTAGGCATCTTTCACAGTGGTGGAGCAGTGGTCTAAAATGTCCAGGCCCCTGGTGGGACAGGTAATGTTCTGGTGGTACTTGGGCAACACCCTCCTTAGATTGGCTTGATTGAAGTCACCAGTTCCAATAAACAGAGCCTCTGGGTGTTCCATCTCCAGGGTGTTAGTGGTGGCACATCTAGAGCTTCCTCAACCCTTGCTTGTGGTGGTATGTACACAGCAGTTAGTATAGCAGTGGGAAATTCCTGTGGTAGATATATGCGGTGGCATTTGATGGTGAGGAATTCAAGGTCTGGGGAGCAGTGGCTGCCCAGGGTTGTAATGTCCGTAAGTTGTTGATTTATAAAAAGCAAAACCCTTCATCCTTTGTCTTACCCGAGGACGCTGTACTGTCCATATGATGGATAGAAACACCATAAGCCTGAAGTGCGCAGTGGGGAATGGATGGGTTGATGCAGGTTTCTGTGAATCAGAATGCGCAGCAGTCCCACAATTCGCGCTGAAAGTTGAGCCGTGATCTGAGTTCGTCAATCGTCTTCTCCAGAGATTGTGCATTTGCTATGAGTAAGCTAGGAAGGGGTGGGGAGGGGTCTTGAAACTTTACCAGCAGGCCGGCCCGCTTACCCCACTGTCATTTTCTTTAAGTCAAGGCTTTGACCAAAGAGGACACCTTTCAGCCTTGGCCATGTTCTCTACTAATGAAGGTTAGCTCACTATCTAAGACGCTCAAGGATATGTAAAACATCAGTCAGAAAATGGTCTGGAACAGCAACCTTGAGCAAGATTAGAATCCTCTTGACAAAACATAACGCACCACTAAATTCTGTGATGACCCGAAGCTATAAACGCAGCATTAAGTGTGCGACTGAGAGAGAAAGGTTCCTAATTTAACCTGACTTTAGGTTGAGCTGCCAAAGTAATAATAATGTAATAATTCTGTACTTGGTTCAGCATCTCTGTGTTGGAGATGGACAAAGCACTTGCTGTGGTTCCTGTATTTAGAGAGTGACAGTCGATGTGTGCACCTACCTCCTTTACATCTAGTCTGCCTGGGAGTCAGTGAGGACTACAGATGCTGGAGATCAGAGTTGAGAAATGTTGTGCTGGAAAAGCACAGCTGGTCAGGCAGCATGCAAGCAGTGGAGCATAAGCCCTTCATCAGAAATGTTGGAGAAGAAGGTGGATGAAAGATAAGTCGGAGGGTATGGGTGGGGCTGGGGAAAGGTAACTGGGAAGGTGATAGGTAGATACATTTGGGGGGGGGGTGATGGTGATAGGTTGGTGGGGAAGGTGGAGAGATAGTTGGGAATGAAGATGGACAAGTAGGACAGCTCAAGAGGGCACTGCCAAGTTGGAGGGTTGGATCTGGGATGAGGTGGGAGGAGGGGAGACGAGGAAACTGGTGAAATCAACGCTGATGCCGTGTGGTTGGAGGGTCACCCTGCCCATTGATCTTGATGTGGTCTCCTCTACATTGGGGAGACAGGACGCCAACTTGCAGAACATTTTAGAGAACATCTCCGGGACGCATGCATCAAACAAACCCACCGCCCTGTGGCTGACCACTTCAACTCCCCCTCCCACTCCACCAAGGACATGCAAGTCCTGGGTCTCCTCCACTGCCAAATCAAAGCCACCCAACGCTTAGAGGTAGAACGTTTCATCATCTGCCTTGACACCTCCAACCACACGGTATCAATGTTGATTTCACTAGTTACCTCATCTCCACTCCCCCCACCTCATCCCAAATCCAACCCTCCAATTCGGCACTGCCCTCTTGAACTGTCCATCTTCCTTCCCACCTATCTGCTCTACCCTTCCCTCCACTGTAGCACTATTACCCCTCACCCTGCATCTACCTATTACTTTCCCAGCTACCTTCCCCAGCCCCACCCCCACTCTCCTATTTATCTCTCAGCCCCCATCGCGCCCCCCCTTCCATCCCCCCAACATTCCTGATAAAGGGCTAAAATGTTGACTCTCCTGCTCCTTGGATGCTGCTTGACCTGCTGTGCTTTTCCAGCGCTACACTTTGCAACATTAGTCTGCCTGGGATGCACACGTAGAAATCTAGGAACTGGAACAACCCTTGAACCTTCTCTGCTCTTTAGCTGCATCATCACTAGACTGTATCTCAATTCAATATACACACATTGGCTCCACGTTAGCCTTTGTATCTTTTACTGAGCATCAATCTATCAGATCGGAATGGGAGGAGAGAGAGTCTTGAGATGGCAAAGTCCAGAGAGAAAATAATTAGGAGAGTAACTTGTACATAAGTGACTCCCTCCACCTCCAGCTCAGGAAAAATGACCTATGGATTTGACATCTAATTTAAGGAACGTAATCTGTTTACATGATCTACAGACCACTGATCCCTTTATACGAACGTATAAGCTATTCAATAAGATCATGACCTTACATGGATTTTAACAGCCCAGTTGTAATTACAACAGTACATTTAAATACAGATAGGAGCAGTGATTTATTTCAATGGTAAAGGCCCACAGTATTTATATGGAGAGATGAGATTGATTGATAGTCAAGGGGAACACACTAATTTACTTGAATCTGCACTGCAGAGGAGCTGACCCAATTCGAAGCCTTTCAGGGGAGATCTATTTATGCACGGCTCTGGGCCAGTAATCTAATAAATACAATTAAGTGACGGTGATTTATTTAAAAGGGGACCTGGAGGCACAGTAGAGGTGGCAAATAGTCCTGTTGATGCCTGGTGTGGACTTCAGCACAAACGGATGTAGTTCAATGTTTTCTTTATTCATTCAGGGCACGTGGGTGTCGCTGAGTGGACCAACATTTATTGCCCATTCCTAGTTGCACTTAAGAAAGTGATGGTAAGCTGCCAGTTTGAACCACTACAGTTTATTTGCTGCTGGTACATGCCATTAGGGAGGGAAGTCCAGGAGTATGGCCCTGCAGGTAGTGCCGCTGGTGATGTTCCCTTGTGTCTCCTGCTTTCACCTTTCCAGATGACAGGTAGCCTTGGGTTTAAAGGTGCTGTTTAAGGATCCTGGGGGAATTTCTGCAGAACATCTTGTAGATGATGCACACACCTGTTAGTGCGTATCAGCAGTGGAGGGAGGGAAAGTTTGTGGATGTGATGCCAATCAAGCCGGCTGTTTTGTCTTGGGTGGTACCAAGCTTCTTGACTGTTATTGGAGTTTTAATTATCCAGTTAAATGGGAAGTATTGCGTTACACATTGACTTTGTGCTTTGTTGAAGATGGACAGACTTTGGGAAGTCAGGAGGTGAGTTAGTCGCTGCAGGATTCCTAACCTCTGAACTGTTTTGGAGCCATATTATTTATATAGTTCATCCTGTTCAGTTTTTGGCCAATGATAAACTTTACAATATTGGTGGGGAAGGAGGGTGTGGGGTCAGTGATGGTAAGGCTATTGAATGTCAAGAGGTAATAGGTAGATTCTCTCTTGTTGAAGATGGTCATTGCCTGCCATTTGTGTGGCATGCATGTTACTTGCCACTTATCAGCCCAGCAGGTCAGGCAGCATCAGAGGAGCAGGAGAATCAACGTTTCAGGCATAAGCCCTTCATCAGCCTTTCATTTCCTGATGAAGGGCTTATGTCCGAAACGTCGATTCTCCTGTTCCTCGGATCCTGCCTGACCTGCTGCGCCTTTCCAGCAACACACACTGGACTCTGATCTCCAGCATCTGCAGTCCTCACTTTCTCCCATTTATCAGCCCAAGACCAGATCTTATCCAAATCTTGTTACTTTTGGACATGGACTGCTTCAGTACCTCAGGAGATGTAAATGGGGCTGAACATTCTTATTTCATCAGTGAACATCCCTCACTTCTGACCTTATCACGTTGGCTGGTCACTGATGAAGCAATGGGAGATGTTTGGGTTGAGGACACTATCATGAGGAACTCTTTCAGAGATGTCCAGAAGATAAATATACATCGATCTACGTACTTAGATGACTGATCTTCAACAACCACAACCATGTATGGCATCAACAAGTGAAGCGTTTTTCCCCTGTTTCCCATTGGCTCCAGTTTTGCTAAGGCTCTTTGATATCACATTGGGTCAAATGTGGTTTTAATGTCAATTCCAGTGGCTTACTTCTGGCGTTCAGATTCTTTGTCCACATTTGAACCCAGTTTGTAATGGGTTCAGCAGCTGAATGATCCTGGTTGAATCCAAATTAGGTTAGTTGGGGAGATTATTGTTAAGGAGATAATACCTCACCTTTACTGATTATGACCCTTTCGGTCAGTTTACTGATGACTGAGTGTGAATGATGGGGAGGTAATTGGCCAGATAGGATTTCTACTACTTTGTGATCAAGACATTGATGGAAAATTTTCCATATTGTCAGGTTGATGCCAATTTTCTTGTTGCAGAGGTCTTCGATTTCAGGCATTGTCAATTCCAGTCCTATTAAGGGTTAAATACCTCTCAAGGTGCATCTGGTCATTAAAATGTAGGAGGAGGAGTCCAGTTGAACTGGAGGGTGAGTTCCTTATGAACATGACATCAAAGGGTAAAGCTGTGTTCCAGGTTGCGAGGTTTTACTGGATGATCTTTTGCAGCATCTTTCTGAGGGTTCCTTGGGGACATTTATCGCTTTGACCAGGCCCTGATGGGGTTCTCCACCGTAGCTCAAATTGCTGGTGAGGAAAGTGTGCCCTTTGCTGTGTTTGATCACAATGTTACGACCCTGTGACATCAGAGTCCCGCGTGCTAGGTGGTTTTGGCTCATTGTCTTTAATCCTGCAGTGCAGCATGAGTTGAAAGGGGGTGTACTCCATTAGAATGGTTCGGGAGTTCAGACTGTTACTATAGGCAAAATGCTGTAACTACCCAGAACATGGTTAACAGATGCTTCTTACAAGTAGAGAGATCCCCTGTTCTCCTGGTGAGCAGGTCGAGAGACATAAGCTATCGGTCTGAGTTTATTGTGTCAGTCTTTGAGAACCTGCCAGTGTGGCATCTGTGACTACAACTACCGAGGTGCTGGGTTTGGTAACTGCAGTGGGGGTCGGGAATGTGGTGCTGGAAAAGCACAGCTGGTCAGGCAGCATCCGAGGAGCAGGGGGATCAACGTTTCAGGTATTAGACCTTCGTCAGGAACAAAGGGCTTATGCCCGAAACATCGACTCTCCTGCTCCTCAGATGCTGCCTGACTGGCTGTGCTTTTCCAGTACCACACTCTTATTTTTGATCTTCAGCATCTGCAGTCCTCACTTTCTCCTAACCTGGGTGGGGGTGTGGGGTGGGGGGGGAGATGGTGGTTGCTGTGTTCAGGCCTGGTTTAATTCAGCAACAGCGTCCGTGTGCTGTTCAGTCCATTTCCATGGGGAATTCCTTTTAATGGGGTTGGAGAGTGGGGCAGGCGTTAATGGTGAAAACCATCAATGTGATTCTGACAGTACCTCACTAAGCCCAGAAAGGAACCAATGAACTCCTATCCCTGAGGTGGGGAATATAGGTTATAACCTCTGTACTTCCCTTCGATTTTGTGCTTCCCACAGTCTACCATGGCTCCCAAGTGTGAGACCTCATGACCTGTGCCTTCTTCAGGTTAACTTTTAGTTCTAGGCTGGTGAGGTAGTGAGGAGGGTTGACAGTTCCTTTAACTGTGTCAGATGTTCACTCCTTGTCTCTGTGTGCAGGAGGAGATCATCCACATACTGTAACAAGCAGTCCGGTCAGGAAAGCCCCTCTAGCCCTTTTGCCAGCCTCTGATCTAATATTGAGGAAGAATCGTGAAAGTCCTGGGGTAAGCAGGTTCATGCATATTGCTGGCCCTAAAACGTGAAGGGGAATTTTGATTGGCAGTGTCAGTGGTAGGGGATGGGCCACAATCCATTTCTAACCTCAGGTACGGTGAAATACTTTGCCCGTAGGGCTTACCTCATCGCGGCTTTAGGGCAAGTTACTACTGTCAGTGCTGTGATTGGGGCGGTTTTATTGAGTTCCCTGTAATCATTAGTGAACCGCCAACAGCCATCCAGTTTCTTAGCTGGCTGTACTGGTGAGTTATTGGTAGACGCTACAGGGTATTTGACTCCTTGCTTTAGTAAGCTGCAAATGACCTTGGTTACCTCTGTGTGTGCCTGCTTGGGGAAAGTTTGTTGGCTGTGTGTGGCTTTGGGCCCAGTCACCACCTCATCCTCTATACAACCACAGCCGTGCTTGTGACTGGTGAACACACTCTTGTCATCCTTGACGATTGCCTGTGTTACTGGTCCTCGGTCACTTTGATGGGTCAAATCCACACTTCACCCATGGTACAACTTCTCGGAGTGTTTGTGCCTTTCACAATCTCTGGGAGGGCCTCATTGAACTTGAATATGTGCCAAATACAACAATTGGTAGGGTCAAATTACACTTCCTCCGAAGGTCTGAGCCTGAAGTGTGTTCTGCCTGTGTGTGGAGATTAACCAACACTGCTGGTTCAGAATAAGTCTCCTAGCTTAACATCTATAGATTCTGACTCCACATCCCCCACCCCTGATGTCTAGTAAATCTGCTCAGAAAACTTTTGTATTCAAAATCTTGTTGTTGTCCCATTATAATGCTCAAGGGGTGGCCTTGTACCTTACTGTTTACCAGTGGCCATCCTACGCAGTCCCCTCTGGGGCTGCACACCCACTGAGGAGAGGCATGGCTTCATCACACTATCCAAGCCGGAGCACAAAGAGTTAAATGGTGGAATGTCCTCAGTACATTTAGCTGTGCAATGCCCCCCGAATGACTTAACTGCTGTTTCTCTCTCCAGTCTTTCCATTACCATGGGCCAGGATCTTCAGCCTGGGTCCTGTGACGGTGCTAACTGCAGTCCCTTGCAGAGTGGCCTGTGGTCCCACAGTTGTAGTGTGTCCCTTGCTACCTTGGAGCTCCCTGTTGCTACTCCCTGTGTCTCGCTGCAGGGTGTGCTTGAGGAGATGGACAGCTCCCTTAATAATTCCCTTCATTTCAGTCATTCCCTTTGAGAAGTGAGGTTTGAGGTTTTCACTGGGTGCATTTCTCCCTTGCCGGATTTGGGATGTCTTAATTCATAAATTGCTTTTCCCCAAGCCTCAGCCACCCTCCTTATCACCCATTTTTCTATATGGTTGTTGTCTGTGGGATCAACAGTTTTGCAGGCATTACTCACTGCCTCAGTGGCATATAAGACAAATATTTGGGTCCACTTTATCCTGTTTTACTGTGCCAGCACAGTCTGATCTAGGTTACCGAAGACTCCTGTGAACTTGAGTCCACACCTGTACATCACATGCTGGATAGGCGCAAAACCCAAAGGATGTAACTTCTATCAGAATCCACATGGGGTGAAGTTGAGCTGAAGGCAGTCACTGAGGAATGAGATGTGGCTGTGGAAGCAAGTTTTGGCAAATACTTCGCCAAACACTAAGATGAACAATGATAGCAATGCCAGTGAATAAGAAGAAAGGTTAGAACGGAAATCAACTTTTCTAGTCACATCCTCAAAGAACTCAATAAGGCTTGTGAGACATGACCTGCCCCTCACAAAGCCGTGTTGACTGCATTTAATCAAGCCATGCTCTTCCAGATCGTCATAAATCCTATCCCTCAGAATCCTTTCTAACACCTTGCAGATGACAGACGTGAGATTTACTGGTCTGTAATTGCCGGGGATTTCCCTATTTCCATTCTTGAAGAGAGGAATTACATTTGCCTCTCTCCAGTCCTCAGGTACGACTCCAGTGGAGAGCGAGGATGCAAAGATCTTCGCAAGTGGCGAAGCAATTGTATTTCTCATTTCCCAAAGCAGCCAAGGACAAATCTGGTCCGGGCCTGGCGACTTGATAATCTTAATGTTTGACAACATTTTAGCAGATCAGCTTCCTCTATCTCTATCCATTCCAGCATGCACACCTGCTCTTCAAAGGTTTCATTCACTACAAAGTTCATTACTTTAGTAAAGACAGAAGCAAAAAACTCATTTAGGGCTTTCCCTACCTCCTCAGACTCCACACACAAATTCCCTATGCTATCCCTGATCGGCCCTACTCTTTCTTTGACCATTCTCTTATTCCTCACATAAGTGTAAAATGCCTTTGTGTTCTCCCTAATCCGTTCTGCCAAGCCTTTCTCATGTCCCCTCCTGGCTCTCCTCAGACCATTTTTGAGCTCCTTCCTCGCCTGCCTGTAATCCTCTAGAGCTGAGCTTGACCTTAGCTTCCTCCACCTTACGTAAGCTACCTTTTTCCTTTTGACGAGAAGCTCTACCGCTCTCGTCATCCAAGGTTCCTTTATCTTACCACTTCTCGCCTGTCTCAGAGGGACATATTTATTCACCACTTGCAACAACCATTTCTTAAACAGTTTC
Source organism: Chiloscyllium punctatum (assembly GCF_047496795.1). Taxonomy (NCBI): domain Eukaryota; kingdom Metazoa; phylum Chordata; class Chondrichthyes; order Orectolobiformes; family Hemiscylliidae; genus Chiloscyllium; species Chiloscyllium punctatum. The sequence goes on along the minus strand of NC_092745.1, from coordinate 49,446,505 downwards.
CACATGTCTGTAGTGCCTTTACCATGAACAATTGCTCCCAGTCCATGCTTCCTAACTCATGTCTAATCGCATCATAGTTTCCTTTTCCTCAATTAAATATCCTCCCATTTTGCCTAATCCTCTCCTTCCCCATAGCTATGTAGAATGTGAGGCAGTTGTGGTCACTACCACCAAAATGCTGTCCCACCACAAGATCTGATACCTGCCCCGGCTCGTTTCTGAGCACCAAGTCTAGAATGGCCTCTCCCCCATCGGCCTGTCAATGTACTGAGTTAGGAAACCCTCCTGAATACACCTTACAAAAACAGCTCCATTCAGATCTTCTGCTCGAAGGAGATTCCAATCAATATTGGGAAAGTTAAAGTCACCCATTACGACAATCCTACTACATCCACGCTTTTCCAAAATCTTCATGTTGTCTGCAAATTCGGAGCTATTCAGCTTCCTCATCTAAATCATTAACAGTTATTGTGACTAGTTGGTTCTAATACCAATTCCTGCTGCTCCCCACTCGTCACTGCCAACCATTCATATAAAAGGTCAGTTTCATCCTATTCTTTGTTTCCTGCCTGCTAACTAATTTTCTATTCATTTCAATACATGACCCCAAAACCCATGCACTTTAGTTTTACTTATTACTCTTTTATGTGGGTCTTTGTCAAAAGCCTTCTGAAAGTCCAAATAAACCATATCCACTGGCTCCCCTGCTCAGCTCTACCAGTTCTCAAAGAATTATAGTATATTTGTCACGGGATCAATATGGATTTCAACAATTTCCTCATTTCCCCTCCCCTCACATTCTCCCAGTCCCAAGCCTCTAACCTGGCACCGCCCTCCTGACCTGTCCATCACCTTTCCCATCTATACGCTCCGCCCACCTCTCAGACCTACCACCCTCTCCACTGCCTTCATCTACATTCGCAGTTACCTTCCCCCCAACCCCACCTCCGTCCCATTTATCTCGCAGTTTCCCTGGCCCACAAATCTCATTCCTGATGAGGGGCTTATGCCCGAAACTTTGATTCTCCTGTTCCTCGAATGCTGCCTGAACTGCTGTGCCTTTCCAGTGCCACATTCTTGACTCTGATCTCCAGGATCTGCAGTCCTCCTTGTATATTTAGCAAGCATGATTTCCCTCATATAAGTCCATGCTGACTGGAAACAGATTTGACCACTGTTTCCTAAGCGCTCTGCTATAAAATCCTTGATAAAGGACTCTTGCATCTTCCCCACTAATCACATCAGACTCACTGGTCTATAATTCCCTGATTTCTCTCCAACTCCCTTTTTCGCATAATGGGTTAGCCTAGTTACCTTCCGAACTGCAGGAACTGTTTCAGTGTCTAAAGAATCTTGAAAGATGGCCACTAATAGTGGTCTCCATTATTTAGGGCCACTTCCTTAAGTACTCTGTGATAGAGATTATCCTGGGGATTTATCCGCCTTCAATGCGAGCAATTTCTCTAACACTATTTGTCCACTAAGACAGATTTGATTCAGTTGTTTGGTCCCACAGAACCCTGTGTTCTCCATCACTTCTGGTACGTTATTTATGATTATCTTTGTAAAGACAGAAGTATTGCCTGAATTTCTCAACCATTCTTTTGTTATCCATTATAAATTCCCCTGTTTCTGACTGCAAGGGATCTACATTAGTTTTCACAAGTCTTTTTCACTTTACATATCTATAGAAGCTTTTATAGTCGGTTCTTATGTTCCCCACAAGCTTACTCTCATTCCCGATTTTCCCTTCTTAAACAATCCCTTGGACCTCATTTGCTGACTTTGAAACTGTTCCTAATCCATGGGTAAATTAATTCTTTCTTGCCAAGAAAGCAGAATTAACTGGTGAGGATGCCACACAGGAAAACATGTGCAGACAGACCGGTTAAGCAAGTGGGTGGAAACTTGGCAGATGGAATACAATGTGGGAAAATGTGATGTTATGCACTTTATTAGGAAGCATTGAGAAACTGAATCTTAGTTAAATGGAGAAAGATGACAGAAAGTTACAGAATAGAGGAACCTGGGAGTCCTCATCTCTGAATCGGCACAGTTGCTAGCATTTCTACCTCCCAGCGCCAGGAACCTGTGTTTGATTCCAGCCTTGGGCAACTGTCTGCATGGAGTTTGCACCAACTCCCTGCATCTGTTTGAGTTTTCGCTGGGTGTTCCGGTTTCCTCCCACAATCCAAAAACATGCAGATTAGGTGGATTAGTCATATAAGTGACCCCATATTGTCCAAGGTTATGCAGGCTAGGTGGATTACCCATGATAAATGATGGGGAGGGGGAGGGGGAGGGGAATAATTGGGGGTAGTGCATAGGTCTGGGTGGGATGGTTGGTGCAGACCTGATGGACCAAATGGCCTCTATCTGCACTGTGGGGATTCCAGTGAATCACAAAAACAATGCATCCATGTTGAGCATATAATGGGGAAGGCAAATGATATACTGGCTTTTATTTCAAAAGGAATGGAATTTGAGGGTGTGAGTGAATGGTCCTGATTCTGCACTTAGGTCTTGTGATGTTAGGTGTCTAAAGGACTGATGCAAGACGAAAAGAGCTCAAGTACTGGGTCATTGGGGGTTGATTCTAGAACAGAAGTGGGTGGACCTCATCAGAGCTAAATAGAGGTCAATGTCCTTTCCAGAACAAAATAATTTAATCAATAACAGGAATTGGAGGGAAGGAAAACAAAGCTAAGGAAAAGGAAAGGCTAGACACAGAATGTTTAAAAAATGTAAAAGAAGGAAACATAAATCCAATAGAAAGAATTAAAACTAGGTGCAAGCATTAAGCAGAAATCAAGTTGTAAGCTGAGTATTGTGAGAGAGACTAGAAACATCGATTGCATAAGAGGTGTAGAGGAGATATGGAGATAAAATAGAGATTAAGTATGCAGAAATAATAGTCATAATAATGCTTGACTTTAATCATGTGATGATAGACTGGGGTTAAAGCTATGGAGATGGTTTAGGGACATAGAATTCCTACAATGAGCAAGACATATTTTCTGGATTGAGAGAGAAGCCATTGCCAGATCGGTTTCTTACAAAATGAAGTAAGTTAAGCATGTAATTGCAATGATGAGTCACAACTAGAATATAGCAATCATGATATCATACATAGAAATTGAAAATGGCAAAGAACAAATCAAGAAAAGGGTACTTAAATGAAAAATAGCAAAAGGAATCTGTGTCAAAAGGATATTGAGAGCTATAATAGTGGACAAACAATGCAAGGGTAACAGAAAAGGTAATGGATGTGGTCCACCAGCAATGCAAAAAGCATGAGGAAAGGTCTGTGATTAACAACAAAACTCCAAGGAAGTGCATGAAAAATAAAGGGGAATGAAATGAATAAAAAAAGGATTGAACACACCAAAGAAGAGAGAACCGAGGAATACTGGAGATGGATGGATTTCATGGAATTTTCATTGTTTGTTGGAGGGGGAGGTACAGTGGCTCGGTGGTTGACATTGCTGCCTCCCAGCACCAGGGACCCAAGTTTCATTCCACCCCTGTGTGACTGTTTGTGTGGGGTTTGCACATACTCCCTGTGTCTGCAGGAGTAACCCCAGTTGCTCTGGTTTACTCCCGAAGATGGATTGGCCATGCTAAATTGCCCATATTGTCCAGAGATGTGCAGGCTAGGTGGATTAGCCATGGGATATGCAGAGTTACGGGGGTAGGGTAAGGGTTAGGTCTGGATAGGATGCTCTTCAGAGGGTTGGTGTGCACTCAATGGGCTGAGTTGCTTCCAACTTTAGGAATTCAATGATTCTATGATTCAATGCTTTCTACTCTTAAATACTTTTTATATTAGGTCTTCAAATATATTCCAAAAAGAGGTGAAATTGTAATATATTGTTGTGCATTTTTGTTATATATTGGACTCAGAAATTAAAATGTTATTTGTAAGTGTTTCAATAAGGAACATTTCACAGCTGTGCCTGGAAAAGCATGTCATGTACATTGGGAATAATGGGTACCAGCCTGAAGCTGTCTAAAGCAGGAGTTTACACATCAAAGGGCAATGCTGTGTGATCAAACAGTGAAGGGGAGGGCAGGGATTAAATCAAAATAGAATTGGACTGGGAAAAATAATGCACTCCAGTGCCTAATGCGCCCACCTCTACCCTCCTGTTTTTTAAAATTTTACCCCCACACTCCCACCTAACTGCGGTAGTGCTTATTTATTCCCCCCGCACCCATGTTGACCCTCCTGTTTATATCTGTCAGCCAGGGCTCCTTGGTTGGGCCAGATTAACAGCCCCAATTAAGAAACTCATATTCTATGAGATCCACCTGGCTGACCTTGTTATAATCACTACAGTGATCAAGTTAACGGTTCAGCCTAAAGATACAGATTACTGGGCATAATGTTCAGCATTTTGCATCTAAAAGCATTGTGGCCCAGTGCAAAATAGTTTGTAGATCTAGTACTCAGTGCAGTTAGGGATGGACCTGACTATGCTGGGCCTGCTTGATCAGTGCCTACAGGTTCAGTGGGTTTTGTCACAATTTCATTCAACTAATGTAACAATGTTAATGAAGCATCTCAGCAGGCTTTCGGTCTAAGTCTGGCTCATTTTGTATCAGCTCCAAGTTTGGAGGTCAGAACTCCACTGTCGGGACTAAAGTGGATTAGAGCAGGAACACAGCGCAGCAGGCAATTCACTGACTGGATTACAGATATTAGATGCTGTGGTTTTAGTGAGATAATGATCAACCCTGCATGGCTTATTTCTGAACCATGGGCTTCTTTATAAAAATCGGCTTGCACTTACTGTGTTAGTTATACTGTCAAATCATGTGCACGTGAAAGAGAGTGAGAACAAAGCTTTCCAATTGCTTCTCACTTTGGGCTGGAGAGTAATATGGAGTAGGGGTGGGATGGGTTGTGATAGGGTGTCATGTATTGGGTGGAGAGGGGTACCATCATATAACTTTTTGCTTCCCATGTGAAGTTGCTTTGATCCTCCCGGGGGAGTTACAAATAATTAGTCTTTCAATCAGCCTCTGGTCTCTAGTATGCCTGTATTAGATTACTAATGGGATTCCTGTCATCTCTCAAAGTAATAATGGGCAGAGATTCTGCTACAAATTGAACACAGCATTGGAGTTCATGGCCTTGAATTCAAAGCTATTGAAAACAATTTCAATCCTGTGTGTGCTGCTGAGGTTTGGAGGGCTCTTTGGAAAAGTTGGCATAGTGGCACATTACATGACTACAGTTTTGCCATAGACCATTAGGTAATATGTATCAGTTTAAGTCATCATAAAAATGCTAAAATCATAGATAAGTTATGCTAAATGGCTGTAAAGCAATTGATTCTTGAAGAAGAAATTTAGCTGATTCCAAATAACCATCTCACCTCATTTGCTTCACTCTAGCTTTCTCTTCCATGGATGGTCAGGAAATAGCGAAACAACTGATTTGCCTCTACCTAAAGACGACAAAAATCTGCATTCATTTTTAATTTGAGGTTTGACTAAACATAGCAAGTGTAACCAGTGTAATATGTTATAATTGTCTCTTTCTCTGGAATCAAACCTGGGGCACTAGTGCTGTGAGGCAGCAGTGCTTGCCACTGTGATACCATGCTACCAGACATCACTGTGCCATCTTAAGCTTTCTCCTAATCTAAAAGAAGAGTTGTGTCTGGAAATTTCTAGCAAACAAAAACTGCCACTTTTTTTTTTAAACCTTGGTCAATTGTAAAATGTGCAGAAAAAGCCTATTAATTCTGAAAGCTGCTTCTCTCTGTTGATTGATTTATAAGAAATCAATGGCGACAGAAACACTGACAAGTTAATCATTAAACACTACAGAAAAACCCGTAGACCATTAAATCAAAACTTAATCACTCAAACTCAAAAGTAAATGGAATTCAAAATATTTATAAATCACGTGCCCACATCACAAAGGATGAGTTCATCCAGTTTCCTCCAGTTTCGTCATTTCCCCTCCCCCCACCTAGTCTCAGTCAAATCCCTCGAACTCAGCACCGCCTTCCTAACCTGCAATCTTCTTCCTGACCTCTCCGTCCCCACCCCACTCCAACCTATCACCCTGACCTTGACCTCCCTCCACCTATTGCATTCCCAACGCCCCTCCCCCAAGTCCCTCCTCCCTACCTTTTATCTTAGCCTGCTGGACACACTTTCCTCATTCCTGAAGAAGGGCTGATGCCCAAAACGTCGATTCTCCTGTTCCTTGGATGCTGCCTGACCTGCTGCGCTTTTCCAGCAACACATTTTCAGCTCTAATCTCCAGCATCTGCAGGCCTCACTTTCTCCTCATCTGGAGATAAACCATACAGACCAGGAATGTTTGAGCTGTGATTCATGGGTTATGCTGCTAGTTACTCTCAGTGGAGGCAGTAACAGCACCAACTGATTCCTGGTCTGGGGAAGAGTCATTTGATATTCCCAGGCTCTACTCTGGCTCGTAGAATGTGTGGGTTTGAGGGTTCAGTTTCAAACTATGTGCTTTTCTTCCCTCTGTCATTCAAACAGCCCTCCACCAAACCATCTCCATTCCCCGTTCCACTGCTCTAAACCCCCCCCCACCCAAATGCAATCAATCTCCTCATCTGCCATCCCACCAGTCTCTGCATCCAACTTATTGTCCTTAAATAATTACGCCAACGCCAACTAGACCCTGCCACCAAGAATATCTTCCCCTCCTCACCTCTCTCCGCCTTCCGCAAGGACCATTCCCTTCAACAGTCCTTGGTTTGTGCCACTCTCCCCACTGAACCAACCACACCCCACCCACCCCCAACCCCACCAATGCCCAGATACCTTCCCCTTCAACCGGAAAAGATGCACAGTCTGCTGGTACACCACCCCCCTTCACCTTCCTCCAGGGCCCCAAACAGTCCTTCCAAATGCGACTGAGGTTCACCTGCCTCTCTTCCAACCTAGTTTACCACATCAGGTGCTCCTGATGTGGTCCTCTCTACATCGGAGAGACTTTACCTCAAACGTAAACTTAGGCAATGGTTCACCGAGCATCACAGCCGGGCCCACAGGAGCCGACCCGACCTCCCAGTCACCACCCATTTTAATTCCCCTTCCCACTCCTTTTCCGACATGACCTCCTCCATTGCCACAATGAACCAAACCGCAAATTGGAGGAACAACACCTCATCTTCCACCTGGGTAGCCTACTTGGAGGACTCAACATTGAGTTCTCCAATTTCAAATAACTTCCCTTCCCATCTCCCTACTCCCTTCCCAGCCCATCCCTGTCCTTTCCACCCCTCCCAGCCACCAACCGGATTCATTCCCCCCATTCACCAACCAAGTCGTACTCTCTACCTGTTTTCACTTATCCCACCACCCTGCCCTCGTCACCCCTTTGACCTGCAGCTCGCACTACATCCACCCCCTAGTCTTGAAGAAGGGTTACACCCAAAACATTGTCTTCTCCACCTCCTGGACCCACCTGGCTTGCTGTGTTATTCCAGTCTCCTGCCTGTCTGCTGAGGATTCAGTTGGCCTTAGGCATGGCGGCAAATCAAATGCCCAGCTGCCGCACACGTTTCTCTCCTTAGGCATGAATAACAGCCACAACAAAATCTCTCAGACTCCAAAGTGAAACAACACCTTCGGAAGAAAAGTAGGAGCAACTAAAAATCATTTGATTCCAACTGCAGCTCTCAAGGGACCAAGAGCCACTCTTCGCCAGCTGCTGACAATGCCAGCAGCAGTTATAGATCCAAACTCATCAGGTGAGAAACATGACTTTAAATGACTAAACATGACTTTAATTATGTGCTTTGTCTGGGACTGCATCACTGAGCTTAATGATGCTGTGGGGCAAATACAAGTACTGTAGGTTCGAATGTCAAACTCCACATATAAAACCATCAGGGAATGCAGAGACCTTTTATGAGCAGATCCTAAGGGCAGCATTGCTTTCATACTTCTTGTCAAAAACAAATAACACAACATCATTTCTATCAGCATATGGTCACTGGAGGGGTGAGCTGTGTCGCGCTTGTTATTGAGTCTCCTATGCAACGTAGCAGAGCCCTATTCGTGTTCAGTCAAGTGCAGCCATTGACATTAGTTGCAGCAGGATTAAGCATGATATACTGCAGGCCTTGGCACTCGCGGTTCCAAAAAAACACAATTAGCTGAGCTACCAGATGATCTTCTGGGGCCTTTTCTGTTTTCCTGCGAGCATGAATGATGTGATGTGTTCAGTTTCAGTGCATAGCACACCAGTGAGGATGGATTTACTGCATCCTGGTTACTTGGGCATATTGGTTGCTCAAAGTGAGGTGAGACTGTGAGATTTCAAACAATGAGGAGAGCTGATGGGAAACGACTCTTCTTTCTCACAAACGGGAATGTGATGGTAAAATCCAAGGTGAGCTGATCAAAAGTGAATAATGAATAAAACCTCAGCACAAAGTGACTGCCAAATCCACTTCCGCCAGCTGCAAAACCGAATAATCATTTTAAAAGGCTACGTATTGGGGCAGTCAAGGAATCGTTACCATGACAACGTGCTTTTGTGGTGCCTTTAGCCTCCGAATGATCCAAGGCAATTTAGAGAGTGGCAATAACATAAAAAGGATCATCAGGCCTTTGGAAACTGCTGAGGGAAGGATGTTTCAGAAAAGTTTGGAAGAGGAGTTAGAGTGTCAGATAATTGGGCCTCAGTGGCTGTAAGCCAATGCTGTTGGAAGAGTAGAGTCAATAAAGGGGGCAGGATTTCAAATAAATTTGAAAGACAGCTGCATTGAAATGAGGGCATGAGAACATTGAAATAAGGGGACAAGCATTTTCACTTTAACGCATTGCAACACAGGCTGGACAAAATTGATGGGGCGAACAGGATTTTATACAGATTAGGAGACCGCTTGTACATTTTTGAATAACTTGGAGTTACAAAGGATGGACAGAGAATGGCCAGTGAATTAAGTGTAGGGAATGATCAATTCTGGACAGGAAGAGGGACTGGAGTCAGAGTAAAAGGGAGCAATTTTGTTGATATGGTAACTCAGCACAGTTCATGCTTGATGGGAGATGGCAGCAAGCTTTCATGCAATCTGGTTCAACTTGAACAAACAGAAAGAGGGGGCTGGTGTTGGTGTCAAAGGAATTGAGTTAATGATAGTTCTTGATCACTATGGTTTCTGGTCTTTTGCTGCTTTGCTGAAATAAGTTATGACAAGTCAGTTTGACAGGATGCAATGTTTGTGGGGCCAAATGAGGCAGTGCAGATTTAGAATTAGATACCACCAGCCTCCATTTGAGTTTCCGCTTGACTGTGGAGGATCAAGGAATAGTTTGTGGAAAAGGATGGTCCCAAAGTTAGACACTTGGGAATCTTTGGAGGTTCAACAGTGCAGTTGCTGGGCTGAGTCTGTTGTTCCAGATAGGTAAGAGTAGAACCACACAAAGATAGCCCAATAGAGGAAAGATTCTGTAGTAGAATCAAGCCTTTTAAACATGGTGGAGATATTAAGGAAGGGAAATCATAGCCATAAAAGATCGCAGTAAGGGATAATTAGAAAGGAAGAGAACTAAGGCTAAATAAGTAGAGATCTCATGCTACACAAAATGGATGGCAAACAGACAAAAAAAAACAATTTTATACATAGCCTAGCTATTGGATTTTTACATATACCACCCATACACGAACCGTCACCTGTAGGTTAGATGGATTGGCCATGCTTAAATTGGCCATATTGTCCAAGGATGTGTATGTTAGGGAACATCTCCGGGATACCCGCACCAATCAACCACAGCGCCCCGTGGCCCAACATTTCAATTCCTCCTCCCACTCTGCCGAGGACATGGAGGTCCTGGGCCTCCTTCACCGCCATTCCCTCACCACCAGACGCCTGGAGGAAGAACACCTCATCTTCCGCCTCGGAACACTTCAACCCCAGGGCATCAATGTGGACTTCAACAGTTTCCTCATTTCCTCTTCCTCCACCTCACCACAGTTCCAACCTTCCAGCTCAGCACTGTCCCCATGACTTGTCCTACCTGCCTATCTCCTTTTCCACCTATCCACTCCACCCTCCTCCTCCGACGTATCACCTTCATCCCCTCCCCCATTCACCTATTGTACTCTATGCTACTTTCACCCCACCCCCACCCTCCTCTCATTTACCCCTCCACCCTTCAGGCACTTTGCCTGTATTCCTGATGAAGGGCTTTTGCCCGAAACGTCGATATTACTGCTCCTCGGATGCTGCCTGAACTGCTGTGCTTTTCCAGCTCCTCTAATCCAGAATCTTATCCTCAATTGCCTGACGGATGAGCCGGCAAATTGAAAGTGATGACTGTGTGTATATCTGTCAAGAGGAGCTTACAAAATACTGAAAAATACTGCATTTTGCCAGGATCTCACTTTTGATCTAAATCAATGGGGACTGGAATGGGTATGAGGGAAGAGGGAACGGTATTTGCTTTGGGAGCTAGTTGGAGGAGGACTTCACCTTCCCAGGTATTTAATGAAGGGCCAATTTTTCATTTGCTACAGGGCAAGTGTCAACAATGATTCAGAGTTCCGTTTCTATTTCATGCACAATGGCATCTGTATCATCTCCACTGAAGCTCAATGATTGAAGTTGGAGTCCTTTTGGTTTTGGACTGAAGGCATTATAGATTGTTCAGTTTCCTCTGTAGAGTATGTCTATGCCTGATGTCAAATTATTGAGGGTGTGGTGCAATGGGTGAATGGAATCGAAACTTGCTGCAGCCTTCCAGCCTTCAATAAGTTTGGGCTTGTCATAGTTCCATTGCTGAGGATCAAGATTTGCATATGGTTGCGGAGTAGATAAAAGAAACTTAGACAAACTGCAGTCAACAAACCACTGGAGAAGTGCCACTAGTGCTGCCTTTGTAATATCCTGCAAATCTGGTGAAAAGAAGAATGTTCCAATAGCAGCATCCTTTGCCAAATCAAGTTGCCAGGCATTGAGGTGGCAATGACTCAAAAACTGCTCCACCGAGTGGAACATTCACGTGCCTGACATCAAAATTGCTGACGTGCTCCTCTCTGCAGAAGTTGGTTATGCTCAGGAGATTCCGAGAAGGATAGCTTCAGGAATGTCCTCAATGGATTTTTGAGAAAGGCAAACATCACTGTTGACTCATGGGAGACCTGGGTTGGTGCAGCCAAACTGGAGGAAGTTCATTTTGGAAGGTATTGAACACGGAGAAAATTGCAGAGGCAGAATAGAGAGCATAATGAAAAAAAAAACCCACTTCACATTCTACTAGACCCTCCAAGCACCAAGTGCTCCACATGTAGCAGAGTTTACAGATTGCACTGTGGCCTCACCAGCCATCCCAGAGCTCATCAGATCAGAGCGGAAACAAGCTTTCCTTGACCCTGAGAGAATGTCAAAGAAGGAGCACAAAAAGACAACAGTCTGTTCTCTCAAATATCAGTTTATTGGTTTCCCTGATAGGGCGCATATATTGATTGTGTGTGTGTGTGTGTGTGTGTGTGTGTGTGTGTGTGTGTGATAACAGTTTTCAAATGCAAACATTATTTGCCAAAGAAGCCTCAAATTCTTATGGAACTGAGGAAAAGCCAGAAGTATTTCAAATCAGAAATCCTGTCAGTGGGTCTCAAAAACGTGCTTAAATGTGGGTTAAAGCGAGAATGGAGGGTAACTGGTTAGTTGGCACAAGTGATGGTTTAAGTTGTCAGTTTCAGAAATCCTATAGTGCCCACTAGACAGTGTAATAGCAGGGAGCTTGATGCATGTGATGAAGGAACAGCATTGGGAAGGACAACTGAAGTACAGCTGAGGTAACCAGGAATTATAAAGGCATTCTGCCGCGTAATTAGATTGCCCGATTGAAAAGAGCAGAGGAGAGATGTCTGTCAGGAAGTTTGACAAGGACTTTAAAAGTTCCTCTGCTGTGTGAACGAGACAGAGAGATTGCTAAATTCAGTTTCCACAGATCCTCATTGGAACTGACAGTGGAGTGATAGAACTGTTGTTATTGATCTGACTGTACCTGTGTGCTGTTTGTCACCTGTGTTGAATGCCCATGGACAGGAAGGGACAGTGTAGAAACTGGTGAAGTTTATGCTGGCCCCTACTGAGGAGAGTTGATCTTCCTAATAACTCAAGAGAGCTCTGTCTGCAGCTCAAAATGACAGGGAGCAAGGTTGCTGATTATACAGTATGGCGGGCAAGTTTCTAGACAGCCCACATGCCTAGTTAATTGAATAATATTGTGTGCTCTGATGGTACTGATGTACACCAGAGTACTCCCAATTTCCACGGCAACATTGAACATTATCAGTCACTTCCAGGAGCAGAAATGTAACTTCTTTGATGAAATTGCAGTTCATCTTTTCCTTAAGCTAAAATATTCCTTTGTTTTTTTTTTAAATGAAATATTCAACCTGGCCAATTAACTGTGAATTTTAAATGGACCTTAGGATTCGTCAAGTACGTATGGGGAGTTTGGGCTCAAACTTCGCTTTTCTTTTGATTCCAGTTAACCTATCCATGAAATTTTGAAGAGAAAATATTAATAAAAAGAAGCAGAAATATCCAGCATTAGTAGAACTGGCCTTGTACCAGAGAGTTGAGCTCCATTAACATTTCATTGTCCAGGTGGGATTCACATCATTTCTTAAGCATTTTGAGTTGCCCTAGATCTGAGCTGAGCGTTGTGACCACAGTCTGGGCATTACAGAGTAAAAAAGCATCACCACAACCTTGTCCTGCCTTGGACTGAATAATACCAGTGTCTGGAAGTGGTGATCCCTTAGGAAGTATTTCTGATGTATGGACACTACTGTTCAGGGAAGCAAACATTCGCTCCTGTGGACTTTGTCACGATTCACTGAGGTAACATAGTGGAAATCAAGGCTTTCAATTTCTGGAGTCATCAGAAAACCGAAAATCCCCAATTATCTGATGTTCCAACCCAGGTTGCACATTGATGGAACCCATAAGCTACACAAAATATGGTTCAAAAAATGTCTCAGATCCATTGTTTTCAAAACATGTTGACATCATCGTGGGCGGCACGGTGGCACAGTGGTTAGCACTGCTCCCTCACAGCGCCAGAGACCCGGGTTCAATTCCCGCCTCAGGCGACTGACTGTGTGGAGTTTGCACATTCTCCCCATGGGTAGATGGGGGGTAGATGTCGGGGTATGGGTGGATTGCGCTTCGGCGGGTCGGTGTGGACTTGTTGGGCCGAAGGGCCTGTTTCCACACTGTGAGTAATCTAATCTAATCCCTGGATTCTAAAGCAGTTATTTCTCATTTCAGTCCACAATTCTAAGAAGCACAGAAATTAAAAGGCAAGGCCTTTGCAACTTGCTCAAAGGTTGACCGTGGTGGAAAAGAACATGATCACTCACCCCAGATGGTGAGATTGGTGCATGTGGTCTCTAGAATTTAGATCAATATCCCCAAGATAAATCACAGGCTGGAAATTGGACGAATGTTGGAAATAGAGAAGTTCAAAATAAGATTTTAGATATTTTATGCCAGCCAGGAATTTCAGAGGGCGAAGTCATTTCAAATACTTAGTGAAAATAAAATTATTAGGCAGTTGGATTGAAGCTTAGAATGTCCAGTGACCTGTAGCTCACTCAACAAGAGCAAACATCCCAACATTGTTGGACACATCCCAATGGTTATTCAAGAATTAATACTGGGGACACACATTTAATCATTTATGAAATTGCAATGGGACCAGAGAGAAGATGAGGATATTTTTTATTCTTACACAACAAATTGCTTTGATCCAGACGGCACTGTACAATAATGTTGCTTGCAGTTTTCATGGTAACTTTCAAAAATGTAGTGATGATATAATGAAGGATAAACCTTCTGCATATTTCTCCAGACCTCATGTTTTCCTCTTCATTGGTGACAGAAGCTTTTGATTTTCCCATTTCAAGTTGTCTAAAATCATCATCCTCTTTCTCCCTACCCTTCCTTCAATCACTTCCTTCAGGAAGTTCTCTGACCTTAGAGTATGATGAATCGGAGGTTGAAAATACTCATGATATTCTCTCCCTGTCTTGTGCTGCCTCTCCAACTAATCCACTCCAATCTTCTCCAGAACCACATGTTACAACTTCCTAATCTTTGAATGCCCACATTTCTCAAAGTCCGTATTTCAATTCTGCACTATGAAGACCTCAAAACTGTGTTGATATTATTTTCTTAAGACCTTTGCCAATTTAATGAGAAGATCTTTATACTCAAACACAGTCTTTCAAAATGGAGTTAAATATTGTTACAGGAGAAATGATGCTCAGGGATTTGGAGAAAGAGGCAGAGGAGAGGAATGAATAGGATAGTTCATTCAAAGAGCCAGCACAGACCCAAGAGGTTGCATGGCCTCCACCAGTGCTCTATATTTCTATGATTCCCTATTATTTTGACCAAAGTGCAAACTCGTTGCTTTAAAAGTGTTACTATCTCTGTTAAGAGAGGTAAAGGAACTCTGAATAAACATTGTGCTTGGATACTAAGAGCCAAATTTCAAAGAAGTTCAAACATGAGGTATTGGATTTGTGGATGATTTCGAAACCACTTAATTCTTCCAGTTTTTCATCTGAACTACATTGGTTAGCATCATGTGCAATGAGAATATTCCTGCATTCTATGGACGATGATTAAAGAAACTAACTACCAGGACACAGGAAATAACTTGCCTCGGGACACTAATCACAGTTATCATCTCCAACAATAGAAAATTGACTTTTAGATAAGCTCATGTATATGCAACAAATGGAAGGATACGGACCAAGGGCAGGCAGAAGGGATTAGTTTAATTTGGTATCATGGTCAGCACAACAACGTGGGCCAAAAGGCCCGTTCCTGTGTTGTACAGTTCTGTGCTCGATGTTCTAAAACTGGAAAATGTCTCTCTGACCCTGAAAGGCAGTGCACCAAAACCTCACGCACATTAATCCAACTATATGTTCCACAGGACTCAGTTGTCATCAAGTTCTGTTTCACAGAGAATGTATTCATTGTCTCGCCTGTTCAGAAACCAATATGTTTTGTAGAGCATTCAATCACTGATAACTGTTCCTACTTGCAAAGATTTCAATTCCATTCTTAGCCAGGTCCTTATCCAGCTATTTTTAAAGGAGTTGATTGACACAGATACTAACTAACTGTCCCTGCTGCATCGGCACAAGTCTGCCGAGGCAAAAAGCTGTTCAAATCTTTAATCCCTCATATTTGAGGTTTGTTCATTTTATACTCAGGTTCTCTTCTTCTGCAAACACAACTCACCTTGAATCATTTACATCTCCATGTCTGTCATTCTAAACATTGTATCATGATCATTCTCAATCTTGTTTCTAATTAAACAAAGTTAGTGGTTGCTTAAACAATATGCATTTGATATGGGCCTACAGCTTTGTGAATAATTTTGTATTGCCATATTGTATACATTAATATTGAATAGGAAGTAGAACATGCATGTTATACAATTTATTGGCATTAATAATTTTAGGACAGCTACAGATGTACCTATATTATAAACCAGGTTATTTTCTGTTCTAAATATGAGTTCCATCTGGAAATGTAGCACGGAGTCATAAAGTTATAGAAATGTACAGCACGGAAACAGACCCTTCAGTCCAACTCATCCATGGTAAACAGATATCCTAAATTAATTGAGTCCCATTTGCCAGCATTTGGCCAATATCCCTCTTAAACCCTTCCTATTCAAATATCCGTCCAGATACCTTTTAAATGTTGCAATTGTACCAGCCTCCACCACTTTCTCTGGCAGCTCATTCCATACACTCACCACCCTCTGTACGAAAAAGTTGCCCCTTGTGTCCCTTTTAAAACTTTCCTCTCTCACTTTAAACCTATGCCCTCTAGTTTTGGACTCCCCTACCCTGGGGAAAAGACCTTGTCTATACACTCTATTCATGCCTCTCGTGATTTTATAAACCACTATAAGGTCACCCGTAATCTCCAATGTTCCAGAGAAAATAGTCCCAGCCTATTCAGCATCTGCCTGGAGCTCAAACCCTCCAACCCTGGCAACATCCTTACAAATCTCTTCTGAACCTTTTCAAGATACCTTATGAAAATCAGACAACACTAGGTTATAGTCCAACAGTTTATTTGGAAGCTATGGAGCATGATCATAAGGCACAGAATTTATAGCAGAAGGTTACAGGCTCATGCAACTGAAATTATATATATAAAGCAAATTCACCTCCACAGTTTGGATTAATACTGTGTCTGTTGCATTAGTATTGTGCAGATATAGAATGACTTTACAACATGAATACTTAGTTTATTTGACATATTATTTATATGAAGCGTCCAGTCTCCCCAATGTAGAGGAGAACGCATCAGGAGCAACGGATACAATAAATGATATTGGTGGATGTGCAGGTAAAACCTTGTTGGATGTGGAAGGCTCCTTTAGGGCTTTGGATGGAGGTGAGGGGGGAGGTGTGGGCGCAGGTTTTGCAATTCCTGCGGTGGCCGGGGAAGGTGCCAGGACGGGAGGGTGGGTTACGGGGGGGCGTGGACCTGACCAGGTAGTCACGGAGGGAATGGTCTTTGCGGAAGGCGGAAAGGTGTGGGGAGGGAAACATATCCCTGGTGGTGGGGTCTGTTTGGAGGTGGCGGAAATGTCGGCGGATGATTTGGTTTACGTGAAGTTTGGTAGGGTGGAAGGTGAGCACCAGGTGCGTTCTGTCCTTGTTACGGTTGGAGGGGTGGGGTCTGAGAACAGAGATGCGGGATGTGGACGAGATGCGTTGGAGGGCATCTTTAAACACGTGGGAAGGGAAATTGCGGTCTCTAAAGAAGGAGGCCATCTGGTGTGTTCTGTGATGGAACTGGTCCTCCTGGGAGCAGATACGGCGGAGTTGAAGGAATTGGGAATACGGGATGGCAATTTTGCAGAAGAAAGGGTGGGAAGAGGTGTAATCCAGGTAGCTGTGGGAGTCGGTGGGTTTGTAAAACATGTTGGTGTCAAGTTGGTCGTCATTAATGGAGATGGAGAGGTCCAGGAAGGGGAGGGAGGTGTCAGAGATTGTCCAGGTAAATTTAAAGTCAGGGTGGAATGTGTTGGTGAAGTTGGCGTATTGCTCAACCTCGGGAGCACAAGGTGGCACCAATGCAGTCATCAATGTAGTGGAAGAAGAGGTGGCTTAATTACAGAAGATGGACTGTTCTAAATAGCCAACAAAGAGACAGGCATAGCTGGGCCCCATACGGGTGCCCATGGTTACCCCTTTGGTCTGGACAAAGTGGGAGGATTCGAAGGAGAAATTGTTAAGGGTGAGGACAAATAAATGAGAGTGTCGGTGGAAGAGTATTGTTGGGGATGTTGGGAGAGGAAGAAACAGAGGGCTGGGAGGCCCTGGTTATGGCGGATGGAGATGTAGAGGGATTGGATATCCATGGTGAAGATGAGGCATTGGGGGCCGGGGAAACGGAAGTCTTGGAGGAGTTGGAGGGCGTGGGTGGTGTCTCGAATGTATGTGGGGATTTCCTAGACTAGGGGGGATAGGACAGTGTCGAGGTAGGTAGAGATGAGTTCAGTGGGGCAGGAGCATGTTGAGACAATGGGTCGGCCAGGGTGGTCAGGCTTGTGGATCTTTGGAAGGAGGTAGAACCGGGCAGTGCGGGGTTCCCGGACCATGAGGTTGGAAGCTTTGGGTGGGAGATCTCATGAGATGATGAGGTTCTGTTTGGTCTGTGAGATGATGGTTTGGTCATGGTCAAGGGGGCGGTAGGAGGAGGTGTCCTTGAGTTGGCGTCTGGCTTCACAGTATAGTGGTCAGTGCACTAGACTACCACTGTGCCTCCTTTATCTGCTGGCTTGATGGTGAGGTCGGGATTGGAACAGAGGGATTGGAGGGCTGTGCATTGTGAGGGTGAGAGGTTGGAGTGGGGGAGGGAGGTAGACAGGTTGAGGCAGTTAATGTCCCGGCGGCAGTTGGAAATAAAGAGATTGAGGGCAGGTAGTAGGCCAGCACAGGGTGTCTAGGTGGATGCAGTATGTTGGAGGTGGGCGAAGGGGTCCTTGGAAGGTGGGCGGGAGTCCTGATTGTGAAAGTAAGCTCGGAGACGGAGGCGGTGGAAGAATTGTTCGACGTCACGGCGTGTATTAAATTCATTGATGAGTGGACGGAGGGGGATGAAGGTGAGTCCTTTGCTGAGGACTGATCGTTCGTCCTCAGTGAGGGGAAGGTCTGGAGGGATGGTGAAAACTCAGCAGGGCTGGGAGCTTGGATCTGGTGTGGGTGTGGAGCTGGGAGTGGGGGGGCGGAACCTATAACTGGAGTGGGTATGATGGTGGGGGGAATGGGGGTGGAGTCGTTAGCAGGGGTGGTGACCCCCTCAGCATTCTGGGGGGCAGGGATGGTGACAGTGGGATCTGTGGGGGGCGTGTCAGCAGAATGTAGGCGAGTGGCATTGGTGGGGGCGGAAGTGGTGGCAAACATGGCAGTAGAGGGGGCGGAAGTCACTGAGCGTGTGACATCAGTGATGATGCGAGGGGAGGAAGTGATGTCATGTGTGGTTAATGAGGAATTGTGAGGGGCGGAAGTGATGTCATCAATCAGTGTGGGGATGGTGGCTGCAGCAGCCGCATGGCTAATGGTGTCCGAGCAGTTCCAGAGGCCGGGGGAATCTTCTGGAGTGTTTGAGGAGCGCTGGTTATGGAGGTGGGTGGATAAAAGTTTTTTGTACTTACAGTTTTTGATGTTTGAGATGGAGTTGAAATACTGTTTGTTGAGAGTATGATTTCTCCTGAGGATGTAGTACAGAAGGGGTCCTTTGCAATTCTTTAGACGAGATTCGATTACTTACAGTGTGGAAACAGGCCCTTCGGCCCAACAAGTCCACACTGAACCGCCGAAGCACACCCACCCAGACCCATTCCCCTACACCTAACACTACAGGCAATTTAGTATGGCCAATTCGCCTAAGCTGCACATTTTTGGACTGTGGGAGGAAACCGGAGCATCCGGAGGAAACTATCGCAGACACGGGGAGAATGTGCAAACTCCACACAGTCAGTCGCCTGAGGCGGGAGTTGAACCCGGGTCTCTGGTAGTGTGAGGCAGCAGTGCTAACCACTGTGCCACCACGCCGCCCACTGAGAGAGTGTGGTCCTCAGCTGAGGCAGGGCTGACTGTAGAAAGGTTAGGTGTCGGCGCATTGCTGCGAGCGTTGAGAGGAGGATCTTGAAGGAGAACTGTTGCTGGTGTTTTTGAATCTGTAGTCTGTACTGTTTGTCCTGTTCGGGTCCGAACTCTGCTGGTTTAAAGTTGGTTCGGAGACCGTGTGGGATGAGTTGGTTACGGAGGCAGGCACTGCGGAAGCAAATGTGGCTGTAGGAGCGAGTTTGTTTCAGGACATGGTTGAAGAGTTTCAGGGCAGAGGAAATGACATGGGAGTTGCAGTGGGAGAGGGACTCCCTGAGATTCTTGTAGAGAGAGGAGGAAAATTTCTTCAAGGCAGGAATCCTTACAAGAGGATTCGCAGTAGGGTTAAAATCAACGAGGTAAAAACAAGGACTGCGGGTGCTGGAAACCAGAGTCTAATTAGAGTGGTGCTGGAAAATTACAACAGTTCAGGCAGCATCTGAGGAGCAGTAAAATCAACGTTTCAGGCAAAAGCCCTTCTCAGGAATACAGGCAGAGTGCCTGAAGGGTGGAGAGATAAATAAGAGGAGGGTGGAGGTGGGGAGAAAGTAGCATAGAGTACAATAGGTGAGTGGGGGAGGGGATGAAGGTGACTGTTCCCTCCGTGACTACCTGGTCAGGTCCACGCCACCCCTACAACCCACACTCCAATCCTGGCACCTTCATCTGCCACCGGAGGAATTGCAAAACCTGCACCCACACCTCTTCCCTCACCTCCATCCAAGGCCGTAAAGGAGCCTTCCACATCCATCAAAGTTTTACCTGCACATCCACCAATGTCATTTATTGTATCCGTTGCTCCCGATATGGTCTCCTCTACATTGGGGAGACTGGACGCCTCCTAGCAGAGTGCTTTAGGGAACATCTCCGGGACACCCGCACCAATCAACCACACCGCCCTGTGGCCCAACATTTCAACTCCCCCTCCCACTCTGCCGAGGACATGGAGGTCCTGGGCCTCCTTCCCCACCGCTCCCTCACCACCCAACGCCTGGAGGAAGAACACCTCATTTTCCGCCTCGGAACACTTCACCCCCAGGGCATCAATGTGGACTTCAACAGTTTCCTCATTTCTCCTTCCCCCACCTCACCTCAGCTCCAACCTTCCAGCTCAGCACTGTCCCCATGATTTGTCCTACCAGCCTACCTTCTTTTCCAGCTATCCACTCCACCCTCCTCCCTGACCTATCACCTTCAGCCCCTCCCCTACTCACCTATTGTACTCTATGCTACCTTTGCCCCACCCCCACCCTCCTCTCACTTATCTCTCCACCCTTCAGGCACTCTGCCTGTATTCCTGACGAAGGGCTTTTGCCTAAAACGTCGATATTACTGCTCCTTGGATGTTGTCTGAACTGCTGTGCTTTTCCAGCACCACTAATACCGAATCTGTTTTCCAGCACCTGCAGTCATTGTTTTTACCTTATTGAGGATAAGGGTATTTGATGACCAAGATATCAGACCCAGGATTAAAGTCATGGTTTACTAAACAGGAGTGATCCTGTTGGTCTTTGTCCAATGTTGTATTACACATCAATATCCAAAGGACCATAACCAGGCTAGTGAAACAATATCCCACAGCAAACAACATTCCAGAATGTACTCACAGGAAAAGTTCATGATAGATAAGTGATATTTGCATCCGGCAGGTTGGTTTTACTTGTGCAGTAGCGTTTATGTTATCCATCACAAAAAGAGAAACTATTACATGGGTAACATGGTATTAAAATATCCAGTGGATATTTATTGGAAGTTTGTTGGATATCAGTTAGTACTTTTCTGTTTATCAGGCAAAAGTTGAGCCTGTTTATGATGTGTACGTGCCGGTGTTGGACTGGGGTGTACAAAGTTAGAACTCACACAACGCTAGGTTGTAGTCCAGCAGGTTTATATGGAAGCATTGGCTTTCAGAGTGCTGCTCCTTCATCAGGGAGCTGTAGAGAAGGATCATAAGGCACAGAATTTATCACAAAAGACCACAGTGTCATGCAACTGTAATGATATATTGAACAAACCTGAATTGTTGTTAAGTCTTTCATCTTTTAGAATGGGTTGCAGGTTTTGGTATACTAATATGTGTAGTGTGGTGGGGTCACCTGTAGTGTAACATGAACCCAAAGTCCCAGTTGATGCCATCCCCATGGGTACCGATCTTGGCTATCATTTTCTGCTCGGCCACTTGTTGCCTGTCCCGAAGTCCACCTTGGAGGATGGTTACCTGAAGATCTGAGGCCAACTGTCCCTGATCACTGAAATGTTCGCCAACTTGGAAGGAACACCCTGTCTGATAGACAATGTTGGCTGAATCACATGAGTACCTGCCATGTACACGATGGGTTGTCTATTTCATACCCTGCAGACAAGGCATGGTACATTGGCGAGACCGAGCAGATGCTACAACAATGGGTGAATGGATACCGTGTAACAGTAACACATGGGGGATGGGGAACTTGAAGGGATCGAATAGAGGGGTTTGTTTGGAGGTTTAGACACTGCCTCCAAAACTACAACTTTGCTTCTGCTACCCATCTAACAAAGTCCTTCTTGTGTTCAGCATCTTCCTAAATAAACCTTCTCACATTTTGAATGGTCTTAAGCCACAAATAACTAGGAATGTTTGACTTCTTCGGGAATGCTCTGAGAGTATTCCTGAAGCAGGTCCACTGTCCTTCTGGGAGAATTCTGCTGCCGAGTCAGGCATTTGCTTCAGGAGTCTGGTGTCTGAGATTTTCTAGCTATTTGGAGCTGTTTTTAGTGATCCATACAACATGCTAGACATGTCAGATTGGGAGGAGAAAGTGAGGACTGCAGATGCTGGAGATCAGAGCTGAAAATGTGTTGCTGGAAAAGCGCAGCAGGTCAGGCAGCATCCAAGGAGCAGGAGAATCGACGTTTCGGGCATCAGCCCTTCTTCAAATGGCTGATGCCCGAAACATCGATTCTCCTGTTCCTTGGATGCTGCCTGACCTGCTGCGCTTTTCCAGCAACACATTTTCAGCTCATGTCAGATTGGGAGAGTTTGCTGTTGGTAACCTGCCTTTTTGGTCATCAAATTTGGAGGCTTTCACTAAGGCACCACTGGAGCTATTTCTCCTGTGCTTTGAAGTAGCTGCTGCAGATCGTTCAAGACTCCGACACGTATCGATGTCACATAATGAACCGTAATCTTAGTTTAGGGTTGGGGATCCTTATCCTCAAATACTCTTTATTTCAGCCAGCTGAAGGCTGAGCTGGCTTGGAGGTGATGATGCATTTGGTGACCCATGTCTGCCCTTATTGATTGGGACAGAGAGAGAAAATCGGCAACATTTTCCAAAATACTTATATTGAAGTGATGGGTTGACTGTAGGAGCTTGTTGGAAGAGGATCTTAGCTTTCTGGGTGTTACCTGAAAAGTCCTTCTTCTTATGTTCCAGGAAGGAGATGAAAGTGACTTAAGCTCACTTGCTTTGAGTGTGCACGTACATGAGTCATCTCAACCTTTTACATACCCCATCCCCCTAAACCTGTATGCCAATGGTAATCAGTAATCTGGTCAGGCAGCATCCAAGGAGCAGGAGAATTGATGTTTCAGGCATAAGCCCTACATTCCTGATGTCGATTCTCCTGCTCCTCGGATGCTGCCTGACTGGCTGTGCTTTTCCAGCTCCATACTCTAATCTCCAGCATCTGCAGTCCTCACTTTCTCTAAGTAATCAGTGAGCCATCAACCTCTGTCTAAAACATTGTCAAAACATACTCCAGAGCATTTTGTGGTAGAGAATTCCAAAGTTGCACCAAGCTCAGAGTGGTGATTTATAGTGATTTAAAATATTTCTCTTTGTCTCAGACAAACCCCTCTTATTTTGAATTGTGCCAGCACTCAAGTTTTAGGCTCCCCATCCAGAGGAAGCATTTTACCTGCATCAACCCTCTGTCCACCTTTAAGTATTTTGTAAGAAGGAGAATTAGAATAATCTTTATTGTCACATGTACTCCAGTACAGAAATGCAGGAGTACAGTGAAAATTTTACAATGTCGCTTCAAAAATGATCTGGAAAAGGACATTGTTGGTCTGATCAGTGAATTTGCAGATGAGATGAAGATTGGTGGAGTAGCAGAAATCATAGTGGACTGTCAAAGAATACAGGAGAATATAGATAGATTGGAGAGTTGGATGGAGAAATGGCAGATGGAGTTCAATCCAGGCAAATGTGAGGTGATGCATATTGGGAAGTCTAATTCTAGAGCAAAATATAGTGTAAATGGAAGGGCATTGGGAAAAGTTGTTGAGCAGAGAGATCTGGGAATTCAGGTCCATTGTACCCTGAAGGTGGCTACACAGGTGGATAGAGTGGTCAAGAAGGCATATAGCATGCTTGCCTTCATCAGGCAGGGTATTGAGTATGAGAATTGGCAGGTCATGTTAAAATTGTACAAGACTTTGGTTCAGCCGCATTTAGAATATTGTGTGCAGTTCCGGTCGCCACATTACCAAAAGGATGGGGATGCTTTGGAGAGGGTGCAGAGAAGGTTTACGAGGATATTGTCTGGTATGGAAGGTGCTAGCTATGAAGCGAGGTTGAGTAGGTTAGGATATTTTCATTTAAAAAAAGGAGATGGGGGGGGGGTGGTTTCTGATTGAGGTCTACAAAATCATGAAGTGTATAGACAGGGTGGATGGAGATATGCTTTTTCCCAGGATGAGGGATTCAATAACGAGAAGTCATGTGTTCAAAGTGAGAGGAGAAAGGTTTAAGGGGGATACAAACGCAAAGCACTTTACACAGAGGGTGGTATGTGCCTGGAATGCGTAGCCAGCAGAGGTAGTAGAGGCAGGTATGGTAGATTCATTTAAGGTGCATCTGGACAGATGCATGAGTAGGTGAGGAGCAGAGGGATATAGATGCTTAGGAATTGGGCGATAGGTTTAGACAGTACATTTGGATCGGCTCAGGCTTGGAGGGTCGACAGGCCTGTTTCTGGGCTGTAAAGTTTCTTTGTTCTTCTTTGTTATGGCACCATCTAAGATACAAATAGCTAGGTACAACTCTTAGATACAAGCAGAGGAATAAAAAAGAAAAATTGTTTTATAGTGATTTAAAGAAACAAGACAGTTAAAAGGAAAGTCATTACAATCCTCGAAACAAATTACACATAAACATTGCATTGCATTAGCTGAGCACAGGGTTTTGTCACCTGACCACCTATTCCAGACTCCAGTCCAACAACCATCCCTGCTCCAAGCCTCCAGTCTGCACTGCACCAGCTCTCAGCCATTCAAACCGTAAGTTTTGGATGTAGGTTAGCTCGCTGAGCTGGAAGTTCATTTCCAGGCATTTCATCACGCTACTAGGTAACATCTTCAGTGGGCCTCAGGTGAAGCACTACTGATAAGTCCTGTTTTCTATTTATGTGTTTGGGTTTCTTTGGGTTAGTGATGTCATTTCCTGTGGTGATATCATTTCTTGTGCTGAAGTCACTTCCTGTTCTTTTTTTAGGGGGTGGTAGGTGGGATCTAACTCGATATGTTTGTTGATAGAGTACCGGTTAGAATGCCATGCTTTTAGGAATTCTTGTGCGTGTCTTTGTTTGGCTTGTCCTAGGATGGATGTGTTGGCCTAGTAAAAATGGTGTCCTTCCTCATCCGTATGTGAGGATACTAGTGAGAGAGGGTTATGTATCTTTGTGGCTAGTTGGTGTTCATGTATCCTGGGAGCTAATTTTTCTGCCTATTTCTCCAGTGTAGTGTTTGTTACAGTCCTTGCACGGTATTTTGTACATGACACTAGTTTTGCTTGTTGTCTGTATAGGGTCATTCAAGTTCTTTAGCTGCTGTTTTAGTGTGTTGGTGGGTTTGTGGGCTACCACAATCCATCCTAGGGCAGCCTATTTCTCAGCCTGTCTTGAAGCTACATAACATCTGCCTCAAGATGTAACACATAGTTTTGTATCATTCACAAACTTAGAAATATTACATTTGGTCCCTGCACTGGTTGTAGCAAGCTGGACAATGTGAGTTCCCTGACTGGGGTTGTTAACCTGCTCCAATCGGGGAATCCTGGCTGGCATCAAACAGAGAATGCCATGGATGGAGCCTCCCCTGCCCCACCCCTAGCTAAGTGACAGGCATTGCTGTTGTTAAAGGCCATGTATGTGTAAATGAAGGGTAATTGGTGATGGGCTGCCATCTCCAAAGAGTTATTTCAGTCCCCACATCTAAACTATCAATATAGATTGTGAACAGCTAGGGCCAAAGTACAGATCCATGAGTTACTCCACTCATCTCACTTGTGAATATAAGAGTTATCTATATATTTTGTTTGATTCACCCATGCAATGTGGGCATCACTGGCTAGCCCAGCATTTATTACCTAATTGCCTAGAGGGCAGTTTAAAAGTCAACCACATTGCATGTGGGTCTGTGGTCACATAAAGGCCAGACTGGGTAAGGATGGCAGTTTCCTTCCGAAAAGGACATTAATGAACCAGATGGGTTTTCAAACAATCAGTAATGGACTCATGGTTATCATTAGGCCCTTAGCTCCTGATTTTCTTTTATTGAATTCAGATTCCATCCCCTGCCACGGCAGGATTCAAACCTGGGTCTCTTAAGCATTGCCTGGGTCTCTGGATTCATAGTCGAATGATAGAAGGGCTCGGCCATCACCTCACCCTTTGAATTCCTAGTTTCAAGTTTCAGCCTGTTGGCCAAATATTAATCCATGTCTGAACATTACCTCTGATCTCATACACTTTAATTTTTCTAACTAAGCCATCTGGTGAGGAGACTTTCATCAAAGGTTTTTAGAAAATCCAAGTATACCATGTCCAGCAGCTCCCATCAATCAATTTTGTAAGGAACTTCATCAAAAACGTCTGACAAGTTCATCGAATATGATTTCCCGTTTTCAAATCCATGCTATGTCCAATCAGTATATTATATCTAATTGTCTATTTATCACACCCTTTACAATAGATTCTCAGATTTTGCCTACAATTGATACAAGGCTAACAGATGTGTTGTTTCCAGTTTTCTTGCTCACTCCCTTCATAAATAGTTGGATGACATTTGCCAGCTTCCAATCTGCAGGAATCATTTCAGAATCCAGGCAATTTTGGAAGATAAGAGCCAATGCATCAACTATCTCTGTCGACACCTCCTTCAACAGTCAGATATAGAATTTCAGGTCCTGGGGATTTATCAACTTTTCAGACCCATGAATTTCTCCAGTACAACGTTTTACTAACACTAATTTCCTTCAACTCCTCATATTCCCGAGCCACTCGAATGTCCGGTTCGAGGAATTTTCTTGTATTTTTCTCAGTGGAAACAAACACCAAGGGCAGAGCCATATTGGGGGCTGAGCCATGAGGGCTATGGGAGGATGGGTGGCAGAACTAGATGAGAAGTCCCATGATGCCCACTTCAATGCCAGGTCGTGGTGAATTGATGGCGACTATTGCTTGTTAACTGTTTTGCTAATGGATCAGTTCACTTCATTAATATTCAGCTTCCCATCTCACTAAACTCCCCAAGCAGGCTGAACATGTGGAAAACCCCATATTGAAATGAGAGCAGTTATCTCGTGGATTCAGCTAGCCACTTGCTCTAGAGGGTTGATCCTTGGACGCAACCACACACCAAATCCCATCTGTCCATGATAGTAAGGATAAGAGTGAGCACTGCTTGGTCTTTGTGGAGACAAAACCCCATCATCATACTAAAAAGACACTGAACTGTGCTGTGTAGTGCTATAACTGCATTAAATAGGGCGGACTGTGAACAGATCTAGTAACTCAAGACTGGGCATCCATGAGGCATTGTGGGCCTCCAGAACAAACTGTGACCTTATGGCCCAGCAATGTCCCCCACTCAACCACTACCATCAAGCCAGGGGATCAACCCCAGTTCAATGAAGATTTCAGGAATGTATGCAAGGCATTGCATTCCTAAAAATGAGGCTTCAACCTGTTGAAGCTACCAAACAGGATGACTTGCATGCCGAACAGCATTAAGCAGCAAGAATTAGATATAAGCTGTAATTTTTCTTTCTTTATTCTGTAACAGAATGAGGGTGGCACTGGCTAGGCAGCATTTATTGCCCATCCCTAATTGCCTAGAGGGCAACTGAGAGTCAACCACCTTGTTGTGGGGAAAGAATCACATGTAGGCCAGACCAGGTAAGGATGGCAGCTTCCTTCCCTAAAGAACATGAGTGAACTAGATGGGTTTTTCCAACAATTGGTAATGGATTGAGAGTCATCATTAGATTCTTAATTCGAGATATTTATTGAATTCAAATTCCACCATCTGTCATGGTGAGATTTAAAACTGGGCCCCGGAACATTACTAGGGTCTCTGGATTAACAGTCCAGTGATAATACCACTAGGCCATTGCCTTCTCGATGCTATGATCTAACACATCCATTTATGAATGATAGTGGATAATTAAAGAACTCAAAGGTGGAGGAGGAGGCTCCACAAATATCCCCATCTTCAATAATGAAAGATCCCAACATATCAGTGCAAAAGATAAGGCAGAAACATTCACAGCAATCTTCGGTCAGACGTGCCAAGTAGGTGATTGATTCATTTCTACATTCTCCAGTGGACCCCATCATCACAGAGTCAAGATTAGAATGGTGCTGGAAAAGCATAGCAGATCAGGCAGCATCCGAGGAGCAGGAAAATTGACGTCTCAGGCAAAAGCCCTTCATCATGAGGGGTTCCTGACAAAGGGCTTTTGCCCGAAACATCAATTTTTCTGCTTCTCGGATGCTGCCTGACATGCTGTGCTTTTCCAGCACCACTCTAATCTTGACTCTGATCTCCAGCATCTACAGTCCTCACTTTCGCCCATCATCACAGATACTAGTCTTCAGCCAGATAGATTTGCTCCCTGGGATAACAAGAAACAATTGGAGACCATGAATACTGCAAAGGTTCTAATCCCTGACAACATTGTGGCAATAGTACTGAAAATTCTGCTCCCGAATGTGCCGCACCCCTAGGCAAACTGTCCAATCATGGCTCCTCAGATAGTGATGTAGTCCCTGCTCAAATGCAACAAGATCTAGACAATATCCAGCTTTGATTTGACTTGTGGCAAGTAACATTCATGCCACATAAATGCGAGGCACTGACCAGCTACAAAAAGACAGAATGTACCACCGTCCCTTGTTAGTCAATGGTGTTATTGTCTCTGACTTTGCCACTACCAACATTCTAGGAATTGCCATTGATTAGAAATTGAATTGGACTAGCCACTTAAGCACAGTAGCTACAAGAGCAGATCAGAGGCTAGGAATACTGCAGCAAGTAACTCACCTCCTGTGACACCCCAAGCCTGTTCACCATTTACAAGGTACAAGTTAGGAGTGAAATGGAATACTCCCCAGTTGCCTGGATGAGTGCAGCTCCAACAACAATTAAGAAGTTTAACACCATTCAAGACAAAACAGCCTGTGCTTGATTGTCGCCCCATTCACAAACATCTATAGCCCTCTAAGAATGGCACGGGTGGCTCAGTGGTTAGCACAGTTCAATTCTACCCTCAGGCAAATATCTGTGTGGAGTTTGCACATTTTCCCTACAGCTGCATGGATTTCTTCCAGGTGCTCCAGTTTCCTCCCACAGTCTAAAGATGTGCAGGTTAGGTGGATTAGCTATGCTCAATTGCCCCATAGTGTCCAGGGATGTGTGGGTTAGATAGATTAGCCATGAGGAATGCAGGGTCACAGGGATGGGAGGTGGGCAAGTATGGGTCCAGTGCTCTTTGGAGGGTTGGTGTGCGCTCAATGGGCCAAATGACCCGCTTCCACACTCTAGGGATTCTAAGATCCAGCTCCTCCAGATCTTAGTGTACCACGATCTAAAAGCTACACTGCAAAAATTCACAAACTCTTTAGATAGCATCTTCTACACCCAAGACAAGCAGTATCTAGAGGGACAAGAATATCAGATACATGGAACACCACCACCTGGAAGATTCCCTCCAAATCATTCACCATCTGATTTGGAAATATATCACCACTCCTTCATATCTCTGGGTCCAAATATGGGAATTCCATTTAGAATGACCTTGTTGCTGTATCTCCTGCAATATTTCAAAAGAACAGATCACCATCACCTTTTCAAGGGCAACTCAGGGTAAGGAATAAGTGTTGACCCAGCCAGTATTGATTGCATCCTGTGAATAAATTACAAAAAAGGGGTAGAGTTTCAGTTACAGATTTAGCAGTTAGCTATTTCTATTTCTTTTCTGTCAGTAGTTTATTGATAACTTGTTGGATTCTATAGTTCTTTTCCTGTGAATACAGACATTTTGTAGGCGTTTTCTTTTAATATGAGTCCACCAGTCAGGTAAATTGGGGACTTTGGATAGTTAATTGATATATTTGTTGATACTCTAGGAATAGTAGAACTTGTTTTCCATTGCATTACCTTAATAAGCCATGATGCTATTTCCCTCGCTTTCAATCCACAGTCCAAACAGAAAAAGGTGCACTCTTCTACATCACACAACAACATTTTCAACTCCATCTCTATCTGAAGCATTAACTCTTCACTACTCTGTACCATCACAATCTGCCTACCTCTCTTTCTGCACGAGAAGAATATTTCTGTAAAGGTACGTGAGATGGCTGTCCTTCAGTGAAAATGAACCTGTCAGAGGCATGCAAGTCCTGTCTGTCCCTCAGCTCCAGAGTTGGTGCTTGAAGCCCTAAAGAGTCTGAGTTGGGCGGACACCAAGTATGACGTTGCTGTGAGGCTGCTGCTTTGCTGATCCTGAGTTTCTTGGATAAAGGGTCTAGGAAGGATGTGTCCATTGACTATGGAGGCATCTTGGGCAGAAGAAGCAGTTTCATGTAACTGTAATAGCCATTCCATGAGCTATGACGGGTGTCGGTGAGCCAAGTTGCTTGCTTTATTTTACCAGTTGATATTTTGTGACCAACTTCTCAATTGCTGAGTGGAAACTTGGAAGTATGGTGTTAAATTGAGTTACAGTACTAAGAATTCAAATGCATGAAAATATGCTTCTTGTCACTCAATGTTGAGATTCTGAACTCACTGCCTCAGATCTGAACACTTAATTGGGTGTCAGCCATCTCATGTACCTTTACAGAAATGTTAACGCTAATGTATGGTCAATTACAGTCAGGGAGCCTCTGTGATTCAGGCTGCCTTCTAGTTCAGAAGATGGGGTAGGCAGCTTGTGATGGTACAGAACAGGAATAGTTAATGTTTCAGACAGAGATGGGGTTGCACATGCTATTGTATGATGTAAAGACTACACCTTTTTCTTTTTGGACTGTGGCTTGAAAGTGAGGAAAAATGGCATCATGGCTTATTAAAGTGGTGCAGGACTTAATTGGGTGATTTTGTTGCAAGATGGAGAGCCTGATTTAATTCTTTTTTTGCCCACCACCAATCTCCTGACTCTTGATTAGAAAATTATACCCATTAAATTTATCAATCTTCAAATATAATGATGGCAGATCACACAACAAATTTAATTGTGAAAGAAGGAACTGATACAACGTGTTTAAGGGCTGCTTCAGATTTTTGTGTTTTTTTTTCTGTATTTGTGCTCTATATTCCTTATAATGACTTTATGTAATACTCATGAATATATAAACTTGATTTGCATTTTCAGCTGACTTGTACAGGCTGACCTTGTAATGTTTCTGTACAGATTAGAACACAAGCATGCAAGCTTATGATATTTCTGGTGTGTGGTATCTCAGTGGTAGAGCAATAGTTAATATTACACAGCACCTTAGGCTGCTCGTATAATTTTTGATCCTAAAGCAACATTTCTGCTTCGGGAGAACTGCAATTCACAGTGGACATGAAGAAAAGAAGCAAGTTAAGTGAGCCAAGTTATAATAGTCCTGTTTACAAGGCTTTGTGAGTTGTTAAAGAGTCAGAATTTGAAGCTGAGAAAGCTGTTTATCTGCTTTTGCATGCCATCCATGTTTGTCGAATCATGGTGCAAGTTTTCTGGAAGAGAATCCAGTGTCACATGAAAGTTTTAGATATCACAACACCATTTATTTATGACCACTTCCATCCCTTAAGTGGCAGGGTTCTGAAAAGATCCCTTTAGCAGTGGACTCCATACACTCTGTTCGTTTCACTACAGCTTAGCAACATTGCCCCAATGAAGGTAGATGCAATATAGCTGAGTAAAGACAGACAAAATGGACATAGTGAAATTTATTGAAAAGACCAAACTGGAATAGGTAAATGATGGCTGGAAACACCATATAAATCATATAGACCTCGGAAATGTTTACATTAACTTTTTGCACTTGGTGTATAGACAGACTGTCTTCTAAGCTATTTTCACCCCAACAGAAGATTATTTCCCAGGTTGCTGGAACTCTATAATTCATGTTTCACTCCTGGGGACTGACTTTTAATATACTTTTGCCATCCCTCTGACTGTGCTTTACTGCAAGACTTAAGGTTGGTGATGTATTCCTAACCTTTTAGTCAAGCGACCAGACTTCCTTTTGGATTGTTCTTTTGAACTCAATAATTTGTACTCTGCAGCCTTAGCCAAACCCCAAGTCGTAAATATTTCACTGCCTTTCCAAATATTATTGATTGCAACTGGAATAAGAGCTAGATGTATTCAATGTCAAGGGCACACTAACCAATTTATGTTGCTGCTAATTTCCAGTCATCTTACAGTGTGCAATCAAACTAACAGCTCCTGACAAGAGATTCTTTAATAATGTCTGGCACCTCAGCCTGAAAGAGCTTTCTTGGTGATTTGCTAATTGTATGGATGCTTCAGAAGGTGTAAACATGAAGGAAGCACATTATTGGCAACACCTACATGAACTTGTCACTAAACACTTCTCTGACTGCAACTGTACTGGTAAGGCCATATATGTGCAGTTTTGCCCCCTCTTTTTTTTAAGAAAAGATATTATTTCATTGGAAGCAGTTCAAAGAATATTCACAAAGGATAATTTCTGGTATGACAGATTTGCCTAATGAGCAAAGATTAAACAGATTGTGACCGGACTCATTGGAGGTGATCTCATTGAAAAATATAGGAGCCTTATAGGGCTTGATGGGGTAAACGGTGAGAGAATGTTTGCTTCATTTCCCTCTCATGGGAGAGTCCACGATCAGGGGGCAGAGTCTCAGAACAAAGCAGTTCCACTTTAAGACTAAGTTGAGAAGGAACTCCTTGACACAGAGAGCTGTGGGGGCAGAATCCTTGTGTATATTTAAGGCTGAATTAGATACATAGATTCTTGATCATTTGGGGAATCAAGTGTTATGGGAAAAAGGCAGGAAAGTGGACATGAAAAATGTTGGATCAGCCATGATCCTTTGAATAATGGAGGAGGTTCGGGAGGCTGAATGGCTTACTCCTGTTCCTATTTCTTACAGCCTTATGGGTGATAAAATTCAAAGTTAGCTTGCCTTCTTTTGTCGAACTATGTGGCCACCAATCAAAATAGTTTAATTCAAGTCATTCATGGTGAAAACTGGCACAACAGGAGGCTGGTGATGCCATACTTCTCAAACACCAAAGTTAACCTGTAATGTCATGAATGGCAATTGCTTTGCAGATCCAATTGCAGAACACAGAGCGTGACATCAATGTGGAGGCAATGACCCAGCATTGCAATAGTGGCAGACTGTTAACCCAGAGTGCTGGGTAATGTTCTAGGAACCCAGGTTGAATCTGCCAAGGCAGATAGAATTTGAACTCAATAAAAATCTGGAATTAAAAGTCTAATGATGACCATGAATCCATTGTTAGTTTCATTACTGTTCCTTAGGGAAGGAAGCTGACATCCTGACTCATCTGGATGACATGTGAATGCAGACCCACAATGGTTAGCTCTTCCCTCTGGGATGGGTAATAAATGCCAACCTAGCCAGTAATGCCCTCATTGCGTGAATTAATTCTAAAAATTCAATAGTTGTTTACTGAAGAGATTCTGTTGCATTGCATTGCATCAATGTATTCCCCCCACTCATATCTTCAATCAGCATTGATTCCTGCTCACAGCCTACTCAATGAACAGATTGGTAGCTAGCAGCAGTGAATATACATGGGTCATGAACATTTGTTTCAAATGCTGGTGAATGAAATAAATATTTTCACACAGAGAATTAAGGTTGTGAGTTCTGTACATGATTTGTAAAGAACAAGTAAAAGCAGGAGAACTCTTTAAAAACATACTGACAATGTCACGACACACAGTCTAATCTTCGGCTCCACACTCTGATCATTCTCACTTTGGAAATGATTATGGGAGAATCACAGGCTGGCAAGAACATAAGTAGAGAACCCTATGATAACATCGAGAGCAGATACTATTATTTTTGTGAAATAGTAAAATAGGGCAAATGTATTGAATTATTCAATAGTATCTTTTTATTGGCTGATTTCTATACTGTAATTAGACTTCAAACCCATGGAATGAAAGAGACAATGACAACAAAGATTCATGGATTCAAACAGCACAGAAAAGGCCCTTTAGCCCATCGATTCTGCACTAACATAACTCTCACTAAAAGTGCGCTAATCCCAATCAAAGGTACAAACTTAACAGAGAGACAGGAAGCAGAGTAATGGTAATTTTGTTTTGGATCGGAAGACTGCATACAGTGATGGTACCCCAGGAGTTGGTATCAGGAACATCATTTTTCTTCATATATATAAACAACTTAGATGTGGGTGTGTAGGGCATAGTTTCTCACTTTAAATATGACATAAAACATGGAGGAATTATATAATGTGAGGACGACAGTGGTAAACTTCAAGAAGCCAGAGAGATTGATAGTGAGCAATATTTCCCACCATAGCCCCAGATCACCATTGGACATACTGAATTTTTAGTTGCAGAATGTTTTTTTTTAAAGAATGTAAATACAGCTGAAATTACTGCAAATATATATTGATTGGCTGCCTGGAGATGAACTCTGAAATGTCACATCTTTACAGAGTCAGGGAAAAGGTCAAATTGAAACACTAAAAAGCAAGAGTTATTGAGAGGCTGATTACCCCAACCCTCTCTTAACAGGAGATCACGTCCTGGAGACATGTTTGTAATTCACTCTTTTAGAGTCATACAAATAACGGAGTTAAAAGCAATCATCAAACCTAATCTGTGTGTGTGTTAGTGATCTGATGTCCTAGTCTGTAAGCCAGTGTGCTGTCATGGTCATAGCTTTGAGAACAGCCATGAAACAACCCTGCAATGCAGGTAAAGGGAGGGAATAACCTTGTGTACTCTGAGTTCTACCAGCGAGCCACTGTTGAAAGGAACAAGGATGAACTAGGATTAAGGCTGGAAAGACAAAATCTTGAAATTAACAGTCAATCCTACCACTAACAACCACTGTAATGGCTGCAACAATCAACTATCCACTCTTTATGAATGCCTCGGCAACTGATCAGTATTTTTTTTAACTTTTAACATATTTGGGGCTCACTTCTAGTTCTTAACTTTTGTGCATTTATATTGTTTATATTTACTGTTTCTTTTCACAGTTGGTAACTGATAGACTCACTCTTTTGCTAACTTAAGAAAGCTTGATTTAACTGGTTGCATTAGAAACCCTTTTTTTTGATCTGAGAGAAAGATATCCAAAAGGGAAATTAAAATTGTGTAACAAACTTTGGAGAGCTGATTCATCCCACCATACACAGCAGCATAATAATTTGGTGCTGATTTAGAGTTGCAAAGACATGGAGATGTACAGCACAGAAACAGACCCTTCTGTCCAACTTGTCCATGCTGTCCAGATATCCAAACCCAATCTAGTCCCACTTGCAAGCACCTGGCCAATATCCCTCTAAGCCCTTCCTATTCATATACCTATCCAGATGCCTTTTAAATATTGCAATTTTACCAGCCTCCATCATTTCCTCTGACAGTTCATTCCATGCATGTACAACCCTCTGCATGAAAAACATGTCCCTCAGGTCTCTTTCATATCTTTCCCCTCTCACCCTAAACCTATGCCCTCTAGTTCTGGACTCCCCCAGTCCAGGGGAAAGACTGTCAGATTATCCTATCCATGCCCTTCATGATTTTATAAATATTTATAAAGCCACCCCTCAGCCTCCAATGCTCCAGGGAAGACAGTCCCAGCTTATTCAACCTCTCCCTATAGCTCAAATCCTCCAACCCTAGCAAACTCCTTGTAAATCTCTTCTGAACGTTTTCAAGTTTCACAATAACCTTCCAATAGAAAGGAGACCAGATTTTCATGCAATGTTCCAAAAGTGGTCTAACCAATGTCTTGTATAGCCACAACATGACCTCCCAAGCCCTATACTCAATACTCTGATGAATTAAGGAAAGCATACCAAATGGCTCCTTCACTATTCTATCTACCTGCAACTCCACTTTCAAGGAGCTATGAACCTGCACTCCCAATGCTCTTTGTTCAGCAATACTCCCTAGAACCTTATCATTGTGTATAAGTCCTGCTAAAATTTGCTTTCCCAAAATTCAGCACCTCACATTTATCTAAATTAAACTCCATCTGCCACTTCTCAGCCCATTGGCCCATCTGATCAATATCCCATTGTACTGTAAGGTAACCCTCTACGCTGTCCACTACACCTCCAATTTTGATGTCATCTGCAAACTTACTAACTGTACCTCTTATGCTCACATCCAAATCATTTATCTAAATGATGAAAAGTAGTGGACCCAGCACCGATCCTTGTGGCACTCCACTGGTCACAGGCCTCCAGTCTGAAAAACAACCCTCCACCACCACCCTCTGTCTTCTGCCTTTGAGCCAGTTCTATATCCAAATGGCCAGTTCTCCCAGTATTACATGAGATCTAACCTTGCTAACCAATCTCCCATGGGGAACCTTGTCGAGCACCTTACTGAAGTCCATATAGATCACGTCCACCACTCTGCCCTCATCAATCCTCTTCATTATTACTTCAAAAGACTCAATCAAGTTTGTGAGACATGATTTCCCACGCACAAAGCCATGTTGACTATCCCTAATCAGTCCTTGCCTTTCCAAATACATGTACATCCTGTCCCTCAGAATTCCGTCCAACAACTTGCCCACCACCGACATCAGGCTCACTGGTCTATAGTTCCCTGGCTTGTCCTTACCACCCTTCTTTAACAGTAGCACCACGTTAGCCAACCTCCAGTCTTCTGGTATCTCACCTGTGATTATTGATGACACAAATATCTCAGCAAGAGGCCCAGCAATCACTTCCCTAGCTTCCCACAGTGTTCTCAGGTACACCTGATCAGATTCTGGGGTTTATCCACTTTTATGTATTTCAAAGCATCCAGTATCTCCTCTTCTGTAATATGGACAATTTCAAGATATAACCGTCTATTTCCCTACATTCTATAACTTCCATGTCCTTTTCCACAGTAAACACTGATGCAAAATACACGTTCAGTATCTCTCCCATCTCCTGCGGGTCACACAAAGGCCACCTTGAGGGGTGCTATTCTCTCCTTTGTTACCCCTTTGTCCTTAATCTATTTGTAAAAACCTTTTGAATTCTCCTTAACTCTATTTGCCAAAGCTATCTCATGTCCCCTTTTTGCCCTCCTGATTTCCCTTTTATGTATACTCCTACTGCATTTATACTCTTCTAAGGATTCATTTGATCTATCTTGCGTATATCTGACATATGCTTCTTTCATTTTTCTTAACCAAACACTCAATTTCTTAGGCATCCCACATTGCTTACACCTACCAGCCTCTCCTTTCACCCTGACAGGAATATACTGTCTCTGGACTCTCGTTATCTCATTTCTAAGGCTTCCAATTTTCCAGCCATCCCTTTACCTGTGAACATCTGCCCCCAATCAGCTTTTGAAAGTTCTTGCCGAATACCGTCAAAATTAACCTTCCTCCAATTTAGAACTTCAACTTTTAGATCTGGCCTATCCTTTTCCATCACTATTTTAAAACTAATAGAATTATGGTTGCTGGTCCCAAAGTGTTCCCCCACTGACACCTCAGTCACCTGCCCTGCCTTATTTCCCAAGAGTGGGTCACGTTTTGCACCTTCTCTATTAGGTACATCCACATACTGAATCAGAAAATTTTCTTGTACCCACTCCATAATTTCCTGTCCATCTAAACACTATGGCAATCCCAGTCTATGTTTGGTAAGTTAAAATCCTCTATCATAACCACTCTATTATTCTTACAGATAACTGAGATCTCCTTACAAATTCGTTTCTCAATTTCCCTCTGACTGCTAGGAGGTCTATAATACAAACCTAATAAGGTGATCATCCCTTTCTTATTTCCCAGTTCCACCCAAATAACTTCCCTGGATGTATTTCCAGGAATATCCTCCCTCAGCCCAGCTGTAATGCTATCCCTTATCAAGAACACTACTCTCCCTCCTCTCTTGCCTCCCTTTCTGTCCTTCCTGTAGCATTTGTATCCTGGAGCATTAAGCTGCCAGTCCTGTCCATCCCTGAGCCACATTTCTGTAATTGCTATGATATTCCAGCCCCATGTTCCTAACCATGCCTTGAGTTCATCTGCCTTCCCTGCTAGGCCCCTTGCATTGAAATAAATGCAGTTTAATTTATTAGTCCCAACTTGTTCTCTGCTTTGTCCCTGCCTGCCCTGACTGTTTGACTCACTTCTTTTCTCAACTGTACCAGTCTCAGATTGACCTCTTTCCTCACTATTTCCCTAGGTCCCAGCCTGCCACCTAACTAGTTTAAATCCTCCCGACCAGCTATAGCCAATCTCCCAATCTTCCAATTCAGGTGTAATCTGTCCTTCTTATATAGGTCACTTCTACCCCAGAAGAGATTCCAATCATCCAAAAATGTGAATCCTTCTCTCATACATCAGCTCCTCAGCCATGCATTCATCTGCTCTATCATCCTATTCCCACCCTCATGAGCTCGCAACAGTGGAAGTAATCCAGATATTATTACTCTCAAGCACCTCCTTTTTAAATTCCTGCCTAACTCGCTGTAACCTCCCTTCAGAATCTCATCCTTTTGCCTTCCTGCATTATTGGTTCCAATGTGTACAATAACTTCCTGCTAGTCCATCTTCCGTTTGATAACATTTTGCACCATCTTTGAGACATCCTTGATCCTGCCACCAGGGAGGCAGCACACCATTCTGATTTTTCGCTGCTGGACACAGAAACGTCTGTCTGTGCCTCGGACTAGAGAGTCCCTTAACACAGTTGATCTCTTGGAACCCAATGTACCCCTCATTATATTAGAGCCAGTCTCGATACCAAACATCTGGCTGTTCATGCTACATTCCCCTGAGAATCCATCACCCCCTACATTTTCCAACACAGCATACTTGTTTGAAATGGGGATAGCCACAGAAGAATCCTACACTACCTTCCTACATCTCTTAACTTTCCTGGAGTTAACCCATCTATATAATTTAATATGCAACTTTTCCCTCTTCCTATAGCTGCCATCCATCACATCCCTTGCTCTTGTAAATTCCTCATTGCCTCTAACTGTCTCTCCAATCAATTCTTTCAATCTGACAAGATTCACAACCAACGGCATTTATTGTACATATAATCCTCAGTAACATATAAATTCTCCCTAAACTCCCATCTGACAAGAAGCACATATCCACTCTGCTAAAGGTGATTTTTGCTTCTCCCCATCTACAGGCCCAGAAAATAGCACTGTCTTATTCCTCTACAAAATGCTGCTCCAGGCTAACTTAATATTTATGGGTTGTATTTTTAAGTTTAATCAAGAGACATGTCTCAATAAAACATGCAATCAAGGGAGAACCCACCCTGCTCACTACTGCAGACTTGCTGTAGGCCACACTTAAAAATAGTCACTTATCTGTCTCTGTGCTGTGACCTCTCCCAAACAGATTCCTCCAAGATTAGTTGTGAAGTTCACTGTTTGCTAGTTTTCCAAGAAGCACTTCAATGTCCAACGATATATGAATTCAAACAACAAAGGCAGTAACTATGCAGGTTCACTGCTGTGTCAGTTAGCAGAGTGGGTTTCTTTTTCTTATTCTTCCCCTCTCTCTCTCTCTCTCTCCTGCACAGACCTCACTATGTGCTGCCTTTGTCGTTTCCTCTCCCTTTTCAAAGTGTTGTTGCTTTGACTATTGTTTTTCCAAAGTTCCAAGCCAATGCAACAACATATAAAACAGTAATTGCTGCTCCTGCAATTTGAGGAAATCACCTCCAATACCTAAAATACCTCAAAATAGGAGCAGTCTGTTACAGCCAGAAATCTTTTGCGTCCTCCATCTTGGATTACCCAGAATCCTTTGGCTCAGAACTATAACAAAGTGGGAAGCCTTATTCAGGGACTGGTTGTTGCAGCAGATATGTGGCACAGACAGATCATTGTGCAGAGAAATGTGAAATGAGAGAACTTGACA
The DNA here is from genome assembly GCF_047496795.1 of Chiloscyllium punctatum. Lineage (NCBI taxonomy): Eukaryota > Metazoa > Chordata > Chondrichthyes > Orectolobiformes > Hemiscylliidae > Chiloscyllium > Chiloscyllium punctatum. The sequence continues at coordinate 49,406,954 of NC_092745.1, read as the reverse complement.
AAATAAATGAGGAGGTATAATATAACTTAACTAGGAAAGTCATTAAAAAGCCAAACAGGATTCTGGACTTTTAAGGCCTTGACTATCAGAGCATTGAGTTCTGATGAACCTTTATAAGAGTGTTTCATCATCAACTGAATTATTGAGTCCAACTCTTGAAACCATACTTTGGGTATTAGAGAGTGTAAGAAAGATTTTTAAGAGTGGCATTGAGGATGGGGGATTTCAGTTCCACAGATAGATTGGAGAAGCTGGAGTTCCTTTTTCTCTGAAGAGAAAAGATCAAGAGGAGATTTGATATGGGGTATTTAATATCACAAGAGATCTGGACAGAACAAATAGAGAAAAATTGTTTCAATGGCTGTCCAGTTTTGTTTGGCAAAAGAACCAGCATGCAATGTGAAGAAGCTGAAAATGTGTTGCTGGAAAAGCACAGCAGGTCAGGCAGCATCCAAGGAGCAGGAGAATCGATGTTTTGGGCATGAGCCCTTCTTCAGGAATGAGGAGGGTGTGCCAAACAGGCTAAGATAAAAGGTAGGGAGGAGGGACTTGGGGAAGGAGTGTTGGAAATGCTATAGGTGGAAGGAGGTTAAGGTGAGGGTGATAGGCCAGAGTGGGGGTGGGGGCGAAGAGATCAGGAAGAAGATCGCAGGTTAGGAAGGTGATGCTGAGTTCGAGGGTTGGGACTGAGACAAGATGGGGGGAGGGGAAATGAGGAAACTGGAGAAATCTGAGTTCATCCCTTGTGGTTGGAGGGTTCCTAGGCGGAGGATGAGGCGCTCTTCCTCCAGCCATCGTGTTGCTATGGTCTGGTGATGGAGGAGTCCAAGGACCTGCATGTCCTTGGTGGAGGAGGAGGGGGAGTTGAAGTGTTGAGCCACGGGGTTGTTGGGTTGGTTGGTCCGGGTTTCCCAGAGGTGTTCTCTGAAATGTTCCGCAAGTGGGTGGCCTGTCTCCCCAATGTAGAGGAGGCCACATCGGGTGCAGCAGATGCAGTAAATGATGTGTGTGGAGGTGCAGGTGAGTTTGTGGCGGATATGGAAGGATCCCTTGGGGCCTTGGAGGGATGTGAGGGGGGAGGTGTGGGCGCAGGTTTTGCATTTCTTGCGGTTGCAGGGGAAGGTGTCGGGAGTGGAGGTTGGTTTGGTGGAAGGTGTGGACCTGACGAGGGAGTCACGGAGGGAGTGGTCTTTTCGGAACACTGATAAGGGAGGGGAGGGAAATATATCCCTGGTGGTGGGGTCCATTTGGAGGTGGCGGAAATGATGACGGATGATACGATGTATCTGGAGTTTGGTGGGGTGGTAGGTGAGGACCAGTGGGGTTCTGTCCTGGTGCCAATTGGAGGGGCGGGGCTCAAGGACGGAGGAGCAGAAAGTGGAGGAGATGCAGTAGAGAGCATCGTCAATCACGTCTGGGGGGAGATTGCGGTCCTTGAAGAAGGAGGCCATCTGGGTTGTTCAGTAGTAGAACTGGTCCTCCTGGGAGCAGATGCAATGGAGACGAAGGAATTGGGAATATGGGATGGCATTTTTACAGGGAGCAGGGTGGGAGGAGGTATAGTCTAGGTAGCTGTGGAAGTCGGTCGGTTTATAGTAAATGTCCGTGTTGATTCGGTTGTCCGAGATAGAAATGGAGAGGTCTAGGAAGGGGAGGGAGGAGTCTGAGACGGTCCAGATGAATTTGAGGTTGGGGTGGAAGGTATTAGTAAAGTGGATGAACTGTTCAACCTCCTTGTGGGAGCACAAGGTAGCGCCGATACAGTCATCGATGTAGCGGAGGAAAAGGTGGGAGGTGGTGCCAGTGTAGCTGCGGACGATGGACTGTTCCACATATCCTACGAAGAGGCAGGCATAGCTGGGGCCCATGTGGGTGCCCATGGCTACTCCTTTGGTTTGGAGAAAGTGGGAGGATTGGAAAGAGAAGTTGTTCAGAGTGAGGACCAGTTCAGTCAGTCGAAGGAGGGTGTCAGTGGAAGACTCCTGGTTGGTACGGCGGGAAAGGAAGAAGCGGAGGGCTTTGAGTCCTTCGTGATGGGGGATGGAGGTGGACAGGGACTGGATGTCCATGGTGAAGATAAGGCGTTGGGGACTGGGGAAGCGAAAATCATGGAGGATGTGGAGGGCATGGGTGGTGTCCCATACGTAGGTGGGGCGTTCTTGGACTAAGGTCCATATACATCGTATCATCCGTCGTCATTTCTGCCACCTCCAAACGGACCCCACCACCAGGGATATATTTCCCTCCCCTCCCTTATCAGCATTCCGAAAAGACCACTCCCTTCGTGACTCCCTCATCAGGTCGACACCCCCCACCAACCCAACCTCCACTCCCGGCACCTTCCCCTGCAACCGCAAGAAATGCAAAACTTGCGCCCACACCTCCCCCCTTACTTCCCTCCAAGGCTCCAAGGGATCCTTCCATATCCGCCACAAATTCACCTGCACCTCCACACACATCATTTCCTGCATCTGCTGCACCCAATGTGGCCTCCTCTATATTGGGGAGACAGGCCGCCCACTTGCGGAATGTTTCAGAGAACACCTCTGGGACACCCGGACCAACCAACCCAACCACCCCATAGCTCAACACTTCAACTCCCCCTCCCCCTCCACCAAGGACATGCAGGTCCTTGGACTCCTCCATCGCCAGACCATTGCAACACGACGGCTGGAGGTAGACCACCTCATCTTCCTGCTAGGAACCCTCCAATCACAAGGGATGAACTCAGATTTCTCCGGTTTCCTCATTTCATCTCCCCCCACCTTGTCTCAGTCCCAACCCTTGAACTCAGCACTACCTTCCTAACCTGCAATCTTCTTCCTGATCTCTCCACCCCCACCCCCACTCTGGCCTATCACCCTCACCTTAACCTCCTTCCACCTATCGCATTTCCAATGCCCCTCCCCCAAGTCCCTCCTCCCCACCTTTTATCTTAGCCTGCTGGACACACTTTCCTCATTCCTGAAGAAGGGCTCATGCCCGAAGCGTCGATTCTCCTGCTCCTTGGATGCTGCCTGACCTGCTGTGCTTTTCCAGTAACACATTTTCAGCTCTGATCTCCAGCATCTGCAGTCCTCACTTTCTCCTGCAATGTTAAGAAACCAATTTTGTGTACTGAGTGTTTGAGGCTGTGCTGCCTCAGAGTGTGGTGCCAGCAAATTCATGGTGGAAGCAAATTCGATCATGGGTTTGGATAAATGTTTGAAAAGAGACAATTTTCTATGTGGAAAAGACAGAGGAATGAAACAGCTGTGACTGCTCTTGCAAAGACTCAGTACAAGCTCGATAGGCTGAATGACCTTCAGTGGTGTAATCATTCTATAACTTGTTGATTCTATTTTTTTATTTAAAATACTTTATTTGTGTTCCAGCACCATGAAGAAAAATAACCGGTGTAGCCAGTGACAAGCAGTACCTCGTTCCTTAAGGGCAAAACCTGCGTGAATGAAAAAGTGAAGGGGAGAGCAGAGGTTAAATCAGAATAGAGTTGGCAGGGGAAACAAAGCACTCCACACCCTGCAGTGCCCACCTCTCTCTGAAGAACTTACTGATTCTATAATGACACTTCTTTTTTTTATCCAACTCCCCTCAGAAAGAACATCTCCCCCTCTGTTGTTAATGAGGCTTAGTTGCAAATGAGCAGACCTTTGGTGGGGATTGGAGGAGTTATGGCATGTGCTTCCATGAGGATGTTCAGAAGTGTGATGTGGAGACTTGTCTCTAGTGGGGATTGTGAACTTTGTAAGGTGCAATTAATCTGAAGATATTAAGGAAGTTAGTAGGCGATAGATTTCTGGTGAGGAACGTGGGTGTTCGATACAATAACACAAGTGGAGATGCTTGAAGGATGTTGTGGTGACATCCCTTGTAGAGGTGTGATATCCGCTGCTGTTCGACGTATGGCAAAACTACAATTGTTAACGAGTTAAGAAGTGATTGACATCCACATAAACAAGGAGTAGCATAGCAGTGATCAGCACATGATTGTGCATTCCATGGGTTGTCTAGAATATGTAATGCTTATACATTATGCCAAGCAATTTGGCACACTATCAGAGCACAAAGAAGTCATCCCTTCAACAATCAGTGATTGCATGTTCTAACTATGCTGTACTAATTTTACTGAATAACTTTAATATTAAGATTGAGTGTGAGCCCATCACAGCATGTTAGTACATTTTATTCATTTTCAAACAGATATATTACAACAGGGTCAAAAGCCTTGTTCTTGAATTTTTATAGGTTGAGGCAAGTAATTTTTTATAATTTGAAGAGCCTCCACTTCCCACATCAGATACTATGACAATGAATGCTGACAGCTTGCTCACAGTCAATATTTAACAGAATTTCTCAAGACACCAATTGCTTTGCGATTCAGCCCACGTTCTGAAAAGGTGATGTTACAGAACACATTGAAACTGCAGAATTGTAGACACATTGGATAATGCCAGCTCTTGGCAGCAAGCTGGTTTGCTTGTGCTGTTGTTAGAGACTGGCATTGATAGTGCAATATTCCTTGTCTGATTTGCCGAGCTTTACATTTCAATTTCGAAAGGTCTTCTTACAAAACAAAATAAAATTGTTCACCATTAATTTTTTTTTGCACTGTCTGGTTTTGTTTCTGATGTAGTGCTGCACTGTCAAAGTACATGTAACTGCCTTTTGTACTGAAGAAACTCTTTTATTTCATTTGGACCACGCCTCATGAGATACTCATAATCGGAGCAGAGTGTCTGCTTTGCTACTACAGCTTTGTCAGAGACTCCAGTGAGATGACCTGAGGCAATTAAAGGGTCATGTAACTCCAAATACTTTTAGCAATGGAAGAAGTTACATGGCACTTTTCTCAACCCCAGGATTTCCCAAAGTGCTTTACAGCCAATCAGGTGCTGTGATTGGTGTGTTCTTTGAAGATGAACATTTTCCTATAGCTCCTTTGATGTGGTGAAGCATCTCATGATCCTTCGATAGAGTCCAATCAGATAACAACACATAGAACCAAAGAAAGCAAGGTGACAAGAGCTTAATCGAAGAGTAGCATTTTAAAGCAAGAGGGAGGTGTGTGGGTGAATTGAACTGAGATTGTAACTGAGATGGGAGATGTTGGTGTCACGTTAATGCCAATAGGTTACTAATCCAGAAGAATCAATGTAATATTCTGTAGACAAGAAGAGAAGTTGCTGGAAAAGCTCAGCAGGTCTGGCAGCATCTGTGAAGAGAAGTCAGGGTTAATGTTCCGAGTCCAGTGACCCTCCCTTACAACTGAAGCTAATGAAAGCTATAGATAACATTCAAATGCACAGTGCAAGCAGTGCCTAGAGCCTAGTCGAGCTGAGGAAATAATTGTTTTCCATTTTATATAGGGACTGATAAAACTAGCAATAAAACACATACAGTGATACTGAGTTGACAGTGAGTGAGATGCAAAGTACCATAAGACTTACAGTGAATTTCACATTGCAGGCTGATGAGTGCGTGTTGATTGGGCACAGGGAAAATACCTCTCTGCTTCAAATTGTGCCCAGATCTTCTATGTTCACCTCCAGAGAGCAGCCTACACCTTGGTATGCATAAAAGACACCAGCTAAAACATTGTAGCACTGCATAAACATTGCAGTAAGATAGAGGGCTGGATGATGGCTGTGTAGTGGAGCTTGAAACCACTATCTTCCAACTCCAAGTTTAGAACCAGGCCTGACAACTACAATTTGCACTGCCCACTATCAACCTTCAGTGAACTAAAATTACCAGCTAAAGCCTTTTTTCTTTAGGTTGGAAATATAATTACACTGTGTTTCATTTCCCCTACTTTTTACCAAAGACACAGATGGCTTTCCAGCTAAGAATCTGCCTTAATACACTGCATCTGGTTGGCAATTTGTTTTGGTGCCTTCAGCTAAAATAGATCAACTATTGCCAGATAAATAATGTACATTGAGTGAGGAGTTGTTTTGTATTGTTGCCAGTGTATGTTATGAAAGTATTTTATAAAGCTTGCCTGAACTTAAATTGGTGCAGCTATGGAACTTCATGAATAGACTGGATACACTGGTGTAATGGCAGTCATCAATTTTTGTCAGCCATATCTATCCATGTTTCCCTTTTCAATGTGCTCTGGCTCTTCTCGACAAATTTGATTACCTTTCTGAAGTGTGGCAGTTCCAGCAGATTCCAGGATCCATTCAAGATAAGTATACTAAGCTTTTCAAGCTAGCACATCTGTTGTCTTTATTTACATTGATTGACACAGTGTCTGATCCAATACCTGATCAACTCTATTTATTCAGCTCGAAGATCATAAGATGTAAGGGCAGAAGTCAGCCATTCAGTGAGATCTTGGCTGATTTAATAATCATCTATCTCAGTCTTGAATATGCTGAATGACCCAGTCTCAACAGCCCTCAGTGGTAAAGGACACTGTGGGTGGCATGGTGGCACAGTGGTTAGCACTGCTGCCTCACAAGGCCAGAGACCCGGGTTCAATTCCCGCCTCAGGCGACTGACTGTGTGGAGTTTGCACGTTCTCCCCGTGTCTGCGTGGGTTTCCTCCGGGTGCTCCGGTTTCCTCCCACAGTCCAAAGATGTGCAGGTTAGGTGAATTGGCCATGCTAAATTGCCCCTAGTGTTTGGTGAAGGGGTAAATGTAGGAGTATGGGTTTGGGTGGTATACGGGTCGGTGTGGACTTGTTGGCCCAAAGGGCCTGTTTCCACACTGTAAGTAATCTTAAAAAAAAACACAACCTAGTCAATACCCTGCTCATCTTTAACTGAGTGACCCCTTACTCTGAGGTGATGCCCTCTGGTCCTGGACTCCCCCACAAGGGGAAACAACTTCTGTGCAGCTACCCTGTCAACAGCCCGAAGAACCTTACATGTTTCCATAGGATTGTCTCTCTTTCTTCTAACCTCCAGTAGGTATAGGTCCAAACTAATCAATCTTTCTTCATAAAACAATCCCACGATACCAAGATCAAACTAATGAACCTTCTTTGGACTGTCTCCAGTGCCAATATACCTTTATAGGGTCATAGAGTCATAGAGATGTACAGCATGGAAACAAACACTTCAGTCCAACCCGTCCATGCCGACCAGATATCCCAACCTAATCTAGTCCCATTTGCCAGCATTTGGCCCACATTCCTCTAAATCCTTCCTCTTCATATACCCATCCAGATGCCTCTTAAATGTTGCAATTGTTCCAGCCTCCACCACTTCCTCTGGCAGCTCATTCCATGCACGTACCACCTTCTATGTGAAAAGGTTGCCCTTAGGTCCCACTTATATCTTTCCCTTCTCACCCTAAACCTATGCCCTCCAGTTCTGGACTCACCGATCCCAGGGAAAAGACTTTGTCAATTTATTCTATCCATGCCCCTCATAATTTTATAAACCTCTACAAGGTCACCCCTCAGCCTTCAATGCTTGTGGGAAAACAGCCCCAGCCTATTCAGCCTCTCCCTGTAGCTCAAATCCTCCAACCCTGGAAACATCTTTGTAAATCTTTTTTGAAACCTTTCATGTTTCACAACATCCTTCCAATAAGAAGGAGACCAGAAATGCATGCAATATTCCAAAAAGTGGCCTAACCAATGTCCTGTACAGTCACAACATGACTCCCCCAACTCCTATGGAGGAGAAAGTGAGGACTGCAGATGCTGGAGATCAGAGCTGAAAATGTGTTGCTGGAAAAGCGCAGCATCCAAGGAACAGGAGAATCGACGTTTTGGGCATAAGCCTGAAGAAGGGCTTATGCCCGAAACGTCGATTCTCCTGTTCCTTGGATGCTGCCTGACCTGCTGCGCTTTTCCCCCCAACTCCTATACTCAGTACTCTGACAAGTAAATGTCCTGTATATCCACAACATGACCTCTCAACTCCTGTAACTCAATGCTACCTTTCCTTACATAAGGAGACCAAAACTGGTCACAGTATTCCAGGTATGCACTAACTACCTTGTATAATTTTAGCAAGACTTCCTTATTTTTATATTCCATTTGTTTTTAAATAAAGGCCAAATTTATAATTGTCTTTCCTCATACCTGCTGAACTTGTGAGCTTTTTTGTGATTTATGCATGAAGACTACCAAATCACCTTGTGTTGTAGCTTCCTCTAGTATTTCTCTGTTGAAATAATATTCAGCTTCTCTACTCCTTGCCAAAGGGTAGAATCGCATATTTTCCCACATTATATTCCATCTGCGAAATGTTATATCACTTGTTATATCTCTCCGCAGTACATTTGTGACATTCTCACCACTCGCTTTCTCATCTATTTTTGTGTCATCCACAAACTTGGGTACAGTGCATTCAATTTCCTTATTTAAGTTATTCATATTTATTGAAAATAATTGTTGTCCCAGTACCACTGTGGCACTCCAGTAGTAGTAGGTTGTCATCTTGAAATTACTCCCAACTCCCCAGCCAAACTATCTTCTATTAGTTAACCAATCCTCTACCTATGCCAATGTGCTACATACAATACCATGAACTGATGTATTAATGAGCCTTAAAGACAGCACCTTTACAAACTCCTGAAACTCTAAATATATTATATCCACTGCTTCCCCCTTTTCTATCACTCTTTTCACTTCCTCAAAGAATTTTCACAAATTTGTCAGGCATGGTTTCCCCTTGAAGCTATGCTGGCTATGCTTGATTATATAGTTTCTTTCTAAGTGCTCTGCTATTACAGCCTCTGGAATAGACTGTAAGGTTTTCCCAATCACATATGCTAAGGTAACAGGCCTATAGTTACAAAAACAGAAATTATCTGGAGAAACTCAGCAGATATGGCAACCCCTGCGGAGAGAAAGCAGAATCAACACTATAAGTTCAGTGACCCTTCTTCAGAATGACCTGTAGTTACCTGTATTGCAGTCTCCTTCCCTTTTTGAATATAAGTGTTACAATGCCAATTTGCCAATCCACTTGAATGTTTCCAGTATCTATAGACTCTTGGAAGATTACTGCCAGAGAGCCTAGCACTATCTCTGTCATTACTTCTTTTAATATCTTAGTTTCTTTAGCTTTGTTTTTCTTTAGTGACAGTTATTGTATTTATTTCCTTTCCCATGTTTGCCTCTTGTGCCTTCCACCATAAAGACTGATACAAAGTAATCATTCAACTCCTCTGTTATTTCCTTATTCCCCATTATTATTTCTCGAGCCTCATTCTCGAAAGAACCCATATTCACTTAGGTTTCTCTCTTCATTCTCATCGCTATACTTTTACTGTCAGTCTTGATATTACTTGCAACTTTACCCTTGAAGCTTATTTTCAACCTCTTTATTATTTTTTGGTCATCCTATGTTGGTTTTTAAAACTGTCTTCATTGGGCTGACCAGTAACCTTTGCCACATGTTGTAGACATCATTCATTTCTTTCAATTAAATGCTATCCTTAATTTGTCTGGTTAACTGTCATTGGCTTATTCCCTTCCTAGAATTCTTCTTCTTCACTGACATAGATCTTTGTTATGCACCACTAATTATTTTCTGAAGTGTCTAGTATCATTCTTTAACCATATTTGCTGCTAAACCCCTTTCCCGGTCCACTTCAGCCAGATCTGCCCTCATTCCTTTATAATTGCCCCTATTTAAGCTTCGTACAGCTGTTTCTAGCCCAAGCACCCCCCTCTCAAAATGAATGATAAATTCTACTATGTAATGATCACTGTTCTCTTGGGGATCTTTTATTCCATTCTGACGGCTCAATTATGCACAATATCTTCAGATTAGATTGTTCTAACTCTCTCTCTCTTTCTTTCACTTCACTAGATTTAGAAATACCTGTTTAGATCCACATATTTGACACTACTTAATTAGATAGAAACAGAAGTGGACCATTAAGCTCCTTGTGCCTATTAAACCATAAGACATAGGAGCAGAAATTAGGCTGCTTGGCCCATCAAGTCTGCTCCGCCATTCAATCATGCCTGATAACTTTTTCCAACCCCAATCTCCTTCTTTCTCCCAACAACCTTTTATCCCCTTTAGAATAAAGAACCTACTTATTTCTGTCTTAAATATATTCAAAGACCTGGCCTCCATAGCCTTTTGAGGCAATTAATTCCACAAACTCACCACTGTCTGGCTGTAGAAGTTTCTCCTTATCTCCATTCTAAAGGGTCTTCCCTTTACTGGCTGTGCCCTCGGGTTTAGTCTCTCCTGCCAATGGGAACATCTTCCCAGCGTTCACTCTGTCCAGACCATTCAGTGTTCTGTAAGCTTCAATTAGATACCCTCATCCTTTTAAACTCCATCAAGTAGAGACCCAGAGTCTTCAAACATTCCTTGTATGTTAAGCGTTTCGTGCCTGGGATCATTCTCATGAATCTCCTCTGGATCCAATCCAGGGCCAGTTCATCTTTCTTGAGGTATGGGACCCAAAATTGCTCACAATACTCCAAATGCCACCCAGTCAGAGCTCTATGAAGCCCCAGAAGTACTTTTATGTTCTAGTCCTCTCAAAATAAATGCCCATGTTGTATTTGTCTTCCCAACTACCAATTCATCAAAAAGTTTACCTAAAGGGAATCCTGGACTAGGTCTCCCAAGTCCCTTTGCACTTCAGATTCATGAATGTTCTTCCCATTTAGAAAATAGTCCATGCAGTCCATTCTGCCATTCTGTAAAATTAAAGCTCATTACCTCTGTTTAACCACCTTGGTCCCATAGTCCTCAATACCCTATCTTAACATATTTCTGTTTGCTTATGCATCAATGGCAGATAAGGTACACATGTCTGAGAGGATACAAACTGTCTACTTGAGCTTTGCCTTCCTTGGCTAATGTCATCCATTTTGCACTGATCATAAATAATTGGGTTTGGATTTGCAGTTGGACTTGACCAAATGGTCATACTTGGACACATCAATTGGCATCTTAATGAAACCAACACTATTGAAGTAATATTCCTGTCAACCCACTTCAGTTGTAAGTAGGTCTGTTGAATCATAGTTCACTCATTTTACAGAAAGCATGAAGGCTTTAAAGAAATATTTTCACCCAATGCAGAACATGATGTGGAGGGGCATTGAGATTGGGGAATGGGTGTTCTATTATGGCTCATAGTCAGTATGTCAGGTTCCCTCCAAAAGACATGCTCTGATATCATCACTATGTCATAGTATGTGACCTGAAGCTACAAAAACAGCCTACTCCATCTTAACTCAGATAGCTTGAAGGAAGCCTATTCCTCTGGTGCAACTAAATAGCCAGATACTACTCAGGTGTGTATGTCTTTATGAGTTTAATAATTGTACATAATAGCCAGCTGTAACAAATGTTTGTCAGATACTTCAATTCCAAGTATCCAAGCTTAGATGACTTTGTTTCTCAGGGTAAATTAACCCTTACTACATCAGGTAAAATATCCTGCTGGAGGCAAAACCGGCTTCAAATTGGAAAGAAAGCAAGAGACAATATCCGTAAAGTCCAAATTTACAATCAATATTTCGATAGAAGCAGGATGACTGCTCTGCAGTTGACCTTCAGAAAGATTTGCTGTACTTTGCTGTACTGGTCACTCCTGTTTATGAAGGATTCATGTATATCATTGTATTGAACAAACTGACCCATGAGTTACGAATGGACAATTAGGGAGTGGAATAAGCTCTAAAATTCTCCTGGAAGTCATCCATTAGTTGTTTTCTGTGTGTTACCAGCATTTCTGTATGCTATGAATTTAGATAATATAATTTAATTGGAGAGAGACGCGAATGCTGAAATACAAAGGGAACTGGGTGTCCTCACGTCTGAATCACAAAAGCATAGCACGTAGGCACAGCAGGTAATTTGAAAGCAAGTATAAGGTTCACCTTTATAGCAAGGGGGAAAGAATTTAAAAGGAGTGTAAAGGGCTATGGTGAGACCAAACCTGTGGTATTGTGCAACGTCTTGTTCGCTTTATTTCAGAATGGATATACTAACATTGTAGAGCCTGTCAGAGAAGGTTCGCCCAGATTGGTTTCTAGGGTGAAGGCATTGACTTATGGTTGAGCAGGTTGGGTTTGTACTTATTGGATTTGGAATAAATAGTAACGACACAATAAATTTCTGAGAGAGGTTGATAGGATAAATGCTAAGAGAATATTTCCCCTCATGAGGAGGTCTCCAGTTAGCAGTTACAGTCTCAAATTAAAACAGAGGTCAGAAGCAATTCATTTTTCAGAGAGTCAAGAATTTTTGCCAAGTCTTTACCTTAGTGACACCAAGTGTACACAAAGCTGAGATAGGCTTATTTATGATTAACAAATCAGTCAAGGGTTTTGAGGAACAATGGGGTTGAGACCCACAATCAGGAACACCATGATCTTATTGAATGGTGTCTGAGGGATTGACTGAATAGCCATCTCAGGTTTCTTTTTATGTCGTTCTGGATTTACATTTGGTTTTAGGCTTAGTTCCAGCTATAATTGCACTTTAAATAATTACATGAATGGTACAATGTCAATCCTTGAAAATGTCCAACTGGAGGAAGTCTTCAACGCTTCATCATGGGCATGTAATTACTCTACATGTCCATTCTCTGTCAGGATGCTCTCAGGGCCCTCCATTTCTGCCTCTAAAGAAAGCCTGAATCATTCACAACTATAACAGTTGTCTGCCCTCACTTTAAACAAATGTTCTTTTGCCCCTCATTTTCTTCAGGCCAAAGGTGTGACTATAGATACCCGCTTGGTGCTCAGTTCAGCCCATCTCTTTGTGAGGTATGTGCAACATTCCTTGTTCCAGTGCTACTCCGACCCCTACCCACAACTCTTTCTCTGTTATATCAATGACATCATCGGTGCTGATTCCCTCTCTCATCCAGAATTGTAAAACTTTCTCAATTTCACTTCCAATTTCCACCTTGCTCTCACGGTCACCTGATGCACCTCTGACTCCTGTTTCCATTTCTGGGGCAAGGTTGGCCATTGTTATCTACTAGAAATCAATTGACTCCCACAGTTACCTGGAATATACATCCTCACCCCCTGCTTCCTGTAAATAATCCATTCCATACTCCCCGTTTCTTTGTCTCCTCCACTTCTGTTCCAGTGATGCCGGTTTCTATGGGGGGGGTGGTCTCAAACAATGATTCCCGGCCACCATCATTGACAGAGCCTTCAGCTGTGGGCAGAAGTGAGGACTGCAGATGCTGGAAACCAGAGTTTAGATTAGAGTGGTGCTGGAAAAGCACAGTAGGTCAGGCAGCATCCGAGGAGCAGGAAAACTGACGTTTTTGGCAAAAGCCCTTCATCAGGAATGGAGGCAGGGAGCCTTAGGGTGGAGAGATAAGTTGGGGGTGGGGGAGGTGCTGGGGAGAAGGTAGCAAAGAGTACAATAGGTGAATGGGGGTGGGGATGGAGGTGATGGGTCAGAGAGGAGGGTGAGGGAAGGTAGTAAAGAGTACAATAGGGGAATGGGGGGGTGGGGATGGAGGTGGTAGGTCAGAGAAGAGGGTGGAGCAGATAGGTGGGAAGGGAGATTGGCAGGTAGGACAGGTCATGAGGACAGTGCTGAGCTGGAAGGTTGGAACTGAGGTAAGGTGAGGGGGGGGATATGAGGAAACTGGTGAAGTCCACATTGATGCCCTGGGGTTGAAGTGTTCCGAGGCAGAAGATGAGGCGTTTTTCCTCCAGGCATCAGGTGGTGAGGGGATGAAGTGTTCTTCCTCCAGGTGTCAACTGTGTCCAATCTATCTCCCACACTTCAGCCCTTATCCTGTCTCTTCCCTCCTTCATAGTGTTTGTGTGACCCTGGTCCTCACCTACCATCCACATCCAAAGGATCATTAGCCATCAATTCTGCCACCTCCAATGCGATGCCACCAGCAGAAGCATATTCACCTGCCCTCCCCTGTCAGCCTTCCACAGGGACCATTCCCTCGGGATACTTGAGGACATAATTTTAAAATGAAAGACAAGAGGTTTACATAGAACATAGAACATAGAACAATACAGCGCAGTACAGGCCCTTTGGCCCTCGATGTTGCGCCGATCCAAGCCCACCTAACCTACACTAGCCCACTATCCTCCATATGCCTATCCAATGCCAGTTTAAATGCCCATGAAGAGGGAGAGTCCACCACTGCTACTGGCAGGGCATTCCATGAACTCACGACTCGCTGAGTAAAGAATCTACCCTCTAACATCTGTCCTATACCTACCACCCCTTAATTTAAAGCTATGCCCCCTCGTAATAGCTGACTCCATACGTGGAAAAAGGTTCTCATGGTCAATCCTATCAAAACCCCTAATCATCTTGTACACCTCTATCAAGTCACCCCAAACCTTCTTTTATCCAATGAAAACAACCCCAAGTGCCTCAGCCTTTCCTCATACGATCTTCCTACCATACCAGGCAACATCCTGGTAAACCTCCTCTGCACCCGTTTCAGTGCCTCCACATCCTTCCTATAGTATGGCGACCAAAACTGCACACAATACTCCAGATGCGGCTGCACCAGAGTCTTATACAACTGCAACATGACCTCAGGACTCCGGAACTCAATACCTCTACCAATAAAAGCCAGTCCGCCATATGCCTTCTTCACCGCACTATTTACCTGGGTGGCAACTTTCAGAGATCTGTGTACATGGACACCAAGATCCCTCTGCTCATCCACACTACCAAGTATCCGACCATTAGCCCAGTACCCCAACTTTTTGTTACTTATACCAAAGTGAATCACCTCACACTTACCCACATTGAACTCCATTTGCCACCTTTCTGCCCAGCTCTGCAGCTTATCTATATCCCGCAGTAACCTGACACATCCTTCCTCACTGTCAACAACTCCACCAACTTTCGTATCATCCGCAAACTTGCTCACCCAACCTTCTAGCCCGTCCTCCAGGTCATTTATAAAAATGACAAACAGCAATCGTCCCAAAACAGATCCTTGCGGAACACCGCTAGTAACTGCACTCCAAGATGAACCATCAACTACTACCCTCTGTCTTCTTCCAGCCAGCCAATTCCTAATCCAAACCTCCAACTCACCCTCAATGCCATACCTCCATATTTTTTGCAGTAGCCTACCATGGGGAACCTTATCAAACGCCTTACTAAAATCCATATACACCACATCTACCCCTTTACCCTCGTCCACCTCCTTAGTCACCTTCTCAAAGAATTCAATAAGGTTTGTGAGGCATGACCTGCCCTTCACAAAACCAAGCTGACTATCCCTGATCACATTATTCCTATCCAGATGTTCATAAATCCTATCCCTTACAATTCTCTCTAAGACTTTGCCCACAACAGAAGTGAGACTCACTGGCCTATAGTTACTAGGGTTATCCCTACTCCCCTTCTTGAACAAGGGGACCACATTTGCTATCCTCCAGTCTTCGGCACTATTCCTGTAGACAACGAGGAACATTAAAATCAAGGCCAATAGCTCTGCGATCTCCTCCCTTGCTTCCCAGAGAATCCTAGGATAAATGCCATCAGGCCCAGGGGACCTATCTATTTTCACCCTTTCCAGAATCTCTAACACCTCTTCCCTACATACCTCAAAGCCATCCATTCTAATTAATTGTGACTCAGTATTCACATCAGCAACAATGTCCTGTTCCTGAGTGAATACTGACGAAAAGTATTCATTCAGTGTCTCCCCAATCTCTTCAGCCTCCACATGCAACTTCCCACTACTATCCTTGACTAGACCTATTCCTACCCTAGTCATTCTTTTATTCCTAACATACCTATAGAAAGCCTTAGGGTTTTCCCTAATCCTACCAACTAAGGACTTTTCATGTCCCCTCCTTGCTGCTCTTAGCTCTCTCTTCAGATTCTTCCTGGCTACCTTATAACTCTCAATCGCCCCAATTGAACCTTCATCGCCCCAATTGAACTTTTAGAGAGGGTAAAACGCAGATTGAGGACCAATTTGCTGAACACTTCTGTGCTGTCCTCAAAAATGACCCTGAGCTTCCAGTTGCCTTCCACTTCACACATCACCCTGTTCTCATGCCAACATTTCTGTCTCGGCTCTGCTGCAGTGCTCCAATGAAGCTCGGTGCGAGTTGGAGGAACAATGTCTCATCTTCCACCTTCTGCCTTCAGGACTCCACATTGAGTTTAACAAATTCAGAGCATGAACGCCCTCCTCCATGTTCATTATCCACTCCCACACTCCCCCACCTCCATCCAGGTTCTTTATTTCACGGGTTGCTCCCAGCATAGCCAACCCATTTCCAACTATTCACACTTTCCTTTAGCATTCATTCAGCATTGCTCTCTCTCCTGATCGAACCATCCCTTTGGCTCCCTCTCCTTTTTATTCCTCTCTCTAGACACCATCTCTATCCATTTGCTTGACTCCTTTGAACCCCCTCACCAGCATAAATACCACTGTTTCCCAGCTATTTCTAGTTCTGACAAAGGGTCATTGGGCTCAAAACGTCAACTCAGTTTTTCATCATGCTGATGCTGCCAGACTTGTCGACTTTCTCCAGCAATTTCTGTGTGTATTTCAGATCTCCAGCATCCCCAGTTCTTTGTTTCATTGAAGCTTCAAACTGACTTCTGTGGAATGCATACTCGCTGAAATACTGGATTGTTTATTTTTTTCCAGGGTGATGAATTTCTTGCTGCTAGATTTAATTCAGAATTCAGGCGTTTACAGATCTCTCTTGTGTTTTTCCTCAATCTTGATCTGAGCTGTATTGTAGTCATAGCAACAGCTGTCTGTAACCATTCATCTTATTGCAGTCATCTCTGAGCACAAAGCATTGAGAGTTTGTGGATATCCCCATATAATTAAACCCTCTGCATCAATTCTAATTAACTATTGATGCCATGTATTTAGAAGTTAGTTCAGTGCACCACAGGTTGGTGATTTAACTTTTACATATCTAAGTACCCTTTTCTCTATGCAACAAAACAGATGATACAGTGGCACAGTGGTTAGTGCTGTTACCTCACAATGCCAGAAACCTGGGTTCAGTTCCTACCTCAGGTGACTCTCTGTGTGGAGTTTGCACATTCTCCTTGTGTCTGTGTGGGTTTCCTCCCACAATCCAAAAATGTGTAGGTTAGGTGAATTGGCCATGCTTAATTATCTGTAGTGTTAGGGGAATAGGTTATGGGTCAGTGTAGACTTGTTGGGCTGAAGGGCCTGTTTCCACACCGTAGGCAATCTAAAGCTCTTATTTTCTCCTTGTGGTTAGGAGATTAACATCAGAATCATTTTTTTCAATTGTCTGAATGAATTATTTTGGATTCCTGAATTATTCGCAATGTCACAGGCAGATTCTCATGACACTATCCAATATCCGGATTCATTTATTTTGATAAATATCATTTCAAATTAGTAAGAGACAGTCCTTCAGTTGGACAGTGTTGTCCATGCTTTGGACACATTTTGACCGGTTTATGTCTTGAAAACATTTTACCCAAGCGCTCTGGTCAGTGAGATGGACAAGGGGACACAGAATTCAGTTTGCAGTCCAACATAATTTTATAGAGTCATAGACTCATAGAGATGTACAGCATGGAAACAGACCCTTTGGTCCAACCTGTCCGCACTGACCAGATATCCCAACCCAATCTAATCCCACCTGCCAGCACCCCGCCCATATCCCTCCAAACCCTTCCTATTCATTTACCCATCCAAATGTATCTTAAATGTTGCAATTGTACTAGCCTCCACCACTTCCTCTGGCAGCTCATTCCATACACGAACCACCCTCTGCGTGAAAAAGTTGCCCCTTAGGTCTCTTTTATATCTTTTTCCCTCTCACCCTAAACCTAAGCCCTCTAGTCTTGGACTCCTCGATCCCAGAGTAAAGACTTCTTGTCTATTTATCCTATCCATGCCCCTCATAGTTTTGTAAACCTCTATAAGGTCACCCCTCAGCCTCCGACGCTCCAGGGAAAACAGCCCCAGCCTGTTCAGCCTCTTCCTATAGCTCAAATCCTCCAACCATGGCAACATCCTTGTAAATCTTCTCTGAACCTTTTCAAGTTTCACTATTAAAAGCACCAAATGAGTATTTCCAAACTTCCACAATATTTACTCTCTATCGAGCTCTATCAGACTGAGAAGGGATATTATCCACAATGATCCACGTGTTTGATTGGGCTATTGGAAATTCCTTCCTCTCTGACATGGAACTGGCTCTCTTCCATGGATATGAGTCTCGCAGGTTAGGGTGGATCTTCTACTGAGTCTTCTTTGGTTGCCACATGGTCTTCTGCAATGAGACTTGCTGCGAGTCGCCGCTGAGGGAGTGGTGTCCAGGTGTGTGTTTTTAACTTCCCTCTCCCCAGACCTTCCTGAATGTTCTGTGGCATTTGGCCAATGGGGCTGTGAGCTGGGTTCAAAGCATTCGTTGAAGGTACTCCAACCCCTTGACTGTTTCAATGCAGGGAGGTATAAAGTGCGCACGCTCAGGCCCTGGCTGGACGTCAAGGTGCCAGAAAGTCTGATTGATATTTTTCCAATAAACAATCCTCAGGCTGGTTGTAGCTGATTCCTCTAAACCTTTGTGACCTCCTTGACCTTGGTTTCCACTGTTCTATATAACCGATAGCTGATGGTTGCGAGTTTGGCCAATTTTCTGTCAAACCTGATTTCTGGAGTCAATTTAGAATGTCCCATTTTGGACCCATAGTCACTTGACCACAATCATTTATAATTGATTCTGGTCAATGCTATTGGAACATCTTCCCCCAAGCTGTTTAAACCCTTCTGCTACCAAGCCAAGGCATGGATCAATTCTTTGATTAAAAACAAGGTGATCATTCTTTGACAAGCCAGTCTACATAATATGCAAGTCAACAGAGGGACCTTATTCTACTTATCTATAAATGGAATCACATTCAATGAAAATAAGCCAGAAGATTAGAGATTAACCAGCTACATCTAATGCTGCCTGTTGTGTAACCTGGCAGCTGTGGTATTTGACTAGCACCCTCCAAAGTCTGGAGCTCAAAACTCATTGTGGAAAGTTGTGAAGTTTCATTCAACATATTTGATACTAACACTTGTAAAATGACCAGGAAGTTATTACTGAGGATGTCATGTAAGGGCACTTGGAAAATCAACGTGATTACTTAGAGTCAGTTTGATCTTACACAAGGGAGTTTGGGATTTGCAGATCTTGCAACCACCCCAAGCACACCAGCAATGTGGTCCGTGTACTGTGAATATGTATAGCACCGTTTATTCCTTTTTAGGTTTTGAGTGTTCCAATTTTAAAATATCCAGATGCAAAGCTTTAGTCTTAAACAAGATAATGGCTAGCTTCTTACTTGACTATTGCTAAAAGTTACCATGTAAACATGGTACATTTATTAGCTAAACTACAGGTGGAAAGATGAGAACTGGACCAAACAAAATATACTTAGAAACATGAAAGTAAAATTAGTCTGTTATCATTTGAAGCCTTTAATTTGTTTGAAGATTGACTTTCCATTGTGAAGGAATAAAACATTGGGATTGGAAATCAGTGGCTGTGATGGTTTCTGTAGTTGAAGAAATGGTATGGTGTGGGAATGTGGAATTGATTGTATCAGTGGATTCAATATGTAGAACGGAGCTTGAATGGAAGGAGAGTTCCTCAAGGAATCTGCAGTTACGTAACTTGCAGCTTGACTGGGATCTTTCAATAAGGTAAAAACAAGGACTGCAGGTGCTGGAAGCCAGAGTCTGGATTAGAATGGTGTTGGAAAAGCACAGCAGGTTAGGCAACATCCGAGGAGCAGGAAAATTGACGTTTCGGGCAAAAGCCCTTCATCAAGAGTAGGGGCAGGGTGCCTGCAGAGTGGAGAGTTAAATAAGAGGGGGGTGGGGGTGGGGAGAAAGTAGCATAGAGTACAATAGGTGAATGGGGGTGGGGATGAAGGTGATAGGTCAGAGAGGAGGGTGGGGAAGGTAGCAAAGAGTACAATGGGTGAATGGGGGTGGGGATGAAGGTGATAGGTCAGAGAGGAGGGTGGGGTTGGATAGGTGGAAAGGAAGATAGGCTGGTAGGACAGATCATGGGGACAGTGCTGACCTGGAAGGTTGGAACTGAGGTGAGGTGGGGGAAGGGGAAATGAGGAAACTGTGAAGTCCACGTTGATGCCCTGGGGTTGAAGTGTTCTGAGGCAGAAGATGAGGTGTTCTTCCTCCAGGTGTTGGGTAGTGAGGGAGTGGCGGAGGAGGAGGCCCAGGACCTGCATGTCCTCGGCAGAGTGAGAGGGGTGGGTTGAAATGTTGGGCCACAGGGCAATGGGATTGATTGGTGTGGGTGTCCTGGAGATGTTCCCTGGAGTGCTCTGCGAGAGGCGTCCAGTCTCCTTAATATAGAGGAGACCGCATCGGGAGCAACGGATACAACAAATGATATTGGTGGATGTGCACGTTAAACTTTGATGGATGTGGAAGGCACCTTTGGGGCCTTGGATGGAGGTGAGGGAGGAGGTGTGGGCGCAGGTTTTGCTATTTCTGCGGTGGCAGGGGAGGGTGCCAGGAAGGGACGATGGGTTGTTGGGGGGCGTGGACCTGACCAGGTACTCACAGAGGGAACGGTCTTTGAGGAAGATGGAAATGGGTGGGGAGGGAAATATATCCCTGGTGGTGGGGTCAGTTTGGAGGTGGTGGAAATGTTGGCGGATAATGTGGTTTATACGAAGGTTGCTAGGGTGGAAGGTGAGCACCTGGGGAGCTCTGTCCTTGTTACAGTTGGAGGGGTGGGGTCTGAGGGCGGAGGTGCAGAATGTGGATGAGATGCGTTGGAGGGCATCTTTAACCACGTGGGAAGGGAAATTCTGGTCTCTAAAGAAGGAGGCCATCTGGTGTGTTCTGTGGTGGAACTGGTCCTCCTGGGAGCAGATACAGCGTAGGTGGAGGAATTGGGAATATGGGATGGCATTTTTGCAGAAGATAGGGTGGGAAGAGGTGTAATCCAGGTAGCTATGGGAGTCGGTGGGTTTGTAAAAAATGTCAGTGGCAAATCAGTCGTCATTAATGGAGATGGAGAGGTCCAGGAAGGGAAGGGAGGTGTCATGGATGGTCCAGGTAAATTTAAGGTCAGGGTGGAATGCATTGGTGAAGTTGATGAATTGCTCAACTTCCTCGTGGGAGCATGAGGTGGCGCCAATGCAGTCATCAATGTAGCGGAGAAAGAGGTGGGGAGTGGTGCCGGTATAACTACGGAAGATGGTCTGTTCTACGTAGCTGACAAAGAGACAGGCATAGCTGGGGCCCATACGGGTGTCCATAGCTACCCCTTTGGTCTGAAGGATGTAGGAGGCTTCGAAGGAAAAATTGTTAAGGGTGAGGACAAGTTCAGCCAAACGAATGAGAGTGTCAGTGGATGGCTACTGTTGGGGACATCGGGAGAGGAAGAAATGGAGGGCTTGGAGGCCCTGGTCATGGCGGATGGAGATGTAGAGGGATTGGATATCCATGGTGAAGATGAGGCATTGGGGACCGGCGAAACGGAAGCCTTGGAGGAGGTGGAGGACGTGGGTGGTGTCTCGAATGTACGTGGAGAGTTCCTGGACTAGGGGGGGATAAGATAGTGTCAAGGTAGGTGGGGCAGGAGCATGCTGAGACAATAAGTCGGCCAGGGTGGTCAGGTTTGTAGATCTTGGGAAGGAGCTAGAATCGGGCAGTGCAGGGTTCCCGGACTATGAGGTTGGAAGCTGTGGATGGGAGATCTCCTGAGGTGATGAGGTTCTGTATAGTCTGGGAGATGACGGTTTGGTGATGGGGGTAAGGTCATTGACGAGGGGGCAGTAGGAGGAGGTGTCTTTGAGTTGGCGTCTGGCTTCAGCGGTGTTGGAGGCGGGCAAAGGGGTCCTCGGAAGGTGGGCAGGAGTCCTGATTGTAAAAGTAAGCACGGAGACAGAGGCAGCGGAAGAAGTGTTCAACATTATGGCGTGTATGTAATTCATTAATGTGTGGACGGAGGGGGATAAAGGTGAGGCCTGCGCTGAGGACATGGTGGCAAACACGACAGTTTGGTGGGGGGGGGGGCGGGGAGCAGCCATGATGGGGGCGGAATTGATGTCATCCATCACCGCTGCAGCCACCATCTCCACAGTGATGGATGACGTCACTTCTGCCCCCATCACGGTCGCTTCCACAGCCACTTCTGCCCCTCATAATCCATCATGCACCACAAGTGACATCACTTCCGCCCCTCACATCATCGCTGAGGTCACATGTTCAGTGACTTCCGCCCTCCCCCCACTGCCATGTTTGCCATCACTTCCGCCCCCACCAACCCCACTCACCTGCATTCTGCTGACATGCCCCCCACAGGTCCCACTGTCACCATCCCCACCCCCCAGAACCCTGAAGGGAATACCACCCCTGCTCATGACTCGGCCCCATTCCCCCCACCAGCACACCCATTCCAGTCAGAGGTTCCGCCCCCCCCAGTCTCAGTTCCACACCCACACCGGGTCCCAGCTCCCAGCCCTGACTAGTTTTCACCATGCCCCCTGACCTCCCCCTCATTGAGGACGAACAATCAGTCCTCAGCAAAGGCCTCACCTTTATCCCTTTCCCCCCCTCCAACACACTCCATCCACCTGTACACCCCGCGCTGGCCTATTACCTGCCCTCGATCTGTTCATTTCCAACTGCCGCTGAGGCATTAACGGCCTCAACCTGTCTACCCCCCTCCCCCACTCCAACCTCTCACCCTCACAACGCACAGCCCTCCAGCCCTCCACTCCCTCTGCTCCAATCCCAACCTCACCATCAAACCAGCAGATAAAGGAGGTGCAGTGGTAGTCTGGCGCACTGACCTCTACCCCGCTGAAGCCAGGCGCCAATTCGATGACACCTCCTTCTATCGCCCCATCGACCATGACCCCACCCCCCATCACCAAACCATCATCTCCCAGACCATACACAACCTCATCACCTCAGGAGATCTCCCCTCCACAGCTTCCAACCTCATAGTCGAGGAGCCCCACACCACCCCCATTCACCTATTGTACTCTATGCTACTTTCTCCCCACCCCCACCCCCCCCTCATTTATCTCTCCACTCTGCAGACACCCTGCCTCTATTCCTGATAAAGGGCTTTTGCCCGAAACATCGATTTTCCTGCTCCTCGGATGTTGCCTGACGTGCTGTGCTTTTCCAGCACCACTCTAATCTAGACTCTGGGATCTTTCAATGGAACATTTAGATCATTTCAGAAACCCTCTCACCTAATGCTCCTTTTATCTGCAAATTCTCCCTCTGCACATGTCTCTCAGAATTCCTCCTGGAGCTCTGTCTCAAAGCTGACCTTATCTCAACCAAAGCAAAATGGCTTTGGGTAAAGGGGCAGTACAGAGAGGTCTGGGTGTTCCTGTACACCACTCAATGAAGGTAAGCATGCAGGTACAGCAGGTAGTGAAGAAGGCTAATAGCATGCTGGCCTTCATAACAAGAGGGATTGAGTATAGAAGCAAAGAGGTTCTTCTGCAGCTGTACAGGGCCCTGCTGAGACCACATCTGGAGTATTGTGTGCAGTTCTGGTCTCCAAATTTGAGGAAAGACATTCTGGCTATTGAGGGAGTGCAGCATAGGTTCACGAGGTCAATTCCTGGAATGGCGGGATTACCTTACACTGAAAGACTGAAGCGACTGGGCTTGTATACCCTTGAGTTTAGAAGACTGAGAGGGGCCTGATTAAAACGTATAGGATTATGAAAGGATTGGACACTCTGGCAGGAGGGAACATATTTCCGCTGATGGGGGAGTGCCGAACTAGAGGACACAACTTAAAAATACGGGGTAGACCATTTAGGACAGAGATGAGGAGAAACTTCTTCACCCAGAGAGTGGTGGCTGTGTGGAATGCTCTGCCCCAGAGGGCAGTGGAGGCCCAGTCTCTGGATTCATTTAAGAAAGAGTTGAATAAAGCTCTCAAGGATAGTGGAATCAAGGGTTATGGGGATAAGGTAGGAAGAGGATACTGATTAGGAATGATCAGCCATGATCATATTGAATGGTGGTGCAGGCTCGAAGGGCTGAATGACCTACTCCTGCACCTATTGTCTATTGTCTATTGGCTGCTTTGCTGGACTGGTAAGTCATTATCCCACAAGGCAAAGACAGCCATGCTGGAAATCTCTGTGTGAGTCTCCTGTTTTCCCAGATGTTTTGCATTCCAATAAGGACCACTGCAGTGAATCATATGCTTGTTTTTTGGCAAAGTCTGAAGTTCTTTGGAGGGCACTTTTGCTACAAGATTTAGCATGTTTTCTCACTATATCCTACCAAATTCAATGCTTTAATTACCTACCAAGAGACCACTTGGGTCTCCTACATCCAATTGCAGTCATATCATACTACATGCCATTCTCGAACAGCTCCCTATGCAGCAGATAGCTGCTAGAAAACTGGCATCCCATGCATCCAAAACTACCCAGCTCACTGACTGGCAGAACATGACGATGGTACAGAAGGGGAGGATGGTACCACTATTCTCTGACAGGGATCTGGAGGTCTTGGTGCTTGGGGTGGCACAAAGGAGAGATGCCCTCTTCCTTAAGGACTGTGGGGGAGGCCAGAAATTGATAGCCTGGCCCAACATACAGTAGCAGGAGGCAGCAAAGTGGGATGCCTTCGCAGAAGCCCAGAAGTCGCAGTGATCCAGTGAATCATACGACAGTCAGCCCGGCTCCATGGACAGAGTTGGTGGTTGCCATGGAAAGCTGAGCCCAGCAGCATCAGGGTCTGTTACGTATACCCACGCAGACCTGCACCCCATTGCCGCCACCACAGGATCAAAGAGGTAGCGACACTGAGAGGAGAACTGAACCCAGGCCTCTCGGAAGTCTGCACTCAGGACACTCCAGAGGTGACCAGACCCTCCACCTCCATCCTTGCCTCCTTTCAACTGTCACCATTGAAACCTCCGGCTGAGGATGATCAACCTGCCTCTGGCAAGACGACCCTCAGTACAATCTGTCCAGGAGCATGTGGCCTGGAGTTCACCCGACTAAACCTCAGAGTCAATAGGCCCCATTGCTAAGCAGGCTCCCTCCCACTCTAAGACGTGATGGGAGAGAGAGGAAGAAGAAACCTTACTGAGGGCACTTTGGTGGCATGGGTGAGAATGGCCATAAGGCCTACCTCCGCTTTCACATCTTATAGTCTTACGCTCGTATCCTTTTGTGAGTCAGTATCAAAATGATGGCACTCGTCACTGATCCCGAAGGAACCTTCCCACAACCCATTTAGTAGCACGTGTGGTGGTGAGTTTACCTTTCCCAACATCCATTTCATACAGGCAATATCTGTACCCATGTTCAACTCCAGTCATGTCACCAAACAAGTTGAGCAGAAAATCACATTTAAGGACTCACATCAACTTGAAACCAGGCCGCAGCAAGCAGACTGGATCATTCAGCAAAATAGAGATCAGGACAGGAGGACAATCAAAGTGGAATCTAAAATATCACAAAACAAATTTTAAAAATGCAATGAAAACAATTTTTGTTACTTTTTTTTCAGAAAAACCTGTGCAAGTTTCTTCATGGAATTGAATAAAATGATATTCCACAAATTGAGCTTTTCAACAACAGAAACATTTTTGACTGCAATGACCGAACATTCTGTTTAAAACTCAGTTGGATTGCTTTGAGGGAGCCTTAACCTTTTCCAAACGTTTTCCATCAAGAATAGTGAGCAAGAAGAAGAGATTCCACATCAGCCAAAAGAATCTTGGTTAACTTCCATGTGTGAGACTCCACTGACGTACCTTGTGAAGGAGCAGGAAGCGACGTCTGTATTTCTGGGTCTGAGCACACCAAAAGTATTGGCAAAGTTTCAGTTAGTATTGACAACGATGCTGAAAATTTCTCATCATTATAACCACAAATTCTGAGTTGTGCATAAAAGTTAGGGCCTTTAAATGTTTGACACCAATAAAAGTGTGGAGCCTTCCCTCCATCAGGCCAACTCCACATGTAGAGGATGATCAAGCATCGAAAGAAAACAGGCAGCTCGAATCAAACCCAACCTCTGCTAATAAGATGAATGCTTCCTTTCTCTGCAGCTGTCGTAATATTATGTGAAATGATGAAGATTGAAATGTCCCATTGTAATAAGGTGTCCAAAGCTGCAAATAAAATCTTTTGGTGATTGGAGATGTGATTGATATATTAAAAAGCACTGAATTTACTGACAGAGGAACACACGTTTCAAAGCAAACTCGAGGCATGCAGTAAACAATCTCCCAAGTGTTGTTTAAATGGTCATAAAATTTGCATACCATCAGTGCTGTGATGGAAATGGAAAGGAGTGTTTGAAACTGAAAGAAAACACTGTGAAAGCAATGCGAAAACACCTTTTTAATGGAGTGAATGTGATATGTGGAAACAAAATAAAAAATACAGGATTTTGTTTCACACATGAAACAGAGATATTGTGGAATCTTACAGAATAGGTTGCAACCATTCATCATTGTGACTATGTGACATACTGTGACACATACCAGAAGCGACATACATAAATATTCAGGACCCTGTTTTATGCAGGCAGAAAAAAATGATATGCACATTGCACCTCTCTCAAAAAAAAGTCAAACTCTGCAGCCAACCTCCGAATCTATCGACTTATTCTGAGAGTTAAGATTGACAGTTACCTGTTCTTGCTATCTCTCTGTGCAAATGATGGTCCAATCAATAGGCACTCTCTTTTCATTCTGTATAAAATAGTGTCTCCTATTTGCAAGCCTTTTTTTAGGAATTAGAGATGCTCAATATTCAAGAATAGAGAAAAAATGGGCAGAATGACTTAGATAGCAAAAAGCTCAGTATATTGAAAGAACGAACAGCTAGTGACACAGAGAATTATTCTGAGTCCAATGAGGGATTTGATTGAACAAAAAATAAACGCCATCCCTAAATTTAGGGAATGGGGGTGAAAGATATTTCACCATATTTGTAAAGGTAACTGGACAGACAAAGTGGTCAAAAGGTGCCTTGATCTTAATATTAAAGTCTTTTGACAGGTCTAGCTATGAATGTGTGCACCAGTTTGTATGAAGGACAATGTGCAGATTATGAAACTGTTTAACAAAAATCAATGTTCATGAGTTTGATACTGAAGCTTATCGACAAAAATTTAGATCTTTAAGAAAGCAACCTAATTGTGGAATTTGCAAGAGAACAAACAACTTTTAGGGACCAGAAGCCATTAGGTTAGCTTTTGACTTCTGAACTGGCTTCAGTTCAAAAGAGAGATCAGGATTTTCTTGGCATTTCAGAACAACCCAGGAGTTTAGTTCAGAAGGGGGATTTTTTTTAGCAGGAGAATCACGTTTAACTTCAGGGGAACCAGTCATCCTAGCTGAATTGTTTTTCATCTAGGAGAAAGTGAAGGCTGCAGATGCTGGAGATCAGAGCTTAAAAATGTGTTGCTGGAAAAGCACAGCAGGTCAGGCAGCATCAAAGGAACAGGAGAATCAACGTTTCGGGCATAAGCCCTTCTTCAGGAATGAGGAGGGTGTGCCAAGCAGGCTAAGATAAAAGGTAGGAAGGAGGGACTTGGGAGAGGGGCGTTGGGAATACGATAGGTGGAAGGAGGTTAAGGTGAGGGTGATAGGCCGGAGAGGGAGTGGGGGCGGAGAGGTCGGGAAGAAGATTCCAGGTCAAGAAGGCAGTGCTGAGTCTGAGGGTTGGGACTGAGAAAAGGTGGGGGGAGGGAAAATGAGAAAGCTGGGGAAATCTGCATTCATCCCTTGTGGTTGGAGGGTTCCTAGGCAGAAGATGAGGCGCTCTTTCTCCAGACGTCGTGTTGCCATGGTCTGATGGAGGAGGCCAAAGACCTGCATGCCCTTGGCGGAGTGGGAGGGGGAGTTAAAGTGTTCAGCCACGGGGCGGTTGGGTTGGTTGGTGCGGGTGTCCCAGAAGTGTTCTCTGAAACGTTCCGCAAATAGGCAGCCTGTCTCCCCAATGTATAGGAGGCCACATCGGGTGCAGCGGATGCAATAGATGATGTGTGTGGAGGTGCAGGTGAATTTGTGGCGGATATGGAAGTGTCCCTTGGGGCCTTGGAGGGAAGTAAGGGGGGAGGTGTGGGCGCAAGTTTTGCATTTCTTGCGGTTGCAGGAGAAGGTGCCAGGAGTGGAGGTTGGGTTGGTGGGGGGTGTGGACCTGACGAGGGAGTCACAGAGGGAGTGGTCTTTCTGGAACGCTGATGGGGTGGGGAGGGAAATATTTCCTTGGTGGTGGGGTCTGTTTGGAGGTTGCGGAAATGACGAAGGATGTTACGATGTATCTGTAGGTTGGTGGGCTGTTAGGTGAAGACCAGTGGGGTTCTGTCCTGGTGGCGATTGGAGGGTCGGGGCTCAAGGGCGGAGGAGCGGGAAGTGGAGGAGATGCGGTGGAGAGCATCGTCAACCACGTCTGAGGGGAAATTGCGGTCTTTGAAGAAGGAGGCCCTCTGGGTTGTTCAGTATTGGAATTCGTCCGCCTGGGACCAGATGCGGTGAAGGCGAAGGAATTGGGAATATGGGATGGCGTTTTTACAGGGGGCAGTGTGGGAGGAGGTGTAATCTAGGTAGCTGTGGAAGTCAGTCGGTTTATAGTAAACGTCCGTGTTGAGTCGGTCGTCTGAGATAGAAATGGAGAGGTCTAGGAAGGAGAGGGAGGAGTCTGAGATGGTCCAGGTGAATTTGAGGTCGGGGTGGAAGGTGTTAGTAAAGTGGATGAATTGTTCAACCTCCTCGTGGGAGCACGAGGCAGCGCCGATACAGTCATCGATGTAGCGGAGGAAAAGGTGGGGGCTGGTGCCAGTGTAGCTGCGGAAGATGGACTGTTCCACATATCTGACGAAGAGGCAGGCATAGCTGGGGCCCATGCGGGTGCCCATGGCTACTCCTTTGGTTTGGAGAAAGTGGGAGGATTGGAGGAGAAGTTGTTCAGAGTGAGGACCAGTTCAGTCAGTCAAAGGAGGGTGTCAGTGGAAGGGTACTGGTTGGTTCAGCGGGAAAGGAAGAAGCGAAGGGCTTTGAGGCCTTCGTGATGAGGGATGGAGGTGTATAGGGACTGGACGTCCACGGTGAAGATAAGGCGTTGGGGACCGGGGAAGCGAAAATCATGGAGGATGTGGAGGGTGTGGGTGGTGTCCCGAACATAGGTGGGGAGTTCTTGGACTAAGGGGGACAGGACCGTGTCGTGGTATGCAGAAATGAGTTCAGTGGGGCAGGAGCAGGCTGAGACAATGGGTCGGCCAGGGCAGTCAGGTTTGTGGATTTTGGGCAGGAGGTAGAAACGGGCGGTGTGGGGTTGTGGGACTATGAGGTTGGAGGCGGTGGATGGGAGATCCCCTGAGGTGATGAAGTTATGGATGGTCTGGGAGATGATGGTTTGGTGGTGGGAGGTGGGGTCATGGTCAAGGGGGCAGTAGGAGGAGGTGTCCACGAGCTGGCGTTTAGCCTCATCAAAATAAAGGTCGTTGTGCCAAAGTACCACCGCGCCTCCCTTATCTGCTGGTTTGATGGTGAGGTTGGGGTTGGAGCAGAGGGAGTGGAGGGCTGCATGTTGCGAGGGTGAGAGGTCGGAGTGGGTGAGAGGGGTGGACAGGTTGAGGCTGTCAATGTCGCGGTGTCTGTTGGCTATGAAGAGATCGAGGGCGGGTAAGAGGCCAGCACGGGGTGTCCAGGTGGATGGGATGTGTTGGAGGCGGGAGAAGGGGTCGTCAGAGGGTGGGCGGGAGAAGTAGGCGTAGAGGTGAAGGCGGCAGAAGAAATGCTCGATGTCTCGCCGTGTGTTGAATTTGTTAATCCGGGAGCGTGGGGGTTGAAAGTGAGGCCTCTGCTAAGGACTAATCTTTCATCCTCAGAGAGGGGGAGGTCTGGAGGGATGGTGAAAATACGCCAAGGGTGGGAGCTAGGACCTGGTGTGGGACTGGAGCTGGGAGTGGGGGCGGGGTTAGGTGTGGGGGCAGGGTTAGGCATGGGGGCAGAGATTGGCGTGGGGGCGGGGTTAGGCATGGGGGCGGGTTTAGGCGTGGGGACAGGGATTTTTAGTCTACCAAATTTCTGAGGCAGAAAGGCTTGTACTGCAGCATTCAAGCTGGTAGAATTGAAAAGGGTCACGCCAGAAGATTTGGAAAGAAATCCAAATAGAAATCCAGGGAAAAGGAACAGGGAAGAGTCAGTAATGTTGGTTAAGCAGGGAGGTGGTGGTATGGTGGTAATAAAAAAGAACAAAGAACAAAGAAAATTTACAGCCCAGGAACAGGCCCTTTGAGCTCCAAGCATGAGCCGATCCAAATGTGCTGTTTAAACCTGTCGGTCAATTCTTAATGTCATTGGATATTTTTGGAAAATAAAAGGATCCTAATGACAACTATTTATCCATTAACAATTGTTGTAAAAATCCATTTCATTCACTAATGTCCTTTAAGGAAGACAGTCTGTTGGCTTACATGTGACTCCAAACCCACAACAATGTAGCTGATACTTATCTGGCCGCTGGATAGCTAGTCTTAATCAATAAATGCTGACCGACCAAGGGATTCCCACGTCTTATGAATGAGCAAAAAATTGTTTAAAAAATTGAGCTTATGGTGATATTTTTCTGGAATTAGGTATCTGTCAAAGGATTACACTTTGTTTTGCTATTTGCTTTAAGATCTTTCTAACTGTTTTTAGAGAAAGAGCGAAACACACAAAAAAAAGTTCTATATGTATATTTTTACAGAGAGAGCTTTGTTTTTCTCTTCTTTTGTGTAATACACATGGGTTCTGTTGTTAAAGAGTAGCTGCATCCTTGTGAGAATATGTTTGTGAGGAACCTCCAGGGTAACCAAATGAAGCAATTAAAGAAATGAGCTATCAAGCCCGTTTCATTCCAAGTTCTGACTTGTCCAGTATTATCATTAGTTGGTTAATACAAAGGTCTCATCAACAATTTGATATAGATTTTACGTAATGTAGGAGTGAGGAAGTAAAATGTACTCAATGTGGTCAAATATTCCTGTGTGTGAAAAGGTTTACAACGCCAAGATACAACTAACTTCAGTCATAGAATCATTGAGATGTACAGCATGGAAACAGACCCTTAAGTCCAACTTGTCCATGCCGACCAGATAAATTAATCAAGTCCCATTTGCCATCACTTCATCAATATGTCTCTAATCCCTTCCTATCCCTGTACCCATCCAGATGCCTTTTAAATGTTAGGATTGTACTAGCCCCCACCTCTTCCTTTAGTAGCTCATTCTATACACGCACCACACTTTGTGTGAAAGAGTTGTCCCTTAAGTCCCTTTAAATCTTTCCCCTCTCACCCTAACCTATGCCCTCTAGTTCTGGACTTCCCAAACCCAGGACAATGACCTTGTCTATTTATCCTATCCATGCCCCTCAAGGTTTTATAAACCTCTGTCAGGTCATCCCTCAGCCTCCGACTCTCCAGGGAAAACAGCCCCAGCCTATTCAGCCCCTCCTTATAGTTCAAACCCTCCAACTCTGACAACATCGAATTTCACAACCTCCTTCTTATAGAAGAAAACCAGAATTGCATGCAATATTCCAAAAGTGGCCTGACCAATGTCCTAGACAATGAACAAGAGAAAAGTTCATGGTGTGAAAACACAGTCAGCAAGAGTGCTGTATTAATAATATAATTTAAACAGGGAATAATACTGAGGCATTAAACCTGTGTGGTAGTCAGGTGATCATGTTGGTCCAGTCTAATATGTCAATATGTCTCAGCCATAAAGGATTCAAACAAAATATTTGAATTAGAACATGATCCAATAAATATTATAGTGAAAGCAGTATTATGTTTGTCAAACAAAAACACATGAGTATAAGAAGTAGGAGTAGGAGAAGATCATATGGCTTCTTGATTCCATTCCACTGTTCCATGTAAGTAAGGCTGAATGTTTACATTCACTTAAAGTTCCTGTCCTTTCATTAAATCTCAATTCCCTTAATGTCTACAAGTCGCTGGATCACAGCCTTGAATTTACTCAATTACAGAACTCTTTGGATTAGGAAATTCCAAAGATTCCCTATCCTTTGAGTGGGCAAATTTCTCCTCATCTCAGTCATAAATAACTGACATCTTGTCCTGAGACAGTTACCCAATGTTCTGGATTCTCCACCCAAGGGAAGCGATGTCTCAATTTCCACCTGGCAAGCTCTCAACAGTTCTGATACATTTCAATGGGATCACTTCCCCTAAATATGCAGAGAAATTGGACCCTGTCCTACACAATTTCTCCTCATAGAGGAGCCCTCTCATTCCAGGTTGCAATTCAAAAGCCAAGCGTGCCTGATGCTAAAGTAACTGTGGCAGATTGTAGCAGATGGCAGCAAAGCTAATGAAGGCTCATCAAAGTTGTACATATTTAATAGCGCTTTCGGTAGGTTTGTGTGCAACAGAATGTCCTTTGGGATCAACTGAGTTCCACAACTGCTCCAACTCATAATGTCACAGATGCTAAGTACCATTAAAAGAGTGAAATCTTTTCTAATTTGGGGAGAAACTAAACAGGGACCTGATCGGTTGGAGAAGGTGTACAACAAGTCAGCAAAGCCAAAAGGAAATAAATGCACATTTAAAATGCAAGAAAATGATTGCACTTAGTCATGCTGACTCCCAAAGAGGTTAGGGAACATGAACATAGAACATAGAACATAGAACAATACAGCACAGAACAGGCCCTTCGGCCCACGATGTTGTGCTGAACTTCTATCCTAGATTAAGCACCCATCCATGTACCTATCCAAATGCCGCTTAAAGGTCGCCAATGAATCTGACTCTACCACTCCCTCGGGCAGCGCATTCCATGCCCCCACCACTCTCTGGGTAAAGAACCCACCCCTGACATCTCCCCTATACCTTCCACCCTTCACCTTAAATTTATGTCCCCTTGTAACACTCTGTTGTACCCGGGGAAAAAGTTTCTGACTGTCTACTCTATCTATTCCTCTGATCATCTTATAAACCTCGATCAAGTCCCCCCTCATCCTTCGCCGTTCCAACGAGAAAAGGCCGAGAACTCTCAACCTATCCTCGTACGACCTACTCTCCATTCCAGGCAACATCCTGGTAAATCTTCTCTGCACCCTCTCCAAAGCTTCCACATCTTTCCTAAAGTGAGGCGACCAGAACTGCACACAGTACTCCAAATGTGGCCTAACCAAAGTCCTGTACAGCTGCAACATCACCTCACGACTCTTGAATTCAATTCAATTCAATGAAGCAAAGCTGAATATGAGAAAAGTAAAATACAATTTACAGAACATACAATAGATCATTTGGGCAGGTTCCTGTTCTTGAAGAGTGTGAGGGTCTGAAAGGATTAATTCTGAGGAGGACATAAACAGTGCCCACTACGATAATGACACATGGACTGGGTGGGAGAATGGCTTCAGATCTTGCTGCAGTAAGTCCTACCTTATAGCCTCTCCAACACTGTTTATCATGTCAGTGTAACATACCCACCTGCTATCATGCAATAAACTACATCTTATTTTGTCTCACTAGACCAACATGCTATTTCCTCTTCCACACTAAACCAAGCAAAATGAAAAGGAATGGTGGCAGCAAATCAACGAGATAATACAGAAAGTTCACTCAACACAATAAGCAGCGCTGCAGGTTATTAGTATATCGGCTCTTCTTATCTGGTGTCAGAACATCACTACATAGACAAGCAGCAACACTGAGCCATTGACTATCAGAGGAGAACCCTTAAAATACTTCACAACATTTACACTGCAAACTAATGGTTGTGGTTTAGAGAGTTGTTGCAAATCCTCCTCTCTAGACATTTTCTAATCAACTAGTTGAGAGATGTTAATACATAGTACAGACATTACCACTGCACCATAAAAATCCTCTAATCTTCCTTTCTATTCTGGGTCCAAGATTCTGTTTGCTTAACAATAGTAGAGGATGCGCCGCAAGTGAGTATTGTGGAAAACAGACACTCATTCTAAGATGATGCATTTTACTGCATAAGAATAATCAGTACAAGTTGCATTGGACATAATAACAAAGACTTTCAGGAGACACTGATGATACATTTGTCTCTATCAGGACTATGAGCTGGAATTCTCTCCTTCCCCACCCAAGACTGTATGACATCACTTGAAGGTCTTTTCCCTGAGGTGGGGGAGGCCAGAACTAGAGGGCATAGGTTCAAGGTGAGAGGGGAAAAATATAAAAGGGACCTAAGGGGCAACTTTTTCATGCAGAGGGTGGTATGTGTCTGGAATGAGCTACCAGAGGAAGTGGTGGAGGCACAACATTTAATTATAACATCTAAAAGGTGTCTGAATGGGTATATGAATAGGAAGGGTTTAGGGGGATATGGGCCAGGTGCTGGAAAATCAGGCTAGATTAGGTTGGGATATCTGGTCAGCATGGACGAGTTGGATCAAAGGGTCTGTTTCCGTGCTGTACATCTCTATAGCTCTGTGACTCTGTCTGAGTAAAACACAGTGAGGTCTCCAACATGAACTCTTTCAGAACCATTACTTTATAAACATCAACCAAGCCATGCAGATTGTAAAAGTGCTGTGCAGCAGGTCGAATACCAAAAAAAAGTGCAGAGCTATTCCGTGCTGGCCAATTTTGTATGTCATCTGTCCTAATTTCTTTCCTTTGCTTCCGTTTGGATTCTGATTTGTTTTTGTTCATTGTCTCCAGCGTACCTGCCGTAGCCACATCTTGTGCTTTTTATCTTTCTTTTCAAGCCTCACCATCATTCTTTTTACCGAGTAAGACTAAATTTTCTGCCTTTCGATCTTCCAATCTATCACAGACCTTCATTTTCCACCACAATCTTGAAAACCTATTTAATTCCAAAAGAATCACACTTTTGATTTAGGGTCACAGACCTAAAATATTAACTCAGTTTCTCTCACTACAGATGCTGTGTAACTGGCTGGGTATTTTCAGCATTGCCTTTTAAGATTTCCAGCATCCTGCCTTTCCACTTTGCAAAGAATTACTGTTGGCTAAAAAGATGCTTACTTTGGGATAAGTGTGATTGAACTTGCAATGAACCCAGGGAATCTGCTTCCATAAGAACGATAACTGAAACTTTAATTGATCTGATAATCCAGATGTAAACACGTCCCAATTGTCTCAGACTGGTTATAATTGGTGAGCAGATGGAGTTACGACAGCAAATGTGCATGGTGTTCTGTATGTGTGAAGTTGAAGATTGAACCAATTATGTATGGATGAGAAAAGGCTACGGGGCTAAAGGTGCTTATGGCTAATCTCCATTCTCTTCAGATGGCTGTGCTGTGTCACGGTAAGACTGTTTTAGTGCAATCACTGCCAGACAGTGCATTCCACATGGGATTAAACACAGCTAAACTGGAGCTCTGCAGCAATTAGGTTAATTAGTAGGGAGTATGTTGCACTGACGCAGCCTCATTTTAGCATACACCCTATGAGTGTTAAACATAAGCATTCAAACTACTTTAAATTAAATAATGTTGAAGGGTATCTCCATGCTACAAGGCACCCACAACAACAGCTTGCATTTATATGGCACCTTTCACTTAGTAGAGGTTGCAATAATTCCAGGAGGATTATTGATTAAAAATAAGGAGATATAAGGAGATATTATGCCAGGATGACCAAAAGCACATGACTATATGTCCTCACCCGTCCCTCATGAATTCTCATACTCTCCATACTAACATATGCCAAACCTATGGTTCTTTATAGTTCTATGGCAACACGGGCTTAACCCATAACTGCACCCACCAGACTCCTCACTCACACCCTCTGCAGCATCTCACTCAATATTCATCACAAGTAGACAGCAAGACCTATGCTGAAACTAAATATAATTCGGAAGTTCCACTGATGAATCAATCCCCAGACCAATCCCCAGACCTAATTTCCCCTTGGTTCCAGTAATCTGCAAGTTGATTTCCCCCTTTGCTTGAACAAACAGCAATGTGAACAGCACTTTACAATGAGTGTCAGGTAACATGTTTGCAAAAAGCGGAGCAATCTTTTCCACAATCTTTGGTTTCCAAAGCAAGCTTTTTTTTCCCCTATTTCGATCAAGAATCAAAAATACAGGAAAAAAAATAGTCTTTACACTCCACCATGAATTGAAATATGCTCATAAAATGAAGTACCACGGAAAAGGAAGGCTGATTGTTGGATGTCCACAAGAAGGTTTCCCATGCCTTTATTTGATTCCCATCCAAATACATGGAGTGCCAACTCTTTAGACTACTATCTCCAGGGCACAGAACGCAGGCCTAGCCAGCGATGCCACATCTTGTGAACAAGTAAAACATAATTGTAGTATATTGCACAGAAGCAAGGTACAGTTATTTCAGATCAACCCTCATATTAAATTACAACAGAAAAGCAAAAGGTGACAAATAAATAAATCTAATAAGCATGCTAGATAAACATGTTTCCTCAGAATGAATTAGAATGTGGAACTCACCATGATAAGGAGTAGGTAAGGCAAAACAAAAAACATAGATGCAGTAACCTTGGTTATGGGTTACCCAAACCTTGAATAGATGCAGTAAGTAGGTAAGAGTGTTCTCAAGGTAGAAATGAATAGAAAGATTTGGATGTAACATCTCCACTGGAATACAAAATCCAGCACAGACCTGTTAGTTGGAATGACTAGAACAGAATAGAATGTAACATTACAATGCAGTGCAGAGCCTTTGGCCTTGCGCTGACCTGTGGAACCAATGTGAAGCCCATCTAACCTACACTATTCCATTCTCATCCATATGCCTATCCAATGACCATTTAAATGCCCTTAAAGTTGGCGAGTCTTCTACTGTTGCAGGCAGTGTGTTCTACACCCCTACTACCTCTGCCATCTGTCCTATATCTATCACCCATCAATTTAAAGCGATATCCCCTCGTGCTAGCCATCACCATCTGAGGACAAAGCCTCTCACTGTCCAACCTATCTAACCTTCTGATTATTTTGTATATCTCAATTAAGTCACCTATCAACCTTCTTCTCTCTAACAAAAATAGCCTCAAATACCTCAGCCTTTCCTCGTAAGACATTCCCTCCATACCAGGCAATATCCCAGTAAACCTTCTCTGAACTCTTTCTAAAGCTTCCACATCCTTCCTATAATGCGGTTACCAGAACTGTATGCAATTCTCTAAATGTGGCCACACCAGAGTTTTGTACAGCTGCAGCATGATCTCATGGTTCCGAAACTTAATCCTTCTACAATAAAAGCTAATACACTATATGCCGTCTTAACAGCCCTATCAACCTGGGTGGCAACTTTCAAGGATCAATGTACCTGGACACTGAGATCTCTCTGCTCATTCACACTACCAAGAATCTTACCATTAGCCCAGTGCTTTTTATTCCTGTTGCTCCTTCCAAAGTGAATCACCTCATACTTTTCCACATTAAACTCCATTTGACACCACTCAGCCCAGCTCTGCAGCTTATCTATGTCCCTCTGTAACGTACAACATCCTTCATCACTGTCCACAATTCTACTGACCTTAGAGTCATCCACAAATTTGATAAGGTAAGAACAATGACTGCAGATGCTGGAAACCAGATTCTGGATTAGTGGTGCTGGAAGAGCACAGCAGTTCAGGCAGCATCTAAGTAGTTTCGAAATCGACATTTAGGGCAAAAGCCCCTCATCAGGAATTTTGAAGCTACTTGGATGCTGCCTGAACTGCTGTGCTCTTCCAGCACCACTAATCCACAAACTTAATAACCCATCTTTCCATGCACTCATCTCGGTCATTTATAAAAATGACAAAAAACAGATCCTTGTGGTATCTCTTTAGTAACTAAACTCCAGGATGAATATTTCCCATCAACCACCACCCCCATCTTCTCTCAGCTAGCCACTTTCTGATCCAAACCAGTAAATCACCATCAATCTGATGCCTCCCGATTTTGTGCAATAGCCTATCATGGGGAATCTTGTCAAGCGCCTTATTAAAATCATATACACCACATCAACCACTTTTCCTTCATCCACCTGTTTGGTCACCATCTCAAAGAACTCAATAAGGTTTGTGTGGCACGACCTACTCTTCACAAAACCGTGTTCACTATCCTTAATCAACCTATTCATCACAAAATGATTGTAAATCCTATCTCTTATATCCTTTCCAACACTTTACCCACAACTGAAGTAAGGCTCACTGGTCTATAGTTGCCAGGGTTGTCTCTACTCCCCTTTTTGAACAAAGTGACCACATTTGCTATCCTCTGGTCTTCTGGCACTATTCCTCTAGACAATGACCACATCAAGATCAAAGCCAGAGACTCGGTAATCTCCTCCCTGGCTTCCCAGAGAATCCTAGGATAAATCCCATCTGGCTCGGGGGCTTATCTATTTTTACACTTTCCAGAATTGCTAACACCTTCTCTTTACGCACCTCAATCCCATCTAATTTAGTAGCCTGTATCTCAGTATTCTCCTCGACCACATTGTCTTTTGCTAGTGTAAATACTAACGAAAAGGATTCAATTACAGCTTCTCCTATCTCCTTTCACTCCAAGCACAACTTCTCACTACTGTGCTTGATTGGCCCTAATATTACTCTAGTCATTCTTTTATTCCTGATATAGCTATAGAAAGCCTTTGGGTTTTCCTTGATCCTATCTGCCAAAGACTTCTCCTGGCTCTTCTTAGCTCTCTCTTTAGGTCTTTCCTGGCTAACTTGTAACTCTCAAGTGCCCTAACTGAGCCTTCATGTCTCATCCTTACATACATCTTCTTCTTCCCCTTGACAAGAGATTTAACTTCCTGAGTAAACTACTGCTCCCATGCTTGTGTTTCTGTGCTGTATATATAACTGAACATTCAAAACATAAAGGCATGTTTGGATCATTTTAATACCATCCTTTGATGTGTGAGGCTCAAAATCCCCCTGAAAGTTTGATGGTGGGCTACCATAATAAACTGTTGCAGTGCTGATGGGGTGGGTATCGAAGGATTTAGACTCAACAATGATTCATTTACGTGTTACTCCTTTTCCTATATAGTGCAATTTAATTTGGAATGTTGATCTGGAGTATCTGCACCTTACTTTCTATAATATATTTCAGATAGTGTGTGACCAAGAGAGGAACTTAAAGGGATTTTTCCTAATCACCTTCTATCCTTATCATTTGAGATGGCTGACAAGATACGATTGAGGTCACCCTGTTTAGTTCCTGCATTGCTTCTTGAACATGATGCATGCTGGTGCCACCATCCATCAGTGGTAGGGAGAGTAAATGATGAGGGTTGGAAATGGGCTGCCAATCAAGCAAGCTGACTTGTCTCAGATAATGAAAAGCTTTTTGATTTGCAGCTTGTTGGAGCTGCACTCATTCAGGCAAGTGAACTGTATTCGAGCATACTCCTGACTTGAACCCTCTAGATATCAGGCAAGCCTTTGAGAAACAGGAGGAAAATTCCTCACTGCAGAACTGCCAGGTTCAGATCTCTACTTACAGTCAAGCCATTAATGTAATTCTGATGTAGTCAGCTCTGATGAAGAGTCATCTAGACACGAAATATTAGCTTGCTCCCTCTCCATGATTGCTCTCTGACCCGCTATGATCTCCTACATTGGTTGTTTTCATTAATATAGTTTGTCCAGTTATATTCCTGGTCAATGCTAATCCCTTGATGGTGCAGGGACTTCATGATGATGATGTCATTTAATATCAAGAGGAGGAGATAGGGTCTCTCACAGGAAATGGCGATCAACTGAGATTTTTGTGATGTGAATGTCGCCCAGGTCTTGATGCATGCAGGCATAGACTGCATCACTATCTGCAATCATCAGTGAACATCTCCATCATTGATCTTGTGGGGAAACGGGAGTCATGAAAAATACGATTGAGGTCGGCACAGTGGCACAGTGGTTAGCACTGCTGCCTCACAGCACCAGAAACCCGGGTTCAATTCCCGCCTCAGGCGACTGACTGTGTGGAGTTTGCACATTCTCCCCGTGTCTGCGTGGGTTTCCTCCGGGTGCTCCGGTTTCCTCCCACAGTCCAAAAATGTGCACGTCAGGTGAATTGGCCATGCTAAATTGCCCATAGTGTTAGGTAAAGGAGTAAATGTACGGGAATGGGTGGGTTACGCTTCGGCGGGTCAGTGTGGACTTGTTGGGCCGAAGGACCTGTTTCCACACTGTAAGTAATCTAATCTAATCTAAAAAAGTAGCTGAAAGTGGTTCAGCCTTGGACAATACCCTGACAAACCCCTGCTGCAGTGTTCTGGGAAAGAGATAATAGAATTAATTAGAAACAAACAGAAATAACTTCATTTGTGCTAAGTATGGTTCCAATCAGCGGAGAGTTTCCCCCAATTCTCATTGACTTCATTTTGGATTGGGCTCTTTGCTGCCAAACTCAGTCAAATACTCCCTTGATATCAGAGGCAGTCACCCTCAGCTCACATTTGAAGTTCTGTTTCATTTGACCAACCTGATGTTTGGAATAGTTTTTTTTCACTCATGGAGTAAATTTACTTATATTTTTGCATTATTTACAGATCATCTATGTAGGTGAATATTTTCCCTAAGCACATTTGAAGAAAATCAAAGGAGGAGAGATTAGAAATGTATGACAATAACATAGCTTAAAGAGATGTATTCAACTCTGGATTTTTTTTATGAAGAGAGATTGAATCAGAGGTACTGAATGGTGTGTTCCAAGCCAATAAAATAAACAGCTTGTGAGGCTTTAGGACTTTTTAAAGGTGAGGTTGGAACAATAGATGCAGCATGAAGGGGTGAGTTCAAGGTCCCACAGAACTAGGAATTTAGTTTCACTTGCAGTAGCTGTTGGGGTTTGGAAGCTGCTATCCATCTTTCCTTGCTACAATAAAAGACTTGAATTCTCTCTCTCTCTCTCTCTCTCTGTCTCACAGTTTTCTCTTGATGTTCTTTCCTTCTGGACTGGAGAATTACATGTGAGACAATCTATTTTACTGAATTTGCCTTTGACAAGGGTGTGTTTGTGGGATGTTAGTATATTGGGAAAGTTACTGTCTAGTAGTTAAATAATCTATTATTCTGTTAAGTTTTTCAATAGAGTTAAGTTATTCAAACTCTTCTTTCTTTTGTTTGTATTCTAACTATAGTGCAAAAATAAAGTGGTTTTGTTTCAAGCCTGGTATTTTGACCAATTGAATTGCATCTGGAACACAATGCCTTACACATGCCTTCACAAATGAGAAAAGTTGGGATCTAGGCTATCTACTTAATGTATTTTGAGGGGGTTTGGTCTGGTCCATAACAGGTGTGACCAAATGTTTGGATATTATCGGTTATTTGGAGGAACTCAAAAAGAGTAGACTACGGTGACAAGAAAGAGATGAAAGTTACAAGAGTATTGACAGAAATCTGAACCATAAGAATTTTCTCAAATATCAGTAGTGTTATAAGTAATTGTAGTCTCCTCACACATTAATACATTTATTTTTAGTAACTTCTCTTATAAGATAGAGTTTCCATCTTGCTGAATACATTTTTAATAACATTGTACAACCGCAAATACTTTTCTCTCAGGGATTTTACCTTCAGGAACTTGGACTCCACTTCTGCCTGATGTCAGTAATTGAGAGAAATGGAGTGTGTGGGTGGCAAGGTGTGGGTGAGTACAGCATAGGAACAGACCCTTCAGTCCACCGTGTATGTATTGACCATGATGTTATTCTATGCTAATCCCATCTGCCTGCATATGATCTGTACCCCTCTATCCCCTGCCTGCTCAAGTGTCTGTCTAAATGTCTCCTAAATGTGTTATTGTAAGTGATTCTACCACATCCTCTGGCAGTGTGTTTGAGGCACCTATTACCCTCTGTGTAAAAACCTTCCTCATGAATATCCCTTATACATTTCACCTCTCACCTTAAAACTATACCCCCTAGTATTTGACATTTCCACCTAGGAAAAAAATACCCCAACTATCCACCCTATCCATGCTTCTTATAATTTTATATACTTCTACCAGGTGGCCTCTCAGCTTTTGACACTGTAGTGGAAACAGTCCAAGTTTGTTCAAGACCTTCATATAGCTAGTACACTCCATCTTGCTAAAACGTTTTTGCACCCTCTCCAGAGGCTGCACATCCTTCTGAGAATGTGGTGACAAGGCCTGTGCATGATACTCCAAATGTGGCCCAACTAAAGTTTTATACAGCTGAAACATGGCTTGCCAACTTATATACTCAGTGCCCTGACTGATGAAGGCAAGCATGCCATCCGCCTGCTTTACCATCAATGCTCCTAAGAATTCTGCCATTTACTGTATACTTTTGTCTTGCATTTGGCTTCCAATAATGCATAAACTCACAGTTGTGCAGATTAAACTCCATCTGCTGTCCTCCAGCCAACTTTCCAACTGATCAAAGTATCCCTTGATAACCTTCCTCACTGTTCACTAGTCCATCAATTTTACGTTGTTGACAAACTTATTGATCAGGCTACCAACATTTTCACCCAAATCATTTATATATATATATATATATTACAAATAGAGGTCCCAGTATTGATCCTTGTGGAACACTACTGGTCACAAACATGCAGTCAGAAAAACACCTCTCCACAACTAGCCTCTGTCTTCTATGACCAAGCCAACATTGCATCTAACTTGCCATAGCACCATGGATCCTATGCTACTTAATCTTCCAGATCAGCCTACCTTGAAGGATCTTGTCAAATGCTTTCATAAAAACTATTTAGACAACATCTACTGCTCTAACCTTATTAGTCATTTTCGCCTATCCACAAAAACTCAACTGGAGTGGGGGCAGGGCTGTGGAAGTGAAGGGTTAGAGCATCAGGATGAAGAAGATTCCACTATCTAGATTTGGCACCAGAATGTATTGTGAAGTATATGGCCATCCTGGTAGTAACATTTACAAAACGTGTATAGTGAAAGACATGGCATACGCTCCAGTCAGATGGGGGTGAAGATTTCTTGCCATTGTCCTGGACTTGTGCCCACCAGGACCAACTGTGATAGAGATTGTGGAGTCAGGGGGAGAACACTTAGTATGTATGCGGAAAGGAGGAGAATCTGAAGACTGCAGATGCTGGAGAGTCAGAGCC
Source organism: Chiloscyllium punctatum (assembly GCF_047496795.1). Classification (NCBI taxonomy): domain Eukaryota; kingdom Metazoa; phylum Chordata; class Chondrichthyes; order Orectolobiformes; family Hemiscylliidae; genus Chiloscyllium; species Chiloscyllium punctatum. Next base: position 49,363,940 of record NC_092745.1, on the reverse strand, counting down.
GAAAAGTGTGGTGCTGGAAAAGCACAGCAGGTCAGGCAGCATTCGAGGAGCAGGAGAGTTGATGTTCGGGCCTTAGCCCTTCATCAGGAATGTGGGGGAGGGATAGGGGGCTGAGGGATAAATGGAGGGCTTGGGGTGGGGCTAGGGGAAAGGTAGCTGGGAAGACAATAGTGGATTCAGGTGGGGGGTAATTGTGATAAGTTGGTGGAGAGGGTAGAGCGGATAGATGGGAAGGAAGATGGACAGGTAGGACAGGTCATGAGGGCGGTGCTGAGTTGGAGGGTTGGATCTGGGATGAGGTGGGAGGAGGGGAGCTTTGGAAATTGGTGAAGTCGATGTTGATGTCATGTGACTGAAGGGCCCCAAGGCAGAAGATGAGGCTTTCTTCCTCCAGTTGGCAGGTGGCTTTGATTTGGTGGTGGAGGAGACCCAGGACTTACACGGCCTTAGGGGAGTGGGAGGGGGAGTTGAAGTGGTCGGCCACAAGGTGGTGGCCTTGTTGGGTGCGTGTGTCTCAGAGATGTTCTCTGTAGTGCTCCCAGACTTGGTGTCCTCTCTCCCCGATGTATGTGGAAAGACAGGTATAAGCAGACAGACTGATCCTAATACCCTGATGAAGGGCTTTTGCCCGAAATGTCGATTTTCCTGCTTCTCGGATGCTGCCTGACCTGCTGTGCTTTTCCAGCACTACTCTAATCTTGATCCTAATACCCGTGTGCCCAATAGAAATACAATACCATACACAGTTCTGGCTAATGCCAGGGCATTGTCTCGCAATATCTGGCCCTCCCACCACCTCTGCTCTCCCCACCCCCAAACTGAAGCCTGCCACATTCTATTTCAAAACCTGTTTAAAAGTGCTTCATATTTCTCATGCAATCTTTAAAAATTATTTTAATAGATATGTTTTCTTTCTGGGTCTTAGAACCCAATTATAGCCATATTGAGGCTGATACTTAGCTTGAGCAGTGAAGGCCTCTCCTGGCTGAGACTGGGTGGTAGCAAGAGCCAATGCAGGGAGTTCTTAATGTCAGATCTGCCTCCTGAGTGTCATTTACAAAGTGACCTACCAAGATCCCGTTTGAGTGAGGCCAGGATTTACTATGGCACGACCTTTGCAGGATCCAGTCTCCATGCTGCAGAAAGGTATTTTATCTTGCTTCAATATGCAGAGCGTGGGGATTGAGAAGTAGAAGCCTCACAGATGCTGGGACTAGTTACATTCTAGTAATGTAACTAGCATGGTCATGTGTGAGACACAGTCACCTTGCATTCAGTACACAATCACTCCTGACAACCATGGAGCATGAATGTTGCAGAAGCCAATATAAAGCCACCTGACCATCCAATTTCCTGGGCCACCCAAGTCCTCATCTGCTCCCTAGGATCCTACTACTTGCATCCACCTGAAAATGAAAATAAAATCTCCTTTTCACTCAACATCTAAATGATGCCAAGAGCAGTGGTGGCTTAGTGGTAGTGTCACTGGGTTAATAATCCAGAACCTCAGGCCAATGTTCTGGGATTTGAATTCCACCTAAGATAGGTGGTGAAATTTAAAAATGGGCTCCAGTGGCGCAGTGGTATTGTCTTTATCTCTGAATTATGAAGGCCAGGTTCAAATCCCACCTGTTCCAGAGCTAGTAATAACATCTCTGAGCATTTTGTTTTGAAAATATTTAAGTGAAGCCACCTGCAATAATGTGGCAGTTCCTGAGCATAATACTATAATATCAACTTAGGTTAAGGTGCCCAGAAGCAAGTACTGCCTTTGAGCCAAAATGCCAGTTAATCCAGAAATACAGCAAAATAATAGGTATGAAAATGAGTTCTGCTCATGGCTCACACAACTTGGCAAAGTATCCATGCAAGTATTTTTCTTAATCCATTCATGGATTGTAGTTCCATTGGCCAATGTCATTGCTAAACCCTAGTTGCCCAAAGAACAGTTAAGAGTCAAGTACATTTACATAGTAAGCATCACTGAACAGCAAGCTAGGCACTCAGTTAAAAGTATTACAGGTGATGATCTCTGACATGATACTTGCTCCTTGCACTATTGTCTCTGCAAGGACTTCCTCAGCCAAAGTCTGCATCGTGATCTGTCCTTAATTAGCTAGTCCTCTTCCGCAGGCAAGCAGAAAACAAAATGAATTGTTATTGATTCATTGAATGTGGACACCATTGGCCAAGGCAGGATTGTTTATTCATCCCTAACTACCTCAAGAAAGTGGCTGTTAATCATCTTCAAGCATTGCAGTCCAGGATCCACACCCCCGATGGTTTTGGGGAGTTCTAAAGCCTTGACTCAGCAATGATGAGGAACAACTTCCAAGTCAGGATGCTGTGTGATTTGGAAAGAAGCCTTATGGAATCGTTGCACTGCATCTTACAGATGGTACACTCTGTGGCCAAAGGCGGATCAGAATAGATTTTTAGTTTCAGGTTCTGGAGAGGGTCTTGAATTCCAAGCGTTCTAAAATACAGACAAAATAAATTGCTGAGTCCTAGTTGACACAAGTTGGGAAGTCCTGTCACGTCACATTGCCTGGTCAGCGTGAGAAGGATTGGAACTGCATTAACTGCGCTGAACAATGTACTAGATGGTTGAATAATGCATCTGTGCATTTCATATTGGTTTTAGCTGTAAATGTCATCTGTAGTTGTCTGGAAAGAACCAAAAACATAACTTTGAGCTGACCTTGGCTGTATCTGTCCTAACGTGGGACATTGTCTGCAAGGATTGTCCGAAGATATTTGTAATAGTTGGTAAACCTGAATGCTATCCGATGCTCCTGTCATCTCTTTCAAATCAAAGCTAGGGAGTGAGGATCGTTGACTCCAATCCTCATAACTTTAACTCAGTTTTGATCTAACGCCATGGAACAGCTTTCAGAATCACATTCCTTCAGCTTTAAGTGCTCAGACTGCACAATCAATTCTCTTTTGCATAGGGATTGGCATATGTTTAACACACTGAGTTCAGACTGTCCTTTATGTTGGTGACTGATGTACTTAGCCTTTTGGTTTACTGCTGTGCAACTGGTTTATTGGCAGAGCCTTTCTTTCTGAATAATTGAAATGTCCATTTATGTGTGCCACAATGAATGACAATTGAAAAGGAGAATGCAGTTCATTGTTCATGAAAGATGTAGCTATTGATGTAAGCAGGTTTTTTTTCCCTCCACCATTTCTGCAATACAGGAACTTAACACATTAATATGAGTAGTTAGGATTTGGAATGCACCAACTGATCAGCTAATGGAAACCGATTCAATCCTTGTCTGAGAAGAGGGAATCAAATTGAAGGAGAATAAATTGGAGGGAAATGAGAAGGGATGAAAGAGTGGCAAGAACTATTCATCAAAAGTAACAGTGCAGATTCAATGAGCCAATTGTCCTTCTCCTGCTCTGTTCTGTTCCATGATTCTTTATACAACTGGCTGCTGCTGTGGGAGCTGTTAACTGACTCCAGCACACAGACAATCTTCAGTAAGAATAGAAATCTTGAAAATCACAAGAGCACCAAATCCATCAAATTCTGAAGAGAGTACAGACAGGTTAATGTACTGAGCAGAATCTGGGAAGCTGGTGGGGGGGGTGGGGGGGGAATAGTTCTAATGAAAGGCTGACAATTTCAAATAATAACCTAAGATTTCTCTTTCTTACAGTGATTGATGCACCTCATTAATGCCTGACCCTTTCTACTTTCATCATCAAAACATAAAATCTTCCATGAAGCAGCCTGATGGGAAAGCTTCATTGAACAGGCAAGTTGTTTTTCAACACCATTATGGGGTGGCACGGTGGCTCAGTGGTTAGCACTGCTGCCTCACAGTATCAGGGTCCCAGGTTTTATTCCAGCCTTGGGCAACTATCTGTGTGGAGTTTGCACATTCCCCCAGTGTCTGCATGGGTTTCCTCTGGGTACTCTGGTTTCCCCCACAATCGAAAGGTGTGCAGGTCAGGTGAATTGGCCATGCTAAATTGCCCATAGTGATAGGTGCATTAGTCAGAGGGAAGTGGGTCTGGGTGGGTTACTCCTCAGAGGGTCGGTGTGGACTGGTTCGGCCAAAGGGCCTGTTTCCACACTGTAGGGAATCTAATCAACATGCACTCCCATAGCAATAGTGATTTATCTGTTCAGATGAAAATGGATTTATCAATCAGGAAAAGTATTTCCAAAAAGTGTACCCAGTTAGATTTAAAATTACTGATAATGATTTACTTGGACTTTATAGTTGTATAATTTAATTGGTGTACAGTTAATAGCTTTTAATAAATTAATTTCTTTTTGACATGAAAGCTCTTAAAAGATGTCAACTAATGACTCTACACTTAATTTAAACTAAACTAATGAATTAATTTAACTTAATTAAAACATAATTTTAAGAGCCTTCTTGAACCACCATCTTTTGGCTTTGGAGGGAAAATTCCATGTGGCTAGTTTTGTGTCAGGACTCCGATTCAGGCAAATTAAATCAAAACTGCATCCATTATTAAGAAATGGGTGGGTGTACACTAATTCAACTGCTAAATGAAGGATTTTTATGAAATTATTTTTGATGATTTAAAATCTATTAGTGCAGCAAGAGACACACATCTCAAAAGTTGCTATTTTTGGTTTTAAATCCATTTGCAGTCAAATTAATATAATTGCCATTCTTAATTATGTCTGGCGTTCTCTTCAAAATCAAAAAGAAATAAACACAATTACATTACATTCAGCTGCTCGATTATGCTTTTCCATGGCAGGTTTTAAGCTTTTGTTGATGCAAATGAATTTTCGTCGAAAGCTGAAACACAACCTTAACCAGTGCAAAACATATTTCGAGTGCCGTTCCCAACTGGGTTCAGGAGGAAACTCTACCCACATATGTATGACTGTATATTCGTCCGTTGGGAACACTTCGAGATTCAGACCATTGCGAAGCCTGTGCTACACTGTTGTTTTGCTTCATCTGTTTTTAAAAGAAACCTCATTATTTCCAATGACTTAATGATGTCAGAGAAAAATGAAAAAGTGGAAAAAATATTGAGTGTATACTGTATTGTGAATGTAATAAATATTTTACTTCAGGAAAAGGATGAAGCTCTCTGCAATGCATTTAGATTTGGTGGTTAAGTTAAATGCAAACTTTTTTTTAAAAGAAGGTAATTGATCTGTTCGGTATTGTAGGGACTAACATCTGGTAAATCTGAAGGCTGTATGTGTGTCTGAGTTGATACTGAGAAAGTATTTAAATAACCGATCGGGCTTGTCAGGCACAGCTATTTCCTCAAGAGTGTGTTTTTTTTGTATTAATGAAATTTTATTGTCAAGGAAATAGCTGTACTCTACCCAGATGTTCAAGTGTTGCAAGACAGCTTTAAGACATGCTCCATCATCTTTTATCTTATCATTCTAACTGTCATAGGGAAGTTTTGAATACTTTAATGAAGGCAAGAGTTTGGAAGCAGTAGGGATATATCTTATAACTAAACTGCATTCAGAGACCAAGACTTTGTCAGCCTCATGTGTCACTGGTCTCTACACAGTAAATAACAAATGTTTCCAAAAAATTACTCTGTGGCAGCCACTTGTTTGTAGCTGTGTATTTCCCCCTACCATTTTAATTAGAATAATTACCCACCTTCAAGCAACACCTCACTGGGAAGGGCAAAAGAGGGCAGATAATTCCCTAAATGATATTACCAGTTGTCTGTAAATAGAGGGCAGGTGTTGAGTCCTCATAACATGTACTTCAGGAATGAGTTTATAACTTTTGATATGAGTGGCAGACAGATCAGTCCCTTTGTCCTGGTTTCCATTTTTTTCTCCCTCCAGCAGAAATAGTAGCTTAAAGGAAAGGTAAAATTTCAAAAGTGAACAGATTTTCACACTGTTTCTGGTAGAAAATATTCAGGGTTTGAGAAGGGCTTGAGGGTGATGGAATGGTGGTGGTTTTGGACACAGTAAGGCAGAACAGTTGTCAGCACTAAGTTGAACAGCTTATTTCTTGGCCTCATAACCTCAAGGAAGGACATTTATGTGAGGCAATGTTGTAGCCAGTAGAATGGAGGGAAGGGTAAAGGGCAGAGGTGATAGGTTGCCTGGAGAGTGGTGAGCCAGTGGAATTCGCTGCCACAGAAAGCAGATGAGGCCAAAACATTGTGTGATTTCAAGAAGGAGTTGGATATAGCACTTGGAGCTAAAGGGATCAAAGAATATGAGTGAAAGGCAGGAACAGGCCAATGAGTTGGATAATTAGGCATGATCGCATTGAATGGTTGACCAAGCTCAAAGGGCTGCATGGCCTGATTCTATTCAAATTTTATGTTTGTATGTCATTGCAGAAGGACTTATTTGTAATGCCATAAAACTTCCAGCTTACTTAGGTGCCTGAATAAATGCTTGCGCCAATAATAAGCTGCTTTTATTTAAAAAACCACTGGAGAAATCATTCAAAGAATGACGTAGGACATCCCGGAGTACAATTGCTTTAATATGTCTATTCCCATCAGCTGACTGTCCTGGGATTTGAAAGCAAATAGCAGGTCCATAACTTACTGTGTTCTGATCATAAAAGACTAGCAAATAATATGTTTAGTCAATCTGAGACTGTGGTTTAAGCCCCTGCCCTGGTTCTTGAGTACATAATCTCGGTTGACAGGTCTGTGCAGGGCTAACTGCGTGCTGCATCAAAGTGTCAAATTTTAGATCAGATCTTTAATTAAAACCCCATTCAGGTAAATATTAAACATTTAGTTGCTCATCTAGAAATGCAGTGACACTCCCTGCATCTGGATTAAACTTCCTCCCTCTTCCGCATCTTTGATGTACTGAATCTTAGTTCCTCCAGATTCTGTAGGACACTGAGCAACAAGACTTTGCCACCAGCCCTGGCCCATCACCATCTCGATCACTCCAGCCCAAGTGGCAATCCATTCTTGAAGATACTCTTCAAATGTACTTCACCTGGTCTTCCTTGATCTCCTTTCCTGGTGGTGTCCATTCACCTGTCCATTCTAGTGGGGCATATGTTCAAAAGGTGCAATATATGTTTTGCCACTGTCACTCACCACATTTACTACCTGTGGGACTTGCATGCCACACTCATATATCACCAAATGCACCAACTGCAGACCACTTATGAATATATATTCTCCATTAACATATCCTAAACATGATATCTAAATAGGAAGCATTTTATTTTCTTAACTCATGGAATGCAAATGCAATGATTGAATCTTTTGAAGGAAGCATGAGTAGTACTTAAATAGGGAGCAAACTTTTAATTCTATTCATCAGTGGTTGCCATTACTGAAATTATAAGGTAAGAGTTAGGGGCAGCATGGTGGCTCAGTGGTTAGCAATGCTGCCTCACAGTACCAGGGGCCTGGGTTCAATCCCTGACTTGGGTGACTGCCTGTGTGGAGTTTGCACATTCTCCCAGTGTCTGTGTGGGTTTCCTCCCACAATCTAAAGATATGCAGGTCAGGTGAATTGGCTGTGCTAAATTGTCCATAGTGTTCATAGTAAATGTTGGGGAATGGGACGGAGTGGGTTACTCTTCAGAGGGTCAGTCTGGACCTGCTGGGCTGAAGGGCCTTTTTCCATACTGTAGGTAATCTAATCTAAAGAATGCAAGCTTTGATTAATTGAATTAACCTGATGTTATATTAGTAAAGGCATCAGTGTGCAGAAGATCTACTAGGTGTATTAAGAACAGGGAAACAATGAAATCAAATCTCCATTGCAGTGGATAGTGTTGCTTGTCTCTGTGAGACAACAGTATATGGATATAGACGAAGGTAAAACCAGGAGCTCTGTAAAACTTAATTAATTTATTAAGTAGTTAAGTGAATCATACAAACAGTCAACTAATGGAGATATCTCGACAACCATCCTTTAATACCGTGGGTTCTGTAACCAACCCCAAATGTTATGACCCTGGAGATGGCCAGCTGGCCAGGCTAGAACACTTCTCAGGGTCTTCACCTAGCCTCCTGATGTATTCTTCACAGCTGTTGATCTCCGGAGTTACTGCTGACATCAGGGATTTCCCAGGCTGCTTTTATACAGGTCTTTCTGTGCCATGTGTAGGCCATATTTGGAATTATCTGTGCACATGACCAACCCTGAATGTTTTGGCTTTGTCTGGTAGAGACAGCAGTTGGTGATTTCCTGAAATCTTAGCTGTCAGCTGATCCAAATGCCTCAGTGTCACTCCTCTTACATAACAGTCCATTGTAAAGTCTTTTATCAGTTCCTGTCTCTTCAGCCTTCTCCAACATCATTGATCTAATGATTGATCTGAGGATCATTCCTATTGGATTTGCTAAGTCCTCCAGGGCACCTTCAGGCATTGGTCTGCAATGTATTCTCAGCAAAACATTATTCATTTGTGTTATTTGAAATGCCATTTAGATCATTGTACTCAACAAAAACATGATGATAAATTTAATCAAAGTTACAAATCAGTTTACAATATCTAACCCATTTTTCTTTTGTTCTACAGCAAATATTAGATTAGATTACATTACAGTGTGGAAACAGGCCCTTCGGCCCAACAAGTCCACACTGACCTGCCGTAGCGCAACCCACCCATACCCCTACATATACCCCTTACCTAACACTACAGGAAATTTAGCATGGCCAATTCACCTGACCTGCACATCTTTGGACTGTGGGAGGAAACCAGAGCACCCAGAGGAAACCCACGCAGACACAAGGGGAACGTGCAAACTCCACACAGTCAGTCGTCTGAGTTGGGAGTTGCACCCAGGTCTCTGGCGCTGTGAGGCAACAGTGCTAACCACTGTGCCACCGTGCCGCCCACAAATATGTTGTTATACGCTTTCCACATCTTACAAGATACACAAAATTTCAATACAATTGAATGAATAGTAAGAAATATGACAAACTAGCTATATCTGTATTATTTCTACCCTATAGTAAGCAGCCATTACAAACCCTCTTTCATGCAAGTTATCTTTTCAGTATTCTGAGACCAATCCAATTGTCAGTTCCTTCCATTTCTTAACTTGCTGTTTTAACATACAAAGCAAGCCTATTGAAATAAGAATAATGAATTGCAATACAACACCTGAGACACAATTCTGATCCACGGATGGACCTGAGTATTCACTCCCCAATTCTAATTGTACTCCAGAAACTTGGAACCCGCAAATCCCTGTCTGCTTCTTCTGCATGAGTTTAACCTCCTTCGAATGCATGGCCCATCTATGGATAACTCCCTTTGCCTCAAGAATGGTCATCACCCAGTCTGCAGTGAAATGTGGAATGGGTGGAAGTTCCAGAAATCCTCATCTGGATCATTTGGGTGGATGGATAGAGCTATGCATAGTTTCTTATTGGGTTCTGGCTAAAACAGAATTGATGACTACTGGTTAAGCCAGAAAACATATTGCTGATAACCTCATTCTGTCCATGTCGGTACACCACGAATGTCCTTTTTGGTATCCTGAGGCTGCCATGGTGACATAGTAGATGTCTCCTTAAAACAGGTTTGGTTATTCACCAGCTAGATGGACAATGAGTAGTTCTCATCAAAGGCAAATTCACATTGAGTTAGCCCTTCTTTGTTCATTTCTTCTGGCCATGCCCAGTGGTTTACCCTTTGATGGCATTAGAACAAATCCACTCTCCCCTTTTTGATCACTCTATCACTATAGCATGGTTTACTTAATGATATCCAAGTTCCTTCATGGTATTTTCCCACATTATGTGCTCACAATAGGGGGTATAGCAGATTGTCCCCATGTTCGAGTAAATGAAGCACCACACCAATGTATAGCTGACCTTTATTATCATCACAGGTACTCAAGATCCAATTGGTGGGAATGAGACATCTAAGGAAGGACAGGAGCATCTTCTCCTTCACCCATGTCCTCAGTTGCCCATCCGACTCCAGTCTAGTACTCTGTGAGCATCTAGTTGCAACATATTTATGCTAACCATAGACAGGAGCAGCATGTTGAATGAAACGCTGCTTTATTACTGTGGGTTGCCTGTCTATAATGTGATTGGTAATATTGTGAAGGAGTATCAATATTTCCATGATGCTCCAGCCTGCTGTCCTATCCTATGCACCCTTTCTTGATGCTGGTATTCCTGCCCTGCTATTAACCTTGCCTTTTCCTGGAGGGAATGTAGCTGAGCCTCCAATTCTGCTACGTTGAGGGTGCGAACAGTGGCTACCCTTGAGGTGTGTCTTGCTTCTGCTAGCTGTATCAACCCTCTCTTCCTCCTTTTTCTTTTTGATGTAAATTCACTACGACTAAGTTGTCTCTGGAGGAGGTGGTCAAAAAGTTTCTGGATTGTGCTATCACACCAAGCTGGCACCTGTATGTCCATCAGGTTAAACACAACCTGTATGTGTCTATATCCTGGTACTATAGTAACTATACCTTCTGTTTCTTCTAAAGCTAACCCTACTCCACCTGTGTCTCTCTGACATTTGTAGCACCATGGCTCTGGGATAGTTCTGGAGGACAAGGCGGTAGTGGTTGGTGTGCTATCTCTACACAATATGAAGGGTTGCAACCCATGGCACCCATTCAAGTTTTCACCATCCTCCCTGGACGCATTTGGCTTTGTGGTAGTCTCTGGGCTTGCACTCAGCTCTAATCCACTTGAATGGGCCGTCAAATTCTATCGGCCTTTGGACCCAATCTTCAAGTCTTACCCATCTCAGAGTACACAAAGAATACCATCTTCATCTCGCCCAGCAGAGACACTGTCTGAAAGAAGGGATGAAACCCAAATCTTGATAGAAAGACCCACATGTCATTCCAACATATGATTGTTACCATGATGTTTGTTCAAATACTTAAGGTTTTATGCTTCCACTCAATCATCGCGATCCCCTTCCCTCTACGATAGAAGTCCATCAGTTACCCATCCCAAGATCCTGTGGTTATACCAATCGCAATTCCAAGGAACACGGCGATGACTATTATACTCCCATGTTTTTCTCTTCCTCTATATTGTTTTGTTGTCTTAGTTTCCTGTGAAACAATAGCCTTTCCTCAGCTTACATGCTTGAAAACATGTTAAGCAGTGTGAACAGCTCACCAATGTTAGTTAAAGAATGCATCAACTCACAGGTTAGTTACTCAGTAATTTCTGTTGACTCTTGACATAATTCTACATCTATGTGGTGCTTTCCATTATTGTTTCAGGATCCACAAACCTGTCAGGTTCCTAATAAAGGCTCCTAATAATAGATCCTCCAATAAAGTAAGATCTTTGACTGATTTTAAATCTTCTGCACAGCTGCCAGACCTATATGGTCCAGTCAGATTTCACCTTGGCATTGAGCATGAGTGAGATAATAGATTTAGATTAGATTACTTACAGTGTGGAAACAGGCCCTTCAGCCCAACAAGTCCACACCGCCCCACCGAAGCGCAACCCACCTGTACCCCTACCCCTTACCTAACACTACGGGCAATTTAGCATGGCCAATTCACCTGACCTGCACACCTTTGGACTGTGGGAGGAGTACCCGGAGGAAACATCTTTGCACATCTTTGGACCGGAGTACCCGGAGGAAACCCACGCACACACGGGGAGAACGTGCAAACTCCACACAGTCAGTCACCTGAGGCGGGAATTGAACCCGGGTCTCTGGCGCTGTGAGGCAGCAGTGCTAACCACTGTGCCACCGTGCCGCCCACAACTGAGGTCAGACACAGTGGGACAAGTTTCTGGACAAGGGAGGCAGAGGAAGGTTCTCAACAGAAGACCATATTTGGGGAGGGTGTTTGGGGGGGAGAGCTGATTTCAGGGGCAATCCTGAACAGCAACATGAGTTCCCAACGCAGCAGTCTGATGTTGTGTGGGAATCGGCTTCACTTCAACTGTTAGGCACTGTGTCTTTGCTGGGGAACAAAAGTGTTTGTGAAGCTGGTCACTATTTTCATGCTGTTAAAGATGTACCCTTCGCTTTGAGAGAACCATGTGGCTTGTAGGTACAAAACACCTACATGCTCCCTGACCTGGAATGAAGACATACAAACATGCCCATCCCCCTTTGATCTCTTTCCCTTTTTGACTTAAGTCCCTTTGCTTAGCTCCTCTTGCGTCCCTTTGTGGGACTTAGTGCTGGCTGGATTGCAATGACTGTAATCCCTGTGCCCATTGTGGGGCCTATCCAATTAGCCCTTTATTAGAAATGGAGACTTGGAGCAGGAATTAATCCTTGAATCTACCAATTGGGATTAAGGGTTTGAATGGGAGCTGCCGAACTGGAAACGGAATCACCTACTCTGAACAAACAGATATTGGAGAAAAATGGTCTTCTCTCCAGATATACGCAGAGTGAGTTTTTAAATCAAACATCCATGTTTCAATTCCATTTTGTCGGAAAAATGGTGTGGCCTCAGTTGTTTGTTTTTATTGCTGCATCTGTAAAGTATACAGTACTTAGACTGTGGATACTGCCTGGTTCCCTTGTGTATAATTATACAGTTGTCAGTTCCATCCCAACGACAACTTAGTAAATTCTCTTACGTATCTTTTGATTTATAATTCTCCATTCCATAGTATATGTTTAATTTCTAAAATGAGCATTATTTAAATATTTCATATCTGCCTTTCTCAAATCTGAAAATGTTTGTTTGAGAGTAATGCCTTAACATTAATTGAAGTACAAAGTATTTCCAGTCAGAAAATAGGTCAGTAGAGACTCATTACAGCAATCGTAATGTTTCCTTTACTGTTCATGCAACCTGAATAAAAGGCAAGGCAGCCGACTAAGGGATCAAATGCAAGTTGATTAATTAGAAGCATTTTTTCAAATATATTCTTGGGCTGAGAGGGTCACTGGTAAGGCCAACATTTCTTGTCCAACTCTAATTGTTCCAAAGGGATAATGGGGAGCCTTCCTCTTGAACCATTACTGTCTATGTGTTATAGATACAGTGCTGTTAAGAAGGGAATTGCAGGATGTTAACCCCAAAACAGGCAATGGAAGGCGTGATAGTTTTAAGTCAGGCTTGGAGGGAAACTTGCAGGTATGGTGGTCCCACACATCTGCTGCCCTTGGGGCATAGAGCTCACGTGTTTGGAGCCTTGGTGTGTTCCTGCAGTAGAAGATACACATTGTTGCCACTGTGCATCAGTGGTGAATGGAATCGATTTCTTGGCCTAGATTTTGTCAAGCAGCTTGATAAAGAAACTCATTCAGGCAACCATTCTATCACGCTCCTGACTTGTGCCTTGAAGAAGGTGTGAGGGCCTTGAAAAATCATGAGATAGAGGTTGACTCTTGTAGTATTTAACTGGCTAGTCCAGTTTTGTTTCTGGCAAATGGTAACTCACAGGATATTGTTGGTGGGTAATAGAGTGATTGTATTGACAGTGCACTGAAAAAGGAGTATTTGTTTTTATTCTTCATTTGTGGGAGGCAGGCAATGCTGGCTGGGGCCATCCATAATTGCCCAGAGGGTAGTTAAGGTTCAAGCACATTGCTCTGAGACTGGAGTCATATATAGGCCATACAAGGCCTGGATCAAAATATCAGAGAGGTGAACTTTCCCAGCACGCTTGGAGTGTACAGAACAACCTCGGTTATCCGAACATCAATTGTCCAAATAGCGGATTATCAGAAAAAAATCTCAGGGTCACTTAAAAATGTTATTAACTTTTTTTTTAAAAAGCACAGCGACAGCAGGCAGCCTGAGCTGGCAAAGGGAGCAGGAATAGGGGTGTCATGGCAACCCTGTCCCTGCTACTGACACTGTCATGGGAACCCTGTTCCTTCTATTGATACTGCTACAGGAACACTGTTCCATCTATTCACACAGCCACGGGTACACTGTTCCTGTTATTGATACTGCCACAGGAACCCTGTTCCTGTTATTGACAGTGCCATGGGAACCCTGTTCCAGTAATTGATACAGCCACGGGAACCCTGTTCCTGTTTTTGACACTGCAACGAGAACCATGTTTCTTCTATTGAGACAGCCATGGGAGCCCTGTTCCTGTTATTGACACTGCCATGGGAACCCTGTTCCTGTAATTAACACAGCCACGGGAACCCTGTTCCTGTTATTGACACAGCCACGGGAACCCTGTTCCTATTATTGACACTGCCATGGGAACTCTGTAACTATTATTGACACTGCCACGGGAACCCTGTTCCTTCTATTGACACAGCTACGGGAACCCTGTTCCTGTTATTGACACAGCCATGGGAACCCAGTTCCTGTTATTGACACAGCCACGGGAACCCTGTTCCTATTATTGACACTGCCATAGGAACCCTGTTCCTGTTATTGACACAGCCACGGGAACGCTGTTCCTGTTATTGACACAGCCACGGGAACCCTGTTCCTGTTATTGACACTGCCACAGGAACCCTGTTCCTTCTATTGACACAGCTACGGGAACCCTGTTCCTGTTATTGACACTGCCACGGGAACCCCGTTCATGCTGTGGACAATGCCAGTGGAACCCTGGTCCTGTTAATGCTGTCACGACGTGAACCATGTTCCTTCTATTGACACTGCCACGGGAATCATGTTCCTATTATTGACACAGCCATGGGAACCCTCTTCCTGTTATTGACACTTCCATGGGAACCCTGTTCCTGTTATTGACACAGCCATGGGAACCCTGTTCCTGTTATTGACACTGCCACAGAAACCGTGTTCCTGTTATTGACACTGCCAAGGGAACCATGTACCTGTTATTGACACTGCCATGGGAATCTTGTTCCTTCTATTGACACAGCCACGGGAACCCTGTTCCTGTTATTGACACTGCCATTGGAACTTTGTTCCTTCTATTGACACTGCCATGGGAACCCTGTTCCTTCTAGTGACACTGCCACGGCAACCCTGCTCCAGTTATTGACACTGTCACGGGAACCCTGTTCCTGTTATTGACAATGCTATGGGAACCCTGTTACTGTTGTTGACACTGCCACGGGAAACCTGTTCCTGTTATTGCCGTCGTCATGGGAACCCTGTTCCTGTTATTCACACAGCCACGGGAAACCTGTTCCTGTTATAGACACTGCCAGGGGAAGCCTGTTCCAGTTATTGACACTGCCATGGAACACTGTTTCTGTTATTGACACAGCCATGGGAATCCTGTTCCTTCTATTGACACTGCCTTGGGAACCCTGTTCCTGTTATTGACACTGCCACGGGAACCCTGTTCCTGTTATTGGCACAGCCATGGGAATCCTGTTCCTTCTATTGAGACTGCCATGGAACCCTGTTCCTGTTATTGACATTGCCAAGGAATCCCTGTTCCTGTTATTGACACAGCCATGGGAACCCTGTTCCTGTAATTGACACTGCTACGGGAACCCTGTTCCTGTTATTGACACAGCCATGGGAACCCAGTTCCTGTTATTGACACAGCCACGGGAACCCTGTTCCTATTATTGACACTGCCATAGGAACCCTGTTCCTTCTATTGACACAGCCATGGGAACCCTCTTCCTGTTATTGACACTTCCATGGGAACCCTGTTCCTGTTATTGACACAGCCATGGGAACCCTGTTCCTGTTATTGACACTGCCACAGAAACCGTGTTCCTGTTATTGACACTGCCAAGGGAACCATGTACCTGTTATTGACACTGCCATGGGAATCTTGTTCCTTCTATTGACACAGCCACGGGAACCCTGTTCCTGTTATTGACACTGCCATTGGAACTTTGTTCCTTCTATTGACACTGCCATGGGAACCCTGTTCCTTCTAGTGACACTGCCACGGCAACCCTGCTCCAGTTATTGACACTGTCACGGGAACCCTGTTCCTGTTATTGACAATGCTATGGGAACCCTGTTACTGTTGTTGACACTGCCACGGGAAACCTGTTCCTGTTATTGCCGTCGTCATGGGAACCCTGTTCCTGTTATTCACACAGCCACGGGAAACCTGTTCCTGTTATAGACACTGCCAGGGGAAGCCTGTTCCAGTTATTGACACTGCCATGGAACACTGTTTCTGTTATTGACACAGCCATGGGAATCCTGTTCCTTCTATTCACACTGCCTTGGGAACCCTGTTCCTGTTATTGACACTGCCACGGGAACCCTGTTCCTGTTATTGGCACAGCCATGGGAAACCTGTTCCTTCTATTGAGACTGCCATGGAACCCTGTTCCTGTTATTGACATTGCCAAGGAATCCCTGTTCCTGTTATTGACACAGCCATGGGAACCCTGTTCCTGTTATTGACACTTCCATGGGAACCCTGTTCCTGTTATTGACACAGCCATGGGAACCCTGTTCCTGTTATTGCCACTGCCACGGAAACCGTGTTCCTGTTATTGACACTGCCAAGGGAACCATGTACCTGTTATTGACACTGCCATGGGAATCTTGTTCCTTCTATTGACACAGCCACGGGAACCCTGTTCCTGTTATTGACACTACCATTGGAACTTTGTTCCTTCTATTGACACTGCCATGGGAACCCTGTTCCTTCTAGTGACACTGCCACGGCAACCCTGCTCTAGTTATTGACACTGTCACGGGAACCCTGTTCCTGTTATTGACAATGCTATGGGAACCCTGTTACTGTTGTTGACACTGCCACGGGAAACCTGTTCCTGTTATTGCCGTCGTCATGTGAACCCTGTTCCTGTTATTCACACAGCCACGGGAAACCTGTTCCTGTTATAGACACTGCCAGGGGAAGCCTTTTCCAGTTATTGACACTGCCATGGAACACTGTTTCTGTTATTGACACAGCCATGGGAATCCTGTTCCTTCTATTGACACTGCCTTGGGAACCCTATTCCTGTTATTGACACTGCCACGGGAACCCTGTTCCTGTTATTGGCACAGCCATGGGAATCCTGTTCCTTCTATTGAGACTGCCATGGAACCCTGTTCCTGTTATTGACATTGCCAAGGAATCCCTGTTCCTGTTATTGACACAGCCATGGGAACCCTGTTCCTGTAATTGACACTGCTACGGGAACCCTGTTCCTGTTATTGACACAGCCATGGGAACCCAGTTCCTGTTATTGACACAGCCACGGGAACCCTGTTCCTATTATTGACACTGCCATAGGAACCCTGTTCCTTCTATTGACACAGCCATGGGAACCCTCTTCCTGTTATTGACACTTCCATGGGAACCCTGTTCCTGTTATTGACACAGCCATGGGAACCCTGTTCCTGTTATTGACACTGCCACAGAAACCGTGTTCCTGTTATTGACACTGCCAAGGGAACCATGTACCTGTTATTGACACTGCCATGGGAATCTTGTTCCTTCTATTGACACAGCCACGGGAACCCTGTTCCTGTTATTGACACTGCCATTGGAACTTTGTTCCTTCTATTGACACTGCCATGGGAACCCTGTTCCTTCTAGTGACACTGCCACGGCAACCCTGCTCCAGTTATTGACACTGTCACGGGAACCCTGTTCCTGTTATTGACAATGCTATGGGAACCCTGTTACTGTTGTTGACACTGCCACGGGAAACCTGTTCCTGTTATTGCCGTCGTCATGGGAACCCTGTTCCTGTTATTCACACAGCCACGGGAAACCTGTTCCTGTTATAGACACTGCCAGGGGAAGCCTGTTCCAGTTATTGACACTGCCATGGAACACTGTTTCTGTTATTGACACAGCCATGGGAATCCTGTTCCTTCTATTCACACTGCCTTGGGAACCCTGTTCCTGTTATTGACACTGCCACGGGAACCCTGTTCCTGTTATTGGCACAGCCATGGGAAACCTGTTCCTTCTATTGAGACTGCCATGGAACCCTGTTCCTGTTATTGACATTGCCAAGGTATCCCTGTTCCTGTTATTGACACAGCCATGGGAACCCTGTTCCTGTTATTGACACTTCCATGGGAACCCTGTTCCTGTTATTGACACAGCCATGGGAACCCTGTTCCTGTTATTGCCACTGCCACGGAAACCGTGTTCCTGTTATTGACACTGCCAAGGGAACCATGTACCTGTTATTGACACTGCCATGGGAATCTTGTTCCTTCTATTGACACAGCCACGGGAACCCTGTTCCTGTTATTGACACTGCCATTGGAACTTTGTTCCTTCTAATGACACTGCCATGGGAACCCTGTTCCTTCTAGTGACACTGCCACGGCAACCCTGCTCTAGTTATTGACACTGTCACGGGAACCCTGTTCCTGTTATTGACAATGCTATGGGAACCCTGTTACTGTTGTTGACACTGCCACGGGAATCATGTTCCTATTATTGACACAGCCATGGGAACCCTCTTCCTGTTATTGACACTTCCATGGGAACCCTGTTCCTGTTATTGACACAGCCATGGGAACCCTGTTCCTGTTATTGACACTGCCACAGAAACCGTGTTCCTGTTATTGACACTGCCAAGGGAACCATGTACCTGTTATTGACACTGCCATGGGAATCTTGTTCCTTCTATTGACACAGCCACGGGAACCCTGTTCCTGTTATTGACACTGCCATTGGAACTTTGTTCCTTCTATTGACACTGCCATGGGAACCCTGTTCCTTCTAGTGACACTGCCACGGCAACCCTGCTCCAGTTATTGACACTGTCACGGGAACCCTGTTCCTGTTATTGACAATGCTATGGGAACCCTGTTACTGTTGTTGACACTGCCACGGGAAACCTGTTCCTGTTATTGCCGTCGTCATGGGAACCCTGTTCCTGTTATTCACACAGCCACGGGAAACCTGTTCCTGTTATAGACACTGCCAGGGGAAGCCTGTTCCAGTTATTGACACTGCCATGGAACACTGTTTCTGTTATTGACACAGCCATGGGAATCCTGTTCCTTCTATTGACACTGCCTTGGGAACCCTGTTCCTGTTATTGACACTGCCACGGGAACCCTGTTCCTGTTATTGGCACAGCCATGGGAATCCTGTTCCTTCTATTGAGACTGCCATGGAACCCTGTTCCTGTTATTGACATTGCCAAGGAATCCCTGTTCCTGTTATTGACACAGCCATGGGAACCCTGTTCCTGTAATTGACACTGCTACGGGAACCCTGTTCCTGTTATTGACACAGCCATGGGAACCCAGTTCCTGTTATTGACACAGCCACGGGAACCCTGTTCCTATTATTGACACTGCCATAGGAACCCTGTTCCTTCTATTGACACAGCCATGGGAACCCTCTTCCTGTTATTGACACTTCCATGGGAACCCTGTTCCTGTTATTGACACAGCCATGGGAACCCTGTTCCTGTTATTGACACTGCCACAGAAACCGTGTTCCTGTTATTGACACTGCCAAGGGAACCATGTACCTGTTATTGACACTGCCATGGGAATCTTGTTCCTTCTATTGACACAGCCACGGGAACCCTGTTCCTGTTATTGACACTGCCATTGGAACTTTGTTCCTTCTATTGACACTGCCATGGGAACCCTGTTCCTTCTAGTGACACTGCCACGGCAACCCTGCTCCAGTTATTGACACTGTCACGGGAACCCTGTTCCTGTTATTGACAATGCTATGGGAACCCTGTTACTGTTGTTGACACTGCCACGGGAAACCTGTTCCTGTTATTGCCGTCGTCATGGGAACCCTGTTCCTGTTATTCACACAGCCACGGGAAACCTGTTCCTGTTATAGACACTGCCAGGGGAAGCCTGTTCCAGTTATTGACACTGCCATGGAACACTGTTTCTGTTATTGACACAGCCATGGGAATCCTGTTCCTTCTATTCACACTGCCTTGGGAACCCTGTTCCTGTTATTGACACTGCCACGGGAACCCTGTTCCTGTTATTGGCACAGCCATGGGAAACCTGTTCCTTCTATTGAGACTGCCATGGAACCCTGTTCCTGTTATTGACATTGCCAAGGAATCCCTGTTCCTGTTATTGACACAGCCATGGGAACCCTGTTCCTGTTATTGACACTTCCATGGGAACCCTGTTCCTGTTATTGACACAGCCATGGGAACCCTGTTCCTGTTATTGCCACTGCCACGGAAACCGTGTTCCTGTTATTGACACTGCCAAGGGAACCATGTACCTGTTATTGACACTGCCATGGGAATCTTGTTCCTTCTATTGACACAGCCACGGGAACCCTGTTCCTGTTATTGACACTACCATTGGAACTTTGTTCCTTCTATTGACACTGCCATGGGAACCCTGTTCCTTCTAGTGACACTGCCACGGCAACCCTGCTCTAGTTATTGACACTGTCACGGGAACCCTGTTCCTGTTATTGACAATGCTATGGGAACCCTGTTACTGTTGTTGACACTGCCACGGGAAACCTGTTCCTGTTATTGCCGTCGTCATGTGAACCCTGTTCCTGTTATTCACACAGCCACGGGAAACCTGTTCCTGTTATAGACACTGCCAGGGGAAGCCTTTTCCAGTTATTGACACTGCCATGGAACACTGTTTCTGTTATTGACACAGCCATGGGAATCCTGTTCCTTCTATTGACACTGCCTTGGGAACCCTATTCCTGTTATTGACACTGCCACGGGAACCCTGTTCCTGTTATTGGCACAGCCATGGGAATCCTGTTCCTTCTATTGAGACTGCCATGGAACCCTGTTCCTGTTATTGACATTGCCAAGGAATCCCTGTTCCTGTTATTGACACAGCCATGGGAACCCTGTTCCTGTAATTGACACTGCTACGGGAACCCTGTTCCTGTTATTGACACAGCCATGGGAACCCAGTTCCTGTTATTGACACAGCCACGGGAACCCTGTTCCTATTATTGACACTGCCATAGGAACCCTGTTCCTTCTATTGACACAGCCATGGGAACCCTCTTCCTGTTATTGACACTTCCATGGGAACCCTGTTCCTGTTATTGACACAGCCATGGGAACCCTGTTCCTGTTATTGACACTGCCACAGAAACCGTGTTCCTGTTATTGACACTGCCAAGGGAACCATGTACCTGTTATTGACACTGCCATGGGAATCTTGTTCCTTCTATTGACACAGCCACGGGAACCCTGTTCCTGTTATTGACACTGCCATTGGAACTTTGTTCCTTCTATTGACACTGCCATGGGAACCCTGTTCCTTCTAGTGACACTGCCACGGCAACCCTGCTCCAGTTATTGACACTGTCACGGGAACCCTGTTCCTGTTATTGACAATGCTATGGGAACCCTGTTACTGTTGTTGACACTGCCACGGGAAACCTGTTCCTGTTATTGCCGTCGTCATGGGAACCCTGTTCCTGTTATTCACACAGCCACGGGAAACCTGTTCCTGTTATAGACACTGCCAGGGGAAGCCTGTTCCAGTTATTGACACTGCCATGGAACACTGTTTCTGTTATTGACACAGCCATGGGAATCCTGTTCCTTCTATTCACACTGCCTTGGGAACCCTGTTCCTGTTATTGACACTGCCACGGGAACCCTGTTCCTGTTATTGGCACAGCCATGGGAAACCTGTTCCTTCTATTGAGACTGCCATGGAACCCTGTTCCTGTTATTGACATTGCCAAGGTATCCCTGTTCCTGTTATTGACACAGCCATGGGAACCCTGTTCCTGTTATTGACACTTCCATGGGAACCCTGTTCCTGTTATTGACACAGCCATGGGAACCCTGTTCCTGTTATTGCCACTGCCACGGAAACCGTGTTCCTGTTATTGACACTGCCAAGGGAACCATGTACCTGTTATTGACACTGCCATGGGAATCTTGTTCCTTCTATTGACACAGCCACGGGAACCCTGTTCCTGTTATTGACACTGCCATTGGAACTTTGTTCCTTCTAATGACACTGCCATGGGAACCCTGTTCCTTCTAGTGACACTGCCACGGCAACCCTGCTCTAGTTATTGACACTGTCACGGGAACCCTGTTCCTGTTATTGACAATGCTATGGGAACCCTGTTACTGTTGTTGACACTGCCACGGGAAACCTGTTCCTGTTATTGCCGTCGTCATGTGAACCCTGTTCCTGTTATTCACACAGCCACGGGAAACCTGTTCCTGTTATAGACACTGCCAGGGGAAGCCTTTTCCAGTTATTGACACTGCCATGGAACACTGTTTCTGTTATTGACACAGCCATGGGAATCCTGTTCCTTCTATTGACACTGCCTTGGGAACCCTATTCCTGTTATTGACACTGCCACGGGAACCCTGTTCCTGTTATTGGCACAGCCATGGGAATCCTGTTCCTTCTATTGAGACTGCCATGGAACCCTGTTCCTGTTATTGACATTGCCAAGGAATCCCTGTTCCTGTTATTGACACAGCCATGGGAACCCTGTTCCTGTAATTGACACTGCTACGGGAACCCTGTTCCTGTTATTGCCATCGTCACAGGAACCCTGTTCCTGCCATTACACTGCCAGGGGAACCCTGTTCCTGTTATTGACACAGCCACAGGAACCCTGTTCCCGCTTTGACACTGCCATGGGAACCCTGTTCCTGTTATTGACACAGCCATGGGAACGCTATTCCAGTTATTGAGACAGCCACAGGAACCCTGTTCATGTCATTGGCACTGCCACGGGAACCCTGTTCCTGTTATTGACGCTGCCACGGGAACCCTGTTTCTGTTATTGACACAGCCATGGGAACCCTGTTCCTGTTATTGACACTGACACGGGAACGCTATTCCTGTTATTGAGACAGCCACAGGAACCCTGTTCATGTCATTGGCACTGCCACGGGAACCCTGTTCCTGTTATTGACACTGCCACGGGAACCCTGTTCCTGTTATTGACACTGCCACGGGAAACCTGTTCCTGTTATTGACACTGTCATGGAATGCTGTTCCTGTTATTGACGCTGCCACGGGAACCCTATTCCTGTTATTGACACTGCCACGGGAACCCTGTTCCTGTTATTGACACAGCCATGGGAAACCTGTTCCTGTTATTGACACTGTCATGGAATGCTGTTCCTGTTATTGACGCTGCCACGGGAACCCTGTTCCTGTTATTGGCACTGCCACGGGAACCCTGTTCCTGTTATTGACACAGCCATGGGAAACCTGTTCCTGTTATTGACACTGTCATGGAATGCTGTTCCTGTTATTGACGCTGCCACGGGTACCCTGTTCCTGTTATTGGCACTGCCACGGGAACCCTGTTCCTGTTATTGACACTGCCACGGGAACGCAGTTCCTGTTATTGACGCTGCCACGGGAACCCTGTTCCTGTTATTGACACTACAAGGGAACACGGTTAATGCTGTTGACAATGCCACCGGAACCCTGTTCCTGTTAATGCTGTCACCACGGGAATCGTGTTCCTGCTATAGACACAACCATAAGAACCCTGTTCCTGTTATTGACACTGCCACGGGAACCCTGTTCCTGTTAATGCTGTCACCACGGGAATCGTGTTCCTGCTATAGACACAACCATAAGAACCATGTTCCTGTTATTGACAGTGCCATAGGAACCCTTTTCCTGTTAATGACACAGCCACAGGAACCCTGATCCTGTCATAGACACAGCCACGGGAACCCTGTTCCTGTTATTGACACAGCCATGGGAACCCTGTTCCTGTTATTGACACAGCCACAGGAACCCTGTTCCTGCTTTGACACTGCCACGGGAACCCTGTTTCTTTTATTGACACAGCCATGGGAACCCTGTTCCTGTTATTGACACTTCCATGGGAACCCTGTTCCTCTTATTGACACAGCCATGGGGACCCTGTTCCTGTTATTGCCACTGCCACGGAAACCGTGTTCCTGTTATTGACACTGCCAAGGGAACCATGTACCTGTTATTGACACTGCCATGGGAATCTTGTTCCTTCTATTGACACAGCCACGGGA
The DNA here is from genome assembly GCF_047496795.1 of Chiloscyllium punctatum. NCBI lineage: Eukaryota > Metazoa > Chordata > Chondrichthyes > Orectolobiformes > Hemiscylliidae > Chiloscyllium > Chiloscyllium punctatum. Next base: position 49,340,190 of record NC_092745.1, on the reverse strand, counting down.
ACCCTGTTCCTGTTATTGACACTGCCATTGGAACTTTGTTCCTTCTATTGACACTGCCATGGGAACCCTGTTCCTTCTAGTGACACTGCCACGGCAACCCTGCTCCAGTTATTGACACTGTCACGGGAACCCTGTTCCTGTTATTGACAATGCTATGGGAACCCTGTTACTGTTGTTGACACTGCCACGGGAAACCTGTTCCTGTTATTGCCGTCGTCATGGGAACCCTGTTCCTGTTATTCACACAGCCACGGGAAACCTGTTCCTGTTATAGACACTGCCAGGGGAAGCCTGTTCCAGTTATTGACACTGCCATGGAACACTGTTTCTGTTATTGACACAGCCATGGGAATCCTGTTCCTTCTATTCACACTGCCTTGGGAACCCTGTTCCTGTTATTGAAACTGCCACGGGAACCCTGTTCCTGTTATTGGCACAGCCATGGGAATCCTGTTCCTTCTATTGAGACTGCCATGGAACCCTGTTCCTGTTATTGACATTGCCAAGGAATCCCTGTTCCTGTTATTGACACAGCCATGGGAACCCTGTTCCTGTTATTGACACAGCCATGGGAACCCTGTTCCTGTTATTGCCGTCGTCACAGGAACCCTGTTCCTGCCATTACACTGCCAGGGGAACCCTGTTCCTGTTATTGACACAGCCACAGGAACCCTGTTCCTGTCATAGACACTGCCACGGGAACCCTGTTCCTGTTATTGACACTGACACGGGAACCCTGTTCCTGTTATTGACACAGCCATGGGAACCCTGTTCCTGTTATTGACACAGCCACAGGAACCCTGTTCCTGCTTTGACATTGCCACGGGAACCCTGTTTCTTTTATTGACACAGCCATGGGAACCCTATTCCTGTTATTGACAATGCCATGGCAACCCTGTTACTGTTGTTGACACTGCCACGGGAACCCTGTTCCTGTTAGTGCCGTCGTTATGGGAACCATGTTCCTGTTATTGAAACAGCCACGGGAAATCTTTTCCCATTATTGACACTGCTAGAGGAAGCCTGTTCCTGTTATTGACACTGCCTTGGATCATTGTTCCTGTTATTGACACAGCCATGGGAATACTGTTCCTTCTATTGACACTGCCATGGGAAACCTGTTCCTGTTATTGACACAGCCATGGGAACCCTGTTCCTGTTATTGGCACTGCCACGGGAATGTTGTTCCTCTTATTGACACAGCCATGGGAACCCTGTTCCTTTTATTGACACAGCCACGGGAAATCTGTTCCTGTTATTGACACGGCTAGGGGAAGCCTGTTCCTGTTATTGACACTGCCATGGATCGTTGTTCCTGTTATTGACACAGCCTTGGGAATCCAGTTCCTTCTATTGACACTGCCATGGGAACCCTGTTCCTGTTATTGACACTGCCTCGGGAAGCCTGTTCCTGTTATTAACACAGCCATGGGAATCCTGCTCCTTCTATCGTCACTGCCACGGGAAGCCTGCTCCTGTTATTGACACAGCCATGGGAATCCTGCTCCTTCTATTGTCACTGCCATGGGAAACCTGTTCCTGTTATTGATACAGCCACGGAAACCCTGTTCCTGTTATTGGCACTGCCATGGGAACGTTGTTCCTGTTATTGACACAGCCATGGGAATGCTGTTCCTGTTATTATCACAGCCACGGGAACGCTGTTCCTGATATTGACGCAGCCACGGGAACACTTTTCCTGTTATTGACATGACAAGGTAACCCCGTTCATGCTGTGGACAATGCCACGGGAATCTTGCTCCTGTTAATGCCGTCACCATGGGAATGCTGTTCCTGCTATTGACACAATCACATGAACCCTGTTCCTGTTATTGTCACAGCCACGGGACCCCTGTTCCTGTTATTGCCGTCATCACAGGAACCCTGTTCCTGTTATTGACACAGCCACGGGAACCCTGTTCTTGTTATTGACACTGCCACGGGAACCCTGTTCCTGTTAGTGCCGTTGTTATGGGAACCCTGTTCCTGTTATTGAAACAGCCACGGGAAACCTGTTCCTTCTATTGACACAGCCACGGGAACCCTGTTCCTGCTTTGACACTGGGATGGGAACCCTGTTCCTGTTATTGACACAGCCACGGCAAATCTGTTCCTGTTATTGACACTGCTAGGGGAAGCCTGTTCCTGTTATTGACACTGCCATGGATCGTTGTTCCTGTTATTGACAAAGCCTTGGGAATCCAGTTCCTTCTATTGACACTGCCATGGGAACCCTGTTCCTGTTATTGACACTGCCACGGGAAGCCTGTTCCTGTTATTGACACAGCCATGGGAATCCTGCTCCTTCTGTCGTCACTGCCATGGGAAACATGTTCCTGTTATTGACACAGCCATGGGAATCCTGTTCCTTCTATTGACACTGCCATGGGAACCCTGTTCCTGTTATTGACACTGCCACGGGAAGCTTGTTCCTGTTATTGACACAGCCATGGGATTCCTGCTCCTTCTATCATCACTGCCATGGGAAACCTGTTCCCGCTTTGACACTGCCATGGGAACCCTGTTCCTGTTATTGACACAGCCATGGGATTCCTGCTACTTCTATCATCACTGCCATGGGAACCCTGTTCCCGCTTTGACACTGCCATGGGAACCCTGTTCCTGTTATTGACACAGCCATGGGATTCCTGCTCCTTCTATCATCACTGCCATGGGAACCCTGTTCCCGCTTTGACACTGCCACAGGAACCCTGTTCCTGTTATTGACACTGCCACGGGAACCCTGTTCCTGTTAATGCTGTCACCACGGGAATCGTGTTCCTGCTATAGACACAACCAGAAGAACCATGTTCCTGTTATTGACAGTGCCATAGGAACCCTTTTCCTGTTAATGACACAGCCACAGGAACCCTGTTCCTGTCATAGACACTGCCACGGGAACCCTGTTCCTGTTATTGACACTGACTCGGGAACCCTGTTCCTGTTATTGACACAGCCACAGGAACCCTGTTCCTGCTTTGACACTGCCACGGGAACCCTGTTTCTTTTATTGACACAGCCATGGGAACCCTATTCCTGTTATTGACAATGCCATGGCAACCCTGTTACTGTTGTTGACACTGCCACGGGAACCCTGTTCCTGTTAGTGCCGTCGTTATGGGAACCATGTTCCTGTTAATGAAACAGCCACAGGAAATCTTTTCCCATTATTGACACTGCTAGAGGAAGCCTGTTCCTGTTATTGACACTGCCTTGGATCGTTGTTCCTGTTATTGACACAGCCATGGGAATACTGTTCCTTCTATTGACACTGCCATGGGAAACCTGTTCCTGTTATTGACACAGCCATGGGAACCCTGTTACTGTTGTTGACACTGCCACGGGAACCCTGTTCCTGTTAGTGCCGTCGTTATGGGAACCATGTTCCTGTTATTGAAACAGCCACGGGGAATCTTTTCCCATTATTGACACTGCTAGAGGAAGCCTGTTCCTGTTATTGACACTGCCTTGGATCGTTGTTCTTGTTATTGACACAGCCATGGGAACCCTGTTCCTTTTATTGACACAGCCACGGGAAATCTGTTCCTGTTATTGACACTGCTAGGGGAAGCCTGTTCCTGTTATTGACACTGCCATGGATCGTTGTTCCTGTTATTGACACAGCCTTGGGAATCCAGTTCCTTCTATTGACACTGCCATGGGAACCCTGTTCCTGTTATTGACACTGCCTCAGGAAGCCTGTTCCTGTTATTAACACAGCCATGGGAATCCTGCTCCTTCTATCGTCACTGTCACGGGAAGCCTGCTCCTGTTATTGACACAGCCATGGGAATCCTGTTCCTGTTATTGGCACTGCCACGGGAATGTTGTTCCTGTTATTGACACAGCCTTGGGAATCCAGTTCCTTCTATTGACACTGCCATGGGAACCCTGTTCCTGTTATTGACACTGCCACGGGAAGCCTGTTCCTGTTATTGACACAGCCATGGGAATCCTGCTCCTTCTATTGTCACTGCCATGGGAAGCCTGCTCCTGTTATTGACACAGCCATGGGAATCCTGCTCCTTCTATTGTCACTGCCATGGGAAACCTGTTCCTGTTATTGATACAGCCACGGAAACCCTGTTCCTGTTATTGGCACTGCCACGGGAACGTTGTTCCTGTTATTGACACAGCCATGGGAATGCTGTTCCTGTTATTATCACAGCCACGGGAACGCTGTTCCTGATATTGACGCAGCCACGGGAACACTTTTCCTGTTATTGACACGACAAGGTAACCCCGTTCATGGTGTGGACAATGCCACGGGAATTTTGCTCCTGTTAATGCCGTCACCATGGGAATGCTGTTCCTGCTATTGACACAATCACATGAACCCTGTTCCTGTTATTGTCACAGCCACGGGACCCCTGTTCCTGTTATTGCCGTCATCACAGGAACCCTGTTCCTGTTATTGACACAGCCACGGGAACCCTGTTCCTGTTATTGACACTGCCACGGGAACCCTGTTCCTGTTAGTGCCGTTGTTATGGGAACCCTGTTCCTGTTATTGAAACAGCCACGGGAAACCTGTTCCTTCTATTGACACAGCCACGGGAACCCTGTTCCTGCTTTGACACTGCTAGGGGAAGCCTGTTCCTGTTATTGACACTGCCATGGATTGTTGTTCCTGTTATTGACACAGCCTTGGGAATCCAGTTCCTTCTATTGACACTGCCATGGGAACCCTGTTCCTGTTATTGACACTGCCACGGGAAGCCTGTTCCTGTTATTGACACAGCCATGGGAATCCTGCTCCTTCTATCGTCACTGCCATGGGAAACCTGTTCCTGTTATTGACACAGCCATGGGAATCCTGTTCCTTCTATTGACACTGCCATGGGAACCCTGTTCCTGTTATTGACACTGCCACGGGAAGCCTGTTCCTGTTATTGACACAGCCATGGGATTCCTGCTCCTTCTATCATCACTGCCATGGGAAACCTGTTCCTGTTATTGACACAGCCATGGGAATGCTTTTCCTGTTATTGACACAGCCACGGGAATGCTGTTCCTGATATTGACGCAGCCACGGGAACACTGGTCCTGTTACTGACACAGCCACGGGAACCCTGTTCCTTCTACTGACACAGCCACAGGAACCCTGTGCCTTCTATTGACACAGCCACGGGAACACTTTTCCTGTTGTTTACACGACAAGGTAACCCCGTTCATGCTCTGGACAATGCCAGTTGAACCCTGTTCCTGGTATTGAAACAACCACGTAAACCCTGTTCCTGTTATTGACACAGCCATGGGAACCCTGTTCCTCTTATTGACACTGCCATGGGAACTCTGTTCCTGTTATTGACACAGCCATGGGAACCCTGTTCCTGTTATTGACACTGCCATGGGAACCCTGTTCCTGTTATTGACACAGCCACGGGAGCCCTGTTCCTGTTATTGACACAGCCACGGGAACCCTGTTCCTTCTATTGACACAGCCACAGGAACCCTGTTCCTTCTATTGACACAGCCACGGGAACACTTTTCCTGTTATTTACACGACAAGGTAACCCCGTTCATGCTGTGGACAATGCCAGTCGAACCCTGTTCCTGGTATTGAAACAACCACGTAAACCCTGTTCCTGTTATTGACACTGCCATGGGAACTCTGTTCCAGTTATTGACACAGCCATGGGAACCCTGTTCCTGTTATTGACACTGCCATGGGAACCCTGTTCCTCTTATTGACACAGCCACGGGAGCCCTGTTCCTGTTATTGACACAGTCACGGGAACCCTGTTCCTGTTATTGACACTGCCATGAGAACCCTGTTCCTGCTATTGATACAACCACGTGAACCCTGTTCCTGTTATTGACACTGCCGTGGGAACCCTGTTCCTTGTATTGACACTGCCATGGGAAACCTGTTCCTGTTATGGATACAGCCACGGGAACCCTGTTCCTGCTTTGAAACTGGCATGGGAACCCTGTTCCTGCTTTGAAACTGCCACAGGAACCCTGTTCCTGTTATTGGCACTGCCACGGGAACGTTGTTCCTGTTATTGACGCAGCCATGGGAATCCTGCTCCTTCTATTGTCACTGCCATGGGAACCCTGTTCCTGTTATTGACACAGCCACAGGAACCCTGTTCCTGTTATTGGCACTGCCACGGGAACGTTGTTCCTGTTATTGACACAGCCATGGGAATGCTGTTCCTGTTATTGGCACTGCCACGGGAACGTTGTTCCTGTTATTGACACAGCCATGGGAATCCTGCTCCTTCTATTGTCACTGCCATGGGAACCCTGTTCCTGTTATTGACACAGCCACAGGAACCCTGTTCCTGTTATTGGCACTGCCACGGGAACGCTGTTCCTGTTATTGACATAGCCACGGGAACCCTGTTCCTTCTATTGACACAGCCACGGGAACACTTTTCCTGTTACTGACACGACAAGGTAACCCCGTTCATGCTGTGGACAATGCCACGGGTATCTTGCCCCTGTTAATGCCGTCACCATGGGAATGCTGTTCCTGCTATTGACACAACCACATGAACCCTGTTCCTGTTATTGTCACAGCCACGGGACCCCTGTTCCTGTTATTGACAATGCCATGGCAACCCTGTTACTGTTGTTGACACAGCCATGGGAACCCCTTTCCTGTTAGTGCCGTTGTTATGGGAACGCTGTTCCTGTTATTGAAACAGCCACGGGAAACCTGTTCCTTCTATTGACACTGCCATGGGAACCCTGTTCCTGTTATTGACACTGCCATGGGAAGCCTGTTCCTGTTATTGTCACAGCCACGGGAACGCTGTTCCTGATATTGACGCAGCCACGGGAACCCTGTTCCTGTTATTGACATAGCCACGGGAACCCTGTTACTGTTATTGACACAGCCATGGGAATCCTGTTCCTTGTATCGTCACTGCCATGGGAAACCTGTTCCTGTTATTGATACAGCCACGGGAACCCTGTTCCTGTTATTGGCACTGCCACGGGAACCCTGTTCCTGTTATTGGCACAGCCATGGGAATGCTGTTCCTGTTATTGACACAGCCACGGGAACGCTGTTCCTGATATTGACGCAGCCACGGGAACCCTGTCCCTGTTATTGACACAGCCACGGGAACCTTGTTCCTTCTATTGACACAGCCACAGGAACCCTGTTCCTTCTATTGACACAGCCACGGGAACACTTTTCCTTTTATTGACACGACAAGGTAACCACGTTCATGCTGTGGACAATGCCAGTGGTACCCTGTTCCTGTTAATGCCGTCACCATGGGAACCCTGTTCCTGGTATTGAAACAACCACGTAAACCTTGTTCCTGTTATTGACACAGCCACGGGAACCCTGTTCCTGTTATTGACACTGTCATGGGAACCCTGTTCCTGTTATTGACAATGCCATGGCAACCCTGTTACTGTTGTTGACACTGCCACGGGAACCCTGTTCCTGTTAGTGCCGTCGTTATGGGAACCATGTTCCTGTTATTGAAACAGCCACGGGAAATCTTTTCCCATTATTGACACTGCTAGAGGAAGCCTGTTCCTGTTATTGACACTGCCTTGGATCGTTGTTCCTGTTATTGACACAGCCATGGGAATACTGTTCCTTCTATTGACACTGCCATGGGAAACCTGTTCCTGTTATTGACACAGCCATGGGAACCCTGTTCCTGTTATTGGCACTGCCACGGGAATGTTGTTCCTCTTATTGACACAGCCATGGGAACCCTGTTCCTGTTATTGACACAGCCACGGGAAATCTGTTCCTGTTATTGACACAGCCACGGGAAGCCTGTTCCTGTTATTAACACAGCCACGGGAACCCTGTTCCTTCTATTGACACAGCCACAGGAACCCTGTTCCTTCTATTGACACAGCCACGGGAACACTTTTCCTGTTGTTGACACGACAAGGTAACCCCGTTCATGCTGTGGACAATGCCACGGGAATCTTGCTCCTGTTAATGCCGTCACCATGGGAATGCTGTTCCTGCTATTGACACAACCACATGAACCCTGTTCCTGTTATTGTCACAGCCACGGGACCCTGTTCCTGTTATTGCCGTCATCACTGGAACCCTGTTCCTGTTATTGACACAGCCACGGGAACCCTGTTCTTGTTATTGACACTGCCACGGGAACCCTGTTCCTGTTAGTGCCGTTGTTGTGGGAACCCTGTTCCTGTTATTGAAACAGCCACGGGAAACCTGTTCCTTCTATTGACACAGCCACGGGAACCCTGTTCCTGATTTGACACTGGGATGGGAACCCTGTTCCTGTTATTGACACAGCCACGGGAAATCTGTTCCTGTTATTGACACTGCTAGGGGAAGCCAGTTCCTGTTATTGACACTGCCATGGATCATTGTTCCTGTTATTGAAACAGCCACGGGAAACCTGTTCCTTCTATTGACACTGCCATGGGAACCCTGTTCCTGTTATTGACACTGCCATGGGAAGCCTGTTCCTGTTACTGTCACAGCCACAGGAACGCTGTTCCTGATATTGACGCAGCCACGGGAACCCTGTTCCTGTTATTGACATAGCCACGGGAACCCTGTTACTGTTATTGACACAGCCATGGGAATCCTGTTCCTTGTATCGTCACTGCCATGGGAAACCTGTTCCTGTTATTGATACAGCCACGGGAACCCTGTTCCTGTTATTGGCACTGCCACGGGAACCCTGTTCCTGTTATTGGCACAGCCATGGGAATGCTGTTCCTGTTATTGACACAGCCATGGGAACGCTGTTCCTGATATTGACGCAGCCACGGGAACCCTGTCCCTGTTATTGACACAGCCACGGGAACCTTGTTCCTTCTATTGACACAGCCACAGGAACCCTGTGCCTTCTGTTGACACAGTCACGGGAACACTTTTCCTTTTATTGACACGACAAGGTAACCACGTTCATGCTGTGGACAATGCCAGTGGTACCCTGTTCCTATTAATGCCGTCACCATGGGAACCCTGTTCCTGGTATTGAAACAACCACGTAAACCTTGTTCCTGTTATTGACACAGCCACGGGAACCCTGTTCCTGTTATTGACACTGTCATGGGAACCCTGTTCCTGTTATTGACAATGCCATGGCAACCCTGTTACTGTTGTTGACACTGCCACGGGAACCCTGTTCCTGTTAGTGCCGTCGTTATGGGAACCATGTTCCTGTTATTGAAACAGCCACGGGAAATCTTTTCCCATTATTGACACTGCTAGAGGAAGCCTGTTCCTGTTATTGACACTGCCTTGGATCGTTGTTCCTGTTATTGACACAGCCATGGGAATACTGTTCCTTCTATTGACACTGCCATGGGAAACCTGTTCCTGTTATTGACACAGCCATGGGAACCCTGTTCCTGTTATTGGCACTGCCACGGGAATGTTGTTCCTCTTATTGACACAGCCATGGGAACCCTGTTCCTGTTATTGACACAGCCACGGGAAATCTGTTCCTGTTATTGACACAGACACGGGAAGCCTGTTCCTGTTATTAACACAGCCACGGGAACCCTGTTCCTTCTATTGACACAGCCGCAGGAACCCTGTTCCTTCTATTGACACAGCCACGGGAACACTTTTCCTGTTATTGACACGACAAGGTAACCCCGTTCATGCTTTGGACAATGCCACGGGAATCTTGCTCCTGTTAATGCCGTCACTATGGGAATGCTGTTCCTGCTATTGACACAACCACATGAACCCTGTTCCTGTTATTGTCACAGCCACGGGACCCCTGTTCCTGTTATTGCCGTCATCACAGGAAACCTGTTCCTGTTATTGACACAGCCACGGGAACCCTGTTCCTGTTATTGACACTGCCACGGGAACCCTGTTCCTGTTAGTGCCGTTGTTATGGGAACGCTGCTCCTGTTATTGAAACAGCCACGGGAAACCTGTTCCTTCTATTGACACTGCCATGGGAACCCTGTTCCTGTTATTGACACTGCCATGGGAAGCCTGTTCCTGTTATTGTCACAGCCACGGGAACGCTGTTCCTGATATTGACGCAGCCACGGGAACCCTGTTCCTGTTATTGACATAGCCACGGGAACCCTGTTACTGTTATTGACACAGCCATGGGAATCCTGTTCCTTGTATCGTCACTGCCATGGGAAACCTGTTCCTGTTATTGATACAGCCACGGGAACCCTGTTCCTGTTATTGGCACTGCCACGGGAACCCTGTTCCTGTTATTGGCACAGCCATGGGAATGCTGTTCCTGTTATTGACACAGCCATGGGAACGCTGTTCCTGATATTGACGCAGCCACGGGAACCCTGTCCCTGTTATTGACACAGCCACGGGAACCTTGTTCCTTCTATTGACACAGCCACAGGAACCCTGTTCCTTCTATTGACACAGCCACGGGAACACTTTTCCTTTTATTGACACGACAAGGTAACCACGTTCATGCTGTGGACAATGCCAGTGGTACCCTGTTCCTGTTAATGCCGTCACCATGGGAACCCTGTTCCTGGTATTGAAACAACCACGTAAACCTTGTTCCTGTTATTGACACAGCCACGGGAACCCTGTTCCTGTTATTGACACTGTCATGGGAACCCTGTTCCTGTTATTGACAATGCCATGGCAACCCTGTTACTGTTGTTGACACTGCCACGGGAACCCTGTTCCTGTTAGTGCCGTCGTTATGGGAACCATGTTCCTGTTATTGAAACAGCCACGGGAAATCTTTTCCCATTATTGACACTGCTAGAGGAAGCCTGTTCCTGATATTGACACTGCCTTGGATCGTTGTTCCTGTTATTGACACAGCCATGGGAATACTGTTCCTTCTATTGACACTGCCATGGGAAACCTGTTCCTGTTATTGACACAGCCATGGGAACCCTGTTCCTGTTATTGGCACTGCCACGGGAATGTTGTTCCTCTTATTGACACAGCCATGGGAACCCTGTTCCTGTTATTGACACAGCCACGGGAAATCTGTTCCTGTTATTGACACAGCCACGGGAAGCCTGTTCCTGTTATTAACACAGCCACGGGAACCCTGTTCCTTCTATTGACACAGCCACAGGAACCCTGTTCCTTCTATTGACACAGCCACGGGAACACTTTTCCTGTTATTGACACGACAAGGTAACCCCGTTCATGCTGTGGACAATGCCACGGGAATCTTGCTCCTGTTAATGCCGTCACCATGGGAATGCTGTTCCTGCTATTGACACAACCACATGAACCATGTTCCTGTTATTGTCACAGCCACGGGACCCCTGTTCCTGTTATTGCCGTCATCACAGGAACCCTCTTCCTGTTATTGACACAGCCACGGGAACCCTGTTCCTGTTATTGACACTGCCACGGGAACCCTGTTCCTGTTAGTGCCGTTGTTGTGGGAACCCTGTTCCTGTTATTGAAACAGCCACGGGAAACCTGTTCCTTCTATTGACACAGCCACGGGAACCCTGTTCCTGATTTGACACTGGGATAGGAACCCTGTTCCAGTTATTGACACAGCCACGGGAACCCTGTTCCTGTTATTGACACTGCCACGGGAACCCTGTTCCTGTTAGTGCCGTTGTTGTGGGAACCCTGTTCCTGTTATTGAAACAGCCACGGGAAACCTGTTCCTTCTATTGACACAGCCACGGGAACCCTGTTCCTGATTTGACACTGGGATGGGAACCCTGTTCCAGTTATTGACACAGCCACGGGAAATCTGTTCCTGTTATTGACACTGCTAGGGGAAGCCAGTTCCTGTTATTGACACTGCCATGGATCATTGTTCCTGTTATTGAAACAGCCACGGGAAACCTGTTCCTTCTATTGACACTGCCATGGGAACCCTGTTCCTGTTATTGACACTGCCATGGGAAGCCTGTTCCTGTTATTGTCACAGCCACGGGAACGCTGTTCCTGATATTGACGCAGCCACGGGAACCCTGTTCCTTGTATCGTCACTGCCATGGGAAACCTGTTCCTGTTATTGATACAGCCACGGGAACCCTGTTCCTGTTATTGACACAGCCACGGGAAATCTGTTCCTGTTATTGACACAGCCACGGGAAGCCTGTTCCTGTTATTAACACAGCCACGGGAACCCTGTTCCTTCTATTGACACAGCCACAGGAACCCTGTTCCTTCTATTGACACAGCCACGGGAACACTTTTCCTGTTATTGACACGACAAGGTAACCCCGTTCATGCTGTGGACAATGCCACGGGAATCTTGCTCCTGTTAATGCCGTCACCATGGGAATGCTGTTCCTGCTATTGACACAACCACATGAACCCTGTTCCTGTTATTGTCACAGCCACGGGACCCCTGTTCCTGTTATTGCCGTCATCACAGGAACCCTGTTCCTGTTATTGACACAGCCACGGGAACCCTGTTCCTGTTAGTGCCGTTGTTGTGGGAACCCTGTTCCTGTTATTGAAACAGCCACGGGAAACCTGTTCCTTCTATTGACACAGCCACGGGAACCCTGTTCCTGATTTGACACTGGGATGGGAACCCTGTTCCTGTTATTGACACAGCCACGGGAAATCTGTTCCTGTTATTGACACTGCTAGGGGAAGCCAGTTCCTGTTATTGACACTGCCATGGATCATTGTTCCTGTTATTGACACAGCCTTGGGAATCCAGTTCCTTCTATTGACACTGCCATGGGAACCCTGTTCCTGTTATTGACACTGCCACGGGAAGCCTGTTCCTGTTATTGACACAGCCATGGGAATTCTGCTCCTTCTATCGTCACTGCCATGGGAAACCTGTTCCTGTTATTGACACAGCCATGGGAATCCTGTTCCTTCTATTGACACTGCCATGGGAACCCTGTTCCTGTTATTGACACTGCCACGGGAAGCCTGTTCCTGTTATTGACACAGCCAAGGGATTCCTGCTACTTCTATCATCACTGCCATGGGAAACCTGTTTCTGTTATTGACACAGCCATGGGAATGCTTTTCCTGTTATTGACACAGCCACGGGAACGCTGTTCCTGATATTGGCGCAGCCACGGAAACACTGTTCCTGTTATTGACACACCCACGGGAACCCTGTTCCTGGTATTGAAACAACCACGTAAACCCTGTTCCTGTTATTGACACAACCATGGGAACCCTGTTCCTCTTATTGACACTGCCATGGGAACTCTGTTCCTGTTATTGACACAGCCATGGAAACCCTGTTCCTGTTATTGACACTGCCATGGGAACCCTGTTCCTCTTATTGACACAGCCACGGGAGCCCTGTTCCTGTTATTGACACAGTCACGGGAACCCTGTTCCTGTTATTGACACTGCCGTGGGAACCCTGTTCCTTGTATTGACACTGCCATGGGAAACCTGTTCCTGTTATGGATACAGCCACGGGAACCCAGTTCCTGCTTTGAAACTGGCATGGGAACCCTGTTCCTGTTATTGACACAGCCACGGGAAATCTGTTCCTGTTATTGACACAGCTAGGGGAAGCCTGTTCCTGTTATTGACACTGCCATGGATCGTTGTTCCTGTTATTGACACAGCCTTGGGAATCCAGTTCCTTCTATTGACACTGCCATGGGAACCCTGTTCCTGTTATTGACACTGCCACGGGAAGCCTGTTACTGTTATTAACACAGCCATGGGAATCCTGCTCCTTCTATCGTCACTGCCACAGGAAGCCTGCTCCTGTTATTGACACAGCCATGGGAATCCTGCTCCTTCTATTGTCACTGCCATGGGAAACCTGTTCCTGTTATTCATACAGTCACGGAAACCCTGTTCCTGTTATTGGCACTGCCACGGGAATGTTGTTCCTCTTATTGACACAGCCATGGGAACCCTGTTCCTGTTATTGACACAGCCACGGGAACGCTGTTCCTGATATTGACGCAGCCACGGGAACCCTGTTCCTGTTATTGACACAGCCACGGGAACCCTGTTCCTTCTATTGACACAGCCACAGGAACCCTGTTCCTTCTATTGACACAGCCACGGGAACACTTTTCCTGTTATTGACACGACAAGGTAACCCCGTTCATGCTGTGGACAATGCCACGGGAATCTTGCTCCTGTTAATGCCGTCACCATGGGAATGCTGTTCCTGCTATTGACACAACCACATGAACCCTGTTCCTGTTATTGTCACAGCCACGGGACCCCTGTTCCTGTTATTGCCGTCATCACAGGAACCCTCTTCCTGTTATTGACACAGCCACGGGAACCCTGTTCCTGTTATTGACACTGCCACGGGAACCCTGTTCCTGTTAGTGCCGTTGTTATGGGAACCCTGTTCCTGTTATTGAAACAGCCACGGGAAACCTGTTCCTTCTATTGACACAGCCACGGGAACCCTGTTCCTGCTTTGACACTGGGATGGGAACCCTGTTCCTGTTATTGACACAGCCACGGGAAATCTGTTCCTGTTATTGACACTGCTAGGGGAAGCCTGTTCCTGTTATTGACACTGCCATGGATCCTTGTTCCTGTTATTGGCACAGCCTTGGGAATCCAGTTCCTTCTATTGACAATGCCATGGGAACCCTGTTCCTGTTATTGACACTGCCACGGGAAGCCTGTTCCTGTTATTGACACAGCCATGGGAATCCTGCTCCTTCTATCATCACTGCCATGGGAAACCTGTTCCTGTTATTGACACAGCCACGGGAATCCTGTTCCTTCTATTGTCACTGCCATGGGAACCCTGTTCCTGTTATTGACACTGCCACGGGAAGCCTATTCCTGTTATTGACACAGCCATGGGAATCCTTTTCCTGTTATTGACACAGCCACGGGAACGCTGTTCCTGATATTGACGCAGCCATGGGAACACTGTTCCTGTTATTGACACAGCCACGGGAACCCTGTTCCTTCCATTGACACAGCCACAGGAACCCTGTTCCTTCTATTGACACAGCCACGGGAACACTTTTCCTGTTATTTACACGACAAGGTAACCCTGTTCCTGCTGTGGACAATGCCAGTCAAACCCTGTTCCTTGTATTGAAACAACCACGTAAACCCTTTTGCTGTTATTGACACAGCCATGGGAACCCTGTTCCTCTTACTGACACTGCCATGGGAACTCTGTTCCTGTTATTGACACAGCCATGGGCACCCTGTTCCTGTTATTGACACTGCCATGGGAACCCTGTTCCTCTTATTGACACAGCCATGGGAGCCCTGTTCCTGTTATTGACACAGTCACGGGAACCCTGTTCCTGTTATTGACACTGCCATGAGAACCCTGTTCCTGCTATTGATACAACCACGTGAACCCTGTTCCTGTTATTGACACTGCCGTGGGAACCCTGTTCCTTGTATTGACACTGCCATGGGAAACCTGTTCCTGTTATTGATACAGCCACGGGAAACCTGTTCCTTCTATTGGCACAGCCACGGGAACCCTGTTCCTGCTTTGAAACTGGCATGGGAACCCTGTTCCTGTTATTGACACAGCCACGGGAAATCTGTTCCTGTTATTGACACAGCTAGGGGAAGCCTGTTCCTGTTATTGACACTGCCATGGATCGTTGTTCCTGTTATTGACACAGCCATGGGAATCCTGTTCCTTGTATCGTCACTGCCATGGGAAACCTGTTCCTGTTATTGATACAGCCACGGGAACCCTGTTCCTGTTATTGGCACTGCCACGGGAACCCTGTTCCTGTTATTGGCACAGCCATGGGAATGCTGTTCCTGTTATTGACACAGCCATGGGAACGCTGTTCCTGATATTGACGCAGCCACGGGAACCCTGTCCCTGTTATTGACACAGCCACGGGAACCTTGTTCCTTCTATTGACACAGCCACAGGAACCCTGTTCCTTCTATTGACACAGCCACGGGAACACTTTTCCTTTTATTGACACGACAAGGTAACCACGTTCATGCTGTGGACAATGCCAGTGGTACCCTGTTCCTGTTAATGCCGTCACCATGGGAACCCTGTTCCTGGTATTGAAACAACCACGTAAACCTTGTTCCTGTTATTGACACAGCCACGGGAACCCTGTTCCTGTTATTGACACTGTCATGGGAACCCTGTTCCTGTTATTGACAATGCCATGGCAACCCTGTTACTGTTGTTGACACTGCCACGGGAACCCTGTTCCTGTTAGTGCCGTCGTTATGGGAACCATGTTCCTGTTATTGAAACAGCCACGGGAAATCTTTTCCCATTATTGACACTGCTAGAGGAAGCCTGTTCCTGATATTGACACTGCCTTGGATCGTTGTTCCTGTTATTGACACAGCCATGGGAATACTGTTCCTTCTATTGACACTGCCATGGGAAACCTGTTCCTGTTATTGACACAGCCATGGGAACCCTGTTCCTGTTATTGGCACTGCCACGGGAATGTTGTTCCTCTTATTGACACAGCCATGGGAACCCTGTTCCTGTTATTGACACAGCCACGGGAAATCTGTTCCTGTTATTGACACAGCCACGGGAAGCCTGTTCCTGTTATTAACACAGCCACGGGAACCCTGTTCCTTCTATTGACACAGCCACAGGAACCCTGTTCCTTCTATTGACACAGCCACGGGAACACTTTTCCTGTTATTGACACGACAAGGTAACCCCGTTCATGCTGTGGACAATGCCACGGGAATCTTGCTCCTGTTAATGCCGTCACCATGGGAATGCTGTTCCTGCTATTGACACAACCACATGAACCATGTTCCTGTTATTGTCACAGCCACGGGACCCCTGTTCCTGTTATTGCCGTCATCACAGGAACCCTCTTCCTGTTATTGACACAGCCACGGGAACCCTGTTCCTGTTATTGACACTGCCACGGGAACCCTGTTCCTGTTAGTGCCGTTGTTGTGGGAACCCTGTTCCTGTTATTGAAACAGCCACGGGAAACCTGTTCCTTCTATTGACACAGCCACGGGAACCCTGTTCCTGATTTGACACTGGGATAGGAACCCTGTTCCAGTTATTGACACAGCCACGGGAACCCTGTTCCTGTTATTGACACTGCCACGGGAACCCTGTTCCTGTTAGTGCCGTTGTTGTGGGAACCCTGTTCCTGTTATTGAAACAGCCACGGGAAACCTGTTCCTTCTATTGACACAGCCACGGGAACCCTGTTCCTGATTTGACACTGGGATGGGAACCCTGTTCCAGTTATTGACACAGCCACGGGAAATCTGTTCCTGTTATTGACACTGCTAGGGGAAGCCAGTTCCTGTTATTGACACTGCCATGGATCATTGTTCCTGTTATTGAAACAGCCACGGGAAACCTGTTCCTTCTATTGACACTGCCATGGGAACCCTGTTCCTGTTATTGACACTGCCATGGGAAGCCTGTTCCTGTTATTGTCACAGCCACGGGAACGCTGTTCCTGATATTGACGCAGCCACGGGAACCCTGTTCCTTGTATCGTCACTGCCATGGGAAACCTGTTCCTGTTATTGATACAGCCACGGGAACCCTGTTCCTGTTATTGACACAGCCACGGGAAATCTGTTCCTGTTATTGACACAGCCACGGGAAGCCTGTTCCTGTTATTAACACAGCCACGGGAACCCTGTTCCTTCTATTGACACAGCCACAGGAACCCTGTTCCTTCTATTGACACAGCCACGGGAACACTTTTCCTGTTATTGACACGACAAGGTAACCCCGTTCATGCTGTGGACAATGCCACGGGAATCTTGCTCCTGTTAATGCCGTCACCATGGGAATGCTGTTCCTGCTATTGACACAACCACATGAACCCTGTTCCTGTTATTGTCACAGCCACGGGACCCCTGTTCCTGTTATTGCCGTCATCACAGGAACCCTGTTCCTGTTATTGACACAGCCACGGGAACCCTGTTCCTGTTAGTGCCGTTGTTGTGGGAACCCTGTTCCTGTTATTGAAACAGCCACGGGAAACCTGTTCCTTCTATTGACACAGCCACGGGAACCCTGTTCCTGATTTGACACTGGGATGGGAACCCTGTTCCTGTTATTGACACAGCCACGGGAAATCTGTTCCTGTTATTGACACTGCTAGGGGAAGCCAGTTCCTGTTATTGACACTGCCATGGATCATTGTTCCTGTTATTGACACAGCCTTGGGAATCCAGTTCCTTCTATTGACACTGCCATGGGAACCCTGTTCCTGTTATTGACACTGCCACGGGAAGCCTGTTCCTGTTATTGACACAGCCATGGGAATTCTGCTCCTTCTATCGTCACTGCCATGGGAAACCTGTTCCTGTTATTGACACAGCCATGGGAATCCTGTTCCTTCTATTGACACTGCCATGGGAACCCTGTTCCTGTTATTGACACTGCCACGGGAAGCCTGTTCCTGTTATTGACACAGCCAAGGGATTCCTGCTACTTCTATCATCACTGCCATGGGAAACCTGTTTCTGTTATTGACACAGCCATGGGAATGCTTTTCCTGTTATTGACACAGCCACGGGAACGCTGTTCCTGATATTGGCGCAGCCACGGAAACACTGTTCCTGTTATTGACACACCCACGGGAACCCTGTTCCTGGTATTGAAACAACCACGTAAACCCTGTTCCTGTTATTGACACAACCATGGGAACCCTGTTCCTCTTATTGACACTGCCATGGGAACTCTGTTCCTGTTATTGACACAGCCATGGAAACCCTGTTCCTGTTATTGACACTGCCATGGGAACCCTGTTCCTCTTATTGACACAGCCACGGGAGCCCTGTTCCTGTTATTGACACAGTCACGGGAACCCTGTTCCTGTTATTGACACTGCCGTGGGAACCCTGTTCCTTGTATTGACACTGCCATGGGAAACCTGTTCCTGTTATGGATACAGCCACGGGAACCCAGTTCCTGCTTTGAAACTGGCATGGGAACCCTGTTCCTGTTATTGACACAGCCACGGGAAATCTGTTCCTGTTATTGACACAGCTAGGGGAAGCCTGTTCCTGTTATTGACACTGCCATGGATCGTTGTTCCTGTTATTGACACAGCCTTGGGAATCCAGTTCCTTCTATTGACACTGCCATGGGAACCCTGTTCCTGTTATTGACACTGCCACGGGAAGCCTGTTACTGTTATTAACACAGCCATGGGAATCCTGCTCCTTCTATCGTCACTGCCACAGGAAGCCTGCTCCTGTTATTGACACAGCCATGGGAATCCTGCTCCTTCTATTGTCACTGCCATGGGAAACCTGTTCCTGTTATTCATACAGTCACGGAAACCCTGTTCCTGTTATTGGCACTGCCACGGGAATGTTGTTCCTCTTATTGACACAGCCATGGGAACCCTGTTCCTGTTATTGACACAGCCACGGGAACGCTGTTCCTGATATTGACGCAGCCACGGGAACCCTGTTCCTGTTATTGACACAGCCACGGGAACCCTGTTCCTTCTATTGACACAGCCACAGGAACCCTGTTCCTTCTATTGACACAGCCACGGGAACACTTTTCCTGTTATTGACACGACAAGGTAACCCCGTTCATGCTGTGGACAATGCCACGGGAATCTTGCTCCTGTTAATGCCGTCACCATGGGAATGCTGTTCCTGCTATTGACACAACCACATGAACCCTGTTCCTGTTATTGTCACAGCCACGGGACCCCTGTTCCTGTTATTGCCGTCATCACAGGAACCCTCTTCCTGTTATTGACACAGCCACGGGAACCCTGTTCCTGTTATTGACACTGCCACGGGAACCCTGTTCCTGTTAGTGCCGTTGTTATGGGAACCCTGTTCCTGTTATTGAAACAGCCACGGGAAACCTGTTCCTTCTATTGACACAGCCACGGGAACCCTGTTCCTGCTTTGACACTGGGATGGGAACCCTGTTCCTGTTATTGACACAGCCACGGGAAATCTGTTCCTGTTATTG
Organism: Chiloscyllium punctatum; assembly: GCF_047496795.1. Lineage (NCBI taxonomy): Eukaryota > Metazoa > Chordata > Chondrichthyes > Orectolobiformes > Hemiscylliidae > Chiloscyllium > Chiloscyllium punctatum. Next base: position 49,320,427 of record NC_092745.1, on the reverse strand, counting down.
ACACTGCTAGGGGAAGCCTGTTCCTGTTATTGACACTGCCATGGATCCTTGTTCCTGTTATTGGCACAGCCTTGGGAATCCAGTTCCTTCTATTGACAATGCCATGGGAACCCTGTTCCTGTTATTGACACTGCCACGGGAAGCCTGTTCCTGTTATTGACACAGCCATGGGAATCCTGCTCCTTCTATCATCACTGCCATGGGAAACCTGTTCCTGTTATTGACACAGCCACGGGAATCCTGTTCCTTCTATTGTCACTGCCATGGGAACCCTGTTCCTGTTATTGACACTGCCACGGGAAGCCTATTCCTGTTATTGACACAGCCATGGGAATCCTTTTCCTGTTATTGACACAGCCACGGGAACGCTGTTCCTGATATTGACGCAGCCATGGGAACACTGTTCCTGTTATTGACACAGCCACGGGAACCCTGTTCCTTCCATTGACACAGCCACAGGAACCCTGTTCCTTCTATTGACACAGCCACGGGAACACTTTTCCTGTTATTTACACGACAAGGTAACCCTGTTCCTGCTGTGGACAATGCCAGTCAAACCCTGTTCCTTGTATTGAAACAACCACGTAAACCCTTTTGCTGTTATTGACACAGCCATGGGAACCCTGTTCCTCTTACTGACACTGCCATGGGAACTCTGTTCCTGTTATTGACACAGCCATGGGCACCCTGTTCCTGTTATTGACACTGCCATGGGAACCCTGTTCCTCTTATTGACACAGCCATGGGAGCCCTGTTCCTGTTATTGACACAGTCACGGGAACCCTGTTCCTGTTATTGACACTGCCATGAGAACCCTGTTCCTGCTATTGATACAACCACGTGAACCCTGTTCCTGTTATTGACACTGCCGTGGGAACCCTGTTCCTTGTATTGACACTGCCATGGGAAACCTGTTCCTGTTATTGATACAGCCACGGGAAACCTGTTCCTTCTATTGGCACAGCCACGGGAACCCTGTTCCTGCTTTGAAACTGGCATGGGAACCCTGTTCCTGTTATTGACACAGCCACGGGAAATCTGTTCCTGTTATTGACACAGCTAGGGGAAGCCTGTTCCTGTTATTGACACTGCCATGGATCGTTGTTCCTGTTATTGACACAGCCATGGGAATCCTGTTCCTTGTATCGTCACTGCCATGGGAACCCTGTCCCTGTTATTAACACTGCCACAGGAACCCTGTTCCTGTTATTGGCACTGCCACGGGAACGTTGTTCCTGTTATTGACACAGCCACGGGAATCCTGCTCCTTCTATTGTCACTGCCATGGGAACCCTGTTCCTGTTATTGACACAGCCACAGGAACCCTGTTCCTGTTATTGGCACTGCCACGGGAACGTTGTTCCTGTTATTGACACAGCCATGGGAATGCTGTTCCTGTTATTGACACAGCCATGGGAATACTGTTCCTTCTATTGACACTGCCATGGGAAACCTGTTCCTGTTATTGACACAGCCATGGGAACCCTGTTACTGTTGTTGACACTGCCACGGGAACCCTGTTCCTGTTAGTGCCGTCGTTATGGGAACCATGTTCCTGTTATTGAAACAGCCACGGGGAATCTTTTCCCATTATTGACACTGCTAGAGGAAGCCTGTTCCTGTTATTGACACTGCCTTGGATCGTTGTTCCTGTTATTGACACAGCCATGGGAACCCTGTTCCTTTTATTGACACAGCCACGGGAAATCTGTTCCTGTTATTGACACTGCTAGGGGAAGCCTGTTCCTGTTATTGACACTGCCATGGATCGTTGTTCCTGTTATTGACACAGCCTTGGGAATCCAGTTCCTTCTATTGACACTGCCATGGGAACCCTGTTCCTGTTATTGACACTGCCTCAGGAAGCCTGTTCCTGTTATTAACACAGCCATGGGAATCCTGCTCCTTCTATCGTCACTGTCACGGGAAGCCTGCTCCTGTTATTGACACAGCCATGGGAATCCTGCTCCTTCTATTGTCACTGCCATGGGAAACCTGTTCCTGTTATTGACACAGCCACGGGAAATCTGTTCCTGTTATTGACACTGCCATGGGAATCCTGTTCCTTCTATTGACACTGCCATGGGAACCCTGTTCCTGTTATTGACACTGCCATGGGAACCCTGTTCCTGTTATTGACACTGCCACGGGAAGCCTGTTCCTGTTATTGACACAGCCATGGGATTCCTGCTCCTTCTTTCATCACTGCCATGGGAACCCTGTTCCTGTTATTGACACAGCCATGGGAACGCTATTCCTGTTATTGAGACAGCCACAGGAACCCTGTTCATGTCATTTGCACTGCCACGGGAACCCTGTTCCTGTTATTGACACAGCCATGGGAACCCTGTTCCTGTTATTGGCACTGCCACGGGAATGTTGTTCCTGTTATTGACACAGCCTTGGGAATCCAGTTCCTTCTATTGACACTGCCATGGGAACCCTGTTCCTGTTATTGACACTGCCACGGGAAGCCTGTTCCTGTTATTGACACAGCCATGGGAATCCTGCTCCTTCTATTGTCACTGCCATGGGAAGCCTGCTCCTGTTATTGACACAGCCATGGGAATCCTGCTCCTTCTATTGTCACTGCCATGGGAAACCTGTTCCTGTTATTGATACAGCCACGGAAACCCTGTTCCTGTTATTGGCACTGCCACGGGAACGTTGTTCCTGTTATTGACACAGCCATGGGAATGCTGTTCCTGTTATTATCACAGCCACGGGAACGCTGTTCCTGATATTGACGCAGCCACGGGAACACTTTTCCTGTTATTGACACGACAAGGTAACCCTGTTCATGGTGTGGACAATGCCACGGGAATTTTGCTCCTGTTAATGCCGTCACCATGGGAATGCTGTTCCTGCTATTGACACAATCACATGAACCCTGTTCCTGTTATTGTCACAGCCACGGGACCCCTGTTCCTGTTATTGCCGTCATCACAGGAACCCTGTTCCTGTTATTGACACAGCCACGGGAACCCTGTTCCTGTTATTGACACTGCCACGGGAACCCTGTTCCTGTTAGTGCCGTTGTTATGGGAACCCTGTTCCTGTTATTGAAACAGCCACGGGAAACCTGTTCCTTCTATTGACACAGCCACGGGAACCCTGTTCCTGCTTTGACACTGCTAGGGGAAGCCTGTTCCTGTTATTGACACTGCCATGGATTGTTGTTCCTGTTATTGACACAGCCATGGGAATCCAGTTCCTTCTATTGACACTGCCATGGGAACCCTGTTCCTGTTATTGACACTGCCACGGGAAGCCTGTTCCTGTTATTGACACAGCCATGGGAATCCTGCTCCTTCTATCGTCACTGCCATGGGAAACCTGTTCCTGTTATTGACACAGCCATGGGAATCCTGTTCCTTCTATTGACACTGCAATGGGAACCCTGTTCCTGTTATTGACACTGCCACGGGAAGCCTGTTCCTGTTATTGACACAGCCATGGGAATGCTTTTCCTGTTATTGACACAGCCACAGGAACGCTGTTCCTGATATTGACGCAGCCACGGGAACACTGGTCCTGTTATTGACACAGCCACGGGAACCCTGTTCCTTCTATTGACACAGCCACAGGAACCCTGTGCCTTCTATTGACACAGCCACGGGAACACTTTTCCTGTTGTTTACACGACAAGGTAACCCCGTTCATGCTCTGGACAATGCCAGTTGAACCCTGTTCCTGGTATTGAAACAACCACGTAAACCCTGTTCCTGTTATTGACACAGCCATGGGAACCCTGTTCCTCTTATTGACACTGCCATGGGAACTCTGTTCCTGTTATTGACACAGCCATGGGAACCCTGTTCCTGTTATTGACACTGCCATGGGAACCCTGTTCCTGTTATTGACACAGCCACGGGAGCCCTGTTCCTGTTATTGACACAGCCACGGGAACCCTGTTCCTTCTATTGACACAGCCACAGGAACCCTGTTCCTTCTATTGACACAGCCACGGGAACACTTTTCCTGTTATTTACACGACAAGGTAACCCCGTTCATGCTGTGGACAATGCCAGTCGAACCCTGTTCCTGGTATTGAAACAACCACGTAAACCCTGTTCCTGTTATTGACACTGCCATGGGAACTCTGTTCCAGTTATTGACACAGCCATGGGAACCCTGTTCCTGTTATTGACACTGCCATGGGAACCCTGTTCCTCTTATTGACACAGCCACGGGAGCCCTGTTCCTGTTATTGACACAGTCACGGGAACCCTGTTCCTGTTATTGACACTGCCATGAGAACCCTGTTCCTGCTATTGATACAACCACGTGAACCCTGTTCCTGTTATTGACACTGCCGTGGGAACCCTGTTCCTTGTATTGACACTGCCATGGGAAACCTGTTCCTGTTATGGATACAGCCACGGGAACCCTGTTCCTGCTTTGAAACTGGCATGGGAACCCTGTTCCTGCTTTGAAACTGCCACAGGAACCCTGTTCCTGTTATTGGCACTGCCACGGGAACGTTGTTCCTGTTATTGACGCAGCCATGGGAATCCTGCTCCTTCTATTGTCACTGCCATGGGAACCCTGTTCCTGTTATTGACACAGCCACAGGAACCCTGTTCCTGTTATTGGCACTGCCACGGGAACGTTGTTCCTGTTATTGACACAGCCATGGGAATGCTGTTCCTGTTATTGGCACTGCCACGGGAACGTTGTTCCTGTTATTGACACAGCCATGGGAATCCTGCTCCTTCTATTGTCACTGCCATGGGAACCCTGTTCCTGTTATTGACACAGCCACAGGAACCCTGTTCCTGTTATTGGCACTGCCACGGGAACGCTGTTCCTGTTATTGACATAGCCACGGGAACCCTGTTCCTTCTATTGACACAGCCACGGGAACACTTTTCCTGTTACTGACACGACAAGGTAACCCCGTTCATGCTGTGGACAATGCCACGGGTATCTTGCCCCTGTTAATGCCGTCACCAAGGGAATGCTGTTCCTGCTATTGACACAACCACATGAACCCTGTTCCTGTTATTGTCACAGCCACGGGACCCCTGTTCCTGTTATTGACAATGCCATGGCAACCCTGTTACTGTTGTTGACACAGCCATGGGAACCCTTTTCCTGTTAGTGCCGTTGTTATGGGAACGCTGTTCCTGTTATTGAAACAGCCACGGGAAAACTGTTCCTTCTATTGACACTGCCATGGGAACCCTGTTCCTGTTATTGACACTGCCATGGGAAGCCTATTCCTGTTATTGTCACAGCCACGGGAACGCTGTTCCTGATATTGACGCAGCCACGGGAACCCTGTTCCTGTTATTGACATAGCCACGGGAACCCTGTTACTGTTATTGACACAGCCATGGGAATCCTGTTCCTTGTATCGTCACTGCCATGGGAAACCTGTTCCTGTTATTGATACAGCCACGGGAACCCTGTTCCTGTTATCGGCACTGCCACGGGAACCCTGTTCCTGTTATTGGCACAGCCATGGGAATGCTGTTCCTGTTATTGACACAGCCACGGGAACGCTGTTCCTGATATTGACGCAGCCACGGGAACCCTGTCCCTGTTATTGACACAGCCACGGGAACCTTGTTCCTTCTATTGACACAGCCACAGGAACCCTGTTCCTTCTATTGACACAGCCACGGGAACACTTTTCCTTTTATTGACACGACAAGGTAACCACGTTCATGCTGTGGACAATGCCAGTGGTACCCTGTTCCTGTTAATGCCGTCACCATGGGAACCCTGTTCCTGGTATTGAAACAACCACGTAAACCTTGTTCCTGTTATTGACACAGCCACGGGAACCCTGTTCCTGTTATTGACACTGTCATGGGAACCCTGTTCCTGTTATTGACAATGCCATGGCAACCCTGTTACTGTTGTTGACACTGCCACGGGAACCCTGTTCCTGTTAGTGCCGTCGTTATGGGAACCATGTTCCTGTTATTGAAACAGCCACAGGAAATCTGTTCCTGTTATTGACACAGCCACGGGAAGCCTGTTCCTGTTATTAACACAGCCACGGGAACCCTGTTCCTTCTATTGACACAGCCACAGGAACCCTGTTCCTTCTATTGACACAGCCACGGGAACACTTTTCCTGTTATTGACACGACAAGGTAACCCCGTTCATGCTGTGGACAATGCCACGGGAATCTTGCTCCTGTTAATGCCGTCACCATGGGAATGCTGTTCCTGCTATTGACACAACCACATGAACCCTGTTCCTGTTATTGTCACAGCCACGGGACCCCTGTTCCTGTTATTGCCGTCATCACAGGAACCCTGTTCCTGTTATTGACACAGCCACGGGAACCCTGTTCTTGTTATTGACACTGCCACGGGAACCCTGTTCCTGTTAGTGCCGTTGTTGTGGGAACGCTGTTCCTGTTATTGAAACAGCCACGGGAAACCTGTTCCTTCTATTGACACAGCCACGGGAACCCTGTTCCTGATTTGACACTGGGATGGGAACCCTGTTCCTGTTATTGACACAGCCACGGGAAATCTGTTCCTGTTATTGACACTGCTAGGGGAAGCCAGTTCCTGTTATTGACACTGCCATGGATCATTGTTCCTGTTATTGAAACAGCCACGGGAAACCTGTTCCTTCTATTGACACTGCCATGGGAACCCTGTTCCTGTTATTGACACTGCCATGGGAAGCCTGTTCCTGTTATTGTCACAGCCACGGGAACGCTGTTCCTGATATTGACGCAGCCACGGGAACCCTGTTCCTGTTATTGACATAGCCACGGGAACCCTGTTACTGTTATTGACACAGCCATGGGAATCCTGTTCCTTGTATCGTCACTGCCATGGGAAACCTGTTCCTGTTTTTGATACAGCCACGGGAACCCTGTTCCTGTTATTGGCACTGCCACGGGAACCCTGTTCCTGTTATTGGCACAGCCATGGGAATGCTGTTCCTGTTATTGACACAGCCACGGGAACGCTGTTCCTGATATTGACGCAGCCACGGGAACCCTGTCCCTGTTATTGACACAGCCACGGGAACCTTGTTCCTTCTATTGACACAGCCACAGGAACCCTGTGCCTTCTGTTGACACAGCCACGGGAACACTTTTCCTTTTATTGACACGACAAGGTAACCACGTTCATGCTGTGGACAATGCCAGTGGTACCCTGTTCCTATTAATGCCGTCACCATGGGAACCCTGTTCCTGGTATTGAAATAACCACGTAAACCTTGTTCCTGTTATTGACACAGCCACGGGAACCCTGTTCCTTTTATTGACACTGTCATGGGAACCCTGTTCCTGTTATTGACAATGCCATGGCAACCCTGTTACTGTTGTTGACACTGCCACGGGAACCCTGTTCCTGTTAGTGCCGTCCTTATGGGAACCATGTTCCTGTTATTGAAACAGCCACGGGAAATCTTTTCCCATTATTGACACTGCTAGAGGAAGCCTGTTCCTGTTATTGACACTGCCTTGGATCGTTGTTCCTGTTATTGACACAGCCATGGGAATACTGTTCCTTCTATTGACACTGCCATGGGAAACCTGTTCCTGTTATTGACACAGCCATGGGAACCCTGTTCCTGTTATTGGCACTGCCACGGGAATGTTGTTCCTCTTATTGACACAGCCATGGGAACCCTGTTCCTGTTATTGACACAGCCACAGGAAATCTGTTCCTGTTATTGACACAGCCACGGGAAGCCTGTTCCTGTTATTAACACAGCCACGGGAACCCTGTTCCTTCTATTGACACAGCCGCAGGAACCCTGTTCCTTCTATTGACACAGCCACGGGAACACTTTTCCTGTTATTGACACGACAAGGTAACCCCGTTCATGCTTTGGACAATGCCACGGGAATCTTGCTCCTGTTAATGCCGTCACTATGGGAATGCTGTTCCTGCTATTGACACAACCACATGAACCCTGTTCCTGTTATTGTCACAGCCACGGGACCCCTGTTCCTGTTATTGCCGTCATCACAGGAAACCTGTTCCTGTTATTGACACAGCCACGGGAACCCTGTTCCTGTTATTGACACTGCCACGGGAACCCTGTTCCTGTTAGTGCCGTTGTTATGGGAACGCTGTTCCTGTTATTGAAACAGCCACGGGAAACCTGTTCCTTCTATTGACACTGCCATGGGAACCCTGTTCCTGTTATTGACACTGCCATGGGAAGCCTGTTCCTGTTATTGTCACAGCCACGGGAACGCTGTTCCTGATATTGACGCAGCCACGGGAACCCTGTTCCTGTTATTGACATAGCCACGGGAACCCTGTTCCTGTTATTGACATAGCCACGGGAACCCTGTTACTGTTATTGACACAGCCATGGGAATCCTGTTCCTTGTATCGTCACTGCCATGGGAAACCTGTTCCTGTTATTGATACAGCCACGGGAACCCTGTTCCTGTTATTGGCACTGCCACGGGAACCCTGTTCCTGTTATTGGCACAGCCATGGGAATGCTGTTCCTGTTATTGACACAGCCACGGGAACGCTGTTCCTGATATTGACGCAGCCACGGGAACCCTGTCCCTGTTATTGACACAGCCACGGGAACCTTGTTCCTTCTATTGTCACAGCCACAGGAACCCTGTTCCTTCTATTGACACAGCCACGGGAACACTTTTCCTTTTATTGACACGACAAGGTAACCACGTTCATGCTGTGGACAATGCCAGTGGTACCCTGTTCCTGTTAATGCCGTCACCATGGGAACCCTGTTCCTGGTATTGAAACAACCACGTAAACCTTGTTCCTGTTATTGACACAGCCACGGGAACCCTGTTCCTGTTATTGACACTGTCATGGGAACCCTGTTCCTGTTATTGACAATGCCATGGCAACCCTGTTACTGTTGTTGACACTGCCACGGGAACCCTGTTCCTGTTAGTGCCGTCGTTATGGGAACCATGTTCCTGTTATTGAAACAGCCACGGGAAATCTTTTCCCATTATTGACACTGCTAGAGGAAGCCTGTTCCTGTTATTGACACTGCCTTGGATCGTTGTTCCTGTTATTGACACAGCCATGGGAATACTGTTCCTTCTATTGACACTGCCATGGGAAACCTGTTCCTGTTATTGACACAGCCATGGGAACCCTGTTCCTGTTATTGGCACTGCCACGGGAATGTTGTTCCTCTTATTGACACAGCCATGGGAACCCTGTTCCTGTTATTGACACAGCCACGGGAAATCTGTTCCTGTTATTGACACAGCCATGGGAAGCCTGTTCCTGTTATTAACACAGCCACGGGAACCCTGTTCCTTCTATTGACACAGCCACAGGAACCCTGTTCCTTCTATTGACACAGCCACGGGAACACTTTTCCTGTTATTGACACGACAAGGTAACCCCGTTCATGCTGTGGACAATGCCACGGGAATCTTGCTCCTGTTAATGCCGTCACCATGGGAATGCTGTTCCTGCTATTGACACAACCACATGAACCCTGTTCCTGTTATTGTCACAGCCACGGGACCCCTGTTCCTGTTATTGCCGTCATCACAGGAACCCTCTTCCTGTTATTGACACAGCCACGGGAACCCTGTTCCTGTTATTGACACTGCCACGGGAACCCTGTTCCTGTTAGTGCCGTTGTTATGGGAACCCTGTTCCTGTTATTGAAACAGCCACGGGAAACCTGTTCCTTCTATTGACACAGCCACGGGAACCCTGTTCCTGATTTGACACTGGGATGGGAACCCTGTTCCTGTTATTGACACAGCCACGGGAAATCTGTTCCTGTTATTGACACTGCTAGGGGAAGCCAGTTCCTGTTATTGACACTGCCATGGATCATTGTTCCTGTTATTGACACAGCCTTGGGAATCCAGTTCCTTCTATTGACACTGCCATGGGAACCCTGTTCCTGTTATTGACACTGCCACGGGAAGCCTGTTCCTGTTATTGACACAGCCATGGGAATTCTGCTCCTTCTATCGTCACTGCCACGGGAAACCTGTTCCTGTTATTGACACAGCCATGGGAATCCTGTTCCTTCTATTGACACTGCCATGGGAACCCTGTTCCTGTTATTGACACTGCCACGGGAAGCCTGTTCCTGTTATTGACACAGCCAAGGGATTCCTGCTACTTCTATCATCACTGCCATGGGAAACCTGTTTCTGTTATTGACACAGCCATGGGAATGCTTTTCCTGTTATTGACACAGCCACGGGAACGCTGTTCCTGATATTGGCGCAGCCACGGAAACACTGTTCCTGTTATTGACACACCCACGGGAACCCTGTTCCTGGTATTGAAACAACCACGTAAACCCTGTTCCTGTTATTGACACAACCATGGGAACCCTGTTCCTCTTATTGACACTGCCATGGGAACTCTGTTCCTGTTATTGACACAGCCATGGGAACCCTGTTCCTGTTATTGACACTGCCATGGGAACCCTGTTCCTCTTATTGACACAGCCACGGGAGCCCTGTTCCTGTTATTGACACAGTCACGGGAACCCTGTTCCTGTTATTGACACTGCCGTGGGAACCCTGTTCCTTGTATTGACACTGCCATGGGAAACCTGTTCCTGTTATGGATACAGCCACGGGAACCCAGTTCCTGCTTTGAAACTGGCATGGGAACCCTGTTCCTGTTATTGACACAGCCACGGGAAATCTGTTCCTGTTATTGACACAGCTAGGGGAAGCCTGTTCCTGTTATTGACACTGCCATGGATCGTTGTTCCTGTTATTGACACAGCCTTGGGAATCCAGTTCCTTCTATTGACACTGCCATGGGAACCCTGTTCCTGTTATTGACACTGCCACGGGAAGCCTGTTACTGTTATTAACACAGCCATGGGAATCCTGCTCCTTCTATCGTCACTGCCACAGGAAGCCTGCTCCTGTTATTGACACAGCCATGGGAATCCTGCTCCTTCTATTGTCACTGCCATGGGAAACCTGTTCCTGTTATTCATACAGTCACGGAAACCCTGTTCCTGTTATTGGCACTGCCACGGGAATGTTGTTCCTCTTATTGACACAGCCATGGGAACCCTGTTCCTGTTATTGACACAGCCACGGGAACGCTGTTCCTGATATTGACGCAGCCACGGGAACCCTGTTCCTGTTATTGACACAGCCACGGGAACCCTGTTCCTTCTATTGACACAGCCACAGGAACCCTGTTCCTTCTATTGACACAGCCACGGGAACACTTTTCCTGTTATTGACACGACAAGGTAACCCCGTTCATGCTGTGGACAATGCCACGGGAATCTTGCTCCTGTTAATGCCGTCACCATGGGAATGCTGTTCCTGCTATTGACACAACCACATGAACCCTGTTCCTGTTATTGTCACAGCCACGGGACCCCTGTTCCTGTTATTGCCGTCATCACAGGAACCCTGTTCCTGTTATTGACACAGCCACGGTAACCCTGTTCCTGTTATTGACACTGCCACGGGAACCCTGTTCCTGTTAGTGCCGTTGTTATGGGAACCCTGTTCCTGTTATTGAAACAGCCACGGGAAACCTGTTCCTTCTATTGACACAGCCACGGGAACCCTGTTCCTGCTTTGACACTGGGATGGGAACCCTGTTCCTGTTATTGACACAGCCACGGGAAATCTGTTCCTGTTATTGACACTGCTAGGGGAAGCCTGTTCCTGTTATTGACACTGCCATGGATCCTTGTTCCTGTTATTGGCACAGCCTTGGGAATCCAGTTCCTTCTATTGACAATGCCATGGGAACCCTGTTCCTGTTATTGACACTGCCACGGGAAGCCTGTTCCTGTTATTGACACAGCCATGGGAATCCTGCTCCTTCTATCATCACTGCCATGGGAAACCTGTTCCTGTTATTGACACAGCCACGGGAATCCTGTTCCTTCTATTGTCACTGCCATGGGAACCCTGTTCCTGTTATTGACACTGCCACGGGAAGCCTATTCCTGTTATTGACACAGCCATGGGAATCCTTTTCCTGTTATTGACACAGCCACGGGAACGCTGTTCCTGATATTGACGCAGCCATGGGAACACTGTTCCTGTTATTGACACAGCCACGGGAACCCTGTTCCTTCCATTGACACAGCCACAGGAACCCTGTTCCTTCTATTGACACAGCCACGGGAACACTTTTCCTGTTATTTACACGACAAGGTAACCCTGTTCCTGCTGTGGACAATGCCAGTCAAACCCTGTTCCTGGTATTGAAACAACCACGTAAACCCTTTTGCTGTTATTGACACAGCCATGGGAATCCTGTTCCTCTTACTGACACTGCCATGGGAACTCTGTTCCTGTTATTGACACAGCCATGGGCACCCTGTTCCTGTTATTGACACTGCCATGGGAACCCTGTTCCTCTTATTGACACAGCCATGGGAGCCCTGTTCCTGTTATTGACACAGTCACGGGAACCCTGTTCCTGTTATTGACACTGCCATGAGAACCCTGTTCCTGCTATTGATACAACCACGTGAACCCTTTTCCTGTTATTGACACTGCCGTGGGAACCCTGTTCCTTGTATTGACACTGCCATGGGAAACCTGTTCCTGTTATTGATACAGCCACGGGAAACCTGTTCCTTCTATTGGCACAGCCACGGGAACCCTGTTCCTGCTTTGAAACTGGCATGGGAACCCTGTTCCTGTTATTGACACAGCCACGGGAAATCTGTTCCTGTTATTGACACAGCTAGGGGAAGCCTGTTCCTGTTATTGACACTGCCATGGATCGTTGTTCCTGTTATTGACACAGCCATGGGAATCCTGCTCCTTCTATTGTCACTGCCATGGGAACCCTGTTCCTGTTATTGACACAGCCACAGGAACCCTGTTCCTGTTATTGGCACTGCCACGGGAACGTTGTTCCTGTTATTGACACAGCCATGGGAATGCTGTTCCTGTTATTGACACAGCCACGGGAACGCTGTTCCTCTTATTGACACTGCCATGGGAACTCTGTTCCTGTTATTGACACAGCCATGGGAATCCTGTTCCTGTTATTGACACTGCCGTGGGAACCCTGTTCCTCTTATTGACACAGCCACGGGAAACCTGTTCCTTCTATTGACAGAGCCATGGAAACCCTGTTCCTGCTTTGACACTGGCATGGGAACCCTGTTCCTGTTATTGACACAGCCACGGGAAATCTGTTCCTGTTATTGACACTGCTAGGGGAAGCCTGTTCCTGTTATTGACACTGCCATGGATCGTTGTTCCTGTTATTGACACTGCCATGGGAACTATGTTCCTGTTATTGACACAGCCATGGGAACCCTGTTCCTGTTATTGACACTGCCACGGGAACACTGTTCCTCTTATTGACACAGCCAGGGGAAACCTGTTCCTTCTATTGACAGAGCCATGGAAACCCTGTTCCTGCTTTGATACTGGCATGGGAACCCTGTTCCTGTTATTGACACAGCCACGGGAACCCTGTTCCTTCTATTGCCAAAGCCACGGGAACACTTTTCCTGTTATTTACACGACAAGGTAACCACGTTCATGCTGTGGACTTTGCCAGTGGTACCCTGTTCCTGTTAATGCCATCACAATGGGAACCCTGTTCCTTGTATTGAAACAACCACGTAAACTCTGTTCCTGTTATTGACACAGCCACGGGAACCCTGTTCCTGTTATTGACACGACAAGGTAACCACGTTCATGCTGTGGACAATGCCAGTGGTACCCTGTTCCTGTTAATGCCGTCACCATGGGAACCCTGTTCCTAGTATTGAAACAACCACGTAAACCTTGTTCCTGTTATTGGCACAGCCACGGGAACCCTGTTCCTGTTATTGACACTGTCATGGGAACCCTGTTCCTGTTATTGACAATGCCATGGCAACCCTGTTACTGTTGTTGACACTGCCACGGGAACCTTGTTCCTGTTAGTGCCGTCGTTATGGGAATCATGTTCCTGTTATTGAAACAGCCACGGGAAATCGTTTCCCATTATTGACACTGCTAGATGAAGTCTGTTCCTGTTATTGACACTACCTTGGATCGTTGTTCCTGTTATTGACACAGCCATGGGAATACTGTTCCTTCTATTGACACTGCCATGGGAAACCTGTTCCTGTTATTGACACAGCCATGGGAACCCTGTTCCTGTTATTGGCACTGCCACGGGAATGTTGTTCCTGTTATTGACACAGCCATGGGAATGCTGTTCCTGTTATTGACACAGCCACGGGAACGCTATTCCTGATATTGACGCAGCTACGGGAACCCTGTTCCTGTTATTGACACAGCCACGGGAACCCTGTTCCTTCTATTGACACAGCCACAGGAACCCTGTTCCTTCTATTGACACAGCCACGGGAACACTTTTCCTGTTATTGACATGACAAGGTAACCCCGTTCATGCTGTGGACAATGCCACGGGAATCTTGCTCCTGTTAATGCCGTCACCATGGGAATGCTGTTCCTGGTATTGAAACAACCACGTAAACCCTGTTCCTATTATTGACACAACCATGGGAACCCTGTTCCTCTTATTGACACTGCCATGGGAACTCTGTTCCTGTTATTGAAACAGCCATGGGAACCCTGTTCCTGTTATTGACACTGCCATGGGAACCCTGTTCCTGTTATTAACACTGCCACAGGAACCCTGTTCCTGTTAATGGCACTGCCACGGGAACGTTGTTCCTGTTATTGACACAGCCATGGGAATCCTGCTCCTTCTATTGTCACTGCCATGGGAACCCTGTTCCTGTTATTGACACAGCCACAGGAACCCTGTTCCTGTTATTGGCACTGCCACGGGAACGTTGTTCCTGTTATTGACACAGCCATGGGAATGCTGTTCCTGTTATTGACACAGCCACGGGAATGCTGTTCCTGATATTGACACAGCCACGGGAACCCTGTTCCTACTATTGTCACAGCCACAGGAACCCTGTTCCTTCTATTGACACAGCCACGGGAACACTTTTCCTGTTATTGACATGACAAGGTAACCCCGTTCATGATGTGGACAATGCCAGTGGTACCCTGTTCCTGTTAATGCCGTCACCATGGGAACTATGTTCCTGGCATTGAAACAACCAGGTAAACCATGTTCCTGTTATTGACACAGCCATGGGAACCCTGTTTCTCTTATTGACAGTGCCATGGGAACTATGTTCCTGTTATTGACACAGCCATGGGAACCCTGTTCCTGTTATTGACACTGCCACGGGAACGCTGTTCCTGTTATTGACACTGCCACGGGAACCCTGTTCCTGTTATTGACACTGCCACGTGAACCCTGTTCCTGTTATTGACACAGCCATGGGAATCCTGCTCCTTGTATCGTCACTGCCATGGGAAACCTGTTCCTGTTATTGATACAGCCACGGGAACTCTGTTCCTGTTATTGGCACTGCCACGGGAACCCTGTTCTTGTTATTGACACTGCCATGGATCGTTGTTCCTGTTATTGACACAGCCATGGGAATCCTGTTCCTTCTATTCACACTGCCATGGGAACCCTGTTCCTGTTATTGACACAGCCATGGGAATCCTGCTCCTTGTATCGTCACTGCCATGGGAAACCTGTTCCTGTTATTGATACAGCCACGGGAACCCTGTTCCTGTTATTGTCACAGCCACGGGAACCCTTTTCCTGTTATTGGCACTGCCACGGGAACCCTGTTCCTGTTATTGACACTGCCATGGATCGTTGTTCCTGTTATTGACACAGCCATGGGAATCCTGTTCCTTCTATTGACACTGCCATGGGAACCCTGTTCCTGTTATTGACACAGCCATGGGAATCCTGTTCCTTCTATTGACACTGCCATGGGAACCCTGTTCCTGTTATTGACACAGCCATGGGAATCCTGCTCCTTGTATCGTCACTGCCATGGGAAACCTGCTCCTGTTATTGATACAGCCACGGGAACCCTGTTCCTGTTATTGGCACTGCCACGGGAACCCTGTTCCTGTTATTGGCACAGCCATGGGAATGCTGTTCCTGTTATCGACACAGCCACGGGAACGCTGTCCCTGTTATTGACACAGCCACGGGAACCCTGTTCCTTCTATTGACACAGCCAGAGGAACCCTGTTCCTTCTATTGACACAGTCACAGGAACCCTGTTCCTTCTATTGACACATCCATGGGAACACTTTTCCTGTTATTGACACGACAAGGTAACCACGTTCAAGCTGTGGACAATGCCAGTGGTACCCTGTTCCTGTTAATGCCGTCACCATGGGAACCCTGTTCCTGGTATTGAAACAACCACGTAAACCCTGTTCCTGTTATTGACACTGTCATGGGAACCCTGTTACTGTTATTGACAATGCCATGGCTACCCTGTTACTGTTGTTGACACTGCCACGGGAACCCTGTTCCTGTTAGTACCGTCGTTATGGGAACCATGTTCCTGTTATTGAAACAGCCACGGGAAATCTTTTCCCATTATTGACACTGCTAGAGGAAGCCTGTTCCTGTTATTGACACTTCTTTGGATCGTTGTTCCTGTTATTGACACAGCCATGGGAATACTGTTCCTTCTATTGACACTGCCATGGGAAACCTGTTCCTGTTATTGACACAGCCATGGGAACCCTGTTCCTGTAATTGGCACTGCCACGGGAATGTTGTTCCTGTTATTGACACAGCCATGGGAATGCTGTTCCTGATATTGACGCAGCTACGGGAACCCTGTCCCTGTTATTGACACAGCCACGGGAACCCTGTTCCTTCAATTGACACAGCCACAGGAACCCTGTTCCTTCTATTGACACAGCCACGGGAACACTTTTCCTGTTATTGACATGACAAGGTAACCCCGTTCAGGCTGTGGACAATGCCACGGGAATCTTGCTCCTGTTAATGCCGTCACCATGGGAATGCTGTTCCTGGTATTGAAACAACCACGTAAACCCTGTTCCTGTTAATGACACAGCCATGGGAAACCTGTTCCTCTTATTGACACTGCCATGGGAACTCTGTTCCTGTTATTGAAACAGCCATGGGAACCCTGTTCCTGTTATTGACACTGCCATGGGAACCCTGTTCCTCTTATTGACACAGCCACGGGAGCCCTGTTCCTGTTATTGACACAGTCACGGGAACCCTGTTCCTGTTATTGACACTGCTAGGGGAAGCCTGTTCCTGCTATTGACACTGCTAGGGGAAGCCTGTTCCTGTTATTGACACTGCCATGGATCGTTGTTCCTATTATTGACACAGCCATGGGAATACTGTTCCTTCTATTGACACTGCCATGGGAAACCTGTTCCTGTTATTGACACAGCCATGGGAACCCTGTTCCTCTTATTGACACAGCCATGGGAATACTGTTCCTGTTATTGACACAGCCACGGGAACGCTGTTCCTCTTATTGACACTGCCATGGGAACTATGTTCCTGTTATTGACACAGCCATGGGAACCCTGTTCCTGTTATTGACACTGCCGTGGGAACCCTGTTCCTCTTATTGACACAGCCACGGGAAACCTGTTCCTTCTATTGACAGAGCCATGGAAACCCTGTTCCTGCTTTGACACTGGCATGGGAACCCTGTTCCTGTTATTGTCACAGCCACGGGAAATCTGTTCCTGTTATTGACACTGCTAGGGGAAGCCTGTTCCTGTTATTGACACTGCCATGGATCGTTGTTCCTGTTATTGACACTGCCATGGGAACTATGTTCCTGTTATTGACACAGCCATGGGAACCCTGTTCCTGTTATTGACACTGCCATGGGAACACTGTTCCTCTTATTGACACAGCCACGGGAAACCTGTTCCTTCTATTGACAGAGCCATGGAAACCCTGTTCCTGCTTTGACACTGGCATGGGAACCCTGTTCCTGTTATTGACATAGCCACGGTAACCCTGTTCCTTCTATTGACACAGCCACAGGAACCCTGTTCCTTCTATTGACACAGCCACGGGAACCCTGTTCCTGTTATTGACACGACAAGGAAACCACCTTCATGCTGAGGACAATGCCAGTGGTACCCTGTTCCTGTTAATGCCGTCACCATGGGAACCCTGTTCCTGGTATTGAAACAACCACGTAAACCCTGTTCCTGTTATTGACACAGCCACGGGAACCCTGTTCCTGTTATTGACACTGTCATGGGAACCCTGTTCCTGTTATTGACAATGCCATGGCAACCCTGTTACTGTTGTTGACACTGCCACGGAAACCCTGTTCCTGTTAGTGCCGTCGTTATGGGAACCATGTTCCTGTTATTGAAACAGCCACGGGAAATCGTTTCCCATCATTGACACTGCTAGAGGAAGCCTGTTCCTGTTATTGACACTGCCTTGGATCGTTATTCCTGTTATTGACACAGCCATGGGAATACTGTTCCTTCTATTCACACTGCCATGGGAAACCTGTTCCTGTTATTGACACAGCCATGGGAACCCTGTTCCTGTAATTGGCACTGCCACGGGAATGTTGTTCCTGTTATTGACACAGCCATGGGAATGCTGTTCCTGTTATTGACACAGCCACAGGAACGCTGTTCCTGATATTGACGCAGCTACGGGAACCCTGTTCCTGTTATTGACACAGCCACGGGAACCCTGTTCCTTCTATTGACACAGCCACAGGAACCCTGTTCCTGTTATTGACAAAGCCATGGGAATCCTGCTCCTTGTATCGTCACTGCCATGGGAAACCTGTTCCTGTTATTGATACAGCCACGGGAACCCTGTTCCTGTTATTGTCACAGCCACGGGAACCCTGTTCCTGTTATTGGCACTGCCACGGGAACCCTGTTCCTGTTATTGACACTGCCATGGATCGTTGTTCCTGTTATTGACACAGCCATGGGAATCCTGTTCCTTCTATTGACACTGCCATGGGAAACCTGTTGCTGTTATTGATACAGCCACGGGAACCCTGTTCCTGTTATTGGCACTGCCACGGGAACCCTGTTCCTGTTATTGGCACAGCCATGGGAATGATGTTCCTGTTATCGACACAGCCACGGGAACGCTGTTCCTGATATTGACACAGCCACGGGAACCCTGTCCCTGTTATTGACACAGCCACGGGAACCCTGTTCCTTCTATTGACACAGCCAGAGGAACCCTGTTCCTTCTATTGACACAGTCACAGGAACCCTGTTCCTTCTATTGACACATCCACGGGAACACTTTTCCTGTTATTGACACGACAAGGTAACCACGTTCATGCTGTGGACAATGCCAGTGGTACCCTGTTCCTGTTAATGCCGTCACCATGGGAACCCTGTTCCTGGTATTGAAACAACCACGTAAACCCTGTTCCTGTTATTGACACTGTCATGGGAACCCTGTTACTGTTATTGACAATGCCATGGCAACCCTGTTACTGTTGTTGACACTGCCACGGGAACCCTGTTCCTGTTAGTGCCGTCGTTATGGGAACCATGTTCCTGTTATTGAAACAGCCACAGGAAATCTTTTCCCATTATTGACACTGCTAGAGGAAGCCTGTTCCTGTTATTGACACTGCCTTGGATCGTTGTTCCTGTTATTGACACAGCCATGGTAAACCTGTTCCTGTTATTGACACAGCCATGGGAACCCTGTTCCTGTAATTGGCACTGCAACGGGAATGTTGTTCTTGTTATTGAAACAGCCATGGCAACCCTGTTCCTGTTATTGACACTGCCATGGGAACCCTGTTCCTCTTATTGACACAGCCACGGGAGCCCTGTTCCTGTTAAATTGACACAGTCACGGGAACCCTGTTCCTGTTATTGACACTACCATGAGAACCCTGTTCCTGCTATTGACACTGCTAGGGGAAGCCTGTTCCTGTTATTGACACAGCCATGGGAATACTGTTCCTGTTATTGACACAGCCACGGGAACGCTGTTCCTCTTATTGACACTGCCATGGGAACTATGTTCCTGTTATTGACACAGCCATGGGAACCCTGTTCCTGTTATTGACACTGCCGTGGGATCCCTGTTCCTCTTATTGACACAGCCACGGGAAACCTGTTCCTTCTATTGACAGAGCCATGGAAACCCTGTTCCTGCTTTGACACTGGCATGGGAACCCTGTTCCTGTTATTGTCACAGCCACGGGAAATCTGTTCCTGTTATTGACACTGCTAGGGGAAGCCTGTTCCTGTTATTGACACTGCCATGGATCGTTGTTCCTGTTATTGACACTGCCATGGGAACTATGTTCCTGTTATTGACACAGCCATGGGAACCCTGTTCCTGTTATTGACACTGCCATGGGAACACTGTTCCTCTTATTGACACAGCCACGGGAAACCTGTTCCTTCTATTGGCAGAGCCATGGAAACCCTGTTCCTGCTTTGACACTGGCATGGGAACCCTGTTCCTGTTATTGACATAGCCACGGTAACCCTGTTCCTTCTATTGACACAGCCACAGGAACCCTGTTCCTTCTATTGACACAGCCACGGGAACCCTGTTCCTGTTATTGACACGACAAGGAAACCACCTTCATGCTGTGGACAATGCCAGTGGTACCCTGTTCCTGTTAATGCCGTCACCATGGGAACCCTGTTCCTGGTATTGAAACAACCACGTAAACCCTGTTCCTGTTATTGACACAGCCACGGGAACCCTGTTCCTGTTATTGACACTGTCATGGGAACCCTGTTCCTGTTATTGACAATGCCATGGCAACCCTGTTACTGTTGTTGACACTGCCACGGGAACCCTGTTCCTGTTAGTGCCGTCGTTATGGGAACCATGTTCCTGTTATTGAAACAGCCACAGGAAATCGTTTCCCATCATTGACACTGCTAGAGGAAGCCTGTTCCTGTTATTGACACTGCCTTGGATCGTTGTTCCTGTTATTGACACAGCCATGGGAATACTGTTCCTTCTATTGACACTGCCATGGGAAACCTGTTCCTGTTATTGACACAGCCATGGGAAACCTGTTCCTGTTAGTGGCACTGCCACGGGAATGTTGTTCCTGTTATTGACACAGCCATGGGAATGCTGTTCCTGTTATTGACACAGCCACGGGAACGCTGTTCCTGATATTGACGCAGCTACGGGAACCCTGTTCCTGTTATTGACACAGCCACGGGAACCCTGTTCCTTCTATTGACACAGCCACAGGAACCCTGTTCCTTCTATTGACACAGCCACGGGAACACTTTTCCTGTTATTGACATGACAAGGTAACCCCGTTCATGCTGTGGACAATGCCACGGGAATCTTGCTCCTGTTAATGCCGTCACCATGGGAATGCTGTTCCTGGTATTGAAACAACCACGTAAACCGTGTTCCTGTTATTGACACAGCCATGGGAACCCAGTTCCTCTTATTGACACTGTCATGGGAACCCTGTTCCTCTTATTGACACTGCCATGGGAACTCTGTTCCTGTTATTGAAGCAGCCATGGGAACCCTGTTCCTGTTATTGACACTGCCATGGGAACCCTGTTCCTGTTATTAACACTGCCACAGGAACCCTGTTCCTGTTATTGGCACTGCCACGGGAACGTTGTTCCTGTTATTGACACAGCCATGGGAATCCTGCTCCTTCTATTGTCACTGCCATGGGAACCCTGTTCCTGTTATTGAAACAGCCACAGGAACCCTGTTCCTGTTATTGGCACTGCCACGGGAACGTTGTTCCTGTTATTGACACAGCCATGGGAATGCTGTTCCTGTTATTGACACAGCCACGGGAACGCTGTTCCTGATATTGACGCAGCCACGGGAACCCTGTTCCTGTTATTGACACAGCCACGGGAACCCTGTTCCTTCTATTGACACAGCCACGGGAACACTTTTCCTGTTATTGACACGACAAGGTAACCACGTTCATGCTGTGGACAATGTCAGTGGTACCCTGTTCCTGTTAATGCCGTCACCATGGGAACCCTGTTCCTGGTATTGAAACAACCACGTAAACCCTGTTCCTGTTATTGACACAGCCATGGGAACCCTGTTCCTCTTATTGACAGTGCCATGGGAACTATGTTCCTGTTATTGACACAGCCATGGGAACCCTGTTCCTGTTATTGACAGAGCCATGGGAACCCTGTTCCTGCTTTGACACTGGCATGGGAACCCTGTTCCTGTTATTGACACAGCCACGGGAAATCTGTTCCTGTTATTGACACTGCTAGGGGAAGCCTGTTCCTGTTATTGACACAGCCACAGGAACCCTGTTACTTCTATTGACACAGCCACGGGAACACTTTTCCTGTTATTGTCATGACAAGGTAACCCCGTTCATGCTGTGGACAATGCCACGGGAATCTTGCTCCTGTTAATGCCGTCACCATGGGAATGCTGTTCCTGGTATTGAAACAACCACGTAAACCCTGTTCCTGTTATTGACACAGCCATGGGAACCCTGTTCCTCTTATTGACACTGCCATGGGAACTCTGTTCCTGTTATTGAAACAGCCATGGGAACCCTGTTCCTGTTATTGACACTGCCATGGGAACCCTGTTCCTCTTATTGACACAGCCACGGGAGCCCTGTTCCTGTTATTGACACAGTCATGGGAACCCTGTTCCTGTTATTGACACTACCATGAGAACCCTGTTCCTGCTATTGATACAACCACATGAACCCTGTTCCTGTTATTGACACTGCCGTGGGAACCCTGTTCCTTCTATTGACACTGCCATGGGAACCCTGTTCCTGGTATTGACTCTGCCATGGGAACCCTGTTCCTGTTATTGACAATGCCACGGGAACCCTGTTCCTGTTGTTGACACTGCCATGAGAACCCTGTTCCTGTTAATGACACAGCCACGGGAACCCTGTTACTGTTGTTGACACTGTCACTGGAACCCTGTTCCTGTTATTGACACTGCCACGGGAACCCTGTTCCTTCTATTGACACAGCCACGGGAACCCTGTTCCTGTTATTGACACAGCCACGGGAACCCTGTTCCTGTTATTGACACTGCCACGGGAACCCTGTTCCTGTTATTGACACTGCCACAGGAACCCTGTTCCAGTTATTGACACTGCCACGGGAACCCTGTTCCTTCTATTGACACAGCTACGGGAACGTTGTTCCTGTTATTGGCTTTGCCACGGCAACCCTGTTCCTGTTATTGACACTGCCATGGGAACCCTGTTCCTTCTATTGACACAGCTACGGGAACGTTGTTCCTGTTATTGGCTTTGCCACGGCAACCCTGTTCCTGTTATTGACACTGCTATGGGAACCCTGTTCCTTCTATTGACACAGCCATGGGACCCTGTTCCTGTTATTGACACTACAAGGGAACCCCGTTCATGCTGTTGACAATGCCACCGGAACCGTGTTCCTGTTCATGCTCTCACGAGGGGAATTGTGTTCCTGCTATAGACACAACCACATGAACCCAGTTCCTGTTATTGACACAGCCTCGGGAAACCTGTTCCTGTTGTTGACACTGCCATGGGAACCCTTTTCCTGTTATTGACACAGCCATGGGAACCCTGTTCCTGTTATTGACACTGCCACGGGAACGCTGTTCCTGTGATTGAGACAGGCACAGGAACCCTGTTCCAGTTATTGACACTGCCACGGGAACCCTGTTCCTTCTATTGACACAGCCACGGGAACCCTGTTCCTGTTATTGACACTACAAGGGAACCCCGTTCATGCTGTTGACAATGCAACCGGAACCCTGTTCCTGTTAATGCCATCACCATGGGAATGCTGTTCCTGCTATTGACACAACCACGTGAACCCTGTTCCTGTTATTGACGTAATCACGGGAACCCTGTTCCTGTTATTGACACTGCCACGGGAACCCTGTTCCTGTTATTGACACAACCACGTGAACCCTGTTCCTGTTATTGACACAGCCACGGGATCCCTGTTCTTGTTATTGACGTAATCACGGGAACCCTGTTCCTGTTATTGACACTGCCACGGGAACCCTGTTCCTTCTATTGACACTGCCATGGGATCCCTGTTCCTGTTATTGACACTGCCACGGGAAAACTGTTCTTGCTATTGTCACAGCCACGGGAACCCTGTTCCTGTTATTGAGACAGCCATGGAACCCTGCTCCTGTTATTGACACTGCCACGGGATCCCTGTTCTTGTTATTGATTCTGCCATGGGAACCCTGTTCCTGTTCGTGAATGTGCCACAGGAACCCTTTTCCTGTTATTGACACAGCCACAGGAAACCTGTTCCTGTTATTGAAACTGAGACAGGAACCCTTTTCCGGTTATTGGCACAGCCATGGGAACCCTGTTCCTGTTATTGACACTGCCACGGGAAAGCTGTTCCTGTTATTGTCACTGCCACAGGAACTCTGTTCCTGTTATTGACACAGCCAAGGGAAACCTGTTACTGTTATGGACATAACCATGGGAACCCTGTTCCAGTTATTGACACTGCCACGGGAAAACTGTTCCTGTTATTGACACTGCCACGGGAACCCTGTTCCTGTTATTGACACAGCCACAGGAAACCTGTTCCTGTTATTGAAACTGACACAGGAACCCTTTTCCTGTTCTTGACACAGCCATGGAAACCCTGTTCCTGTTATTGACACTGCCACTGGAACCCTGTTCATGTTATTGACACTGCCACGGGAACCCCGTTCGTGTTATTGACACTGCCACGGGACCCCTGTTCATTTTATTGACACTGCCACGGGAACCCTGTTCCTGTTATTGATACAGCCATGGCAACCCTGTTCCTGTTATTGACACTGCCACGGGAACCCTGTTCCTGCTATTGACACTGTCGCGGGAACCCTGTTCCTGTTATTGACACAGCCACAGGAACCCTGTTTCTGTTATTGACACTGCCATGGGAGCCCTGTTCCTGTTGTTGAGACTGCCATGGGAACCCTGTTCCTGTTATTGACACAGCCATGGGAACACTGTTCCTGTTTTTGACACTGCCACGGAAACACTGTTCCTGGTATTGACACACCGACGGGAAACCTGTTCCTGTTATTGACACTGCCATGGGAACCCTGTTCCTGTTATTGACACTACCATGGGAACCCTGTTCCTGTTATTGACACGGCCATGGGAACCCTGTTCCTGTTGTTGACACTGCCATGGGAACCCTGTTCCTGTTATTGACACTGCCACGTGAACCTTGTTCCTGTTATTGACACTGCCACGGGAACCCTGTTCCTGTTATTAGCACAGCCATGGGAACCTTGTTCCTGTTATTGACACAGCCATGGGAACCCTGTTCCTGTTGTTGTCACTGCCATGGGAGCCCTGTTCCTGTTATTGACACTGCCACGGGAACCCTGTTCCTGTTATTGACACTGCCACGGGAACTCTGTTCCTGTTATTGACAATGCCATGGGAACCTTGTTCCTGTTATTGACACAGCCACGAGAACCCTGTTCATCTCATTGACACAGCCACCGTAACCCTGTTCCTGTTTTTGACACAGCCATGGGAGCCGTGTTCCTGTTATTGACACTGCCATGGGAGCTCTGTTCCTGTTCTTGACACAGCCACAGGAACCCTGTTCTTGTCATTGTCACAGCCATGGGAGTCCTGTTCCTGTTGTTGAAACTGCCACGGGAACCGTGTTCCTGTTCGTGACACTGCCACGGGATTCGCTGTTCCTGTTATTGACACAGGCACGGGAACCCTGTTCCTGTTATTGACACTGCCATGGGAACCCTGTTCCTGTTATTGACACTGCCATGGAAGCCCTATTCCGGTTGTTGACACTGCCACGGGAACCCTGTTCCTGTTAGTGACACTGCCACGGGATTCCCCATTCCTGCTATTGACACAGGCACGGGAACCCTGTTCCTGTTATTGACACTGCCACGGGAACCCTGATCCTCTTCTTGACACAGCCATGGGAGCCCTGTTCCTGTTGTTGACACTGCCACGGGATTCCTAGTTCCTGTTATTGACACAGGCACGGGAACCCTGTTCCTGTTATTGACACTGCCACGGGAACCCTGTTCCTGTTAGTGATACTGCCACGGGATTCCCAGTTCCTGTTATTGACACAGGCACGGGAACCCTGTTCCTGTTATTGACACTGCCATGGGAACCCTGATCCTGTTCTTGACACAGCCACGGGAACCCTATTACTCTTATTGACACAGCCATGGGAACCCTGTTCCTGTTAGTGACACTGCCACGGGATTCCCAGTTCCTGTTATTGACACAGCCATGGGAACCCTGATCCTGTAATTGACACTGCCACGGGAACCCAGTTCCTGTTATTGAAACAGCCATGTGAACCCTGTTCCTGTTATTGACACTGCCATGGGAGCCCTGTTCCTGTTGTTGACACTGCCATGGAAGCCCTATTCCGGTTGTTGACACTGCCACGGGAACCCTGTTCCTTTTACTGACACATCCTCGGAAACCCTGTTCCTGTTATTGACACTGCCACGGGAACCCTGTTCCTGTTATTGACACTGCCATGAGAGCCCTGTTCCTGTTATTGACACAGCCACAGGAACCCTGTTCCTGTTATTGATACAGCCATGAGAGCCCTGTTCCTGTTATTGACACAGCCACAGGAACCCTGTTCCTGTTATTGACACTGCCATGGGAGCCCTGTCGCTGTTGTTGATGCCACCATGGGACCCTTTTCCATTATCTAAACAAAATACCCTCCATCTGCCTCTTTCAGGTAATGGAGGTTGTTCTCTAATTGTTACTTGCTTTCTTTCAGCCTACATCTGAATGGCGTCCATATCCCGTTGCATTCAGGCGGGGACTGAATCAGTGTCTGAGCAGTTACACAGTGTAGTGTTTCAACCCTGAGCAAATGGTCTGATTTAACCTGTCACAGTTTAAGCAGCGGAAGCAGGTTGAGCTTGACCATTGCTCTGTTTGAAGCACTATCCCAAGGAAGTCCAGCAACAACATCTCTGGGCAAAGCTGAATGGTCTCCACCATCTTTCATTGTGTCATCTGACTCCAACCAATGAAGATGTTTTGTTCTTCTCCTGACTCCCAGTGACTACAATGTTCTAGGGCTCCTTGATGCCACAGCAGGTCAAACTCTGCCTTGATACCATAGGCAGTTTCTCAAATCTCGCCTCTTGTGTCCAGCCCTTTCATCCATGTTTGAACTATGAAAGGATATTATTAAATTGGATACGGTTCAGAAAAAAATTGCTGACAGGTTGCCAAGATTGGAAGCTTTGACTTACAAGGAGAGGCTGGATAGGCTGGGACCTTTTTCATTGGAGCGTAGGAGATTGAGGGGTGACCTCATAGAGGTTTATAAAGTCATGAGGGGCATAAACATGGAGAATAGCAAGAGTCTCTTCCCCAAGGTGGGGGGGGTTCAAAACTATGAGGCATATTTTTAAGGTGAGAGGAGGACGATTTTAAAAGGTCCTGAGGGTCAACATTTTCAGAGGTTGGGGTGGGGGGTTTGTATATGGAATGAACTGCCAGAGGAAGTGGTGGCTGCAGGTACAGTTACAACATTAAAGAGACATTTGTGTAGGTACATGAGTGGGAATGGTTTAGAGGTATATGGGCCAAATGCAGGCAATAGGGACTAGTTAGTTTGGGAAACTTGGTCGGCAAGGTCGAGTTGGTTTGAAGGGGCTGTTTCCGTGCTGTCTGACTGTATAACTCTGTGTGTCCAGGAGCCAAGTCCCCCCAAAAAGCTGCTAAAGCTGAGCAGATTGTTGTTGATTCACTGTGACCTGACAGGACTGTCAATGACATCTTCCAGTTTATTTGTGGCCAAAAGCAAATTAATGGGACCGTTATGATTTACCTGAGTTTTGTGCATCAGACACACTTGGGCCACATTGTTGGGTAAATGCCAGCACTGAGAGCCATGGAACAGCTTGACTAATGGGACAACCCAGTTCTGGAGCAGAAATCCTCAGCACTACAGCCAAAATATTGTCACAGTCCATAGCCTTTGCAGTGTCTGTTTCCTTCCGTTCCATTCAGGAATCTCAAATCATCGAGCTCCCAGGTGAACAGAGAAGAACTGGCTTTACTTACATGCCTCCTCAGTTGATCACAACAAGGTCAATTTAAAAACTGACCTCTCCCTTCGTGGATAACTTTAAGCCAGGCCCAAATGAACTAATGCTTTTAAAGGAATCAATCGAACCAGGTTTTCTTGGAGTTAACATGGAGCTGACTTTTAATTGCTAAATAAAAGAAGAATTAGTGAGCAACACACATGCACGAATTAAAAAAAGGTGAGCTCAACTATATAAAATTTCAAAATAAGATGCGCAGATCAACCTCTGAATCATTTGTGAAGAACGAACAGTTGAATGTTGATGCAGTTGCTGTGCAGTTGAGTGGTAGTGCTGATGTTTCTAGCTGAACATTTGATTTCCGAATGGTTGAGATTCTGTAGTTCAGATTCTTTTCGACAGTGATTGAATTCCAGCATTCAGAGAGAAAGTCCTTTCGGTATCCTGTTACCTTTTGTCTGCTAACTAGCTGACTTCTATCACCCAGAATGAGTCTTTTTCTCCTAGAACACAGAAACGGCAAGGGGGTAATGTTTATGATGGTACTGATCACAGTATGCTAACACTTGACCCTATGCTGGTATCTGAGATTAACCAGTCCCACTAGCACAGTCCAGTAGAGTTGAAAGTGGCTTTTAAAAAATTCCTATCATTGTGTTTTTCAAAGGGATAAACACATAATTCTGTTTGGGATATAGTCTACAGGTGTAGCAGGAGGTACACAACCATTTGTTCTCTTCACAGTCACAAGAAATCACAGTGCAGTCAGTTATGACCTTTCTTTCCCCTGTGAAGGACTGTTGTTGAAATTCCCTCTGCAATTGTAGTTGTGATATTCTGCGAATCTTTACTTGCCTCTAGATGGCCATTAAATTAGTATCTGCAGCCATGTTTAGGGTGAACCCACCCAGCCCCACCTCCGGGGCTACTGATTGGTCCCAGGAGTCGAAGGTGTTGTTGCTGGCTAATGGCGGGGACATGAAACTCTAGCACCTACCCTTTTGTAAATGGTCCAAGGACCAGAGCAGCAAGAGTAGCAAGACCACATCTCTGCCATGGACACAACAGAGCCTTTGGTAAGTGAGTTCAGTTGGCCGGAGCAGTGTCACCAGTGACCCCTGGCTTCTTAGGCCCAGGACCTGCATGTCCTCGGCAGCGTGAGAGGGGGAGTTGAAATGTTCGGCCATGGGGCGGTGGGGTTGATTGGTGCGGGTGTCCTGGAGATGTTGCCTAAAGTGCTCTGCGAGAAGGCGTAGAGACTCACTAAAATCCTTGTAGAGAGAGGAGGAGAACTTCTTCAAGGTAGGCATCCTTGGAAGAGGATTCGCAGTAGGGTTAAAATCAACGATGCAAAAGTGAGGACTGCAAATGCTGTAGATCAGAGTCTAGATTCGAGTGGTGCTGAAAAGGCTCAGCAGGTCAGGCAGCATCCGAGGAGCAGGAAAATCGACATTTCAGGCAAAAGCCCTTCATCAGGAATGAAGGCAGGGAGCCTCCCGGTTGGAGAGATAAATGAGGGTGGATTGGGGCTGGGGAGAAGGGAACATAGAGTACAATAGGTAGATGGAGGTGGGGATGAAAGTGATAGGTCAGAGAGGACGGTGGAGCGGATAGGTGGGAAGGGAGATTGGCAGGTAGGACAGGTCATGAGGGTGGGGCTGAGCTGGAAGGTGGGAACTGAGGTAAGGTGGGGGGAGGGGAAATTAGGAAACTGATGAAGTTCACATTGATGCCCTGGGGTTGAAGTGTTCCGAGGCGGAAGATGAGGCGTTCTTCCTCCAGGCGTCGGGTGGTGAGGGAGTGGCGGTGGAGGAGGTGTTTGAGACTCTAATTTAGACTCTGATCTCCAGCAACTGCAGTCCTCACTTTTTGATTTTAACCTTACTGTGAATCCTCTTGCAAGGATGCCTACCTTGAAGAAGCTGTCCTCTCTCTACAAGGATTTCAGTGAGTCTCCACGCCTTCTTGCAGAGCACTTTAGGGAACATCTCCGGGACACCCGCACCAATCAACCCCACCGCCCTGTGGCCCAACATTTCGACTATCCCTCCCACTCTGCCGAGGACATGCAGGTCTTGGGCCTCCTCCACCATCATTCCCTCACCACCCGACGCCTGGAGGAAGAACGCCTCATCTTCCGCCTCAGAACACTTCAATGCCAGGGCATCAATGTGGACTTCACTAGTTTTCTCATTTCCCCTGTCCCCACCTTACCCCAGTTCCAACCTTCCAGCTCAGCACCATCCTCATGACCTGTCCTACTTGCCAATCTTCCATCCCACCTATGCGCCCCACCCTCCTCTCTGACTTATCATCTTCATCCCCACCTCCATCCACCTATTATATTCTTGACTACCTTCTCCCCAACCCCACCACCCTCCTATTTATCTCTCCACCCTGGAGGTTCCCTGCCTTCATTCCTGATGAAGAGCTTTTGCCCAAAATGTCGATTCTCCTGCTCCTCGGATGCTCCCCGACCTGCTGTGCTTTTCCAGCACAACTCTAAGCACAACATGTTGAGTCTTGTGGTTGGTACATATTGTACCTTTAGTGACTTGCTCATTGATAACAAAAACAGAAATTGCAGTAAAAGCTCCTGAGGTCTGGCAACATCTTTGCAGAGAAATCAGTGTTAACGTTTGGGTCCGGTGACCCTTCCTCAGAACCGGTTCTGAGGAAGGGTCACTGGACCCAAGAAGTTAACTCTGATTTCTCTTCACAGATGCCGTCAGACCTGCTGAGTTTTTGCAGCAATTTCTGCTTTTGTTTCTGATTTGCAGCTTCTGCATTTCTTTCAGTTTTTATATTCATTGATAACATCACCATATGACAGCATGTGACCAGAGGTCATATTGGTCTCAGACTCCAAATTAATTGGGGCAACTTGAAGCAATACTGTTAAAAGTGGGATACGGTGGAACCAATTAGCTTAATATCAGCTGAAACACTGAAGCGCCTGTGACTGTGACACATTAAATATCAGGAGCTATAATAAACCTGTGGTAGGACAACTAGTCTGCACCGATCTCACCAATACAGACACAATTTATGAGATTCAAACCAACACACTGTGGCAGAACAGACAAGATGTGACACAGTCCAATCAGCTCTAGTTGAGACAGATCTGTTACACTGTGACCAGAGCCACGTAGGATCATAGAGTCATAGAAACAGACCTCTTGGTCCAATTCATCCACACTGACCAGACATCCCAATCGGGCATCGTCCCTTTTGCCGGCATTTGGCCCATCTCCCTCTAAACCCTTTCTATTCATATAACCATCCAGATGCCTTTTGAATGTTGTAATTGCACTGGACTCCACCACTTTCTCTGGCTTCTCATTTAAACACACCAGCATCTGCATGGAAATATTGTCCCTCAGCTCCCTTTTGAATTATTCCCCTCTGACCTTCAACCTATGCCCTCTAGTATCGGACTCCACTACCCTGGGGAAAAAAAAACCTTGGCTATTCACGTTACTGAAGCCCCTCCTGATTGTATGGATAAGGTGATTTTCACAATGCATTGCTGCATTTTTGTGCATACCTGTGGTAAAGGGAATACCCATTCCCCCAACCCAACGTACGCATGGAAGGCAAATGCAAATGATGTTGCCTAGCAACCTGATGTCTAACCCACTCTCATACTCATAACATTCTTCTTGAATGTTGCTGGAGCTTCATGCATCCAGGTAAACGAGGAGACTCTTCCATCACACTCCTGTCTTGTACATTTGGGACAGGCTTTGGAGAGTCACTCACTGCAGCATTCCTAGCCTCCGACATGCTCTTGTAATCATAGAATCGTAGAATTCTTACAGTGTGGAAACAGGTCTTTCAGCCCAACACGTCCACACTGACCCTCCGAAGAGTAACCCACCCAGATCCATTTCCCTACCCTATATTTACCCCTGATTAATGCACCTGACTACACATCCCTGAACACTATCGACAATTTAACCTGGCCAATTCACCTAACCTGCACATCTGTGGATTGTAGGAGGAAACCGGAGCACCTAGAGGAAATGTACACAGACACGGGGAGAACATGCAAGCTCTACACAGACAGACAATCTGGATCCGAACCCCGGTCCCTGGCACTGTGAGGAGGCAGTGCTAACCACTGAGCCACCGTGCCGCCTGGCAGTATTTATAGATGTTGCTAATTAAGCTGTTCAGTTATGTTATGGTACATATCAGGAGCAGGTGTGACTTGAATCCAGGCCTTTTGGCTCAAAGGGAGGGGCATTAGCACTGTGCCACAAGAGTACTCTATCTGCCATGGAGGCATTCAAGTCCCTGTCTCCAGAATATTAAACGGGATTACTATTTCTATGATATTACCACTACAACATTGCTTTACTCTGCAAATTTTATATGGTTAGTCCAGTTCAGTTTGTGTTCAATGGTAATGCATATGATGATTGTGTGTGTGTGTGTGTGTGCGTGCGTGTGTGTGTGTGTGTGACTGCTTGTATGTGAGATTGTTTGTTTGTACGTGCACATGTATGTGTGCACATCAGAGAAGGCAGGGTGTGTAGTGGTGATCAGACCCTAGGGTAAAAGCAATGATATAAGTGATTGTGGAGTTGAGGCAGACACAGATCTTTGTGACAAAGTCTGGTTCAGCTGGCGAAGTCTGGGAAGGAGGTGGTGTGATGCTGGGTAGAGTGGAATGCAATGCAGCACTGTCATATTTACTTTGTTGCTAAGTGGCTTGTGATGCAGTGGCAGCACTTTCTGGTAAAATGCTGATCCAAAGGTAAATCTCTTCCTGAAACACAGAAGAGTGCAGAGATAAAGACATTTAAATTGAAGCTTCTCAATCTTTTGCAGACATTGATTTGTCAGTCGGATAACCTCAAGCTGTGATTTATTCTGATGTGAGAGAGTGAAAAAGAATAACTAAAGCCAATGATTGCACTCAAATCTGTCATCTTCACAGTGAGCAGTGAATATCCTATTAATCCAGAAGAAGCTCAAAACTCAGAGATTGAGCCCCATGGCACATAACAGACCCACACAAAAGAAATATCTGACCTTGATTATATTTAAAAAAAAACAAATAAGAAAGCTTCCTGTAACATCGAACATAGAACATAGCAAAGTATAGCACAGAACAGGTCTTTTGGCACATGATATGGTGCCGGGGATTAATCCTAATGTAAAATAAAATAACTTAATCTGCGCACCCTTCAATTCAGTGCTGTCCATATGCATATTCAGCAATTGCTTAAATGTCCGTAATGACTCTGCTTCCACCACCACAGCTGGCAATACATTCCATGCATTCACAACTGTCTGCATAAAGAACCTTCCTCTGACGTCCCCTCTATACCTTTCTCCCAATGTCTTAAAACTATGACCCCTCATGCCAGTCAATCCTGCCCTGGGAAAAAGTCTTTGGCTATTGACTCTATCTATTCCACTTATTTTTTTGTACACCTCGATTAGGTCTCCTCTCTTCCTCCTTCTCTCCAGAGAGAAAAGTCTGAGCTTAGTCAACCTCTCTTCATAAGCCAAGCCCTCCAGTCCAGGCAGTATCCTGATAAACTTTCTTTGCACCCTCTCCAAAGCCTCTGTATCTTTCCTATAGTAGGGCGACCAGAATTGGACACAATATTCCAAGTGTGGTCTCACCAGGAACTTGTAGAGCTGTAGCAAAACTTCGCAGCTCTTAAACTCGATCCCCCTGTTAATGAAAGCTAGATCACCATATGCTTTCTCAACAACCCTATCCACTTGGATGGCAACTTTGAGGGATCTATGTATTTGAACACAAAGATCCCTCTGTTTCTCCACACTGCCAAGAAAATCTTGGCAGTGCTTTAACCGAAGCTGCAGATTTTGTTTTTGCGTTTATTAGGTTTGCTTCTGTGAGAACTGTAGTCAGTGTCCTGAGAATATGGACAAATGAAATGGGAACAAGAGTGGACCTCATGGATCATCAACGAAATCCTGGTGTAGCTCAAGCCTCAAATCTCCATTCCTGCCTGCTCCCCAAATCTTTCAGATCCTTTGAAAAACTAAGAACCTTGTCTATCTCAGCCTCACGTACAATCAATCATGGAGCTCTCTGGGAATCCCAAAGATTCACAACACTCGGAGTAAAGAAATTTCTCCTCATCTCTGCAGTTCCAAATGTTCAGCCTTTTCTTCTGAGACTGTGCCTTTCTGTCTAGATTCCCCAGTCGACCTTTCAGTGTCTTCTCATTCAAGCTCCTTTAGAAGTGCAACTGCCTAAATCAGATGACTTCATAATTTTCTTGACTCCAGCATATATGTATACAATATGTTATGCATCGATATTATAGCCAATTTTCTCAGCCTCCCATGATGGGGAATCTATATGCAACCTGTCAGCTCAGGAACTGATGTAATAACCTTTACTGCTCTCCCTCCAATGCAAGTAGAAATGGAGACTGATATTGTGAACAGAACATTGTCTGTTTGGTTGCTCTAGCTTGGAGAGATTACTGAGTCCTCTGTAGGAGTGAATTGTTATACATTCAGCTTTGCAGTGGGGTCACAATCGTAGGTGAAACTTCTCTTTCTGAGCTTTCTTTCATGTGATATTATTCAACATCAGAGTGAGAGGAGTTACTTTCATTGTCCCAGACAAAAACCTTTTCAAACACTTACACACACAGTCACAGTAAAGGCCATGGTGACTAAGCAAACAATGGGAACCTTCAGCCTCATGTTTCAGGTAAACAGACCTTATATCAGAATCCATCTTTACCTCATTGGATATCAGGGTCACCTGTAATGGTTACAAGCTTGATATAATTATAAACTTATTCTTTTATTTCCAAGAACTGAAGTGGCTGACTGAAGCACTTGAACTCCAATTTTATCAATATTGACACAAATTGCTGTAAATAATGATACCTCGACACAGCTCCAGACACAGACCCAGATGTAAAACCAAATCCAGACCCTCACTAGCTGCAAATCCAGACCAAGACTGAGACCGAGATCACCTAC
Source organism: Chiloscyllium punctatum (assembly GCF_047496795.1). Lineage (NCBI taxonomy): Eukaryota > Metazoa > Chordata > Chondrichthyes > Orectolobiformes > Hemiscylliidae > Chiloscyllium > Chiloscyllium punctatum. The sequence continues at coordinate 49,285,618 of NC_092745.1, read as the reverse complement.
AGACTCAGACCAGATTAAGAGCAAGGATAGACCCAGACTAAACTCAGAACCAGATCCCAACCCTAACTAGCTGCAGACCCAGATGCAGGACTAATCCCAGATCAAGACAAAGAAATAAATCCAGATTCACGTAAGTATGCAGACCCAGATTAAGAACAGAGCTGCAGATTTAGATGCGCACCCAGACCAAGACTCGAACATAGATCCAACCCACGTGAAGGTGATAACATAGACTCAGACTGAAACCCACTCTAGACTTTGATTCAGACCCAGATTTAACACCAACCCCAACTACAATGATAACTGCCTTCATGTCTGCTCAAAACAAGTCAACAATTGCAATACCCCACAAAGCCTTCCACTCTGCCCAGACATGGATACTGGCAACACCGTGCTGGAGACATCTCAAATACTGAAATGTCTTTTAAGTAAGAATTGTAACTTTAGCAGACCAGATCCTACTCCACCGTCCTCTCCTCCTCAAAACTACACGCATGTCCTCATATCCTTTTTTGTAGATTGGGGCCAAATTGTCTTATATTGCTCCTGTTTTGGTAGATTTCATTATGTTAAAGGTAATACATAAATACAACTTGTTTTTTCCTGTGAGTTCATTATTTATTATTTAAGCAAGATTTTGAGACGGAAAAATCGATGAGTTGATAATGTTTGATATTAAATGTTGATATATTTTCCATTTTCGCAGAGACTGGAGAAAAATTAATAAGAAATTGCTTACTGCACATAGCTGAATCAACTTTAGAAGCGCATGGTTCTGATTTCTTAGAATCACAGAACTATTACACTGTAGAAGGAGACCATTCAGCCTATTGTGTCCAAACCAGCTCTCTGAGTCAACAAAGAACAAAGAACAAAGAAAATTACAGCACAGGAACAGGCCTGTCAGCCCTCCAAGCCTGTGCCGATCCAAACCTGTCAGCTATTTTCTAAGGATTTGTATCCAGCTGCTCCCTGCCCATATATGTATTAGTCTAGATACATTTTAAATGATGCCATTGTGCCCGCATCTAACACCTCCACTGGCAACATGTTCCAGGCATCCATCACCCTCTGCGTAAACTTTTTGTACGCATATACCCCTTAAATGTTTCCCCTCTCACCTTGAACTTGTGACCCCTAGTAACTGATTCCCTTCCTTCTGGGAAAAAGCTTCTTGCTATCCACCCTGTCTGTACCTCTCATGATTTTGTAGACTCAACCAGGTCCTCCCCTCATCCTCCATCTTTCTAATGAAAATAATCCTAACCTATTCAAACTCTCTTCATTGCTAGCATCCTCCATTCCAGGCAACATCCTGGTGAACCTCCTCTGCACCTTCTCCAAAGCATCCACATCCTTTTGGTAATGTACACAGTATTCCAAATGTGAACCAAAGTCATAGAAGCATAGAGTCATAGAGATGTGCAGCATGGAAACAGACCCTTCGGTCCAACCTGTCCATGCCGAATAGATATCCCAACCCAATCTAGTCCCACCTGCCAGCACCCGGTCCACATTCCTCCAAACCCTTCCTATTCATATACCCATCTAGATGCCTTTTCAATGTTGCAATTGTACCACCTCCACCACATCCTCTGGCAGCTCATTCCATACATGCACCATCCTCTGTGTGAAAAAGTTGTCCCATATGTCTCTTTTATATCTTTCCCCTCTCACCCTAAACCTATGCCCTCTAGTTCTGGACTTCCCCACCCCATGGAAGAGACTTTGTCTATTTATCCTATCCATGCCCTGCATGATTTTATAAACCTCTATAAGGTCGCCCCTCAACCTCCAACACTCCAGGGAAAACAGCCTCAGCCTATTCAGCCTCTCCCTATAGCTCAAATCCTCCAACCCTGGCAACATCCTTGTAAATCTTTTCTGAACCCTTTCTAATAGGACGGAGACCAGAATTGCACGCAATATTCCAAAGGTGGCCTAACCAAGTCCTATACTACTGTAACATGACCTGCCAACTCTTGTACTCATTACCCCGTCCAATGAAGGAAAGCATGCTGAATGCCTTCTTTACTACTATTGACCTGCATTGCCAACTTCAGGGTACAATGGGCCTGAACACCCAGATCTCTCTGTACCTCAATTTTCCCCAGGGCTTTTCCATTTATGGTATAGCTCCATCTTGATTTGGATCTTCCAAATGTATCATCTTGCATTTGCCCAGATCAAACTCCACCTGCCATTTCTCTGCCCAACTCTCCAATCTATCTACATTTTACTGCATCCTCTGACAATCCCTTTCACTATCTGCTACTCTATTAATCTTAGTGTCATCTGCAAACTTGCTAATCAGACCCTTATACCTTCCTCCAGATCATTTATGTATATCACAAACAACAATGATCCCAATATGGATCCCTGTTGAACACCACTGATCACAATTCTCCACTTGGAGAAGTTCCCTTCCATTGCTACTCTCTGTCTCCTGCTGCCCAGCCATTTCTCAATCCATCTAGCTGGTACACCTTGGACCCCATGTGACTTCACCTTCTCTATCAGCCTACCATGGGGAATTTTATCAAATGCCTTACTGAAGTCCATTAAAATGACATCTACAGCCCTTCCTGCATCAATCAACTTTGCCACTTCCTCAAAGAATTCTATTAAGTTGGTAAGACATGATCTTCCCTGCACAAAATCATGTTGCCTATTGTTGATAGGCCCAATGAGTTTTGAGAAGATTTGTAACTCAGGTTGAGGTTCTGGATGCAGGTTTTCTCGCTGAGCTGGAAGGTTTGTTTTCAAGCATTTCATTACTATACTAGGCTTGCTGAAGATGTTACCTGGTATGGTGACGAAACACCTGAAAATGAACCTTCCAGCTCAGCGACCAAACCTACATCCAGAACTGATAAACCCATTTCCTTCCAAATGTAAATCAATCCTATCCCTCAGTACTTTCTTCAGCAGCTTCCCTACCACATTGATGTCAGGCTCACTGGTCTATAATTACCTGGATTATCCCTGCTACCCTTTTTAAACAGGGGGAATGACATTAGCAATTCTCCAGTCCTCCAGACCTCACCCATGTTCATGGATACTGCAAGGTTAAGGTCCCAATTATTTCCTCTCTCACTTTCGTCAGTAATCTGGGACAGATCCCATCCAGTCCTGAGGACTTATCCACCTTAATGCCTTTTAGAATACCCAACACTTCCTCCTTCCTTATGCCGACTTGACCTAGAATAATCCCTAATCTCAACATCCGTCATGTCCCAATCCTTGGTAAATACCAATGCAAAGTACTCATTAAGAATCCTATCCATCTTCTCTGACTCCACGCATAACATTCCTCCTTTGTCCTTGAATGGACCAACCTTTTCTCTAGATACCCTCTTGCTCCTTATGTATGAATAAAAGGCTTTCAGATTTTCCTCAACCCTGTTTGCTAAAGATATTTCATGACCTCTTTTAGCGCTCTTAATTCCTCATTTCAGATTGGTCCTACTTTCCTGATATTCTTCCAAAGATTTGTCTGTTTCCAGTCACCTAGACCTTATGTATGTTTCCTTTCCCTCTTAGCTAGTCTCACAATTTCACCTGTCATCCATTGTTCCCTAATCTTTTCATTTCTATCCCTCATTTTCACAGAGTTATGTCTGTCTGAACTCTAATCAACCTCTCATTAAATGCCTCCCACATATCAAATGTGGACTTACCTTCAAACAGCTGCTCCCAAATCTACATTCCCCACCTCCTGCCGAATTTTGGTATGGTTGGCCTTCCCCCAATTTAGCACTCTTCCTTTAAGACCACTCTTGTCTTTGTCCATGAGTATTCTAAAACTTATGGAATTGTGATCACTATTCACTAAGTAATCCCCCACTGAAACTTCAACCACCTGGCCGGGGTCATTCCCCAACACCAGGTCTAATATGGCCCCTTCCCAAACTGAACTATTTACATACTGCTCTATTAAACTCTCCTGCATGATCCTTACAAATTCAGCTCCATCCAGACCTCTAACACGGAGTGAATCCCAGTCAATGCTGCTCCTACACCTTTCCATAATCTGTTTACGTATTTGTGCCTCTGTCTCACGCTCACTGTTGGGAGGCCTGTAGTACAGCCCCAACATTGTTACCACACCCTTCCTATTTCTGAGCTCTGCCCATATTGCCTCACTGCTCATGTCTTCCATAGTGCCCTCCTTCAGCACTGCTGTGATATCCTCTCTGACCAGAAGTGCAACTCCTCCACTCCTTTTATCTCCCTCTCTATCACACCTGATGCATCGATATCCTGGGATGTTTAGTTGCCAATCATGCTCTTCCCTCAACCAAGTCTCAGTAATAGCAATAACGTCATGCTCCCAGGTACTAATCCAAGCCCTAGGTTCATCTGCTTTACCTTCTTGCATTAAAACAAATGCACCTCAGACCACCAATCCCTTTGTACGCATCATCTGCTCCCTGCCTACTCTTCCCCTTAGTCATGCTGACTTCATTATCACGTTCCTTACAGGCTTTAGTTACTCCCTCCTTACTGTCCACTAACCTCCTCATTTGGTTCCCACTCCCCTGCCACATTAATTTAAACCCTCCCCAACAGCTTTAGCAAAAGCACCCCCAAGGACATTGGTTCCAGTCCGGCCCAGGTATAGACCGTCCGATTTGTAATAGTCCCACCTCCCCAGAACCAGTCCCAATGTCCCAAAAATCTGAACCCCTCCCTCCTGCACCATCTCTCAATTCATGTCTTCATCCTGCCTATTTTTTCATTTCTACTCTGCCTAGTATGTGGCACCGATAGTAATCCTGAGATCCTCCATTCCTGATGAAGGGCTTTTGCCCGAAACATCGATTTTCCTGCTCCTTGGATGCTGCCTGACCTACAGGGCTTTTCCAGCACCATTCTGATCTAAACCTCCATAATCCTGAGATTACTACCTCTGAGGTTGTACTTTTTAACTTGGCCTTAACTCCCTAAATTCTGCTTGTAGGACCTCATCCTGTGTGTTTCCTATATTATTGGGGCCTATATGCACCACGACAGCTCCCCCTTTGGAATATTCTGCAGCTGATCTGAGACATCCCTGACCCATGAACCTGGGAGGCAACACACCATTTGGGAGTCTTGTTTTCAACCACAGAACCACCCATCTACTCCCCTAAGACTAGAGCCCTTCCACTCTTTTTCCAGCCCTTCTGTACAGCATAGCCAGCCATGGTGCCATGAACCTGGCTACTGCTGCCTTCCCCTGGTGAGCCATCTCCGCCAACAGTATCCAAAACGGTATGCTTGTTTTGGAGGGAGATAACCGCAGGGGCACTGCACTGCCTTCCTGCTCTTTCTCTGACTTTTGGTCACCCATTCCCTTTCTCCCTCAGCAATCCTAATCTGCTAAATGTGTTATCCACAACTTCCTCAGCATCGCATATGCTCCAAATGTGTCTATCCGCAGCTTCAGAACCATCACGCGGTCTAACAAGAGCTGCAGCTGGAGACACTTGCTGCACGTGAAGGAGTCAGGGACAGTAGCCGCATCCCTGAGCTCCTACATTGAGCAAGTGAAGCATAACACGGGTCTGGAATCTCCTGCCATTTTTACTCTTAAGCTTAACTTAATCCAAATATAATTTCAACTAACTGATAAATGAGAAATGCAAGAAAGAAACATTTTTACCAATCACGCAATAAAAAGAAATAGAAAATCCTTACCTTATCAATACACCACAGTCTTTTCTTTTGGTTAGAACAGGAGGGTGGGTGGGAGACACTACATGTGTAGCGTCTCGGGTTGAGCCCCAAACCAAATATATCAGTTCACTCACCTTCCCAGAGTGCAGTTGGACCGCTCCCACTCAGCTCTTCACTCTCACCGCTCCTGCTGCTGTTACAAAATGGCAGCCGCTGACTCTCAAGTTATGTCCTTTTCGAGGGACATCTACTTTCCTGGCAGCCCCTTGGTCATCGCTCCCACCAGTCTGGCTGGGAGTACCAACTGGACGAGGTATTGTAGCAACCTAACAAGGTTCTTTTGACAGCACCTTCCAAACTTGCAACGTGTACCATTGGGAAGGACAAGGGCAACAGATGCAAGGAAACACTACCTAAAAGCTATACATCATTCTGACTTGGAATAACATTGTTGTACTTTCACTGTTACTGGTTCAAAATCCTGAAACTCCCTCCCTAACTGCACAGTGGGGGGTTCTTTTATTTATTAAGAAGGTCAAGTGCACTGAAAGTTGCATTCTGCATTTTGTTCACTTAGCGCTACCACACTGACATATACCAGGAGAGGGAGACCATGGGGAGAATCCTTACCACAAAACACAGATTACATGTGCTCATCGAATTCAAAAATGATTGTTCAGACTTTGGGAATTTGACATCAAAAAGCAATCAATTAAATTCAATGGTGATCAATTGAAATAAAACAAAATGTTAAAATGCGCAAATAACATTATACGTGATCATCTAGAATGAGTTAAATACTCAGAAGGTATTCAACTAACGTTAAAAGTTGTCAAGTAGATTGTTAGAGAAAGCCAGCCAAAACAAAATTGACAAAGTTGCAGACATTAGATTTTTCCCAGATTTTATTTTTGCTTAGTTCCAATATTATTCATTCAGTTGGGATTGATCCTGTACCCTCCAGATATTGTACAAATTTCTCTGAGCTGAACAGCCTGGACTGTCAGATAAATCAAATCTCCAACGCCTGCCAACCCTCAGTTTTCAGAAGCATCCTTCCTCTCTTCCCCAGAATTTGAAAGACTTGTATCCCTCTCCTGTGGATTGCAGCACTGACCTGTATTTCCCATGTTGCAACAGCCCTCCCTCATCCCCAATCTTGTGTTGCAGCACGTAACTGTCCTCTTCATGAATTGCAGCAGCCAAATCTTGTCATCTCAGATTGTAGCAGCTTCCTTCCCCTTGCCACCCCAGCAGCTTTCCCTGTACACCCCCATTCCTGTATTTTCACAGTTTTCAATCACCCCCATGCACCTCAGCAACAGATTGTATGCTTCTATTTCCAAGCAGTTTTCTCTGATCCAACTCAGGCATCAATGAGCAGAGGCAGAGCTGGAAGTAATGTAGAAAGAGCATGACACAGTGCTCACGTGGGAGAAACAGTAACAGAGGTAGCATAGCACTGCGTTAGATAAGGTCAGTGATGAGGGAAATCAACCTCCCTCCAGGGGGTGTGGGATGGTAATCATCTGGCACACACTGCTGACGCTGGTGAAGAAGGGAGAGAATATTGAAGAGGGTGGATTGTGTGTTAATGAAACTGGTCACTTTGTCCTGGATGACGTCAAGAGTTGTTGGAGCTGCACTCATCCAGGCCAGTGAGGAGTATTCCATCACACTGCTGACTTGTCCTTGTAGATAATGGATAGACTTTGGCGAGACAGAAGGTGAATTACATGCTGCAGGTTCTTTACCCTTTGACCTGCTTTTATAGCCATTAATATATCTACTCCAGAACTGTTACTGGTGGAGAGTGAGCCTCAGTGGATTTAGCAGTGCTTTTTAATGGTAAGGCGTGAATTTTGAGTGCAATTGAAAGCTAAATCATTGTCAATATTTTCTAGTAGAGATGTGGCATTTTATATTTTAACACTGGCATGGTTACTCATAGCACCAAGCACCTGGGTTCGATTCCAGCCTTGGGTTACTGTGCGGAGTTTACACATTCTTCCTTGAATCTGTCTGGGTTTCCTTCCACAATCCAAAGGCGTGTAGGTTTAGTGGATTAACGGTGCTAATATTTCCATCGTGAGCAGGGTAGATGGGTCTGCCACGGGAAATACAGGTATTGTGTGGGAGGGTTGTTATGGGCTGATTGACCTGTTTCCATACTCGAAGCACGTGAAACAGTTCTATTGCTTACTGTGAATCTGAATGCTTTTCTTCCAAAATTTCCAACAAAGGTGTTTCTGAGCAGGCTTAACAAGGTCAATGTCAAAGAATGTGGTGCTGGAAAAGCACAGCCGGCCAGTTAGCATCAGAGGAGCAGGAGATTCAACGTTTCAAGCATAAGCCCTTCATCAGGAATGAGGGGGTGGCCCTCGTGGTCTAAGAGATAAATGGGAGGGGGTTGGGGCTGGGGGGAGAAGGTATCTGGGAATGCAGTAGGTAGATGAGGTTGGGGGTGAAGATGATAGGTCAGAGACGAGGGTGGAACGGATAGGTAGGAAGGAAGATAGACAGGTGGGAGAGGTCAAGAGGGTAGTGCCAAGTTGGAAGGTTGGATCTGGGATAAGGTGGGGAGGGAAGATGGGGAAACTGGTGAAATCCACGTTGATCCCGTGGGGTTGGACACTAACAGGGTAGATGCTGAATAGATGTTCCCCCTCATGGGAAAATCCACAACTTGGTGGCACTTGGGGTTTACAACATAAGCTCTCCCATTTAAAATGGAATTGCTTTACTTCAAAGGGGGGGCTATCCCCTTAAATTTCTCTTCCACAGAAGACAATCAAGAGTATGTCAGACAGATTGTTAATCAACAAGGAAGTTAATGGTTATGAGGGAAAAGAAGGAAAAGGAAATTAAGGAGACAATCAGGTTGGCTGTAATCTTATTGAATGGCAGAGGAAAGAGATCAAAAGGTCTTTTCCTGTTCCTGTTTCTGATAATTATAGGATTTAACCGGTTGTTGTTGTGTCCTCATAATGGTTTCAACAGAGAGTTTCGAGAAACCCAGGAAAATGAAAATGGTATTTAAATCTCACTCCAATTGTGCAACCACCATATGGCAACAGGCAGCACACCTCCCCCGAGTGATAACTTAACACACTCAACGTTAGAGAAGAAATCAGCAGCTTGGAGCTGACTTCCTGACATACTCCCACTTCTGCCAGTTTCCACCTCCTGCAGATGCACTTAAACTCATGCACTCCTCCACAGTATCCACGGTATGAAGAATGAGAATGTTATGTAAAGCCTGACAACATGGAAGAAGATTCCATTCACTTCTGAGCAGAAATAGAACACCAAATAGAAAAAAAAAACGTGCATAGTAAACTGGAGAAGGGTAAAGCACTTAAGCATTGGGCCCCAAAGGAATGTGAAATGATGCTTGATATACCCAGAAATGCCTGAATTTCTTTTACAATACATAAGTGCCTCAGGCAGAGTGGGCAACAGAACACTACTAGCAGAATGTGTTATACTGGCCGGCAGTTTGTGAGGAGATGCGCACAGTCTTTCACTAATAAAAAGCTGTACTGACAAAGTCTTTTCAAATGCATTGCAACTTCAAGTAAACATCGCGCGAAATTCATTTACTCAATGTGTAGAGGGAGTCAAATGGAAACCTACGGCAATGTGAGAAAATCAAATGCTTAGTGGCAAAAAAAGTGAATTTAGAGAGTCGGACAGTTCAGTGAAAACCGAAGCTGTTGTCAATTAGAGACTGTAATGTGACATTAAGACACATCTATCTAAATAAGAGATTTGTAGTAAAACCAAAACAGCTGTTTCAATTGGAGCCTGACATATGAGTAGGAAAGTATAATAATCACAGGGAGAACAAAAGGTTTATTTTCTAAAACAAGCAGGTGAAATCTGGACATATAAAATGTCAAATTTCAGTAGTTTGGGACAATAAGTGCAAAATACCTGATTTAAAAAAAAAACTCACTTAAAATTAAAAACAAAACTAGAAATTGCTGGAAAAGTTCAGCGGGTCTGGTAACATCTCTGGATAGAAATCGGTGTTAACATTTTGGTTTGAGTGACCCTTCCTCAGGACTAAAATTAAATCTATCTTACAACCGCCAATTTGTAACAGTATGGAGCTTTTCTGCATGTTTGATAACCCATGGTGATTCACAGAAGTGTTATCAAACTAAATCACACAATAAACAGAATGTTAGTGGTGTATATTCGTAAATTGTGCGGTGAAATACATCAATAACATTGAGAAACCGGTAGGTAGATGTTAATCCATCAAAATGGATGGACGTACAGAGACAAATTTTATGTCATAAAAGCAACAAGGGTGTCAAGGGAATCTGAAAATATGGAAATACACCTAATGGTATTTTCAAAGGTGGAAGAGAGAAAATGGATGCGAAGAATAAACAGATGAAAATGTGGTTCAGAATTGGAAACAAGAAATGTTGGAAACACTCAGCAGTTCAAACAGTTCTGTAGGGGAAGAGAAACAGAGTTAACATTTTAGGTTCAGGATCTTTCATCAGAGCAGTTTTGGAGTAAGGTTTTGGAAAAACAAAACCTGAACTTGTCTGGAAATGGCCTGTCTTGCCATCAATCTTACAATACTGGTCCTTTAGGAAACTTAGCTTCCCAATCGCACTTTTGAATTATATTCCATTCCTGGCATCTAGCATACTCTCGATTCACAGCTGCAATTCCCTGAGACATTCCCTGATTTTTATAGATTAACTCTAAAGAACAGAGCTGCGCCTCAAGTTGCTCTATCAGATAAAATATTTCAGGAAATATACTGCATTGTGAAGCATATCATTCTCTTTCTAACATACATTAGTCTTCAGTAATGCTCAATGGTATGAACCCAGACATTGTGATCATTGACAAAATAGAACAACTTCAGAAGTGAAAGCTCTGGTCCATGATATATTGCAAGCATCATTTGGTACTACGGCTTTGCAAAAGTAGTAAAAAACTGAACTGACAAATCCTCACCATTCCATCACTGTCCACAAGATATTATGAGTGCTGAGGGAATAAAAAGCAATGAAATCTCATTCAAATCATGCTCATTGCTTCTTTGAATTACCAGAACAGTTACAACCCATTTTGGAGAGACAAGCAAGAAGAAACAAAAGCCAAAACTAAACAGCATCATACATCCCCATCAGGGAGCCAGCGACCCAGAGATGTAGACACTGGAATGGATTAAGTTGTTGGCTGGCACACCAGGCTGAGAAACAGCCAGTTACTGAACAGTAATTCTCTGGGCACAGAAAGGCAAAGCAGCAGCAGAAGAATGCTCTAATCTTCTCAACTTCAACAGATTTGTATCTGGATCCATAGTTCGACATTGAAAGAGAATATTGCTGCAGAAAGATTAGAAGAATGGGGGGAATGGGAGGGGGGGGCATCTTATTGAAACATATAAAATTATGAAGGGACTAGATAAGATAGAAGCAGGGAGGTTGTAGCCATTGGTGAGTGAAACTAGATCTAATGGGCATGACCTCAAAATGGAGGTGGGGGAGGGGGGTGCAGATTTAGAACTGAGTTGAGGAGGGACTTCTTCACCCAAAGGGTTGTGAATCTGTGGAGTTCCCCGCCCAGTGAAGCAGTTGAGGCTACCTCGTTGAATGTTTTTAAGGCAAAGATAGACAGATATATGGAGAGTAAAGGAATTAAGGATTACGGTGAGCAGGCGAGTAAGTGGAGTTGAGTCCATGAAAAGATAGTCGTAATCTGATTGCAAGGTGAAGCAGGCTTGCCGGGTCAAATGGCCTATCCCTGCTTCCTAGTCCTTATGTTCTTTTGTTCTTAAAATCATATCTCCACAAAAAATGGGGTGCAATTCAGGACCAGGAATAACCTACTATATTCGAGCAATGCTGTTCCATTTACGCCACATGCGCTATCATTTCTGTTGCATTGGATAATTCCATAATTTTTGCATCCAACTCAATTGCAGAAATTATAGGCACAGCTGGAAAAAATAAATAAAAGAAGTGAAAGTCATAAAATCAGAGAGTCTCAGCACGGAAACAGACCCTTCGGGAGGTATTTGCCAGCGCTTGGCCCGTACCTCTTGAACCCCATCCTATTCATATACCATCCACATGCCTTTTAAATGCTGTAATTGTACCGGCTTGCACCACTTCCTCTGGCAGCTCGTTCCATGCACACACCACCCTCTGTGTGAAAATGTTGCCCCTTAGGTCCCTTGTAATTTTTTCCCCTCTCACCCTAAATCACTGCCCTCTAGTTCTGAACTCCTTCACCCCAGGGAAAAAAAACTTGTCTATTTCCCTATCCATGACCCTCATGATTTTATAAACTTCTATAAGATCACCCCTTAGCCTCCGAAGCTCCAGGGAAAACAGTCCCAGCCTGCTCAGCCTCTCCCTGTAGTTCAAATCCTCCAAACCTGGCAACATCCTCATAAATCTTTTCTGAACCCTTTCAAGTTTCACTAGGTTCTTCCTTTAGGTGGGAGACCAGGATTTCTCACAATGTTCCAAAAGTGGCCTAACCAATGTCCTGTACCGCCGCAACATGACCTCCCAACTCCCATACTCACTCAATGCTCTGTCCAATTAAGAAAATCATACCAAATGCCTTCTTCACTATCCTATCTACCTGGGACTCCACTTTCAAGGAACTATAAACCTGCACTCCAAGGTCTCTTTGTTCATCAACACTCCCCAGGACCTTACCATTAAATATAAAAGTCCTGCTCTGATATACCTTTCCAAAATGTAGCACCTCACATTTATCTAAATTAAACTCCATTTGCCACTCCTCAGCCCATTGGCCCATCTGATCAAGATCCCATTGTAATCTGAGCAACCTTCTTCGTTGTCCATTTCAACTCCAATTTTTGTGTCATCTGCAAACTTACTAAATATATCTCTTACGTTCACATCCAAATCATTTATATAAATTATGAAAATGATGTGGACCCAGCACCAATCTTTGTGGCACACCACTGGTCACAGGCCTCCAGTCTGAAAAGCAACCCTCCACCACCACCCTCTGTCTTCTACCTTTGAGCCAGTTCTGTATCCAAATGGCTAGTTCTCCCTGTACTCCATGAGATCTAGCCTTGCTAACCTGTCTCCCATGAGGAACCTTGTCAAACACCTTTCTGAAGTCCATATAGATCACGTTCACTGCTCTGTCCTCATCGATCCTATTTGTTACTGCTTCAAAAAACTCAGTCAAGTTCGTGAGACATGATTTCCCACACACAAAGCCATGCTGACCATTCCTAATTAGTCCTTGCCTTTCCAAATACATGTATATCCTATCCCTCAGGATTGTCTCCAACAACTTGCCCACCACCAATGTCAGGCTCACTGGTCTATAGTTCCTTGGTTTTTCCTTACCACCTTTCTTAAACAGTGGCACCACATTAGCCAACCTCCAGTCTTCCAGCATCTCACATGTGACTACCAATAACATAAATATCTTAGCAATAGACCTAGCAATGGCTTACCTTGCTTCCCACCGAGTTCTAAGGTCTGGTCCTGGGGATTTATCCCCTTTTGCGTGTTTCAAGACATCCAGCACCTCCTCCTCTGTAAAATGGACATTTTTCAAGGTGCCCCAAACTCTTTCCCCACCTCCTATATCTTCCATGTCCTTCTCCACAGTGAACACTGATGCAAAATATTTGTTTAGTATTTCTCCCATCTTCTGTGGTTTCATACATAGGCTACCTTGCTGATCTTTGAGGGGTCCTATTCTCTCCTTAGTCACCCTTTTGTCCCTAATATATTTATAAAATCCCTTTGGATTCTCCTTAAACCAGGGGGATTGCCAAAATAAAAAACAGAATGGGAAATCCAAGATCTTTCCACAGGGATAGAGTAATAATAGAGGGTTTACCCATGGAAGTAAAGATATATCTAAATGAGTCCATTGCAGTTTCTGCACCATAAAAGAGAATAGGAGGCAGTTGAGAGACTGATGGGTTAACCATTAATAGGGAGATATTAGAAAGACTGAATCTATTGAAACGTTGATGGCCCAGACAGTCATTATTTCACTTGGAGATGGGCACAGGAAGCCTACAGAATCCCCATGGCAACAGACTCCAAAGGAATTATCTGGTAAATTGAAGATTCTGTTGGGCAATTCCACTATGCCTGAACCTTCTAAAAGTCTCTATTTAAATCAGAGAATGCAGATGGTTCCAATGGAATTAAGCAATACTCAGGAAATGTTTTACTCTTAAATACATAGTCTATCTCCTGACCAACTATTAACCTGACCCCATACTTAGCCAATACCTCTCCCCTCCTGACAATCACACCCCCACCCCCCACTCCACCCCCTCCACTACTGCCCCAGGACTCAACTATCATTCTCATTCCTTTTCCTCAAATCCCCTCTAAACACCCTGCTACTTACTTTTAAACTGTGCTCTCAGTTATTGAAAACTCCACTCAGTTTAAAGGTTTCTCCCCCATCTGCCCTGTCTGTGCTCCTCAGAACGTTGTACACCTCAATCGGGTCCCATTTTGGCCTTGTCTGCTCGAAGGCAAACAACCTTAGCCTTTCTAATGTCTCCAAAGCTGAATTTCTCCAACCCACACATTAACCTGGCGAATCCCCTCTGCACCTGCTCCACTGCAATCGCATCTTTCCTGTAAGATGGCAGCCAGAACTGCCTATGATACTCTCGCGGTGGCCTAACTGGCATTATATATAGCTCCATCAGGAACCTCCTTGTTCTTGTGTTCAATGTGTTGATTAATAAAGGCAAGTATACCATATGCCTTCTTAACCACCTATTCTGTTACCTTTAAAGAATCTATAGACATGTCGACTAAAGTCCCTCTGATCTTTTGTACTTTTTCTGTATTATTCAATGTATACTTCCGTTATCCTTTTAATCCTCCTAAAGTGAATCAATTCACACTTTTCAGGTTTAAATTTCAATTGCCACTGTTCAGCCCATCTAACCAGCCTGTTTGTTTTGTGCTGTAGGCTAAGGCTTTCCTCCTCACTATTAACCACGCCACCAAACTTAATTTCATCAGCAAAGTTACTGATCCGACCTTCTCCATCCATATCTAGATCATTTTTGTGGACAATGACCCAACACTAAAGTCTATAGTAAGCCAGAAGACACAGACTTCAAATAAAAAAATATTTCAACCATTACCCTCTGATTCCTGTGACTAAGTAAATGTCACTTATTGTCTCCGTTGCACCCAATGGGTCTCTTCTACATTGGGGAGACTGGACGCCTCCTTGCAGAGCGCTTTAGGGAACATCTCCAGGACACCCGCACCAATCAACCCCATCGCCCTGTGGCCCAACATTTCAACTCCCCCTCCCACTCTGTCGAGGACATGCAGGTCCTGGGCCTCCTTCACCGCCGCTCCCTCACCACCAGACGCTTGGAGGAAGAATGCCTCATCTTCTGCCTCAGAAAACTTCAACCCCAGAGCATCAATGTGGACCTCACCAGTTTCCTCATTTCCCCTCCCCCCACCTTACCTCAGTTCCAACCTTCCAGCTCAGCACCATCCTCACAAGCTGTCCTACCTGCCAATCTTCCTTCCCACCTATCCACTCCACCTTCCTCTCTGATCTATCACCTCCATCCCCACCCCCCTCCACTTATTGGCTACCTTGCCCCAGCCCCTCCCCCCCCCCCCATCTATCTCTCCACTCTGGAAGCTCCCTGCCTTCAGTCCTGATGAAGGGCTTTTGCCAGAAACGTCGATTTACCTGCTCCTCGGATGCTGCCTGACCTGCTGTGCTTTTCCAGCACCCTCTAATCTAGCTTCTAATCTCCAGCATCTGCAGTCCTCACTTTCACCAAGGAGCAATACTTGACCTTCTGTTGGGAAATAAGGCAGAGCAAGTAACAGACATGACAGTGGGGGAACACTTTGGGGTAAGTGATCATAATTAGTTTTAAAATAGGATAGAATTCTTCAACAAGTTAAAGTTCTAAATTTGGGTAAGGCCAATTTTGACGATATTAGACAGGAACTTTGAAAAGCTGATTGGTGGAGGCTATTTCCAGTTAAAGGGATGATTGGGAAATTGGAGACCTTTAAGAATGAGATCATGAGAGTTTGGAGACAGTATGTTCCTGTTAGGAGGAATAACAAGGCTGGTAGATGTAGGGACTGCTGGATGAATAAAACAATTGAGTCTCTGTCTTATGACCCTGCCCAACTAGTTACATGATGAAGGAGCAGTGCTCAGAAAGCTAGTGTTTCCAAATAAACCTATTGGACTATAACCTGGTGTTGTGTGATTTTCAACTTTGTGCACCCCAGTCCAACACCGACATCTCCTTACCAAGAAAAAGAAGAGAGCATATATCAAAGAGACAGCTGGGATTGAGGGAATCCTTAGAAAACTATAAGGGCAGTAACAGTACACTTAAAAGGGAAGTCAGGGGGACAAAAAGGGGACATGAGGTGGCTCTGAATTTATCATGGAGAAGGACTTGGAAGCTAGGGAACTGGGTGAAATAAATAGTGGCATCTTGAAAAGAGTTCATATTACAGAAGAACAGGTGCTGGAGGTCTTAAAATGGTAGCTAAATCTTTGGGGCTTCACACCTACTGTTTAAAAGCTGAACTAACTTGAGAATGTAATTTATAAGGAGTTCTGGGATTTATACATCAAAGAACAGAAACCAGCATAAACCATAATAAAAGATGAAAGTTTTAATCTAAGATTGCTTACTCTATCACATTTCCATGACACTGGGCTCCTTTGGCTATAAATTCTGTCAGCCTGATCTGAACCTCCACAACCAGAGCAGCGCTCTGAAAGCTAGTGCTTCCAGATAAACCTGTTGGACTATAACCTAGTGTTGTGTGATTTTTAACTTTGTCCACAGCAGTCCAACACTGTCACCTCTAAATCCGTAGCCGCAAATGAGATGCCGGAAGACTGAAGGTAAGCCAGTGTGGGATCGCGTTCAACTGACAACCGAAATCGGTGAGGGGCAGTGATGGACACCAGAAGTATGGTTCTTACAGTAGCCTCTTTATACACAGCTCTTACACTTATTAAAATTATATCACTATGCTGTTATATTGTTTTATCTATTGTACACAAAAGTTTGTAAGCAGGAGATTGTTTAAACATTTGTTAAGTGCTGGTTGCTACTCCTGATAGGATTACGAGTGTCTGTCAAGTCTGCTTGCATAATTAAAAGGTGTTAGTTCTTTTATCTTTTAAGTTAGTAAATGTTAGTAAGTACTAGACCTGTATGGTCTAAATAAATTAAAAAAGTATACACGTACTTAATAAAAGAATAAAGGACATTAAACTGATTACGGTAGCTGGGTTGTGAGATTTGGTTACTATTTGCCGGTATGAGTTTCATTCATTCATGCAGTTTCATGGAAGCACTGTTCTGACAGTAAACATAGAACACAGAACATAGAAAAGTAGAGCACAGAACAGGCCCTTTGGCCCATGATGTTGTGCCGAGGATTAATCCTAATCTAAAATAAATTAACCTAACCTATGCACCCCTCAATTCACTGCTGTCCATGTGCTTGTCCAGCATTTGATTAAATGTCCGTAATGACTCTACATCCACCATCACCACTGGCAACGCATTCTATGTATTCACAACTCTCTGTGTAAAGAACCTTCCTCTGACGTCTCCTCTATACCTTCATCCTAACACCTTAAAACTATTACTCCTAGTGGCAGTCAATCCTGCCCTGGGGAAAAGTCTCTGGCTATCGACTCTATCCATGCCTCTCATTACTTTGATCAGATCACCTCTCTTCCTCCTCTCCAGGGAGAAAAGTCTGAATTTAGTCGACCTTTCTTCATAAGACATGCTCTCCAGTCCAGGCAGCATCCTGGTAAACCTTCTTTGCATCCTCCCCAAAGCCTCCACATCTTTCCAATAATAGGGCGACCAGAACTGGACACAATATTCCAAGCGTAGTCTCACCGGAGTTTTGTAGAGTTGCAGCAAAACCTCGCTGCTCTTAAACTCAATCCCCCTGTTAATGAAAGCCAAAACACCATATGCTTTCTTAACAACTCTATCCACTTGGGTGGCAACTTTATGCAAATCCATGCACTTGAACACCAAGATCCCGCTGTTCCTCCACACTGCCAAGAATCCAGTCTTTACTTCTATATTCAGCATTCAAGTCCAACCTTCACATTTATCCAGGTTGAATTCCATTTCTCAGCCCAGTTCTGCATCCTGTCTATGTCGCACTGCAGCCTGCAATAGCCCTCTAAACTATCAATGACACATTGAACCTTTGAGTCATCGGCAAATTTACTAACCCACCCCTCAAACTCCTCATCCAAGTCATTTATAAAAACTACAAAGAGCAGATGCCCAAGAACAGAGCCCTGTGGTTCAACACTCACCACTGACCTCCAGGCAGAATGCTTTCCATCTACAACCACTCTCTGCCTTCTGTCAGCCAACCAATTCTGAATCCAGATCACCAAATCTCCCTGTATCCCATACCTCCTGACTTTATGAATGAGCCCACCATGGGGAACCTTATGAAATACCTTGCTGAAGACCATATGCACCACTTCCACTGCTCAACCTTCATTGACCTGTCTTGTCACATCCTCAAAGGACTCAATAAGAATTGTGAGGCATGACCTGCCCCTCACAAAGCCATGCTGACTATGCTTTTCCAATTAGTCATAAATCCTATCCCTCAAAACCTTGCTAACCACAGATGTAAGACTGACTGGTCTGTAATTTCCAGGGATTTCCTTATTCCCCTTCTTGAAAAGAGAAACAACATTTGCCGCCCTCCAATCCTCCAGTAAAACTCTTGTGGAGAGTGAGGAGGCAAAGATCTTCGCCAACGGCTTAGCAACCTCCTTTCTCACTTCCCAGAGCAAGCTAGGATAAATCTTGTCTAGCCCTGGGGACTTACCAATCTGAACGTCTGCCACATCAACTTCCTCAATCTCGATCTGTTCAAGCCTGTTTCCCAGCTCTTTCCTTAGTGAAAACCAAAGCAAAAAAGTCATTTAGGGCTGCCCCTATCTGCTCAGACGCCACGCACAAGTTCCCTACACTATCCCTGACCGGCCCTACCTTCTCCCTGATCATTCTCTTATTCCTCACATATGAATAAAATGCCTTTGGATTCTCCCTAATGCTTCCCGCCAAGCCTTTCTCGTGCCCCCTCCTGGCTCTCCTCAGTCCATTTCTGAATTCCTTTCTAGCAAGCCTGTAATCCTCTAAAGCTGTGCTAGATCCTTGCTTTCTCCACCTTACGTAAGCTGCTTTCTTCCTTTTGATGAGAAGCTCCTCTGTTTTTTGTCATCCAAGGCTCCTTAATCTTACCCCTTCTTGCCTGTCTCAGAGGAACAAATTTATGCATCACTCCCAACAACTGTTCCTTAAACAGTTTCCTCATGTATATTGTACCCTTTCTGTGGAACAATTGCTCCCAATCTGTACTTCTCAACTCCTATCTGATAACGTCATAATTTCCTTTTCCCCAATTAAATATCTTGCCATGGTAACTGCTCCTTTCCCTCTCCATGGCTATGATAAATGTGAGGCAGTTATGGTCACTGTCACCAAAGTGTTCTCCCACCGTGAAATCTGACACCTTTCCTGGCTCACTGCCAAGCACCAAATCCAAAATGGCCTCTCCCTCCGCGGCCTGTCTACATACTGAGTAAGGAAGCCCTCCTGAAAGCACAAAAATGGTTCCATCCAAACCATCTGCACTAAGGAGGTTTCAGTCAATATTCAGAAAATTGAAATCACCCATAATAACAACCCTGCTACATCTGCATTTTTTCAAAATCTGCCAGCCTTCAATGAGTTCTTCAATCTCCCTACTGCTATTAGGGGGTCTGTAGAAAACCCCCAATGAAGTGGCTGCTCCCTTGCTGTTCCTAACTTCCATCCATATGGACTTAGTAGACAAACCTTCCTCGACAACCTCCGTTTCTGTAGCTATGACGCACCCTCTGATTTGCAATGCTACACCCCCTCCTCTTTTCCCACCCTTCCTGTTCTTTTTAAACATTCTAAACCCTGGAACATCTAGCAACCATTCCTACCCCTGTGAAACCTATGTCTCTGTTATGGCCACATCACCGTAGCCCCAAGTACTGATCACGCTCTAAGTTCATCACTCTTATTTCTGATACTCCTTGCGTTAAAGCAGACACACTTTAACTGATCCCTTTGTTTCATCACATGAAAAACCTGCCTGATAGATTCACTACATCTTGTCACTGCCCCATCTACAACTAACCTCTTCTCAGATGTGTAGCTCTGGTTTCCACCCCCTGCCAAATTAGTTTAAACCCTCCCGAATCACACGAGCAAATCTCCCACCCAGGACATTTGTGCCCCTTCATTCAGGTGCAACTCGTCTTCATGTACAGGTTCCACCTTCCCCAGAAGGTATCCCAATGGTCTAAGTATGTGAAGCCCTCCCTCCTGCACCAACCTCACAGCCACGCGTTAAGTTGCACTCGCTGACCGTTCCTCACCTCACTGTCTCATGGCACCGGTAGCAAACATGAGCTCACGACTCTACTCGTCCTGCTCTTCAGCTTCCAACCTAACTCTCCGTCGTCACTTTTCAAATCCTCAATCCCTTTCCTAGCTATATCATTGGTGCCAATATATACCACAATTACTGGCTGCTCCCCCTCCCTCTTCAGAATCTTGTAAACCCAATCGGCGACATCCCAGATGCTGGCACTGGGGAGGCAACATACCTTCCAGGAGTCCTGTTCCTTACCACAAAATCTCCTGCCTTTATTCCTGATGAAGGGCTTTTGCCCGAAATGTCGATTTTGCTGCTCCTTGGATGCTGCCTGAACTGTTGTGCTCTTCCAGCACCACTAATCCAGAATCTGGTTTCCAGCATCTGCAGTTATTGTTTTTACCACGTTGATTTTAACCCTACTGCTAATCCTCTTGCAAGATGCCTGCCTTGAAGAAGTCTTCCTCCTCTCTCTACAAGAATCTCAGGGAGTCCCTCTCCCACTGCAACTCCCAGGTCATTTACTCTATGCTACTCTCTCCCCACCCCCACCCTCCTCTAGCTTATCTCTCCACACTTCAGGCTCACTGCCTTTTTTCCTGATGAAGGGCTTTTGTCCGAAACATCGATTTTGCTGCTCCTTGGATGCTGCCTGAACTGCTGTGCTCTTCCAGCACCACTAATCCAGAATTTGGTTTCCAGCATCTTGCAGTTAATGTTTTTACCCCACAAAATCTCCTGTCAAACCATGTAATAATTGAATCTCCTACCACTAACGCTTTTCTATTCTCCCCCTTTCCCTTCTGAGCTTCTGTGGCAGGCTCAGTGCCAGAGACCTGACAACTATGGCTTTCCCCTGGTAGGCTGTTCCCACCACCAGTATCCAAAATGGTATACTTATGGCTGAGGGGAATGGCCACAGGAGATCCCTGCTCTGTTTGTCGGTTCCCTATCCCCCCACCCCCCCCACCCTGACTATAACCCAGCCTGTCCTTATCCTGTTTTGAGGAATGCCCACCTCCCTGTACATCCTCTCCATTTCCCCCTCAGCCTCCCAGATGATCTGCAGTTCAACCAGCTCCAGCTCCAGTTCCCTAACTCGGTTTTCGAGGAGCTGGGGGCTGGATCCACTTCCCGCAGATGTGGTCAGCAGAGACATGTGTCGTGTCTCTCACCTGCCATATTCTGCAGGAGGAAGATGCAACTGCCTTAACAGCCATACCCCGCTAGATCTCACCCACTTTAAAAAACAATCACTTACACTTCCTGGCAGCCCTCGCTTCTCTCCGCCCTCTCTCCTGGGGGAGACAGTTAAGGGGACAGCAGCCCTGTTTAATGTATTCACTAAATGCAGAACCTGTTTGATATTCTGTAACCTATTCAGGCCCTGAGAGATGGTTGGTAAGAGCTGACTAACATTATAATCTTTGCATAGTTCCATGTGACTTGTGGAGGCACTGTGATGGTAGGGGTATTTTTTTCTGAATAGGTTAGTAGTCTGATATTTATTCAGAGGTAGCTATTAATGTAAATAGGTCTGATAAGGGTTGAAGATGAGAAGGAACAGTAATGGGTTTGGAACTAATGTTTTAATTCAGTCTATCATGGAATAGTAAAATGCATTACAAAAATGTAGGTTTATGAATGAATGCATGAAACCGTGTTATAGTAAACAATGGGTTAGTAAAGGGTTATGAATGAACAGGAATCCGATATGAATGAGGATAGTGAGCTGATGAGTGAGTTAGTAAAGCCGTTCTCCCTTTGGGCGGCACGGTGGCACATTGGTTAGTACTGCTGCCTCACAGCGCCAGAGACCTGGCTTCAATTCCCGCCTCAGGTGACTGACTGTGTGGAGTTTGCACATTCTCCCCGTGTCTGTATGGGTTTGCTCCGGTTTCCTCCCACAGTCCAAAAATGTGTGTGGGTTAGGTGAATTGGCCATGCTAAATTGCCTGTCGTGTTAGGTGTTGGGGAATGGGTCTGGGTGGGTTGTGCTTCGGTGGGTCGGGTTGGACTTGTTGGGCCAAAGGGCCTGTTTCCACACTGTAAGTAATCTTAAAAAAGATACCTATAACTCAATATTTCACACCAGTGTGTGCCGTTATTTAAGAAAGTCTGTAAGGAAATACCAGGGAACTATAAACCTCAGTGAGGTAAGTAGTTGAAGGAGATTCTGAGGAACAGGATGTAAATGCATTTGGAAAGGCAATGACTGATTAGAAATAGTCAGCATGGCTTTGTGTATGGGAAATAGTGTCTAAGTTGATTGAGTTTTTGGAAGAAGTGATGAAGAAGATTGATGAAGGTAGGGTGGTAGATGTTGTCTGTATGCACTTCAGCAAAGTACTCAACAATGTTTGCATGTTAGACTGGTTAATTAGGTTAGATCATATGAAACCCAGGGGGAGCTAGCCAATTGGCTTGATGGTAAGAAACAGAGGATGGTGGTGGAAGGTTGTTTCTCAGACTGGGGATCTGTCACCAGTGATATGTTACAATGATTGGTGCTGGGTCCACTGTTTTGCATCATTTATATAAATGATTTGGATGTGAGTATAGGAGGTATGGTTTGGAAGTTTGCAGATGACAACAAAATTAGTGGTATAGTGGACAGTGGAGAAGGTTACCTCAGAGTACAACAGAGCCTTGATCAATAAGAAAGGGATGATCACCTTATTGGGATTGTATTATAGATCCCCTAATAGTCAGTGGGAAATTGAGAAACAAATTTGTAAGAAGATTTCAGTTATCTGTAAGAATAATAGGATGGTTATGGTAGGGGATTTTAACTTTCCAAACATACACTGAGACAGCCATAGTGTTAAGGGTTTAGATGGAGAAGAATTTGTTAAATGTGTACAAGAAAATTTTCTGATTCAGCATATTGATGTATCTACTAAAGAAGGTGCAAAACTTGGACCTACTCTTGGGAAATAAGGTGGGGCAGGTGACTGAGGTGTAAGTGGGGGAGCACTTTGGGGCCAGAGACCATGATTATATTAGTAAGGCATTCGATAAGGTTCCGATGGGAGATTGGTTGTAGCAAGGTTAGATCTCATGTAATACAGGGAGAACTAGCCATTTGGATATAGAGTTGGCTTGAAGGTAGAAGACAGAGGGTGGTGGTGGAGGGTTGCTTTTCGGACTGGAGGCCTGAGACCAGTGGAGTGCCACAAGGATCGGTGCTGGGTCCACTGCTTTTCGTCATTTATATAAATGAGTTGGATGTGAACATAGGAGGTAAAGTTAGTAAGTTTGCAGATGACACCAAAACTGGAGGTTAATGGACAGTGAAGAAGGTTACCTCAGATTACAACACAATATTGATCAGATGGGCCAATGGACAGAGGAGTGGCAGATGGAGTTTAATTTGGATTAAAGGGAGATGCTGATTTTTGGAAAAGCAAATCAGAGCATGGCTTTTACACTTAATAGTAAAGTCCTGGGGAGTGTTGCTGAACAAGAGACCTCAGAGTACAGGTTCATAGCTCCTTGAAAGTAGAGTTGCAGATAGTGAAGTGGTGTTTGGTATGCTTTCCTTATTGGTCAGAGCATTGAGTACAGGAGTTGGGAGGTCATGTTGCAGCTGTACAGGACATTGGTTAGGCCACTTTTGAAATATTGCGTGCAATTCTGGGCTCCCTCCTATCAGAAGGATGTTTTGAAACTTGAAAGGGTTCAGAAAAGATTTACAAAGATGTTACCAGGGTTGGAAGATTTGAGCTATAGGGAGAGGCTGAACAGGCTGGAACTGTTTTCCCTGGAGCATCGGAGGCTGAGGGGTGACCCTAAGAGAGGTTAATAAAATTACGAGGGGCACGGATAGGGTAAATAGACAAAGTCTTTTCCCTGGGGTTGGGGACTCCAGAACTAGAAGGCATAGGTTTGGGGTGAGAGGGGAAAGGTATAAAAGGGACCCAAAGGGCAACTTTTTCACACAGAGGGTGGTACGTGTATGGAATGAGCTGCCAGAGGAAGTGGTGGAGGCTGGTACAATTACAGCATTTAAAAGGCATCTGGGTGGGTATATGAATAGGAAGGGCTTAGAGGGACATAGGCCGGGTATTAGCAAATGGAACTAAATTAGCTTAGGATATCTAGTCGGCATGGACGAGTTGGACCAAAGGGTTTGTTTCTGTGCTGTACATCTCTATGAGATGGGCCAATGAGCCAAGGAGTGGAAGATGGAGTTTAATTTAGATAAATTTGAGGTGTTGCATTTTCATAAGGTAAACCAAGCACAACTTATACAGTTAATGGTAGGACCCTGGGGTGTGTTACCAAACAAAGAGACCGAGGGGTGCCGGTGCATAATTCTTTGAAAGTGGAGTCGCAGGTAGACATAGTGGTGCTTGCCTTCATTGGTCCTGTGCATTGAGCATAGGAGTTGAGGTGTCATGTTTTGGATGTACATACCATTAGTGAGCGCACTTTTGGATTACTACATACAATTTGGGTCACCCTTCCAAAGGAAGGATGTTGTTAAACTTGAGAGGGTTCAGGAAATATTTACAATGATATTGCCGGAACTGGAGGGTCTGAGCTACAGGAAGAGGCTGAGTGGGCTGGGGATTTTTTTTCCTTGAACATCAGAAGCTGAAGGGTAACCTTATAGAGATTTATAAAATCATGAGGGGCATGGATAGCACAAACAACCAAGGCCTTTCACCTTGGGTGGGAGAGTCTAAAACTAGAGGACATAGGTTTATGGTGAGAGGGTAAAGATTCAACCAGGACCTGAGGCATAGTTTTTTCACACGAGAGTGATGCGTGTATTGAAACAAGCTGCCAGAGGAAGTGATAGACGTCGGTACAATTACAACATTTAAAAGGCACTGAGATAGGTATTTGGATAAGAAGGCTTTAGAGAGATATGGACAAAATGCTGGCAAATGGGACTATGTCAGATTGAGCTTTCTGTTCAGCACAGATAAATTGAACCGAAGAGGCTGTTTCCATGCTGAATAACTCAATGAATCTGTGATTCTGTAATTTTGGTATGTACTGACTAAGCAGGGCAAGGAGACAGTCATCTGTCGTATGTCTGGCAACAGTGATCCCTAGCCTGGGGAATGTGATGATAGCCTTGGCAATGAATATCAATGGGTGATGGTTAGACCGTCTCTTATTGGAGATTTGCATAGTACATACAGTACTTGTCACGAAAAGCACAAGGCTGAATGTCCAGGATTGACTCATTATCTGGGGAGTTGCAAATTAACCTGAACGCTGCATAGTCATCAGTGAACATGCCCACTGGCATCAAAATTAGAGATTAATCCATTATGATGAATAGGTTAATAATATGTCAAATGATTCTCTAATTCTTTAAATTTGGGAATGCAAAATAAATATAAATGAAAGACTATAAGATATACTTAACAGCTGCGCACTTACCAAATTGGAATTGATTTATTAATTACATATCAGTTCTAAGTTCACAAATGTCTACCATCAAGAAAACCTTTGATCTTTTAAAAGATTAATGTTGGGCCTACCAACTTTCAGTCTGAATGCTGCACTCTTGTCCTACTGTTACTATTTACCTTTGACCCTAACCTATGTTTCCAGAAATGGTCTAATGAATATGTTGGATCAGTAGGTTTTATGGAACGTTAGTGAGTCAGAAGGTGAGAGCGATTTTTCTGTCAGATTCCTCAGAGGATGATAATACCAGGAGTGTTTCAACTCTATCAATACAAATAGAAAGTGGCAGGACCGAAAAATTACTCAACAACTGGGGAACGACTGTGGATTCATGCTGAATAACAAATACTTGTCCAAAATGCAGAAAGGTTCATTACTAACTGAGCTGCAGGCTTGTATTATTTTTAACACTGTAAAATGCAATTACCGTGAAGAAAGTGGTTTAAAATACAATGTATTAATGCTGCAATTGTGTGTTGAAAGATGCATTAATACATAACGACTGAATAATTTACTGGTAATCCGATGCAAATTCATTGACTGATAAATGAGCGCTGATTAGGTCATTGGCATTCATAAGTTTTGTTGCTCTAAGGGTGAGAATTGTTATCTCAAGAAAGCCCATGAGGAAACTAGAGACAGGACAAGAGAAACTATGAATGCTGAAAATCTGAAACAAGATTGGAAAGTTTAGACAATACACAATAAATTGGCAAGTATAATATGAAACCACGTACAGGTCTAAGAAGTAGTTTAATGTAATAGACCTCCAGCTTTGGATCTTGCCTGTTCGTATGCCATACTATAAATTAATTGCCTTGTTGCCCAAGGTTCGCCCATCCATAAAAGTGAAAATCACGGGAATGTGAGCCTGATTTCTTGATATACACTCCCAGTAGGTGAGGCTCATGCCTGAAGCAAAAGTTTGCAAAATTTCTCCACTCACAATCTACATCTACATGCTTGCATAACATAAGACAAAACCACTGGGACCATGCGACTGCAGCTTGTTCCAATCAACGGTGTATCACTTAAGTTTCAAACACTTACTTACTGACTGAACTTCTGCCAGACATCTCGTCTAATATATCCTTCATGGTCAAAATTATGGGATGCAATGTTCTCATGCAAAATTCTGCTTTCTTTGAAAAATTTTCTGGGGGGGAGGGAACGATCACAACAATTCTTTACCTCAAATAGCAATTTGATTGTCCCCTTCAGATTATCTTATCCTTTGTTCATTGTTCTTTGTGGGATCTTATTCTGTGCAGTTGGCTGTTGTATTTCCCAGATTAGAGCAGTCACTATACTTCAGGAGAGGTTCATTGGCTGTAAAGCCTTCTGAGACACCCAGAATTTGTTCTTCTAGTCAGATTTCTTTCGGTTGTGGATAAACATATCATTTATGCTTCATTTTCCTTGCAGAATATCTTTGCCATGGCAATGGGAGTTTCTAGAAATGATGTGTGCTTGAATTTAGGACTTCTAATTATAAACTTTCTCTAATTATTTGCTCAAGTACTTCCATTCCTGTATTAACTAATTTCACTTTAATTGTTTATGTTCCTTTTCAGGTTCATGCATATTAAAGAGATGTGTCTAATTTAACTATTCATGCTACATTGCTAAACAACGAAAAATACTAAACAATGGTACAAATGCAGACTACAAAGTTGTGCCTTTCAGATGTGCCCATTGCTGTGTTGATATAAAATATGGATGATTGGTCTTTTGAATCTCATTTACTAATTTAAAAGTATTTGCAATTTTCATGGACTGCTATATCTTTAAAAATGGCGACAGGCATCACTTGACCCACAGTTTGACCAAGTTTTATGAAACCAACATGGATTAAACAAAAGCTAGTGTGAGTTGGAAGTAAAATTTTACTGAAAGGAAGTGAGACTAGCCACCCACCCTATGGGATGCAAAGGAAGTTATGTCTTTTGATTAATACCATTATGAACACCTTCACATATTGGAGATGGAACCCCACATTCAGTTACTGAGTCTGAACTACAATTACTGCAGGCATGGAGTACACAACTTATATTTCAAGCAGTTATATCTTAGGCAAAACAGAAAGATGATTTTGTGCTACATAACAGAATACAGACTGGAGAGGGTTTTGCCTCTATCTTTCAAGGGAAAGGGAACCAATTACAGACTGAGTGGGAAGGAATACCAGAAAACTGAGAACTTAACATTTCACTGCAATATTCCCTATTGCTGACAGTCCAAGAACCCAACTAACCATTGTTGATTTGGGTTTAATCCCAAATGTCAAACGGTGGCACTCTTGCCTCACACTGCCAAGGACCTGGGTTTAATTCCATCTTCACGTCACTGTCTGTGCGGAGTTTGCACATTCTCCCGGTGTCTATGTGGGTTTGCTCTGGTTTCCTTGTGCAATCCAAAAAACATGGACAGATCAGCTGAATTGGCTGTGCTAAATTGCCGAGAGTTTTCCTGAAGAATGGCTTATGCCCGAAACGTCGATTCTCCTGCTCCTTGGATGCTGATCTGCTGCGCTTTTCCAGCAATACATTTTTCAGCTCTGATCTCCAGCATCTGCAGTCATCACTTTCTCCTAGAGTTTTAGGTCCATTACTCAGAGGTAATATAGGGGAATGGGTCTAGGTGGGTTACTCCTCAATGGTTGGAGTGGACTTATAGAGTCATACAGTCATACAGATGTACAACATGGAAACAGACCCTTTGGTCCAACCCATACATGCCGACCAGCTATCCCAACCCAATCTAGTTCCACCTAGCACCCGGCCCATATCCCTCCAAACCCTTCCTATTCATTTACCCATCCAAATGCCTCTTAAATGTTGCAATTGTACGAGCCTCCACCACATCCTCTGGCAGCTCATTCCATACATGTACCACCCTCTGTGTGAAAAAGTTTCCCCTTAGGTCTCTTTTATATCTTTCCCCTCTCACCTTAAACCTATGTCCTCTATTTCTGACTCCCCGACCCCAGGGAAAAGCCTTTGTCTATTTATCCTATTCATGCCCCTCATAATTTTGCAAACCTCTATAAGGTCACCCCTCAGCCTCTGACACCCCAGGGAAAACAGCCCCAGCGTGTTCAGCCTTTCCCTGTAGCTCAGATCCTCCAACCCTGGCAACATCCTTGTAAATCTTTTCTGAACCCTTTCAAGTTTCACAACATCTTTCCGATAGGAAGGAGACCAGAATTGCACACAATATTCGAACAGTGGCCTAACCAATGTCCTGTACAGCTGCAACATGACCTCCCAACTCCTGTACTCAATACTCTGACCAATAAAGGAAAGCATTCCAAACGCCTTCTTCACTATCCTATCTACCTGCGACTCCATATACAAGGAGCTATCAACCTGCACTCCAAGGTCTCTTTGTTCAGCAACGCTCCCTAGGAACTTACCATTAAGTGTATAAGTCCTGCTAAGATTTGCTTTCCCAAAATGCAGCATTTATTTGAATTAAACTCCATCTGCCACTTCTCAGCCCATTGGCCCATCTGGTCCAAATCCTGTTGTAATCTGAGGTAATCCTCTTCGCTGTCCACTACTCCTCCAATTTTGATGTCATCTGCAAACTTACTAACTGTACCTCTTATGCTCGCATCCAAATCATTTATGTAAATAACAAAAAGTAGGGCCCAGCACCGATCCTTGTGGCACTCCACTGGTCACAGGCCTCCAGTCTGAAAAACAGCCCTCCACCACTACCCTCTATCTTCTACCTTTGAGCCAGTTCTGTATCCACATGGCTAGTTCTCCCTGTATTCCATGAGATCTAACCTTGCTAATCAGTCTCCCAGGGGAACCTTGTCGAACGCCTTACTGAAGCCCATATAGATCACATCTACTGCTCTGCCCTCATCAATCTTCTTTGTTACTTCTTCAAAAAACTCAATCAAGTTTGTGAGTCATGATTTCCCATGCACAAAGCCATGTTGACTATCCCGGATCAGTCCTTGCCTTTCCAAACACATGTACATCCTATCCCTCAGGATTCCCTCCAACAACTTGCCCACCACCAAGATCACCTTGCTCACATGTATACAGTTCCCTGGCTTGTCTTTACCACCCTTCTTAAACAGTGGCACCACGTTTGCCAACCTCCAGTCTTCCGGCACCTCTCCTGTGACTATCAATAATACAAATATCTCAGCAAGAGACCCAGCAATCACTTCTCTAGCTTCCCACAGAGTTCTTGGGTACACCTGATCAGGTCCTGGGGATTTACCTGCCTTTAACCGTTTCAAGACATCAAGCACTTCCTCCTCTGTAATCTGGACATTTTGCAAGATATCACCATCTATTTCCCTACAGTCTATATCTTCCATATCCTTTTCCACAGTAAATACTGATGAAAAATATTCATTTAGTATCTCCCCCATTTTCTGTGGCTCCACACAAAGTTTGCCTTGCTGATCTTTGAGGGGCCCTATTCTCTCCCTAGTTACCCTTTTGTCCCTAATATATTTGTAAAAACCCGTTGGATTCTCCTTAATTCTATTTGCCAAAGCTATCTCATGTCCCTGTTTTGCCCTCCTGATTTCCCTCTTAAGTATACTCCTACTTTCTTTATACTCTTCTAAGGATTCACTCGATCTATCCTGTCTATACCTGACATATGCTTTCTTCATTTTCTTAACCAACTTCTTGGACCAAGTGGCCTGTTTTCACACTGTAGGAAATCCAATCTAAAACATTACACCCAAAGAAAAACCAAACATCTCTTTAACTTTTTGTACTAGAGATGTTTAATTTAGTGACTATATGCGTGACAGCCTGAAGGCTGAGTGCTACACATTATCTCTATTATTTTCCTTGCGCTCACCTGTACAAACTTCTACTTTTTAACTTATGAAAACTTTGCAATTGCCTCCTTACTACTGCGGTAAAAATTAATTAATTACAGGGTGACTCCAGTTTGCGAACGACTGACTTACAAATGCTCGGCCTTGTGAGTGCGATCCTATACAGGGCTCTAATTTTAAAGATCCAATATACGACCATTTCCTGGACTTACAAACAGGCACATTATAATGTCTTGCATTGTGTTCTGCCTTGTGCACAACTCAACTTGTGAACAGAATCAAGAACAGAACACACTCGCAACCTGGAGACTGCCTGTACACTTCTTTTTTTCTTGTTTTTTTTTAACACACAAAGTGTACAACTCCTTATTCCATTTCCACCGCCAGGAGGAAAGGAAACAACCAAGTGGCCAGTGCTTATAATTGGAAAGAAGTATGGCTTTCTACTAATAAAAAAACTTAAAGCTATGATATGACCAACTGAGAAGGATAAAAGAGGGAAACTGATTCACCCTGTCTTACCTGGTTTTATGAACATTGCTCTCCACTAATGGGATCAAATAAGATTCTTGCTTTGAAGTTATCTATATAAATTTAATTAATTCCAGTCAGCTCTGTTGGAGTTTTCTATAATTCCTGCCCCATATTTCCTGTTGAATACCTTTGATATGGCAATTAGTGCTGAGAAAGAAAGATGCAGCAGAATTTTCTTCTGGTGTGGATCCTTTTCTCCGCAATGTCCACCATCCATGTAAATTAACCCCATATGTTCACTCCCAGGGACGGTGACTTCATGCATCAGCCACTTAATTAGCCAGATTTATCCATGCGACAAACAACCCGAGAGTGGGGAAATCCCACCCTCAAATGCTGCTGGCCAATCAGAAGCTAGCAGCTGGAAAAATGTGGTTGCTGTTGGTAATACGCCAAGACCAACCCAGACAATTAATTGTTGGCTGCATTTCCAGAGACCTGTGAATGGGGTAGGGTAGGGAGAACACAAAGGGTTTCAACAGTGGGTGATGGGCTGGTGAGGGTGGGTCAATGCAAGGGAAAGGGGTTGACTTTCAGCAAACCCCACAACTCCCTGATGCCGATTCCTGGCATTGGGCATTAGGTGCCTGTCTGTGGGTTCTCTAAGGTGACTCATCACCACTTTCTCGAGGGTCATTAGGGATGGGCAATAAATGCAGTTTTTTTCAACAATAACCTAATTCCACTACTGAATTAAAAAAAAGAAATGATTAGTCCTGTGAGATCCAATCTGATGTGATTTTGTTGCATTAATTGCAATTTCTTGCAAGCATCAGTTGATTTGAAAGATTGCAAAGTATAGGAGAGAGAGAAAACAGGTTGGTAACTACCCATCAAGACATTGGCAGCGCATGAGACTTCACCGTCTGTACAATCCTGCACCCTCTACCCACAAGATTTTAATGCCAGGGTAGCTTCCAGTTGGCATCCTTTGCAAACACCCTTGCACTATGGATTGATGTTAATCATTGCATCATTGATAAAAATCACACAACACCAGGTTAGAGTCCAACAGGTTTAATTGGAAGCACACTAGCTTTCAGAGCGACGCTCCTTCATCAGGTGATTGTGGACGGCTCGATCGTAACACAGAATTTATAGCAAAAATTTGCAGTGTGATGTAACTGAAACTATACATTGAAAAATTGATTGTCTGTTAAGCCTTTCATCTATTAGAATACAGTGATAGTTTCACTGTATAGAAGTGATAGAAGTGAAACTATCACTGTATTCTAACAGATGAAAGGCTTAACAGACAATCAATTTTTCAATGTATAATTTCAGTTACATCACACTGCAAATTGTTGCTATAAATTCTGTGTTACGATCGAGCCCTCCACAATCACCTGATGAAGGAGCGTCGCTCCGAAAGCTAGTGTGCTTCCAATTAAACCTGTTGGACTCTAACCTGGTGTTGTGTGATTTTTAACTTTGTACACCACAGTCCAACACCGGCATCTCCAAATCATGCATCATTGATGACTTTTTAAAAATTTGTTTATGGGATATGGGCATTGTTAACTGGGCCACCATTTATTGCCCATCTGTGATTGCACTTGAGAAGTTGGCGATGAGGTTTCTTCTTGAACTCATTTTTGGGCCTGTCTTGGAAGCTTGTAAACACTCCAGTCTTGCTATTTCATGTAGGAACAATTGCATGTATTTACGTTAGATTAGCATCTGTATTTTGTAATACAGATAGGAATTTATAGTCATAGAGTCATAAAGTTGTACAGCACGGAAACAGACCCTTCTGGCCAACTCGTCCATGCTGACCAGATATCCGAAATTAATCCAGTCCCATTTGCCAGCACTTGGCCCATATCCCTTTAAACCCTTCCTATTCATATACCAGGTGCCTTTTAAGTGTTGTATTTATGCCCGTCTCCACCACTTTCACTGGTAATTCATTCCATACACCTACCACCCTCTGCATGAAAATGTTGCCCCTTAGGTCCCTTTTAAATCTTTCTCCTCTCAGCTTAAACCTATGCCCTCTAGTTTTGGACTCCCCTATCCTGGGAAAAACACTTTGATGATTCACCCCATCCATGTCCCTCATGATTTTATAGACCTCTATAAAACCATGCATCAGCCTCCGACGCTCCAGGGAAAACAGCCCCAGCCTACTCAGTCTCTCCCTATAGCTCAAACACTCCAAACCTAGTAAGAGCCTCGTAAATATTTTCTGTACCCTTTCAAGTTATGCAACATCTTTTCTGAAGCACAAAAAGAATTACACAGAGTATGTTGTTGCTATGGTAGTTTAGTATTTGATAGAACATGGAAAGATTGCTCAAGGGCATTGATGATTGAGATAGGGACCAGCATATTATTAACTGAAAAAGGGGTCAACCTTTGAAAGAGGAAATGTCACAAGGCTTGGGAGAAAGCAATGGGATGGGTGAGACACAAACAAAAGGTTTACTGTGTGTAAACCTCTATAATTCTGTTCTGTCTGTGATGCCTAGGCCAAAAGATAATGAACAGTCCTTTGGGTGAGGCCAAGGAAAAATCAATTATCCTGGGAAAGCAAATAATCATTGTGCAGCCATATTCATAATAAATGCTTATTAAATAATTCATCCACTGTCCACCAACCAGTGTAATTGCTTATGCAGGGAATATAAATATTTTACATGATTATTTGAAAGTAATTAGATTTTATTCAGTCATATTTGCTTTCCTGTATGGGAACCAGAGCCTTGGTAAGAGCTGAAAATGAACAATGAGCTGGAAAAATCCACCAGGATGGAAAAAGGAACAGCCAATAGCCTAAAACATTAGGCCGAATTTTCTCTTTTTCTTGGATAACATGTTTTATTTGTGATAATTCACGGTGGTGGTCATCCGAGGCCCATATTAATTTTTATTCCACCACTATTGTTCTTCAGCTCATTAATTATGCAACTTTCCAACGTTCAACTCATGTATTCATAAGACCGGGGAGGCCAAAGTGCTTGTCACTGCGCACCACCGGCAGGTCACAGTCAAACCCTACCTTCACAGCATTTCAGACACAACAGGCCAGGAAGCGGCCATCACACTGTGGTCTTGCATTGTTGGAATCCAATCACTGGGGCAGAAAGGGAAACGGGTGGCTATGGACAACAGAAACCTGGAGGTACCATTGGGTAATGTCATGAAAAGAAGGTGCCTCTGGATTGCATCCAATCTGCTGCCTATCAAGAGTCATACAGACATACAGAATGAAAATGGACCCTTTGGTCCAACTAGTCCATGACAACCATGTTTCCAAACTATTTGAATCCCTGTGGGACTGTACTACACAGCACTTGGATTCCACATGTGAGACTGTACTAGACAGCACCCAGATTCCACATGTGAGACTGTACTAGACAGCACCCAGATTCCACATGTGAGACTGTACTAGACAGCACCCAGATTCCACATGCTGACTGAAGTCTTAAAATCCATCCAGCCTCAGCATCATTTCATGTTACTGACCTGTTTGTCTGACTGTTGCTTCCTCTTACATGGTAAAGAGGATCTGTAAAGTGTAAAGACCTGTAAAATACCATAACATAGACTGGCTAAAGATACCACACATCCACTGATGTGGATTTGAAAATGCTTGTCCTACGACAGAAAAGTTCAAGATGTGCAGAAATAACTGGTTCCCATGTACCTTGGACTAAGCAGGTGCTCCTTGCCACATGAACAACAGGAAACAACATAGTGAAAGGAGCCAGCCTATTCCTCTTGGAAGTGGATTTCAATTAGATTCTGTCTGGTCCCTCACACTCGACTGTGCATAGACCTATTTTGGATGTTCCTCTGACACAATGTCCTCATCTTCCCCCCAGGTTTTTCTCATTTCCCCTTTCCAGGCAAACTTACACTTTGTTGCCTCCGGTTATGAAGAGTGGTGTGGGACACCCTTCCGAACCGTTGATGGGGTGGTCTAAGCATTGAAACCTCAACGTAAGGAGCCGAATTATTTGTTCCATGATGGCCAAGGTGAATGAGTGACAGGTGCTGTCTTACCATTCTGCATTTGGCGAGGGTTTTGTAAAGATGCCGTCACCCATGTGTGGAGTAGATAGCCCTTGTCTCCAAGCAGCTATTCCTGTATGGCCCAAGGAGCTTGGAAGGATGTAGAAATATGTGAGCTGTCCAAAATATATGCATCCTGGCAGCTCCCAGATATCAAGATACTTACCTCCATCAAGCGTCACAGATGAGATTGACTGTAAGCATTTCTGTTGATCATTTCTGCAGGTTAGTAATAGGGCATTTGTAAAGCTGTGAGGGTGCAGTCTATAGCACCTTAAACCTATGGTATGGCAGTGATGTTGGAGGGCCCCCAGTGCCCTGACTGTTTGACTCTCCTCAGCACTGGTAAACGTTTTAAACTGAAGTAGTCGAGAAAGAATGACACTTGTGACTTCCCTGAGGGATTTGTGGACCAAGGACCGGGAGATAGCACAGAGATGCCCAGATTCTCTTTAGACAAATCACTGTCACAGACATTGGGATATGGGAAAGTAATCCAGTCCTTCTGAGTACAAGTCCCACACCAGATGCTGACACGATGCAGTGATGATAACCTCTGACATTTGTAGCCCAGAGCTGAATTAGATTCCCAACAGCTGTAGAGAATGACAGTGAGCTGATGGATTTGGGACCTAGCCATTTTTCTTCGTCTCCTTGCAGGATCCTCACCGATTACTTCTCCCTCTGGGTATCATGGAGCAGCAGCTGGAGGTTACACTTCTTGCTGAACTTGGTGATGGTGTTAGGAATTATATCTTCTTTGACCCTGTTGTGTCATGGTCAGCGATGCCACAAGGAATCCTTCAAATCACTGGTTCCACATCAGATGAACAATTAGATAACCTGTGGGTTATGTCAGAAATAGAACAGCATATTAGTAACCTGATCCTTCATGCGAATCACAATGAAACAACATGTTATGGGCCAACATGGCAGCATTGCCTTCGCAGAGAGCGCGATCTCATGCCTCAAGGAGGAGCTCTGAGCTATGTAAACTTACCCTGTTATATGCTGGAGTGAGAACAGCAATTGCTCCGTCCCTGGGTGGTCTCGAACCACCAACCTTTCAGTTAACAGCTGAACGCGCTGACCAGTTCCGCCACAGAGACTAATGAAGGGCTTTTGCCCAAAAATTGATTCTCCTGCTCTTCAGATGCTGCCTGACCTGCTGTGCTTTCCCAGCAACACATACTCGACTCTGATTTCCAGCATCTGCAGTCCTCACTTTCGCCCCGTTAAATGTTGCCGATCCAATGTGTTAATGCTACCTTGGGACAGTTGAATGCAGGCACATCGCCACTAGAAAAACACCCCATGTAACCTTCACCAGGATTGCAATAATAACCCTCCATGACAACTAATACTCGATTCCCCTTCACATAGCCACTCCCAGGTTTGTCTTGGAGAGACTGGCTTGGATAAATGTGAGGTTATTGGAAGCAAAAACAAGAAGGCAGATTACTATCTGAATGGTAGTAAATTGGGAAAGGGGAGTGTGCAGTGGGACCTGGGTGTCCTTGTGCACCAGTTGCTGAAGGGGAGCATGCAGGTGCAGCAGGCAGCAAAGAAGGCAAATGATATGTTGGCCTTCATTGCGAGAGGTTTTGAATACAGGAGCAGGGATGTGTTGTTGCAGTTATACAGGGCCTTGGAGAGGCCATAATCAGAATATTGGACACAATGCTGGTCTCCTTTTCCGAGGAAGGATACTCTTGCTCTTGAGGGAGTGCCACCAAGGTTTACCAAGCTGATTCTGGGGATGGCGGGATTGACGTATGAGGAAAGTCTGACGAAGTTAGCATTGTTTTTGCTGGAGTTCAGAGGTGTGAGGGGGTTCTCATAGAGACTTAAAACATTCTAACAGGATCAGACAGGGTAGATGCAGGGAGGATGTTCCTGATGGTGGGTATGTCTAGAACCAGGGGTCACAGTGTGAATATTCGGGGTGGATCATTTAGGATGGTGATGAGGAGATAATTCTTCACCGAAAGAGTAGTGGGCCCATGGAATTCATTACCACAGGAAGGAATTAATGCCAAAACATTGAATGTGTTCAAGAGACGGCTGGATACAGCACTTGGAGAGAATGCGATCAAAGGTTATGGGGAGAAAGCAGGATTAGACTGTTGAGTTGGATGACCGGCCATAATCGTTATGAATGGCTAAGCAGGTTTGCAGGGCTGAATGGGCTCCTCCTGCTCCTACCTTCTATGTTTCTATGTTTCTACTTTTCTATGACAGCCTGATTGAATCCAGCCCAGGCCCTGGACAGATCTCTCCGACTGTCACAGCTATGACAGCTGCATGAATGACCATGGCCCAGTCCCTAGGCTGCATGGACACACATCGCCTGACTGTAGTGGGACAAAGCCCCCAGACAGAGATGGGATGAGCTCTGTACCTGAGTACAATGGCACCTGCCGAATGACAATACTCACTCTTCACTCCACTAAGGACTGGTCACTTTCCACTTTGAAGGCATATTCATTTTGAGGAACCCAGTGGCACATTGCTTGTACGATACTGATGTAGTACGATGCCGTACATCAATATGTCTACACCCTCAACCGTCCATTGCTCCCAAGCATGGGAAATAATGGCTGAAGAGCCTGTGTGGTAAAAGGCAATGCAAGCTCCAGAGATTAGCAGCCTCCAATGAGTACTAAGTAAGTACTAAGAAAGTAAGCAAAGAACCATAACATGCACCCTCTGTAGATGCATGTGTGTCCCTGCATGTATACCCACCTGGCAGAATCATGCAAAACGTAGGTGTCCCTGACCTCCCAAGGGAAATCTTGAAGTAGTCACGTGTGTTGTTCCAAAAAACAGCCAGGGCAATGAGTGAAGCTGGTGGTTTCTTGACGATTACTTGATTAAAGGAGGCCAGTATCCAGGGAGTATACACAGGGCAGTGGTGATAGTGTAATTGGAGAAATAAGAGGCAAGCTGTGATACCACTCTGGCATTCACACAGTAAATTGGCACCATTGAATGTCTTAAGGGAATGAAGGGAGAAAGGAGGAACTGCACAGAAATGAGGCACAATTTGCAACTAATAAGATTTAAGCACGTGGAAATACGATGGTTACCACTCAATAGTAAGATACAAACGTTACCACCTTAATCTCAAGGAGAACAGAAGATTTTTTTTCCGTTAACATCAGGAATCTGACTTGTTTTCATTCTTAGGATATTTTCCTGACTTCCACACTATTTGCCATGTGTTCAAGGCCACTTATTTTTATCTTCACAGATGGAACGACTCATTGTTGCTAGTTATTTTTTTGTTCCAGCCTCAGTAATTATTTTTATTTGCACCTTGTTATCGATGGTTCTGGAATTGCTTGGGAAGTGATATCCAAATCATGGTGAATTTGTTTTTGCAAAAATGAGAGCTGCTTGCTTCACCAAAAGATGGTGGGTGCAAGCACCTTTGAAACATTTGTTGGACAAAAAGCTGAACCTCAAAAAAATGTTTTCTTGAACAGATGTATCAACAAAATACAGCAAAACCCACCAATATTGAAACATCTCATTCATGAATATTAACACTAAGCAAAACCTGGAAAATCTGTGATCTTCGCAGGGATGACAACATGGAGCATACACGGGTATTAAAATTCCACAGAAGTTTGATACCATCCAGGATAAAGCAGGCAACTTAGATATAGAATACCTACCGTGTGGAAACAGGCCCTTCAGCCCAACAAGTCCACACCAATCCTTTGAAGAGTAACTCACCCAGACCTATTACCCTATATTTTCCCCCTGACTAATGCATCTAACCGAGTGAAAACAGGCCCTTTGGCCCACCAAGTCCACACCAACCCTTTGAAGAGTAACCCACCCAGACCCATTACCCCCTGACTAATGCACCTATACTACACATCCCTGAATACTATGGGAAATTTAGCATGGCCAATTCACCTAACCTGCACATCTTTGGATTGTAGGAGAAAACCTACGCAGACATGGGTAGAATGTGCAAACTCCACACAAACAGTCGCCCAAGGCAGGAATTGAACTCGGGTCCCTGTCACTGAGAGGCAATAGTGCTCACCACTGAGCCACCATGCTACCCCGATTGATTGGCATCACATCCACAAACCTTTACTCCCTCCATCTCTGATGTTCAGTAGCACCAGTGTGTTACATCTGCAGATATACTACAAAAATTCATCAAGGCTCCTTAGACAGCACCTTCTAACTCAAAATTGCGAGAAGGACAAGGGCATCAGATACATAGGAAAACCACCATCTGCAAGTTCTCCTCAAAGCCACTCATATCCTGACTTGGAAATATGTTGCTGTCCCTCCATTGTCATTGGTTCAGACTCCTGGAACTATCCCTAAGGGCATTGTGGGCCTATTTACAGCAAAAGGACTGCAGCAGTTCATGAAGGCAGTTCACTACCACCTTCTAAAGAGCATCTAAAGATGGTCAATAAATGCAGGCCCCGCCATCAATGCCCAATTCCCAAGTGATTTTCTTAGTGTATCATTTGAAATGCATAAAGGTGGATAAATCCCCAGGACCTGATCAGGCATACCCTAAAATTCTGTGGGAAGCTAGAGAAGTGATTGCTGGGCCTTTTCCTGAGATATTTGTATCATCGATAGTCACAGATGAAGTGCCGGAAGACTGGATGTTGGCTAATGTGGTGCCACTGTTTAAGAAGGGTGCTAAGGACAATCCAGGGAACGATAGACCAGTGAGTCTGATGTCGGTGGTGGGCAATTTGTAGGAGCGAATCCTCAGGGACAGGATGTACGTGTATTTGGAAAGACAAGGACTGATTAGGGATAGTCAACATGGCTTTATGCGTGGGAAATCATGTCTCACAAAATTGATTGAGTTTTTTGAAGAAGTAACAAAGAGGACTGATGAGGGCAGAGCGGTAGATGTGATCTATATGGACTCCAGTAAGGCATTCAACAAGGTTCCCCATGGGAGACTGGTTAGCAAGGTTAGATCTCATGAGATACAGGGAGAACTAGCCATTTGGATACAGAACTGGCTCGGATGTAGAAGATAGACGGTTTCTCTTCAGACTGGAGGCCTGTGACCAGTGGAGTGCCACAAGGATCGATGCTGAGACCACTACTTTTTGTCATTTATATAAATGACTTGGATGTGAGAATAAGAGGTACAGTTAGTAAGTTTGCAGATGACACCAAAATTTGAAGTGTAGATCTTGATCAGATGGGCCAATGGCCTAAGAAGTTACAGATGGAGTTTCATTTTGTTTTATGTGAGGTGCTGTATTTTGGTAAAGCAAACCTTAGCAGGACTTATACACTTAATGGTAATGTCCTTGGGAGTGTTGCTGAACAAAGAGACCTTGGAGTGCAGGTTCATAGCTCCTTGAAAATGGAGTCACAGGTAGATAGGTTAGTGAAGAAGGCACTTGGTATGCTTTCCTTTGTTGGTCAGAGTATTGAGTACAGGAGTTGGGAGGTCATGTTGCAGCTATACAGGACATTGATTAGGCCACTGTTGGAATATCACGTGCAATTCTGGTCTCTTTCCTATCGAAAAGATGTTGTGAAACTGGAAAGGGTTCAGAAGAGATTTCCAAGGACGTTGCCAGGGTTAGAAGATTTGAGCTATAGGGAGAAGCTGAATAGGCTGTTTTCCCTGGAGCATCAGAGGCTGAGGGATGACCTTATAGAGGTTTACAAAATTATAAGGGGTATGGATAGGATAAACAGACAAAGTATTTTCCCTGGGGTGGGTGAGTCCAGAACTAGAGGGCACAGCATTAGAGTGAGCGTGGAAACATATAAAAGAGACCTAAAGGGCAACTTTTTCACGCAGAGGGTGGTACATGTATGGAATGAGCTGCCAGAGGAAGTGGTGGAGGCTGGTACAATTGCAACATTTAAGAGGCATTTGTATGGGTATATGAATAGGAAGGGTTTGGAGGGATTATGGGCCGGCTGCTGGCAGGTGGGACTAGATTGGGTTGGGATATCTGGTCGGCATGGACGGGTTGGACTGAAGTGTCTGTTTCTGTGCTGTGCTGACTCTATGACTCTGTCTGGTGTACTTGAGCAATGCTCATGATCAACTCAAATATAAGCTTGCTCAATTGATGATTGGAAACTTTGCAATGCCCTTGATATACTGTAAGGATTCAGCAAAATTGTTCTGAACTAGATGAAGAACTGAAAAGGCTGGTTGTAGAGTGTGTAGCTTTATTGTGTATAAAAAAGCCATTTGCTGTTTAATTCACAGACAATTCCATGCATGAGTCAATGAGACATTGTGAATTGTTCAAAATCATGGTTTACTCTGCAAACAGACTTTTTTGCTGTCAACTTGATTTTTCCTTGGCAAAATATCACAGCATTACAAATAATCTACCCTCTTCAGCTCATGGGTACAGTGTTGCGTGCAAAAGGAGAAGGCAAACTGAATTTTCGTCCCTCTGAGCTTGGAAGTGATGGGGTGGGATATCTGGCCAACCCTCCCATTCCATTGTGACAAACTACCTGATTTCACCCAAGCAGGGAACTAACCCTCCAACTTCAATCCTGGCAAGACTCCTCCTACCAAGAAGAATTCTGCCTTACACAGGAGGAAGCCACGTTGCAGTGGGAACGCAGATCCAGCACCTGAAGAGGAGGTCAAAAGGGAGGGGAAAGTGCCAACAAAAAGAATTGGACATTGTTTTTGTCAGTATTAGACATGTTTTTGTGCCTTTCTGAACTTAGAACAAGCAAATGATAGGTTTGTTCTCTCCAACTCAGGATTTTCTCAACATTACTGTCCTACCGGGCTGGCAAATAGTGTCTCCCCATTAGTGTTTCCAGGCAACAACCACAGAAAGGCTAACTTATGGTGGTCTTGGCAGGGCCTTCAAAGAGGTATATCAAGGAGGTAGTGTAAGGTTACCTCACATTCTACTGCAAGTTGTGAGTGGAATTGCCAAGCAATTGGTCCTTCAAAGAGCCAGCACAAATAGGACAGGCTGAATAATCTCCTTCTGAATTGTACAGTTCATTGAAACCCTGTGATTACTCTGATAAATTGTACAGCTCCGCATTGAATAAATAACGATATTCGTTTCCACAACACCCAACTGACCTCTGGACATCCCAAAGTGCCTCACAGCTATGTTAAGACTTCTCTTTTGTATTGATATTATTAAATTGGCAAGGATGCAGAAACAATTAACAAGGATGTTACCAGGACTAGAGGGTTTCAGTTATAAGGAGAGGCTGGATAGACTGGGACATTTTTCTCTGGAGCATAGGAGATTGAGGAGTGACCTTATAGTGGTTTATAAAATCACTACGGGCAAAGATAAGGTAAATAGCAAAGGTCTTTTCCCTCAGGTAGGTGAGTTCAAAACTAGAGGACGTAGGTTTAAGGTGAGAGGGGAAAGATGTAAAAGGGACCTGAGGGGCAACTTTTTCATGCAGAGGGTGGTGCACATCTGGAATGAACTGCCAGAGAAAGTGGTAGATGCAGGTACATTTACAACATTTGAAAGATTTTTGGACAGGTGTGTGAATCTGAAAGATTTAGAGGGATATGGGCCAAATGCAGGCAAATGGAATGAGTTCAATTTCAGAAAACTGGTCAGCATGGATGGGTTGGATGGAAAGCTCTGGTTCTATAAGACTCTATGACTCTAATGATGTGCAACCCCTTTACAATATAGGAACGAAGCAGCTGCTGGGCTCACATCCAGGAGTTTGAGTTCATGACAGACTGGTTAAGGAGCAGGCAATGTAAAGTGCTGTCTTCAAATTTAGGCTTCAGTGGGATTCTGTTTATTGCATGGTAACATTATCATAAAATCATAGAAAAATACAGAAGAGGCCCTTTGGCCTATGAAGTCTGCACTGCTGAAAAAAGAATTAAATTCCACCACCACACTTGAACACCTACTCTCAGAGTATTGATATAGATTACGATTCAGTGGTATTTCCACTACACCACAATCACATCGATGCTGCAATATGATAAACTACTATACATGGTAATCTGAGATTTATCAAATTGTAAAGTTATTGTTACATTCTTAAGACACTTATCTGTATGTACTTCTTTCTTCAATCCTGCTAACTTTGTGCACACTATCGAACTTTTACCTTGTAATAAGCAGTCCCATGTCATCTTTTAAGAATGTTCCCGAGACTACTCCTAACATGCCTTGTAGGTGGTGCAAAGGCTTTGTGAGTCAGGCAGTGTTTCCTGAAAGGTTTCTAGCTTCTGACCTGCTTATAGAGCTAGAGGATTTATATAGAGTCATAGAGCTATAGAGATGTACAGCACGGAAGCAGACCCTTTGGTCCAACCTGTCCATGCCAACCAAATATCCCAACCCAATCTAGTCCCACCTGCCAGCACCCAGCCCATATCCCTCCAAACCCTTCCTATTCATATTCCCATCCAAATGCCTCTTAAATGTTTCAATTGTACAAGCCTCCACCACTTCCTCTGGCAGCTCATTCCATACATGTACCATCCTCTGTGTGAAAATGTTGCCCTTTAGGTCTCTTTTATATCTTTCCACTCTCACCCTAAACTTATGCCCTCTAGTTCTGGACTTCCCCACCCCAGGGAAAAGCCTTTGTCTATTTATCCTATCCATGCCCTCATGATTTTATAAACCTCTATAAGGTCACCCTTCACCCTCCGACGCTCCAGGGAAAACAGCCCTAGCCTATTCAACCTCTCCATATAGCTCAAATCCTCCAACCCTGGCAACATCCTTGTAAATCTTTTCTGAGCACTTTCAAGTTTCACAACATCTTTCCGATAGGAGGGAGACCAGAATTGCATGCGAAATTCCAACAGTGGCCTAACCAATGCCCTGTACAGCCGTAACATGACCACCCAACTCCTGTACTCAATACTCTGACCAATAAAGGAAAGCATACCAAAAGCCTTCTTCACAATCCTATCTACCTGTGACTCCACTTTCAAGGAGCTATGAACCTGCACTCCAAGGTCTCTTTGCTCAGCAACACTCCCTAGGACCTTACCATTATATGACTAGTTCAGTTGAATATCTTGATGTTGATAACTCCCAGATATTGATTGCTGTGCGATTCAGAGATGATAATGCCAACGAATGACAAAGGGAGATGGGATGAGTTCTCCCTTGTTGAATATATTCATTGCATGGCACTTGTGGTGTGTGAATGTTGCTTGCTATTGTCAGCACAAATCTGCATAAATCTAGGTCTTGCTGTATTTGAGTAAGGACCACTTCAGTAACTGAGGAGTTGTGGATGG
Source organism: Chiloscyllium punctatum (assembly GCF_047496795.1). NCBI lineage: Eukaryota > Metazoa > Chordata > Chondrichthyes > Orectolobiformes > Hemiscylliidae > Chiloscyllium > Chiloscyllium punctatum. The sequence goes on along the minus strand of NC_092745.1, from coordinate 49,241,415 downwards.
CGCTGAACATTGTGCAATCATTGGTGAACATTCTCATTTCTGACCTTTTGACGGAGGAATGGTCATTGATGAAGCAGCTGGAGATGTTTGAAGAGGAAATGCAATTTTGCTTTAATCAGATAATGGAAAATTTCATGAAGGAATGATATCACTAACTTGCTGATGGACAGAGAATTGTGCACTATTCAAACTCATTTTCAGAGGAGTATTGAGCTGTAATGTTGTCTTTACAAAGATTAAGCTAAACAAGACGTGCATCTGTGGGCATCTATGAACAGTACTAATTGTTTTTGTAAAATTGGGAGAAAAGTGTTGTCAAAAATGTGTGAAGTGTTGCAGATGTACCATTGAGAAATAGGACTAAATTTTTAGCCCTAAGTGAGACCAACACAGAGGCACCAGAGTATGGGATTGTGCATGACCAGTGGCTATGCCATTTCCTTAGCTCCAATCCATCCCCAGAGACTTTATCTGGCATTGGGATAGCAGAGCCACCAACTTGGCAAGCAGCAATTCACCAATTAATGCAAAATAAAATATCCTATGAAAGCTGCTTGTCGAAGGCGGCTTGTGCTTTTCCAACCATCTTTTAAGTCCCCACAAGCAGTGAGTGGTGAAAGGATAGTGCCAATGCTTGGTTCCAAATTACAAATGTGGATGGGCTGGATGGGAAAGGTTGGAAGGGTTGGTGTAAGGAAATGGGGAAAGGCAGTGTTCCAAGCAGGAATCCTTCCTGTCTCCCTGGTCTCCAACAGCAGCCACCACTGTTCCTCAGGAGGGCTTTTCCCACTGACAAAGGACCCTCTGCTGCAAAGGCCTTTTCTTGTTCAATTTTACCTTTTAAGAAGCTGGGGAGAGGGTCCTTCCAGTTTGGGTACCCTTCCCCTCAGTACCACCTCACTTAGCTGGTATCTGGTGCTGCTTCAAAAATGGAGGGCCTCTTATTAGCTATTCCGGATTTAATTCAGGATAAAAGAGCCCGCTCACCATCCCGGATTAGACAGTAAGTCCGTCCTCCTGTCCAATTCAGGCAGAATCACAGGTGAGTGGCCATTCCACAGATAGTGTCGACTGCTTATCTTTATTTGAGCTGGCACAGGGAGTCCTGAATTTCACGAGGAAACTCAATCCAATTGGAACCTCATCAAAATTACCATGCACTGCCAGTACTGTATTTTATAATCATTTGTAATTTAGTAAACCTTTTTACCCTGCATGATCCTTTTATGAGTATACTAAAATAATAGACTTTCAGCTCCATGTAGCAAGCCCCACTGAATCATGGTATCTACTGCATCACCAAATGCATTAGACAATGGGACCATAGTAACAAACCAGATTAAAAACCAAATGAAATTGAATTATTTTCACTTTGCTTCCCATTTCCGAACTCAGGACTGAATGCATGACTAAGAGTAAGTCGGCCAGTTCTAAATCCTGGAGTTGTAAAGCAGACATTTAATAACCAGAGACATTAGAGTTAGTGAATTAGGTCAAACAAATCTGTTGCTCTGCTTAACGCCATTCAAATTCCTATTCTCTGTGGTCATTGCTTGACTAGTTCAGTACTTGAGAGGTACAAAATGAACGTTATTGCAGTTAAATCCTCATTGACCAGACTTCTGGCAGTAGGATGATGGAAATCTATGGAGCAAATTCATCCATCAGAAAAAAATGTAATTAGAACTGCTATTCATTGACTGTAAACATAGTGAGATAACTGCTTTAAATTTTTACAATACAAGGACTCTCCAACTGTGCCTTTTCATCAGGTTTTCTGTTGTAATTGTAGTCATCAATGCATTGAGAATTTGTTGACAGGCCCTGCTTTTTTCTCTTTAACCTACTTTGTGTTGTCAACATGAAGTCAATCATTAACAGCATCTTTAATAAAGGCACAGATTTCAAATCTTCAACAGTGGTGAGCTGCTAGACATTCACTGTGATTGGGGACTGCAATGATCGGGAAATCTTGAGCATTACCACTTTACACAGGAAGCAGGAAATTGTGTTGCACATCAACATGCTCAAAGAACACCAGGAATAAGAACAGGAGAAGACAATGCAGCACATCAGGCCTCTTCCAACATTCAATTCTATCACAGTTGGCTCTGTGCTTTGACTCCCGTTTTTTGCATGGCCCCTTACCTTCTGGTCCCTTGAGACATCAAAATTCCATCTGTCCCAGCCTTCAATGCATTCAACGATAGAGTATTCACAATCGTCTCCCATGGAGAATGCTGAAAACTTGCAACATGTTGAGTGCAGTAATTTCTCTTCATTTCAGTTCTAAATGATTGACACCTCATCCTGAGACTGGTCCCCCATGTTTCAGATTCTCTGATGAGCAGAAGCAATCTCTCGCCATTTATTTTATCAAGTCCCTGCAGTATTTTGTACCTTCCTCTGAGCCTTAGAAAATATCGCCGCAATTAACTCAACCTTCCAACACAGCACAACCTTCTCATCCCAGGAATTAACTTTCACCATACCACCTCTAAAATAAGTACATCCTTCCTAATAAAGACAAAAACTGCAGAAAGGATTCCAGATGGAGTCTCACTATAGCCCTGTATAATTGCATCAAGCCATCTTTACTCCTCCACCCCAATCAACCCCCTAGAAATAAAGATGAAAATGGGCAGCTGGAAAAGCGCAGCAGGTTAGGCCGCATCCAAGGAGCACTTTGCTGCACTTTTCCAGCAACACCTTTTCAGCTCTGATCTCCAGCGTCCGCAGTCCTCACTTTCCCCTAGCAATAAAGGCCAACCTGCCATTTTTCGACCTAACTGAATGATGCACAAGCAGGCTAATTTCCCATGCCCAGGTCTCTCGAAATATCAACCCATCCAAGTTGTGCACCTTTCGAAAAATATTCTGCTTTTCTTCTTTTATGACCAAAATGAATAATTTAACACTTCCTCACTTTATAGTCCATCTGCCAATCACTTGAGCTTTATTAACTTATAAAGCCTAAGAGATCAGGTAACTGACACACTGTTAAAACATCTGTTTTCCTGCTTGATTACCAGTTATGGCTCTTGGGTCTTGTCTATCAATCTTTTTCAATTTGATTCACACAATTTTAAGTGATTTTAGGTGCTTGCAGTTTCAGCTATTGTTACGTTAACACAGTTTATCATAAGCAAGTGGAAAATCATAATGGAGTACTACTGTCACTTTTAGTGTTCACTGCTTCCGTACAATGTGCTGTGAATCAGCTTAGAACTGTCATAGCCAGGCAATGGGGTCCACGAGGAGCCCATAGGAGGTGAATGAGGTCATATATTGGAATGAGGGGGCATCATCTGGCATGGGTGGTACAAGAAGAGCTCACAGGGGCTGAGGGGATGGGAGGGGCGAGAGCTGATGGTTTTGATTCTAAATTTTAACCCACTGACTTTTACCTTAAACAGCCTGCTTCTGCAACCACAGCTGCTCCTGTGAAGGCCTCTGACCATTTTCTGCAGCCGACGCCCATGTCACCTTCCGTACATTGAGATTCTTCTCAATCTGGGCACTTTCCCCTCAGGTGGACTGACAGATCCAGTAATTTTCCAAACCTGCATTCCTCGCCTTAAGAACGAAGATTCAGGTTTTTGAGACATTTTCCCTCCGTAGATGTCGTCTGACCTGTTGAGTACTGCCAGTGACCTTTATTAATATTTCCAATTCTAAGCATCTGCAGTGTATTGAGGTCCAAAATAAACATATATCCAAATGAAAATCGAAAGAAGTGTGGATGCTGGAAATCAGAAGAAAAAAAATAATTTGCTGGAAAAGCTCAGCAGGTCTGTCAATACCTGTTGAGAGAAAGCAGAATGAACAGTTCTGAGGAAGCGTCACTTGGCCTGAAACATTAACTCTGCTTTCTCTCCACAGATGCTGCCAGACCTGCAGAGCTTTTCCAACAATTTATTTTTTTGATTCTGATATAGCCTTGTGAGCTGTCTGAAAACTGCTGCTTTTTTCCCATTCAAAATTTCAAACACCAAGAAACACAGAAACAAATCATTCACATTTTGTTAAAAGTATATCATAAATCAGAAATCCTAATTACATTTACAGTCCAAAGATTCACAGAACTGTTATGGCACATTGTTATTGTAATACCATTTGGCACATTGCAACAGTATAATCCCTAGTGCCAATCTCCTGGCCTACTGCCCGTCTCCCTGAACACTAATTCTTTCGTGATAATCATCCAATCCCTTCTTGAATGGCTCAGTCAAAACTGTCTCCACCAGATTTGCAGGCACTGCAATCCATTCTCAAGTGACTCGCTGTGAGAACAACTTCTTCACTTTAAATCTATTGCCCTCACATTTTGTTTCCCCTGTGTACCCTATCCAGCTCATTCATGATTTTGAAAACCTCTGCCAAATCTCCTCTCAGCCTTCTTCTGCCCATGGCCAACAATCCCAATGTCTTCTTTTCATCTTCATAAATTTAACCACAAAATATATTCATTCGCTCCAAAGACAGCAAAAGAGATTTTTCAGAAGCCATTCTGTTTCATATTTTTATGTTTTATCCACAGTTTGCTCCATCCAACAGCTATTATGAAGAATACTAAGAGTCGTATATGATGTGTAAAGCAGTTCCATTGTGTGAGCGTGAACTGTCACTCCATTAATTTTTCGTTCAGAACCGATGATGAAGTCTCAGGGAAATTCCAGATTGAAGAATCACAGCTTGCTTTTGGAAAGCCTTTTGTGTGAATGGTATAATGAAGAGTAAAAATCCTGGTTTGGCACATTATGGCAAATTCTGCAAACTTCTGTCTGATAATTTTATTTGGTTCAATTTCTAAAGTCAATTGCAGCCTCACAGTTGCAACTTCTCTTAAACATAGAACATCGAACATGGAACTTAGAACATTACAGCACAGGGTCAGGCCCTTCATCCCATGATGTTGTGCTGAACATGATGCCAAATTAAACTAAGCCTTTCTCCTCTTTTTTCCAAAGTAAAACCACTCCAACCACAACGCCATAAACAAACGCATAGATGTAGATGCCATCTATCAACCCCTCAGAAAACGAACAGGAAATGACATCACCACAAACCCCAGGAACCCCATCCAGGAGAAAGATATAAATAGAGAGCAGGAGACAACAGCTTCGCTTCACTTGGAGGTCGCCACTGATGATGTTACCTAGCCAGGTAATGAAACATCTGGATATCAAACCTACAGCTCAGCGAGCAAACCTAGACCCTAAACCTCAACCTGAGCTACAAACCTTCACAAACCTTGCAAAAACCTATGGGCGCAACACGCTACAACTTGCCCGAAGATGGGATAGGAATGCCATCCGAGAGAGTTCCACCCGTGAACAACTGTACTTCCTGCATGAATGTTTAAGAAAACAGGTACTGCCAAAATGTCTCCACTATAAACCGCCGATAAAAACAGTTCAAGCCAGAAGTTTAACAGAACAAAATGGCTGCAGAATGCTCCGAGAACTAATCAATGATGCCCACCACAGACTCTGAAAATACAACAGGGAAATTGCGCGCCAAGAACCATTATTCAAACAAGTAACAAATCAAGAATAGACAGACGCTGTAGAACGAGCCATAACAACCAAACAGCGATAAAGAAAAATCGGGACCTGAAGAAAAAACTTGACAAACTCACAAAAAAAAGACAAAACCGATAACACAGGGGCATGGATAGAGAACTTATCAGACCGAACCCTATTAGACACAGAAGAAGCGGTACTAGTAAAAGGATTAAATTTCAATTACCGAGATGCTGACAAGAAGGATTTCCTGGTGGCATTAGGAACCACATCGAAGGACAACAAACTCATGGAAGAAACACAACAAACGATCAGACAGACAATTGCACCTACTCTGAGCCCGAAAAAGGGAAGGAAACAAACTGAACACTCAAGAAAAGAAAGCCATAGAAAACCTCAAAAAGGACAAAAACATCGTTATATTACCTGCAGACAAAGGTCGGCTCACAGTCATCCTGAACAGAAGGGACTACATCGAGAAAGCCAATGCACTACTCGCATGCACCAACACCTACCAACAGGTGGCGCTAGACCCGACCCCACAAATAGGAAACAGAATTACATATCTCCTAAGAAAATTACACAAATCCGGACAATTAAACAAGACGGAATTCCAGAAAATGAAACCCGACGGGACCAAAACCCCACGATTCTACAGACTACCAAAAATCCATAAACCAGGAGCCCCCCCAGACCCATAGTCTCACTACCCAGAACACCAACTTACAGACTGGCCAAAGAACTACACGCGAGACTGAAATACCTAGTAGAAGAGTCACAGCACGCCATCCACTCCACCCAGGAATTCCTAAAAGTCATCAAAAACACCAAAATAGAGGAAGACGAAGCAATGATCTCATTCGACATAACAGCACTGTTCACCTCCATCAACATCGACCTGGCAAAGGAAACACTCGCCACACTTTTAGAAGAGACCATCACACACACCCCAACCACAATCAATCCCATTACCAACGAAAACATCATGAAGCTAGTGGACCTGTGCCTCACCACCCACTTCACCTTCAACAGCATGGTCTACAAACAAACCAACGGCACACCCATGGGATCTCCGCTATCAGGATTCATAGCAGAAGTGGTAATGCAAAGACTAGAACAAACAGCCCTACATCAAACCAAAAATCTGGGTCCGCTACGTAGATGACACCTTTGTCATCACAAAACGAAACAAGAGACATTTAACATCATCAACAACACCCTCACAGGCATAAGGTTCACTAAGGAGGAAGAAACCGCATTCCTGGACATCACAGTCGAAAGAAAAGACGATGGAGAACTACAAACCTGCGTATACAGAAAACTGACAAACACTGACCAAATACATAACTACACCAGTAACTATCCCAACACACACAAACGAAGCTGTATCAGAACACTATTACAACGAGCCACCACACACTGCAGCACAGACGAACTTCGAAAAACAGAGGAGAACCACCTATACAACGTATTCAAGAAGAACGGATACTCAAAAAGCACAGTGCGCGGATTCCTCAAGAACAAACCAAGACAAACAGACCAAATACAGCCAGAAACCCTAACCACCTTACCATACATCAAAGAAGTTTCAGAAATGACAGCCAGACTACTGAGACCCCTCGGAATCCTAGTAGCACACAAACCCACCAACACTCTCAAACAAAAACTAACAAACTTAAAAGACCCAGTACAACCCATGGACAAAACCAACGTCATCTACAAAATTCCATGCAAGGACTGCCACAAACACTACGTAGGACAAACAGGAAGAAAGTTAGCTACCAGGATACACGAACACCAGCTAGCCACAAAAAGACACGACCCTCTCTCCCTCGTAGCCCTATACACGGAGGTAAAAAAACACCATTTTGACTGGGACAACACATCTATCCTGGGACAGGCTAAGCAAAGACATGCCAGAGAATTCCTAGAGGCCTGGCACTCCAACCACAATGCCATAAACAAACGCATAGATCTAGATGCCATCTATCAACCCCTCAGAAAATGAACAGGAAACGACCCCAGGAACCCCATCAGGAGAAAGATATAAATAGAAAGCAGGAGACAACAGCTTCGCTTCACTTGGAGGTCGCCACTGATGATGTTACTTAGCCAGGTAATGAAACATCTGGATATCAAACCTATAGCTCAGTGAGCAAACCTACACCCTATATTAGCTTTACCTCATGCAGCACCTTCATTATTGATCAGAAAGGCATGGGGTCAATCTCCAGGGAATTTGACATAAATTCCAGTCTGATTCTCTGTGTACTACACTGTCACTGTTACATCATGTCTCACTGTCAGCATAGTTTCAACAGACATGTGTTTGATATCATCAATGTATCATGTTATCTGACCTAAGGCTATATAGCCTTCATATTCCATGTTACATGATTAGATTAGATCCCCTACAGTGTGAAAACAGGCCCTTCAGTCCAACAAGTCCACACTGACCCTCCGAAGAGTAACCCACTCAGACCCATTCCCCTACCCTATATTTACCCCTGACTAATGCCTATATTTACCCCTGACTAATGCACCTAAACTGTGGGCAATTTAGCATGGCCAATTCATCTTTGGATTGTGGGAGAAAATCAGAGCACCCAGAGGAAAGCCACGCAGACTCGGGGAGAATGTGCAAACTCCACACAGACAGTCACCTGAGGCTGGAATCGAACCCAGGATCCTGGTGCTGTGCGGCAGAAGTGCTAACCACTGAGCCACTGTGCTGCCCCTCAGATCACTTGAATTATGACATTTATTATGACCAGATGATGATGATGCTTCCTCGTTTTTACAGATCCAGATTGGAGACACCAAATTGTCAAGCTCCCGGCTGAAGAGGGATAAACTGACACATCTTCATTATTCACTTACTCCCACCTTGATTGGTCACAACCAGGTTCATTTACAAAGGATTTCCTCCCTCATGGATATCTTTCTTCCAGACCAAATGAGCATATGTTTAAGAGGAACTAATTTAACAAGGCTTTTTTGAGTTAACAGAAATGTACTCTAGTTTCCTCCCACAGTCCAAAGATTGCAGGTTAGGTGGATTGTCCATGCTAAGCTGCCCAGTAGTGTCCAGGGATTTGTATTAGCCATGGAGAATGCAGGGTTACTGGGATAGAGCTGGGGGATTGGTCTGTGTGGGTTGCTCTTTGGAGGGTTGGTGTGGACTCAATGGGCTGAATGGCCTGCTTCCACACTGTAGGGATTCTATGATTCTCTGAACAAATGACACAATACACAAACAGACAGGAGGACTCCTGAAGGGGTAGAAGTTAAAAGATACATGGATCAGTGTCTATATTGTTTGTGAATATATAGTGGAAAGCTATGGCCACTACAATGGATGTTATCAAAAGCATTGACATTGATTTTGAGATTCCTGACTTAGCAGGTTGATTAAAGTTCCTTTATCCCTACCCCTTTGGACAGAGGCTGACCTAAGAGTGGAGAGTGGAGAGTTTCCCCCCTTCCTTTACCTGTGTTCCGGGAGTGGTTAATGGCTATTTACAAAGCTGTGAGCTACCCCGTAGGTCACCCATTAAGATGCCAGACAATGAACTCACACAAACCAGGATGAAAGCTTACTTTTAAACCCTTGCCAGAAACAGACCCCTCCTGCTGAATCAAGAATGGAGGCTGTTGATCGATACCTGTTTCTGGGAAGAAACCAAAGGCTTTCTGAGACTTTCTTAAGTCATGGCACTGGAAAGCCCATGTTTGGTGCTTGAGACTTAAACCGTGCAATCATAGAACCTTCTTGCCGGACTATTGTACCACATGCTGGCCCCCTCTTTAACTTTCACTCTTCTACTACCGGATCTTCTGGAAATGGCAGCAGTGATATCGGGCTGGTTGAATCTTGCGGGGCTTTGGTGGTCAGTTGTGTGGCAACGGCTGAGAGTCTGGATTGGGACTGCAGTGGTCTGAGATACAAGAAGCAAGCTCAACGTGACGATGGAGGCTCTCCCAATAACAGTGGTTGTGGGTTTCGTGGTGTCATCAAATGAATCATAGTGAGTTCCAGAGTAGACCTTGTAGATTGTTACACGCTACTTCCACTGTGCATCAGTTGTGAAATAAGTGAATGTAAAAGATACTAATCAAGCAGGTTACTTTGCCTTGGGTGGTGTTGAGCTTATTATATGTTTTTGAAGTGGCACTTATCTAGTTAATTGGAAAGTGTTCCGTTACACTATTGACTTTTCCCTTGTGGCTGCTGGACAGTTACTCGGAGTATAGCCAGAGAGTTACTTGCTACAGAATGCCTAGCCTCTGACCTTCTCTTGCAGTCACCGTCTTCATATGTTGGTCCAGTTCAATTTCAACTCAATGGTAACCCCAGGATTTGTTTATGGTGATTCAGTAAAATTATTACAACGGGATCTCGATCATATGGGCCAATGGCAAATGGAGTTTAATTTAGATAAATTTGAGGTGCTGAATTTTGGGAAAGCAACTTTAGCAGGACTTAATGGCAAGGTCCTAGGGAGTATTGCTGAAAAAAGAGATCTTGGAGTGCAGGTTCTTAGCTCCTTGAAAGTCGAGTCACAGCTAGCTAGGTTAGTGAAGAAGGTGTTTGGTATGTTTTCCTTTATTGGTCTGAGTATTGAGTACAGGAGTTGGGAGGTCATGTTGCGGCTGTACAGGACATTGGTTAGGCCACTTTTGGAATGTTACATGCAATTCTGGTCTCCTTCCTATCGATAGGATGTTGTGAAATTTGAAAAGATTCAGAAAAGATTTACAAGGATATTGCCAGAGTCGGAGGGTTTGAGCTATAGCAAGAAGCTGAATAGGCTGGGGCTGTTTTCCCTGGAGTGTCGGAGGCTGAGGAGTGACCTTGTAGAGGTTTATAAAATTATGAGGGACATGGATCGGGTAAATAGACAAAGTCTCTTCCCTGCGGTGGAGGGGTCCAGGACCAGAGGGCATAAGTTTAGGGTGAGAGGGGAAAGATATAAAAGAGACCTAAGTGGCAACTTTTCACGCAGAGGGTGGCACGTGTATGGAATGAGCTGCAAGAGGAAGTGATGGAGGCTGGTATGATTGCAACATTTAAAAGGCATTTGGGTGGGTAAATGAATAAGAAGGGTTTAGAGGGATATGGGCCGGGTGCTGGCAGGTGGGACTAGATTGGATTGGGATATCTGGTCGGTATGGACAGGTTGGACCAAAGGGTCTGTTTCCATGCTGTACATCCCTATGATTCTATGACTCTTATGCCACTAAATGTCAAGGAACGCTAATTAGATTCTCTCTTGTGGGAGTTGATCATTTCTGTCATATGTGTGATACAAATGTTACTTGCTATTTATCACCCCAAGCCAGGATATTGTCCAGGTCTTGCTGCATATGATCATGGACTAATTCAGCATTTGGGTTCTGAGTGGTGCTGGATATTATGCAACCATCAGGAATCATCCCCTCTTCTGACCTCTTGGTGGGTGGAAGGTCATTGATGCTAGGTATGACCTCAACCAGTGAAGATGTTACCTTTGACACCCATTGACTTCAGCTTTGCTTGAAGTGCTTGATGCAATTCTCAGTCAATGCTGCCTTGATATCAAGGGCAGTTACTTCCAGCTGACCTCCACAGGTCAGTCCTTTTGTCCACAATTGAACCAAGGTAGTAATGAGGTCAGAAGCTTTGCCTGGTTATTCATACAAGGTTCTCCTCTTCAGATTCTACTAGACAGCACTGTTGATGACCTCCCCAGCACATTGCTCCTGATGAAGAACAGATGGATAGCACATTAAATGGCTAAATTGGATATGTCTTTCTTTTTGTGCATGGGACATATCTGGCCCATTGGGCAAAAGTGAGGACTGCCGACGCTGGAAACCAGAGTTTAGATCAGAGTGGTGCTGGAAAAGCACAGCAGGTCAGGCAGCATCCGAGAAGCAGGAAAATCAAGGGTTTGGGCAAAAGCGCTTCATCAGGAGTAGAGGCAGGAAGCCTTCAGGGTGGAGGGATAAATGGGGGGGGGGGGGTTGGGCTGGGGAGAAGGTAGCAAAGAGTACAATAGGTGAATGGGGGTGGGGATGGAGGTGATAGGTCAGAGAAGAGGGTGGGGGAGGTAGCAAAGAGTACAATAGGTAAATGGGGGTGAGGATGGAGGTGATAGGTCAGAGGGGATGGTGGAGCGGATAAGTGGGATGGGAGATTGGCAGGTAGGACAGGTCATGAGGATGGTGCTGAGCTGGAAGGTTGGAACTGAGGTAAGGTGGGGGGAGGGGAAATGAGGAAACAGGTGAAGTCCACATTGATGCTCTGGGGTTGAAGTGTTCCGAGGTGGAAGATGAGGCGTTCTTCTTCCAGACATCGGGTGGTGAGGTAGCGGCAGTGGAGGAGGCCCAGGACCTGCATGTCCTCGGCAGAGTGGGAGGGGGAGTTGAAATGTTGACTCACAGGGCAGTGGGGTTGATTGGTGCGGGTGTCTCGGAGATGTTCCCTAAAGCGCTCTGCGAGGAGGCGTCCAGTCTCCCCAATGTAGAGGAGACCGCATCGGGAGCAATGGATACAAAAAATGATATTGGTGGATGTGCAGGTGAAACTTCGATGGATGTGGAAGGCTCCTTTAGGGCCTTGGATGGAGGTGAGGGAGGAGGTATGGGCACAGGTTTTTCAGTTCCTGCGGTAGCAGGGGAAAGTGCCAGGAGGGGAGAGTGGGTTGTTGGGGGCGTGGACCTGACCAGGTAGTCACGGAGGGAACGGTCTTTGCGGAAAGCGGAAAGGGATGGGGAGGGAAATATATCTCTGGTGGTGGGGTCTGTTTGGAGGTGATGGAAATGTCGGCAGATGATATGGTTAATGCGAAGGTTGGTAGGGTGGAAGGAGAGGACTAGGGGGGTTATGTCCTTGTTACAGTTGGAGGGGTGGGGTCTGAGGGCGGAGGTGCGGGATGTAGACGAGATGCGTTGGAGGGCATCTTCAACCACGTGGGAAGGGAAATTGCGGTCTCTAAAGAAGGAGGCCATCTGGTGTGTTCTGTGGTTGAACTGGTCCTCCTGGGAGCAAATACGGTGGAGGTAGAGGAATTGGGAATATGGGATGGCATTTTTGCAGGAGGTAGAGTGGGAAGAGGTGTAATCCAGATAGCTGTGGGAGTCGGTGGGTTTGTAAAAATATCAGTGTCAAGTTGGTCCTCATTGATAGAGATGGAAAGGTCCAGGAAGGGGAGGGAGGTGTCAGCGATGGTCCAGGTGAATTTAAGGTTGGGGTGGAATGTGTTGGTGAAGTTGATGAACTGCTCACACCTCCTCTCGGGAGGTTGATTGATGACTGCATCTGCGCCACCTCGGGCTCCCAGGACGAGTTGGACTGAGGGGTCTGTACATCTCTATGACTCTACGAGCCTATGATTATGATGTTGCTGTCTGGGACATTGCCTGTGTGATGTGATTATGTCAGTTTGCTAGTTGTCTTCTTGAGACATGTGAGACAACTCTCTAAGTTTTAGCCCAAGCCCCCAGATATGGCAGAATTTCACAGAGTCGAAGCAGTTACATTTACTCTTGTTGTTTCCAGGTGCCAATGTCAATGCCAGTGGTCTGTCCAGTTTCCTCCTTTTTCCCAGAATTTGTCATGTTTTGACAACCGAATGGCTTCCTTGGCCTTTTCAGAGGTCAGTTAAGAATCAACCACATTGCTGTGCCTCAAATGAAAGGCCAGACCAGGTAAGAACAGTAGATTTCCTTCATTACAGGGACACCAGTGAACCAGATGGGGCTTTACAACAGTGGTTATGTCATTCCCATTATAGAATTCAAATTTCAATCCCACTTCCCTACAAAGTTAGCCTCAGGCTCTGGATTATTTGTCCAGTGCCAATACCAGTGTACCAATACCTTACCTTAAAGACCAAGTCATATATATTTTTTCGGTGATTGCTGTCATTGCAACGCAGCAAGTTGCTTCATCGCTGCAGTTACATTTCATCATTGCTGCATCTATGAATTCAATTGTGTATATCTGAGGCCCTCTTCAGAGATATTTCATGAAAATATTTCAATTTCTGCTCATTGCTATGTTGGAAATTGTTTTCTTCTGAAGGAAAATGTCCTTGTTAACTTGAACTTATTTCCAATTATCTAGACCGTTGTTCCCCAGAGAGAAAAAAAGGTTTAAATACTGAGAGAATCTTGCAGGTAGTAGGCACTTGCTTGGCTTTCTTCTTGTGCAGGTGAAACTCAAACTCATCCAGGTCAAAGTCGTAAAGCTGTCCCACCTATAAAGTGACAAGTGCGCCCTGGTCTGATAAATCACACATTAGATACAGAGTGAATCTCCATCTGTACTGTCCATCAAACAGTCCCATGTGTGCTGAGTCCTACATTAAACGCAGAGCGAATCTCATTCTTTTTACTGCTCGATTTAACACTGCCAGGCCTGGCTAGGCACAGGTTAAATGAAGGGTAAAACTTCCCTTACATTGGTCACTGTCAGGTTTTGATGAAGCACTGTTTCGGGGTGGAGAACAAGCACAGGGAGGAAGAATGAACTTTGATTTTTTATAGGGCCTTTAGAAAGTGTTAGAGAAGTGTGATCACTCATGTACAAGAGGCAATTGCAGCAAACAGTTGGGAGAAGGCAAGCACCTACAAGCAGCAATGAGATACAGAGAGCACATTTAGCTGATGTTGTTTGAGTGATAAATGTTACACAGGAAAACAGAGAACTCCCTTGGAAAATAGGAGAACAGTGTCATCAGACTTGTTTCTTTCACTTGAGAGAGGAGACGGTGCAACAGAAACCTCTCACCAGCTGCAAATTCTGGGTAAAGGTACTTCTAGCTTGATTTAACAATCTTTCTCAGACTCTTTCCAGGATAGGATTCTCACTACGTGAGATGGAATTTCTGCAGCCACCTAGGTGCTTTCGGAGGAAGGGCAGAAGAAGAAGTTAATTGGGCAGGAAGCAAAGATTCAATGTCCCTACGGCAAGGTAAATGGTGCTATGAATTTCTTAGATCCTTTCACGAGGGTCAGCTTTCCCAACCTTCACAATCTGAAACCCATCTTGCACGCATTAACATGTTGTGAATACTCATTAAGATCCCAGCCTTCCAGAATTACATTCATGGGTACAAACCTGTTAGCTGCAAATGGGAAACATGCTTGTTCCCCAACCCGACGATACGTATATGAACAGTGTACCTAACAAAGGAAACTCATTCCAATTGGGACCAACACCTTCATAGACCTGGCTCCTTCAGAACTAGTAATACTGATTTGAGCAAATGTTTTAGCTGTTCAAGGTTAAGGGTTAGCGCAGCTCATTCACAAGCAGTTCTTGTAGATTCTACTGTTAGCGGTGAAAGCTGACTGGGCCCACTGGTATTCCCAAACCAGGCAACCAAACAGGCTCATTCCAGCAAATCAAACAGGGGGAAGGTGACTGGACCTCAGCTCAAAAGGGGAGGAAGCGCCTTAAATGGGGGGATTAATGTGAAAACGGAGATCTGTTTAAAATGGGCATTAATGGAAAGGGAGGACAGAAAGCTGAGCTGAATGGAATGGGAAGCTGTGAAGGTAGCTTAAAGGATGGAGTTGTTTGCAGCACTGCCAAGTTTTTGTAGAATGGAGGGAGCTCTTTTATCATGTGGTTTGGTGCCACTGTATGAGGTTGGGTTTGAAAGAAATCGTTCAAGGAGAATGCAAACTCAAGAATTGTTCTCAGGCTTAGACTTCAAAATAATTCACTTTTTTTTCCAAATTAGTACTAAGCAATGCTATTCATGACAATCATGTATATCAGATTTGACAGACAGTTACATTAGTTCATGACTAGTTTATTTTTCTTCATGCATTCATACCCATGTGCCCTCAAGATTCTCTGTTATTCTAAGAGTGAAGTCTTCTTCTAGATTGTTCTCTGCTATTTATCCTCAGTGATGGGCAGATCTGGGACATCATCACACATTTGCTCCAGGATCCTGATGCCCTTATACATTATCTTTGTATAACTATTATTTTCCATAGTTCAAGTTACCAGAAATAAAACTGTTGGACTATGTTTCACAGAAATGGGTTTCCTCATTCTGCAAAAGACAAAAATACATAGTTTGAAGTCACAATGTAAGGTATTAGTAACAAAACTGCCATTTTGAAACAGTAAACTTTTAGACTTGGCTGTTAGCACTCAAGCTGAAGATTCATGGCTGTAAGTCCCACACCAAGACAGAAGATACAATACTGCACTGGGAAAGGTGATAATTCTCAAATCCAGCCTTAATCCAAGATATTTTTCAATTCCCTACAGTGTGGAAACAGGCCCTTTGGCCCAACAAGTCCACACTGACACTCTGAAGAGCAATCCACCCAGACCCATTCCCCTACACCTAACACTACGGGCAATTTCTCATGGCTAATTCACCTAACCTGCACATCTTTGGATTGTGGGAGTAAACTGGAGCACCCGGAGGAAACCCACGCAGACACGGGGAGAATGTGCAAACTCCACACAAACAGTTGCCTGAGGTGGGAATTGAACCCAGGTCCCTGGCACTGTGAGGCAGCAGTGCTAACCACTGAGCCACCATGCCACCCAGAAGATCTCAAGTGCCTCTTCCAGTAAAGGTTAAATTTGCTACAGGAGGAAGCTTTCTTGCTAAGTAAACACCACAGAGCTGTAATGTTGCAGAGAGGCTAATGGGGAGAATGAAGAGTGGGAGCTTCACATTAAGGATTGGTGTTATAATGGCATAGCCATGTGTAGAGGGGAGAGAGAAAGAGAAGTGGAACTGAGCAAGGTGGGGTTTGAAAGTTTGAGGCTGGAAGTGGGAATCTGAATGGAAGTGGAATCTAGAGAAGAACAGGGATATCCAGGATGATAGTGGAATGGCTGTTAGTTTCAGGAGGATACTGTAGAGGGACAAAGAGAATGCCAAAGGCAAGGAAAAGCCATCATTAACTATGGAGGGGCAATGTATTCTAAGGTGAAGCACCACAATGTCTTTCAGTGCTGTTTGCCATAACAGTGACTTTGAGAATATGCAACGCAAAAGGGAAAGGCCACAGACCTGTTTGTCTATGTCTGTACACAGAGCAAATATACCGAACTGAGGAAATTGAAACAGAAAGCTACTACATGGGCACTCAGTTTGGGCACTCAGTTTGGGGCTTTGCACCAAGGGGAAACACTCACTGCACACTCAAGGTGAAGAAGGTCTTAAAGCTGCAAACCAACAATGACTAAGCATTGAGTAACCTTTGACAAGAACAGAGCTTACCTGGCAGTGATGGTTGAGCTGAGGTAAGGTGACAGTGGCCGGGAGGTGGTGGAATATGGCTGGAGAATGGTGTGGTGTTACTGTACAAAACCGTGCAGGGTATTTCAGTGCCCAGAGTATTTGTAAGTTAAGGACTTGAGCATAATGGGGTTAAGCAGGCTGCATACTGCAAGGCTGTGGGACTGCCTCACGGGGGATACTTCAGGAGACCATGCATGATATTGTGTCATATACCACATGTGTGCAAAGCTACATAAAGATCAAAGCCACTCATATCTTGCACATGGCAGCATCAGGAAGGGGAAAACCAGTCTCAGGCTATTCAGGACATAACTCACCATACAGAGGGGCTTATAGGTTCATCCCATTGAGAGCCCACAAGTGTATTCATTAGCATCACAGCCCTCTAGTTGGAGGCAATTCAGTTTGTCTAGATCACCCAGATGGGCCAAGAGAGCCAAGGTGCATGAGCCATCAGGTTTACAGCTATTACTGGCTTCACTCAGGTACAAGGGGCCTTTGGCTGGACACAGATGGCACTCAGTGCTCCAGGGCATCATCCAACCCCCAGATTCCTGAACATGAAGGGATTGCATTCTCTCAATGGGCAGCTCATTTTTGAGCACACACTCCCTGTTCAGTTACTTCCTGTTGAGATTCCAGACCACGGGATGGAGTTTGGAGTTCTACAGACATGATGTGAGGACTGCATCAGTATGATACAAAGCTTCATGTGCATTTTTTCCCAGAGATGTAGGTAGAGCCCCAGTATTGACTTTGCACTGGTATGCACATGTGAGTATCTAGAATGAGCTCTAGAATTATCCAAGCTCCTCAAGGTGGCGTATACAAGAAAATCATGAACAGCCAAATGCCTCAAAAGTTCAATATTGACAACACTTTGCTTGTTCTAAGCATAGTGCCATACAGAAAGTTCACTCATGTGGACCCAAAGTAGCATCAATGTTGCTTAACCATTCATTTATTGCCATTATATTTCAGAGCTTGACAAATCATATGGATGACCTCAAATGATCTCAGAGGCTATCCTCAATTGGATCATTTCCCAGAAATCTTTGTGCAGGTGCTGTTGCTAATTCCTTGATCTGACCTGATGAAGGTCTTTTGCTCCTTGGTTGAGGGGAGGTAGTGCAGCAATGACAATCCCTGGCTATCTGCCTGATGTTTATCCACCCTATCAGCAGAGAATAGCACCTTCCTGATCCCTCAAGGTGACAGGGTACTCGGAGGAGGGTCAATATCCCTGACCCACCCCCTTATGTAGTCAGTAAATGAAAGCATCGATGCGTCGATGAAGATCCCAAGTAGGTCTGGCAGATATTGACTGTTCTGCTGAACCTAGCTGTCCTTGGTGGCCCCCAAGTGTTCCACGGAGGATGCCAGGCACGTGCCATCCAGTCGGCACACAATTTCGAAAACCCCTGCCAGACATTCCCCAGTATGCCTCTGCATCTCCATACACTCATTAATGCCCTCGTACAAAAGCCCATCAACTATGGCAGAAAGTGGAAAAGCTCAGCAAGCCTGGCAGCATATGTGGAGAGAAAGCAAGAGTTAACGTTTTGGGTCAAGTGGCCCTTTCACAGCTCATCATCTGTAATATGCTCAGTAGGGGCCTGTTCTCCAGCAGTCCTCAAAAGTTTTACCGTTTCATTGTTTTCTATCTGTGTCAGCGCTCCTCTTTGCAGAATATGACTCTGAGGCTGCTCGAGATAGATTACTTGCCAAAGTGATTATCTCTGCCCTCAATCAGTACATCCTCTGTAGGTACCAGCTGTGCCTTTTTGGAGGGGCAATTCCTGGGGCTAGGAGAGATTGGCCTGGGGGCTTGGTCTGTTCTGGGTCTCTCTGACCTTGGCTTGGGTCTGAAGCATAGCGGCTGCAGAAAAAACCACAAAGGTTTGTTAGTATTACATCATCATACCCTAGGTTTCACGAAAACATTGCTGCTTGTTATGCAGCTAGAAGTAGCAGATCAAGGACTTTCTCACTAACTAGTTACACATATCCAATCTCACAATGGCGGTCCCCTTGCTTGCCTGCAAAATAGGTGGCTTTATTCTCAAAGGGGATGAAGACCCCTGAGTCAGGCTCTCCCACCACCTGCACTGGTTCAGCACATTCCTTTCCGACAAAAAAGAGAGAAGGATTAAGGGACATTAGCTTGGGCACTTTTGATAGATACAGTTAGAGATGTTAATCCCCAGGCCCACGACACTTGTGAGAAGAATGTTGTAAGCTGGAGGTTGTGAATTAAAAGGCTCTGAACTGAAGTGTCAGTGGTGCCAAAGAGTTGGAATTGATGGAAATCAATAAGTTCAGTACAATTGCCTGATTTTTATGAGACAGGTTCATTCAGCTTGTGGTGCATCCTTGACCCATGTAAGCCTTTGGTGAGAAGCAATCAGATGGTCATGCTCTCCTAGTTATAATGAAAGGTCAGTGAGCTGGTGGTATGTGAGCCACTGAACAGCGGGGCTTCTTTTCTTTTGAAGTGCAAGCCCTGATGGATGTGTGAGAACCAGTGCTACTAGTGTGACACTGGAAACTGCAGTGAAAATTCTATCCACTAACAAAAGCCCTTGACTTGATTTTTTTCACAGAAAAGCACCATATTACTTTTAAAATTCTCATCCTTGCTTTCAGGTCCGTCCAGGAGTGTGCTCCCCCATGACCCCAGCGATAAAACCCTCTCAAACTGGCCTCTCCAGTATTCCCAGTTTTAAATTGTTCCATTGCTGGTGGCAAGCAGTATCTTAAGTTATCTTGGTCCCAAACTCTGGAATTCACTCCCTAGTCCATTACACCTCTCTAGCTGACTTTCCACTTTTAAGATACTTCAATCTCCATGACCAAGTTGTCATCTGAGCTAACGTCTCCCGCCATGACTCTGCATCATTTTTCTGTAAGGTTTCTGTGGAACAACTTGGGAAGTTTTCATAGAATTATAGAATCCCTACAGTGTGGAAATGGGCTATTTGGCCCAACAAGTCCACACTGAGCCTCCTGAAGAGTAACCCAACCAGACACATTCCCCTACCCTATTACACTACATCGACCTATGATGAATGCACCTCACCTACATGTCCTTGGACACTATGGGGCAATTTGGCATGTCCACTTCACCTATCCTGCACATCTTTGGATTGTGGGAGGAAACCGGAGCACCCAGAGGAAACCCACGCAGACATGGAGAGAAAGTGCAAACTCCACACAGACAGATGTCCGAGGCTGGAATTGAAACTGGATCCCTGGTAATGTGAGTACTAACCACTGAGCCAACGTGCTCAGATGCCACCAGAGCAGATGCTATGTAAATATCAGTTGTTGTTATGAAGTTATCCTACCTGTGCATTCCTAAACCCACAACACTGTCCCAGACCCTACCTCATCTTCCCAGGACATTTTAATTTTCTACACCAATGACACCAGGCAAACAGTATACTTATTCAACACCACAGAAACAGACCTTGCTGGAGAAACTCCGCAGGTCTGGTCACATCTGTGGAATGAAAGCAGAGTCAATGTTTCAGGTCCAGAGATCCTTCTTCAGAACTGGATCCAAAACATTCACTCCGTTTTCTCTCCACAGGTGCTGCCAGACCTGCGGAGTTTCTCCAGCAATTTCAGTTTTTGGTTCAGACTTCCAGCACCTGCAATTCTTTATTTTTGTTCACGTATTCACCTGACCTGCTGGTCTGATGTAACTGAGCTTTAATTCCTCCTCCAATGTTGATCTTAACCAACTAATAGTTCTTACAAGGAACAGCTCTCTTATTTTGTTCATGGCTTGAAAACATCTATCAAGTGGCTTGATTAATTAGTGATATGTACTGGAGTTCCGAAACTCTGAACAGACTCATAATGACAGAAATGATATTTGTGAGTAGTGTCACTGACTCCAAGCCTTTAATTAACATGGAAAGACAAGTAGAAACTGTACAGGGAGATTCAGAAATGTACGGATTTATTTTAATCTTCTCTGCAATTGCAACGCTGCATAATCAATTCCAGGTGCAATAACTACGCAGCAATATTTCAATTAAAAGTGTTGAAGTAAGGACAGACTGCGACTCTGCATGCTTTTTCTGGCAGTAATTTTTAGACTTACTTAAACTTCCTGACTTGCTGATAATTCCTTTGATTTCTTTTTGATAATTTCCACCTTTGGCCTCAACTAAATGTCAAGATAAGGAGGAATATGCAGCAAGGGGAGGACAAAAATTGACAAGCAGTAGACATCAGTTACAGCAGATGATTCTGTGGCATAACATGAGGTATCTCATCTTTTTTGTCAGACAGAGTTGAGCATCAAAACTGTTGCTAGGTTACCACGTCGTAGAGAGACTGTTATAAAATACATACTTTAGAAAATACATGGACGTCTGTAAATCTGTCTGTGTTAATGGAAATTCAACATGGCAATGATCAATGCTGTGTAATAACAAGTTATTATCTAACATATCACCCACAATGTTATTACCAGAACCACTTGATTTAAAATAGTTATTTGTAATACATTATGTTCTCTTACGCTTGCACACAATTACCCATAATGCCTTTTGGGGAGACCAGAATACATGAAAAAATGGCAGATGGGTTGTGCCAAGACAATGCCGGATATCTATCACTTGTTTTGAATAGGTTCAGCAAAGAAGAAGCAGAGAAGGACATACATTTATGTAGCACCTTTTCTCAAACCTGTGCCATATTTTTTGAAGTTTTGCTACTTTTGTATTTAGGAAATGCGAGAGCTAATTTTCACATGGCAGGTTTCCACCAGTGCAATAAATGAGCAGATCGACTGATCCAGTGATGGCAGTTGGGGAAAGAATATTCATTCGGATGCCTCCAAATACTGCCCTGCTCTTCTATTTTATGTTCAACTGAGAATACAGACAGGTCAGCATTTTGATATCCAGGCTCGGGCAACAGCCGTCTCCAATACAAGATACCATCACCCCTTAATATTCCTTGACAGGACCATCACTGAATCCCCCACTATCAGCATCTCAGACATACTGTTGGTCAGAAACTGATCTGGATCACCCATATAAATACAATGGCTCTAACAGCAGATCAGATGCTGAGAATACTGTAGCAATTAAATCATCACCCACCTCTCCAAAGTCTGCCCAGCATTTTTCAGACACGAGTCAGGTGTGCGATGGAATAGATTAGATTACTTAGAGTGTGGAAACAGGCCCTTCAGCCCAACAAGTCCACACTGACCCGCTGAAGCGTAACCTACCCATACCCCTACATTTACCCCTTTTTACCTAACACTACAGGCAATTTAGCAGGGCCAGTTCACCTGACCTGCACATCTTTGGACTGTGGGAGGAAACCAGAGCACCTGGAGGAAACCCATGCAGACATGGGGAGAATGTGCAAACTCCACACAGAGAGTCACCTGAGTCGGGAATTGAACCCAGGTCTCTGGCGCTGTGAGGTAACGGTGCTAACCACTGTGCCACCGTGCTGCCCAAGGTAGGGGAATCCAAAACTAGAGGGCATTGGTTTAAGGTTAGAGGCTAAAGATTTAAAAGGGAAATAAAGGACAACTTTTTCACACAGTGGGTCGTGCATATATAGAATGAGCTGCCAGAGGAGGTGGTGGAGGCTGGTACAATTACAACATTTAAAAGGCCTCTGAATGGATAAATGAATAGGAAGAGTTTGGAGAGATATGGGCCGGATGCTGGCAAATGAGATTAGATTTAGCTAGGATATCTGGTCGGCATGGTCAAGTTGGATCGAAAGTTCTGATTCCATGCTGTACAGCTCTATGACTGTGATTCTAAGACTGCCACCTTTCATAATGCAATGCTTTTTTTTTGGACGGGGAGGGGGATATCCCAAGTTTTGGAAGCAATAAGAACCCAGAAGCAGGGATGAAAGTGCCTTTCGTAGAGCTAGCGAGTGGGTTTGGGCTTTTAACAGTTGTAGCATAGGTTCCTCGGGTTCAACAGCTTTTTGAGAATGAGGCAAAGGATTTAACAGCATGCCATAATAAATAGAGGTATGGTGATTAACAGCACAACATAGATGCTCTGACAGCACAGGAGAGAAACTCACAGGAATTGGTAAGTGGAGGATCTGGAAACTGCGGGCCACCCCCAGCATGTGAAGAATTTGAAAATACTAAATTTTCCCAGATTTGAAGTCCACTTTGTTGAATGAATTTTGATTTTTTAAAAAAAGTATTGCAGATAAATTCATGGCTGCTTTCATGATAATAAACTGATACAAATAATATCGACAACACATTGTACATGGTTTTCATATCAAACAATAACTCATAAAATATTCAAAAAGTCTTATTCAAAATTATTTCTCTGTGTGGGTTGCTTGGGTGTGGAGATAAACACATCTGGCTGGTAATTAATTCGTATTTCTGTTAGCAACTGCATAAACCAGTTATATTTGAGAATTCCGAAACTGAATGAAGACCATAAGTGATCCTCTGTGTGCGTCTGCTTCTTCAAGATTGACCCTGGTGAGTGGGTAAATCCCCACTGGTTTCTTCCATAGACCATGAAAGCCCACCTACTTGGCAACTCAAACAACCCCAGCAAAGATAAATGCAACATGCTCCCCAAAGATCCCGTCAAGGGCAAGATGATGCAATGGCAGAAGCTTTGTGTCTATTCAATATCGCCTTTTCTGAAATGGTTAATAATTGTTAGCTCTGCCTTCATGCCCATTGTCTTACCCCTGATTAAGCCTGTGGTTTAAATCTTATTCCAGAGTTCTGAGCACATGATCCAAGCTGACTCTTCAGTGCTGCATTGTCAGAGTTAGTTATTAATCAATATTAGAAAATATACTGATTCCATTGATTCTGGGTACTGAGCCCTAACCCTTGGTCCAAAAATCCAGAGCACATGCTGTTTTTTTACCCATCAGCCAATTTCTTACCAATTTTTCATTTTGCTTTTATATCCCAATGTTATTTTTGGAACTTGAAGGCTAGCTCAAACATTTCACAGTCTCCTGTTGATTCCTCACTTACTACTCCATTAGGACAAATTAAATCCACATATTTCCTGCTTTCCATCCGTGCTCCCATACACACTGGAAATTTCCTGACCCATGTCTAATAGATGCTTTCCATTGAGAAATTAAATGGAATTTTTCATACTGAGTTTGTAATTACACTGCTACCTTCTCAAGTGGATGCAGAAGATCCCATGTTCCTACCTTCAAAATGGGCAAGGGAATCCTTCCATTGCAAAGAAAGCAGATCAGCCAAAAGAGTTAATTTGGTTTCTCTCTCCACAGATGCTGCCTAACCTGCTGAGTAGTTCTAGCACTCTCTGTTTTCATTATCTTGTCACTTGTGATGTGATTTTCTATTTGTTTGCCCATATAGCATACACCACAGATGGATGAGATGGATGTTTGCACATTTATAAACAACTAAGTATGTACACTAATATAACATCTCAGATTCACACAATCTGCATTATGGTTATTTCAATCAGCCTGTTCAGACATGCTATAGCACGTCGCTGGAGTAGGTGGGACGTGAACATAAATATCTATCTCAGAGGTAGGATTGTACCGCTGCAACACAAGAGTCTGGTTTACAGGACAACCTCAATTTTCCAAATGACATGGGTCCGGGAGGTTGGGGGGTGGGGGGGAGCGGGGATGGGGGGGAGGGAGGGAGGGGGCGGGGGGGAGGGGGGGCAGTATTTTGTTTGGATAATCGAATGTTCGGATAATCGAATGTCGGATAGCACAGTTCACCCAAGCATCGGGACCTTGAGATCTTGTTCGGATAATCTGAAATTCGGATAATGGATGTTTCACTAATTGAGGTTATCCTTTATATAGAGTCATTGAGTCATAGAGACATGTAGTAGGGAAACAGACCCTTTGGTCCAACTCGTCCATGCCAACCAGATATCTTAAAAAAATCTTGTCCCACTTGCCAGCACTTGGCCCTTATCCCTCTAAAACCTTCCTATTCATATATCCATTCAGATGCCCATTAAATGTTGCAATTGTACCAGCCACTTCCTCTGGCCGATCATTCCATACACGTACCACCCTCTGCGTGAAAAAGTTGCCCTTTAGGTTCCTTTTGAATCTTTCTCATCTCCACTTAAACCTATACCCTCTCATTTCAGACTACCCCACACTGGGGAAAAGACCTTGTCTATTTACCCTATCCATGATCTTATAAACCTCTACAAGGTCACCCCTCGGCCTTTGATGCTCCAGGGAAAACATCCCCAGCTTGTTCAGCCCCTCCAACATCCTTGTAAATCTTTTCTGAACTCTTTCAAGTTTCACAACATCGTTCCTTAAATGTTTGCTTACATTATTCTTACATAGGTAATTGACTGGCTGACTAACAAACTGGTTGTCTGTTTGCTAACCACCTGTGCAGAGGCTAAGATGGAGACTTCTAATGCCAAAGAGTATCACAAATGTTGATTCAATATAGCTATCCTTAAGCAATAGCACCTTTCTGCAACAAAACACCAATTCGTTTACTGCATAAGAGACCAACTGTGTGCAATTTAATTGTTGTGTTTCCGACATTACAATATTGACTAAACCTTCCTTATCTGTAAAAGAATGTCTGGAATCATGAAAGATGATAAATGAATGGAAGCACAAATATAAATGATTTGGACAAAATGGAAAAACACTGTGTTACAAAAGGATTTAAATTTACATGGGGAAATGTGAATGTATTTCTATCACTAGGATCGCAAAATCAAATAAATTTAATAACTTCAATCTGGTTTCCTGCATTGAAGGGAGAAAGAGCTCATCAACAAACAAACACCACACTGCTATGCCACCCTCTAGCAAAAGGTGGAACTCATCTGTGATTTAAAGCTGCAAATGCTGCTTCATAAAGCCATTGAAACCCACTCTCCATTTGGAATGAAAGGAAGTTTGGGAGAGTTGAAATGTTACTCCCCACCAAAGTAGGTTTTATGTTGCAATGAGTCTGGAAACTGTCCCAGTGCTGATTTGCACTGTTTCCTATGCTCTCTCCTTGGGCAGTTTTGTACAGGCACTGCTGCACCAACAGGAGCCTGTCACATGCAACAAGGAGAACTTATAGTCACCTGAACAGATTTCAGCTGAATGCATTGGCCATTAAAGAGGGAAAAGGTTTACCAAAGTGGCATCTCAGTCTGCCATTTTGATTTAGCCTGTGTTTAGGGAAAGACCCCTCACCTTGGTTGAAGTAGATGCAGCCAGAGCTACTATCAGCTGCAGAGAGGATTATGAAGGGACTGACTGACAATTAAGTGTTAGGCTGGCATTCACTGAAGAGGAGAAAGTCATTCAAGTGATTAATGCTTTGCTCTGCTCCTGTAAGCCAATGGCTTGATCTCTTCAGTCACAGAGGTGTACAGCATGGAAATACACCCTTTGGCCCAACTTGTCCATTCTGCACAGTTTTCACAATTAAAACTAGTCCCATTTGTCTGTGTTTGGTCCTTATCCCTCCATACCTGTCCCATCCACGTACCTGTCTAAACGTTTCTTAAATGACCTTATGTGGTCTAGTATACATGTGAGTCCAGATCCACAGTAAATTGGTTGTCTTTGCACTCTGAAATGGCGTTCAGAACCATTCAGTTCAAGGGAAGTTAGGGCTATGTAACAAATGCTTGTCTACCCAGTGACACCTCAATTCAGAATGAATAATAATAATTCTACAAGGGGGCTGATTTTTTTTTTAATCCCCAGCCAATGTGCTGCAACATTTCAGTTGTCTCTATGGTTTTAATGAAGGAATAGTTGTGTAGGAAATGTTAATTGTGCTATTGACTGATATGATGGGCGTATGTTCATATTATTGTTAGTTATCTTGTTCGTTATCAATTTCAACCTCTGGGAAAAATGGCCATTCCTGATGAAGGGCTTTTGCCCAAAATATTGATTCTCCTGCTCCTCGATGCTGCCTGACCTACTTTGCTTTTCCAGCACCACATTCTCGACTCTGACCCCCAGCATCTGTTGTCCTCACTTTCTCCTCTCCTGAATGTAATGATTCATTTGTCTTTTACGTTTTTTATTCATAGTTTCTCTTGACTGATCACTTGGGAAAGATAGGATGATTTTCTAAGACTTCAGCAGTTTCTGATGAGTAATTTTCAAACATTCCTGACTCCTTTACTTCTGATTTGCTGAGCTTTTATTTTCAGTCAATTATAAAGAAAGTGACAGAAAAAAAAATGACAGTTTAGCTGTGATGGGAAACAAAATGACAGAGAAAGAGTGATCAGAAAGTGTTTCAGGAGCTGATGTAACAATAAGATACAGTGCACAATGTATGCAAGAAGTGCAAGATGTCTTAAAATTCTTTCATTGGGTGTGGTCCTCTAGCACAAGATCAACATTTATCGCCTAAGCCTAATTCACCTTCAGCTGAGTGGCTTGCTAGGCTATTTCAGAAGGCAGTGGAGAGTCAACCATTGCTGTAGGTTTGGACTCACATTTGGGCCAGGTCTAAAAAGGAAGACATACTTCTTTCTCTAAAAGGATATTGTTGTAGAAGATCCTGAAAGGGTTAATGTCCATTTCAAGTTGACCCCACCCCTGATTTTGCCTAGTTAGAGATAAGGAGGTCTATTATACCTTTTGGAGAGGGCTGGACCACGATTGGGACCGGCTCCTTCCAATCTTTGTAATTATGCCACTTGACCAAATGTAACTGTTGTTATTGCTCGCATGCGGTTACCTATGAATAGTGTTTCCTCCATAGATATTCTACAGTGATAAATCATCAACCACCAATCACTAGGTAGATCCAAGACAAAGCAAAGATGAAGGAGGATTGGTGATAAGCAACTAGTTCAAAGGAAACCTTCCTCTGCACCACATACTGGTAGAGGTCAGAGAGTCATGGAGTCATTGAGATGTACAGCATGAAAACAGACCCTTAGGTCTAACTTATCCAAGCCAGTCAGATATCCTAACCTAATCTACTCCCATTTGCCAGCACTTGGCCCATACCCATCTTAACTTTCCAATTCATATACCCATCTAGGTGCATTTTACATGCTGCAATTGTACCAGCATCCGTCACTTCTTCTGGCAGCTCATTCCATACACATACCACCCTCTGCATGAAAAAGTTGCCTCTTTAGTCTCTCTTATATCATTCCCCTCTCACCATAAACCTATGCCCTCTGGTTCTGGACTTCCCCACCCCAGGGATAAGATCTTGTCTATTTACCCTATCCTCTCATGATTTTATAAACCTCTCCAAGGTCACCCGTCAGCCTCTGACATTCCAGGGAAAACAGCCCTAGCCTATTCAGACTCTCCTTATAGCTCAAATTCTCCAGCCCTGGCAATATCATTGTAAATCTTTTCCAAACCCTTTCAGATTTCACAACATCCTTCCAATAGGAAGGAGACCAGAATTGCACACAATATTGCAAAAGTAGCCTAACTGTACAGCCACAACATGACCTCCCAAACTCCTATACTCCATCCTCTGACTAATAAAGGAAAGCATACCAAACGCCTTCTTCACTATCCTATCTACCTGTGACTCTACTTTCAAGGAACTATGAACCTGCACTCCAAGGTGTCTTTGTTCAGCAACATTCCTGAGGACATTACCATATGGGTGGCACGGTGGGTCAGTGGTTAGCACTGCTGCCTCACAGCACCAGGGTCCCAGATTCGATTCCAGCCTCGGGTGTCTGCCTGTGTGGAGTTTGCACAATCCCCCCGTGTCTGCGTGGGTTTCCTTTGGGTGCTCCGGTTTCTTCCCACAGTCCAAAGATGTGCGGTTCAGGTGAATTGGCCATGTTAAGTTGCCCATAGTGTTAGATGCATTAGTTAGAGGGAAATGGATCTGGGTGGGTTACTCTTCGAAGGGTCAGTGTGGAGTTGTTGGGCTGAAGGAATCTAATTAAGTGTATAAGTCCTGCTCTGATTTGCTTTTCCAAAATGCAGTGCTTCACATTTATCTAAATTAAACTCCATCTGCCACTCCTCAGCCCATTGGCCCATCTGATCAAGATCCCTTTGTAATCTGAGATAACTTTCATTGGTGTCCACTACACCTCCACTTTTGGTGTCATCTACAAACTCACTAATTATAACTCCCATGTTCACATCCAAATACCACAAAGTACGCACAGTGTTCATCTGGGAAAATGCCACATGGTCGCTGTGATATTGGTGGATATGACATCCACCACGAGGAGGAGAAATTAGAAGACTCTAAAGAAAAAAATAATGTTGAGCGAGTGAGTTTTCTGTGTTCCAAGTATCACTGCTTTATGCAGACCCAGTCATTTAGCAATTGAACTGCAATTGCCAACAACAAAAGAAGATTGGCAGTGGCCATGAAACCAGCAGAAAAAATGCAAACTCAGTACTCCAATGGTAAAACTTCATTCAGAATCTGGTAAGAGGTGTTGGGCAAATGCTTGGGAAAGGAAAAGTGAGAAAAGCCAACATACTTAGAAAATACAGAGGAACATGTGAAGCACAAACAAAAATAGAAATTGCTGGTAAAGCTCAACAGGTCTGCGGAAAGAAATCAAAGATAACGGTTCAGGTCAAGTGACCCTTCCTCAGAACTGTGAAGCACACTCTGTAAGGAGCAAGTAAATGTTCCAGGAGATTAAAGTCATGGATCCTTAAGGGAAAAGGAGTAACTTTGTGCCATGGATGCAGTCTCTCTATGTTAGTCAGCTCATGAGAACTCTCAGTCATTTGCAGAGAGGCTTCTTTATGTTAAATAGTCACAGTGTTAACCATGAAGCCTGACCCAGCCCAAGTGAAACAGCCACATTGGTGATATCAGCAAACCTGACTCGGCCATGCAGATGGGGCCATACTCTTTCGGGCACTCAATCAAAAGACCAGCTTTGGAAGTGGGGCCCTCATCCAATGCAAGCCTTTGGAGAAAAGCTATCGGACTTGATTTGATTTGATTTATTATTGTCACGCATACCTAAGTACAGTGAAAAGTTTCTTTTTGTGTGCAGTACAGGCAAATCATTACATTTGGAGACACAAAGATCATTGGGTGATCAAACACAGTGAAAAATACGGATGCAAGGAAGGTGCATAAAAACAAGGTCAACGTTAGATTTGAAATGTTAGATGTGTACTTTCTCCTGGCTAGACTGAAGGGTTATTGCCATAAGGCATTTGCTGTGCCTCATTTTAATCCTGAGCCCTGGCAGATGTGTAAGAAGCTGCACCATGTGGTGCACACAATGCAATGGGCTGCAATGAAGTGGCAGACATTGATCACACATGAAGCATCTGATGGAGAAGTACCTGCTGTCTAACAGTACTGTGCCGTTGCAGCCTCATAATGCCAACTCACACGAAGAGTGCCGAAACTATTGAGTAAGCACTACAATGTGCTCTGGCACTGGAGCGGGGTTCTGTTGAGCTGCCCAAGTTCACTGAGCTCCAGAGACATTTCCAGGAGATGAAGGCAGCTCGGACAGATTGTCTCTTGTTGCCATCCATGGGGAAAACTGCTCTTCCCTTTTCCTGGACAGCAGTCAGAAGAACGTCTAGGGAGTCATCACTAAAGCATTAGTGAAGCGTTATCTACTTGCCCTTTAAATACGGCACCTAGAAGTTGGAAGCCAGAAGGTTTGGCAAGTTTCAGATTCTCCTGCCCAATAAATCTTACTAACGCATGAATATGTTACAACCTGAGAAGATTGCACTCACTGTAGAAAAGGAGGAAGTGAGGACTCCAGATGCTAGAGAGCAGAGTCAAAATGTGTGGTGCTGGAAAAGCACAGCCGGTCTGGCAGCATCCAAGGATCAGGAGAGTTGACGTTTCGAGCATGAGCTCTTCATCAGGAATGAGCTGTTCATCAGGAACGCTGACTCCTGACGAAGCGATCATGCCTGAAACATTTATTCTCCTGCTCCTCGGATGCTGCCTGACCGGCTGATCTTTTCCAGCACCAAACTTTTCAACTCACTGTAGAAACCACAACCTACTCTCAAACAGAACTGCCTTCTGTATTAATACCTATCTCCGTGCACTGGGTGGAATTAAGCCCTGAATGAAATGGGCTATGCTACGAATCACATAAGAAGTCCATTGAGGCTTTTCTCAATGTCGGGAGCAACTAGTTACATTTTCCAATGAATGAAATATCCAAGATGGGATTTTTGCTGGACAGCAATGAGATGTATATCAACATGGCTTGTCATCAGCTTCATTGACTGCATATCGCACTTCATTAATATGCAATCTTTTATCCCAGAAGTTGCCACAAGGAAACCAGACACTGAGAATTTTGAACATAAAAGTCACATTAGATATCTATCAAAACCTAGTTTAATGCCATCATGGACACCCAGTAACAACATCTCAGGGCATGGTCTAAGGCATCAGGGTGTCCTGATCCAGTAAGTCAAGGGCAGCCTCCAATATCCATCCAGAAACTTGGGCATGGTCAGTCAGACACCCGAGGTAGTTGGAGTCAAACTCAATGTTCCCTCTAAGCTGTGTGGTTGTGTACATTTACAACTGCCTCCACATTCCACACAAGGTGATCAGCGAGTAAACACAGATTGCAATATTGATGCCTGACTATGGAAGTTCCTCTTGCACATAGACTTCAGAGGTCAGCAGAGAAGAAAAGAAAATTAGAGGGACACTTGTCAGGACGCGTTCCTTGTATGAGTGAGAAACTGGAATGTTGGTCAGCCCACCCCCACATTAGTTCTCTCTGTCCTATTGTAGGCTGTTTCCTGCTGGAATGATAGTGAGAGAGGGAGAGAGTGAGTGAGATCAAAGTGGATGGCATAGTTGGTAATGCTGGTGAGGTGTCTCAAGCAAGTGGGAGACCATGTAAGGTTAGACTGCAAGGGTGAGAGTGAGCTAGTAGAAAGGGAATGGTGGCACTTTTCTTTTGAGGAGATTCCCTACAGTATGGAAAAAAGTCCTTTGGCTCAACAAATCCACACTGACCCTCCGAAGGGTAACCTACCCAGACCCATTCCCCTACATTTACCCTTGACTAATACACCTAACATTATCGGCAATTTAGCATGGCCAATTCACCTGACTTGCACATCTTTGGACTGTGGGAGGAAACCGGAGCACCCGCAGGAAACCCATGCAGACACGGGGAGAATGTGCAAACTCCACAGGGACAGTCACCCGAAGTGAGAATTGTATCAGGGTCCCTGCCGCTAACCACTGAGCCACCATGCCACTCCACTTCTGCTGGTGGAGGGGAGATGGTCATTGACACTGGGCGTTCCTGCTGATGGTTGAGACCACATGACCCTAGTGGCAACCTTGGACCAGGTTGGCAAGATTTGATGGTGTTGCCATCTCTGCTGGTCCTAGCAGAAACAGGACCTCCAACCCATCCACCAGGATTTGCAGTGTATCTGTTCACAAAGCAGAGCACTAATTTTCTCTTATCTGCCACTTCCAGGACAAATATCATGAATTATTGGTAAGGCAGCTCCAGACAGACAGTGTCTATTCAGGTGCATAATGGTCTTTTAAGGTTGGTGAGGGCATCTGAATTGCAGCCTGTTTCAAGATATCTTGGCAGTCGTGTGTATCTTGGCAATGGTGCATTGTCGAGTTGGGCTGGCATCGGGCATGAAAGGCATCATGAAGCGCAATAGGTTATTAATAACAAAACTGAGCTAAACTCTGATCAAGAGCCATCTAGACTCAAAATGTTAGCTTTCTCCCTCTCCATGGATGCTGCCTGACCTGCTGTGATCTTCAGCATTTGTTGTTTGCCGTACAGATTCCTGCAGTGATCTGCACCTGAAACAAGATTTGGTCCAATGTCCTAAAAGAAAGCAAACTCATTACACAAAGGCAAGTTAATATGAATTAAAGCTTCACTGAAGAAGTTGAAACAGTGTGAAAGCAATGCAGTGTTTTAAAATATGGCTACCACAATAATATTGTATAGAATCTTGCAAGCGCAACACTCATTTAGTTTAATCCAGATTACAAACATAAAGAACAGCAGACTCAAAGCAATATTTAAATTTAAAATACCTTCCCAATAATAAGATTAATCAACACTGAGAAGAAATAGAAAGTGGAAGTAATAGTTCTAAGTAGTTTCAAGGTCATTGGTAAACTATACAGAATACAAGATTGGAGTTCATGGAGAAGCAACAGTTCCCCTATCTAAGGACAATTCCAGAGAGAAAGTGAGGACCGTGGATGTTGGAGATCAGAGTCAAAAAGTGTGGCACTGGAAAAGCACAGCAAGTCAGGCATCAGCCGAAGAACAGGAATTGAAATACCTCAAACAATCCTTATCCAGCACTACATATCAATACAGATCGCAAAAACCACAATGTACCATGAGTAGTAATCTGGAGAAACACCAGAGACATTCAGAACCAATATAGTGTTGATGACAATCAAAGATAGTTTCACGGTTACCATTACCAGGGAGAGCATTATATTCCAGATTTCATTAATTGGATATTAAATTGCAGCTTCTGCAGTGGGATTTGTCACTTTTCCCCCAGAGTTTTAGCTTCAGATTTGGAATCACCAGTCCAATAATATTTACTTCAATGCCAATTGCACATATGTAAATTAGTTTCCCCTGCACATTGATTGCTGATTGTCCGCTGTTACCTCTCAAGAAGGTCACTCAAAATTCCAAATACAAAGGCATCCAAAATTACAGCAGCCCATCAGGAGAATCCCCAAGGAAAATCCTAACTACAGTGACAGTCTTTGCACATTCAAACAGCTTACTTCCTGTCTCTCTCACAGGAGATTTAGAAAAGCAGTGATTTCGTTGGGCTGTGCTGGGAAGTCCTGTTAGTGAAATTTCTTTTCAGTTCATAGAGAAATTCCATCTTGTCATAGAAAAGCCCTATTGAGTATCCCTGCCAATGCAGTCAAGATAAACCATACTGTGTATGTGACTGTCAACTGGTGATAATGTAATTCAACATTTCTTCAAAAATTGTCACTCAATCAATATCCATAAGCACTTTAGGATAACCGTACGACATTGATAGTGTGATCATTAGGATGGTGTGATAGATATTTCACAAATGCTAAAAACATTGAGCCACTTTAAAGCTAGCTTTTGATGATAATGGAATGCACTTTGCCTTTTCTCTAGCTTGGAATCTGGAAATAGTTTCCAAGGTGTTCACTGACTTCTTTCTCGCCCTCTGCATTGAAGGATCTTGCTATTTGAGAAGGTTGGAGTGGCAAGAATTTGAAGCCATAGGTGTAGAGAGTTGCCAGAAGGTGGGAGAAGATCCTGCAAGTAGATGGAAGAGGTAGGCTGAACTTTAATCTAAAACCAGTCATGCTGTATAGCATAGAGTTAATGCATTGGATATCTGAATGAAGAAGACCAAGTGCATTATGATGACATAGAAACATAGAGATGTACAGCATGGAAACAGACCCTTAGGTCGAACTCATCCATGCATGTGAGGACTGTGGTCATTTTTTAATTTGTATTTTTAAAAAAGCGCTGATACAGCCAAAAAATAGCAGTGGTGTAAATATAGTGGTTGCCTAGAGCAAAGGTGAGATAGAGGCCACAGAATGTGTCAAAAGAAACTTCAGACAGACTGGACTGCAATACTTGGTGACAACAAAGATAATGAAGGCTGTGAATCATTAAAAACTAGGGACTGATGAGCCTCTGCTCAATACCAAGTAACCCCGCCCCCAACCCCATCGCTGTAGATAATGTCCCAAACTGCAGACACTGTTTGTGTTTTTCCCTTGGAAAGATATAAAAGGGGAAGGGTTAAGGAGCCAGTTTTAAATCTACTGGAGTGACCAAGTGAGATTGAACAGTCTTGAGTGTACTGGCCTCGATTCAAGCATTGGCATGCTGTGAAGGTCACTGTCTAAAACTAATCCATAGTTAACCTTGCGTTGCAGGTAAGGAAGGCCCTCTTTCACACATATGCTGAAGGCCATCTCTCACACATATGATGAAGGGCTTATGCCTGAAACATCGATTTTCCTGCTCCTCAGATACTGCGTGACTGGCTGTGCTTTTCCAGCACCACACTCTTTGACTCCGATCTTCAGCATCTGCAGTCCTCACCCTCTCTCACAACAACTGTTACAAGTCACCTTAAAAAGGACACAGGGACGATAAATCTCACTACAAAACCAAGAATCTCAAAAGCCATCTGTTCAACTGCCAATCTCAACACTACAGTCAGCAACTACTAATTGCTGACAATTATTGTCTGCTCTTCATAAACAAGTATTATATCCAGAGTTAGTATTTAGGATTGAGTGACCCTTCCTCAGATCAGCCCTGAGGAAGGGTCACATGACCTGAAATGTTAACTCTGATTTCTGTCCACAGATGCAGCCAGACCTGCTGAGTTTTTCCTGAAAATTCTATTTTTGTCTTTGTTTCACAGCACCTGTGGTTATTTTGGTTTTTTTTTAAATTGATATGACTAGATTAAGTGTTACTGATTGTAAGGTTGAAAAGATGTGATCAAACCAGGCGTGACAGAAAAATTGATATTGTACAGAAGCAAAGTGATGGCAAATCTTTGTAAATTACTGGTTAAACCTTGCCTATAGTATCATGTTCAATTCTGGATGCCAACTTAGGAAGCGTGTTAGCACTTGAAGAAGTCGCAGAAGACATGGAATGAATCTTTTTGCCAGCAACAAAGGATTTCTCTTGTGTAAAAAGATCGGAGACAATTGCAGAGAAGATTAAGGGAGACTTTCAGAGAAGTGTTCAAACTGATGAGGGGATTTGATGGAACAAGCAGAGAGAAATTATTTCCAGCAAAAAGGCTGTCAGTAACTAAAGAAGACAGATTTAAGATAATTGGCAATAAATCCATCCGGGAGATGAGGAGAATTTTTTTTTCCCAACTCAGCGACATTTTCTAGTTTCATTGCCTAAAGGGGTGGAGAAAGCAAATTCTACATGGTAACTTTCACAAAAAAAGTAAGAATATATTTGAAAATGAAACATCAGCAGGGATATATGAAAGAAGCAGTGAGTGGGACTAATTAGTCAACTTTTTCAAAGGGCTAGCACATGCATAATAGACTGAATGGCCTTCATTAGTGCTGTACAATTTCATGGACTATCTACAAAAGACACCTCAAGGCCTAGAACAGTACCTCCAATGCTACCTGCACAAGATCCGGTGAATCCACTGGGAAGACAGACATGTCAACACGAACCTTGTCCAGGCCAATATCCCCAGCATCAAGCCACTGACCATCCCGCTTGATTGGCTGCGATGAGCTTGGCTTGCCAACCTCAAGACTGACATGAGACTCCCCAAGCGGGTGCTCTACTTCCAGTACTGAAACGGCGGGTCAGCCCCAGGTGGACGGAGGAAGTGTTTCAGAGATACCCTCAAGGCCTCACTGGCAAAGTGTGGCATTCCCACAGACACCTGGGAATCACTGGCCCCTAGACCATCCAAAGTAGAGGAGGAACATCCGGGAAGGCATGAGGACCTCAAAACTTGCCACTGGGAAAAAGCAGAAGCTAGGGGAAAACAGTGCAAGGAGCGCACTACCAGGCCAATGCCCCATCCACTCCTTCCCGTGAGCACCTTCTGCCCCAAGTGTAACAGAGCCTGTGGTAGCTGCTTCGGTCTGTACAGCCACCTACAGACTCACCCTGAGAGTGGAAGAGAGTCATTCTCATCTGTGTGCGACTGCTGATGATGATGATGATAGCAATTTCATGACTCCACTCCATGTTTAACAAGGACTGCAAAATATATTTATCAATTAATAACTACATAGCAATAGTATTTACAAGCAGTGATTCTTCTCTCCCGTTGAATGGTAACAAGAGTTTCAATACTGGCACATTGCAGCCACTGAAATGGGTGGGTTTGTTTTGTGTAATAGATTAGAAAGCTACAAATCTAAAACAGGGACCCAACCCAATCAGAAGATGGAGCAAAGGTTCTCAGAAGGAAGATTAGTGATTTGGTCACTTTAATCCCAATTCCATTTCAAAACACAGATGGATGGTGGTTTCAGCAGGATGGGTATTGAGAGGATATTGTCCCTCTAAGAAAATCCTAGAATGAAGGGACAGAGTTCTACAAGAAAGAGTCGACCATTGAAGACAGAGATGTGGAGGAATTACCTTTCTCAGAATTTCTGCTATTCTCTGGATCAGAGAGCTGTGGATATCGGCCATTGGATATATTAAGCAATGAGTTGCCATTAGTGGCGTAGATGGAGCAAGGAGACCCTGTGCAAGACAAGGAGATGAAGGGCAAGGGCTGTTTTCCTACTGTTGTGTTTTTAGCATGTCACTGAGTCTATCCTTTACCCTCACCTGCCTCCATACTTGGTGCCCCTTGTGGTGATTAACCTGGTGTCATTAACACCCAGCTCCCATTACAAAAAAATCTGACACTTCCTCTGGAGTTGAGGGTTTCCTGATGCCAGACTGTCAACAGCGTTTGCTCTAAATTGTACAACTACTCGGAGGGTCCACTCATGCCTATCGCTGCAGCAAATCATTGACTTCAGGTTCCATGCATGGACCTCAGTGGTCTGCAGTGACAAATCGAGGGATCATAGTCAGGTAATCAGGTTTTGGGTGGGAAAACCGCAGAACAAGTTGTCACGATATCCTGCTGTTAAACCTTTACTTACCAGTTTCTCATCTGTAATACTACTCACAACCTATACTGAGTAATCCCAAACATATGATCATTTTACATCTTCCTCTATAGTAGAATGAGAAATAGGTCTGGATAGATATGGTGTGTAGGATTATGGAGAAAAGGCAGGGGATTGGTGCTAATTATTTGAATTGGTGCAGGCATGATGGGCCAAAGAATACTGCGATTCCGTAAGCATTGGTTCAATAATATGCATCCTATGTAATTCCTTGACTGAACGTGCTGCATTATGTATGGTGTGGCAAATTACATCAGCCAATACTGAATCTCATAGACACAAATCCGTCACTCATAAGTAGATCTGATTGGATTTGATAGCACATTTGTGAAGCTGTAACAATCACGACTGAACCAACAAAGAACCTAATGATCAGCAAACAGCAATGTCCAAAGATGCAGCGAACATTAATAGGTGCTAAATGACCTGAATCCCTCAAGCTCAGCACCGCCTTCCTAATCTGCAATCTTCTTCCTGACCTCTCCGCCCCGACCCCACTCCGGCCTATCACCCTCACCTTGACCTCCTTCCACCTATTGCATTTCCAACGCCCCTCCCCCAAGTCCCTCCTCCCTACCTTTTATCTCAGCCTGCTGGACACACTTTCCTCATTCCTGAAGAAGGGCTTATGCCCGAAACGTCGATTCTCCTGCTCCTTGGATGCTGCCTGACCTGCTGCGCTTTTCCAGCAACACATTTTCAGCTCAATGACCTTAGCATGTTCAAACCAGTTAGATTTCAGAGGATGGAGATTATGAGACAATTCACCCTAACAGCTCAAAGACGTTTGGCAGAATACCTATGTTATTATTAGCTAGTGAAACACCCACATTATCCTGAGTAAATAAAGATCTACTATTGGCATTAACTGGCCCACAAAGCATTAAATAGTTACATTGTATTAAATAGGGTTACAGCTTTATCTGATATTATACATCGCTTCATAGGATTCATCAATGTTCCACTATGTGAACTAAAATCACACTACCAGAGCTGCACAGGTTTAAGTAATATTACGCAGCACTATATTCATTTAAAATCTAATGTAGCATTAAATAACCCTCACTTTAACCATTGTTTCATTCTATTTTACATAAATTAGAAATAATGTTCTTATTACTCCAGTGTACTATACCAGAAAGCATTGCATAATGTACAATTGCATTTGTATAGAGTCATTCACATCCTCAGAACATAATGTTGTGCTTAAAGCACTTTACCAATGAAGTACTTCATTAAATTCTAATCTCTGTTATGATAATGCTGTCACTTTAACAATGTTATTTTCTCCGTGAGATTTTTTTTAAGACAGAGGTGCCAAAATGTCTGGAAAGAACCTAGCTTAACAATTTCACTTTAATCTAGTTCTCCCAGTTCTGGGTTTTTCTAGCTTGGTTTAGTTGTAACAGTGAGAAGCTGCTGGTTCAGCTGTAGCAGAGAAGCTGCTGCACTGCAAAAGGTTCTATGCTTCAAAAGATGATCTCTGACCCCCTACTCTCTCTGAAATCTCTCCGACCTATAAGAACATGTGTTTCAATTTACCTTTTGCCAAGGGGTGTGCTTATGGGATGGAATTGGAACAGCTCCTTAGTTAAGTTGCTGTATTGAGTCAGTAATTTTTCCAAGACATATGTTTATCTAAATTCAGTTTTCTTTAGTTTGTGTTTCAACTGGAGCGTTTAAATAAATTTGGTTTTGCTTAAAGCCAAGTGATTTAGCCAGCTGCATCACACCTGGAATATGTACCTCACACCTGCCTTTAACATAAGAAAAAAATGGACTACCTTCTTAAAATATTTTGAGGGGGTCTGACCTGGTCCATAACACTGGTGTAACCAACATACAAACAAGGTTCCATACATGACAATGAATTAAGTCCAACAATGTATAAAGATTTATTTAAAAACTCTCCAACCCAAATTTATTCTAAGGGAATTAAACTCAACACTTGTAAAATCAGAGCTGAAATGTTTGTTCAGATGTAACTTTCACACCAAATACTTACAGTTATAGAGTCATAAAGATGTACAGCATGGAAACAGACCCTTCTGTCCAACTCGTCCATGCCGACCAGATATCCCAACCCAATCTAGTCCCACCTGCCAGCACCCGGCCCATATCCCTCCAAACCCTTCCTATTCATATACCCATCCAAATGCCTTTTAAATGTTGCAATTGTACCAGCCTCCACCACATCCTCTGGCAGCTCATTCTGTACACGTACCACTCTCTGTGTGAAAAAGTTGCCATTTAGGTCTCTTTTATATCTTTCTCCTCTCACCCTAAACCTATGCCCTCTAGCTCTGGACTCCCCAACCCCAGGGAAAAGACTTTGTCTATTTAACCTATCCATGCCCCTCATAATTTTGTAAACCTCTATAGGGTCACCCCTCAGCCTCCAACACTCCAGGGAAAAAAAGCCCCAACCTGCTCAGCCTCTCCCTATAGCTCACAAGTCCGGAAAAAAAATAAAATACATGTTATTTTGCCATTCCAATGCAAGCCCACCAGAACAGTGCATAGCAGTGCCCCTTGTGGAGAAGCAGGGTAATGTTGACCACCACTTTTAACTGCATGTGAGATTGTTATCCAATTTACCTCATAATAGCACTCAATCCCATTTTCCTCTTTGTTATTCTTAGCACAAAATCAGGGTAAAGATAAGGAAGCTGACTGCCTCAGATATATTCTGCATTTTAGTATTACCCCTGGATAGTTGGATATTCTGGGTCTCAGGAAGTGAGGCAGTGAAATGAGGTGAGCCTTGTTGGATTGAGCAACTAAGTACTTTTACAGCTCATGGGCCAAGAATAACAGGTTTGATTTCATCTCAGTCCACCAAGTTAAGCTGCTTTCCTCCCCACATCAGCTCCCACCCCATACACAGCTCCATCCTTCCTGAACCATATGGCCTCCCAACCCTGCTTTTCACCCTTCTCTGAATGTGGTGTCAAAAGACACATCAGTCACCTTTTATAATAGATCCTACTCTGTCTACAACAGATCTTATCATTACATATAATTGTTCTGCTCTTTTAAACCTCAATTCTAAGTCCATCAGAATTATTAACAATGCTTTATTAAATTTACTTTCAGGTCATCAGGCAGAAGATATGAAAGCTTGAATACACATACGAACAGATTCAAGAACAGCTTCTTCCCCGTTGTTATAAGTCTTTTGAACAGACCTCTGACATGTTAATGCTGATCTCTCACTCACTGCACTTTTTTGTGGCTGTAACACACGACTCTGCACTCTCTTCTGCTAAGAAAGACACAGCAGGTCAGGCAGCATCTGAGGAGCAGGAGATTCGATGTTTTAAGCATAAGCCCTTCATCAGGAATGAGGCCTGTGGGCCTAGAGGGCTGAGAAATAAATGGGAGGAGGGTGGGTTGAGGGCAAGGTAGCTGAGAATGCGATAGGTAGATGAAGGTGGGGGAGAAGGTGATAGGTCGGAGGGGAGGTGGAACAGATAGATGGGAAAGGTGATGGACAGGTCAAGAGGGCGGTGCTGAGTTGGAGGATTGGGACTGGGTTAATGTGGGGGGAGGGGAAATGAGGAAACTGGCAAAATCCACATAATCCTGTGTGGTTGCAGAGTCTCAAGGCATTCTTCCTCCAGGTGATAGGTGGTAAGGGTTTGGCGATGGAGGAGGCCCAGTACCTGCATGTTCTTGATGGAGTCGGAGGGGGTGTTGAAGTGTTCAGCCACGGGGCGGTGGGGTTGGTTGGTGTGGGTGCCCCAGAGATGTCCTCTGAAGTGATCCGCAAGTTGGCGTCCTGCCTCTCCGATGTAGAGGAGACCACATCGGGTTCAATGGATACAGTGGATGACATTGGTGGAAGTACAGGTAAATTTCTGTTGGATGTGGAAGGATCCTTTGGGGCCTTGAATGGAGGCAAAGGGGGATGTGTGGGTGCAAGTTTTGCACTTCCTGTGGTGACAGGGCAAGGTGCACGGAGTGGGGTGTTGGCTGGTGGGTGGCGCAGACCTGATGAGGGAGTCATGGAGGGAATGGTCTCTCCGGAATGTTGATAGGGGTGAGGAGGGAAAGATATCCCTGGTGGTGGGGTCTGTTTGAAGCTGCTGGAGGTGGTGGAGGATGGTGCAATGCATCTGGAGGTTGGTGGGGTGGAAGGTGAGGACTGGAGGAGGTTCTGATGTGTTGCGATTGGAGGGGTGGGGTTCAAGGACGAAGGTGCAGTAAGTGGAGGAGATATGCTGGAGAGCATCGTTGACCATGTGGGAGGGAAAATTGTGATCTTTGAAGAAGGAGGCCATCTGGGATTTTCTAAGGTGGAATTAGTCATC
Organism: Chiloscyllium punctatum; assembly: GCF_047496795.1. NCBI lineage: Eukaryota > Metazoa > Chordata > Chondrichthyes > Orectolobiformes > Hemiscylliidae > Chiloscyllium > Chiloscyllium punctatum. Next base: position 49,199,654 of record NC_092745.1, on the reverse strand, counting down.
CTGGGAACAGATGTGTCCGAGGTGGAGGAATCGGGAATAAGGGATGGCATTTTTACAGGAGGTAAGGTGGGAGGAGGTGTAGTCCAAATAGCTTGGGTGTCGGTGGGTTTGTAGTTGATGTCCATGGGTTAGTCGGTCATTGGAAATGGAGAGGTCCAGGTGAATTTGAGGTCGGGGTGAAAAGTGTTACTGAAGTTGATGAACTGTTTAAGCTCCTTCTGAGAGTACAAAGTAGCACTGATACAGTCATCGATGTAGCGGAGGAAAAGATGTAGGATGGTGCTGGTGTAGCTGCAGAAGATGGACCAATTCCAGATAGGTGTAAAAGAGGCAGGCATAGCAGGGGCCCATGTGGGTGCCCATGGCTACCCCTTTGGATTGGAGGAAGTGGGAGGATCTGTCAGCCCCTCGGCCCACAAGCCTCATTCCTGATGAAGGGCTTATGCCCAAAACGTCGATTCTCATGCTCCTTGGATGCTCCCTGACCTGCTGTACGTTTGAACCACTACACTCTCGACTCTGATCTCCAGCATCTGCAGTCCTCACTTTTTCCACTCTGTTCTGCTGACCTGATGCACTTCATATGGTGTGATTTTCCTGTATAGTACACAAAACAACATTTTACATTGTATTTTGGTACACGTGATGACCATAAATCAAAATCTACTCCTGCTCATGCTTCACCTCAGACATCAACATACAATCTCCTTCACTGACCCCTTTTGAACTTCTCGTCCCAATCAGAGCATTTAATTTTCCCCAAAACCAGCCTAGAACAATGTTTGCTCCTCCACCCACAACACGCTCCCTCTGTTCAGCCAGATTTCCCAAACGCAAAAGAGCACCACCCCAACACCCCACTGCTCCTTCGTCACCTTGCCATTATTGAAAGGATCATTGTCCTTCCATCTAATGCTTTGTGCTGCATTTATCCTGGATAGGGTCTGCTCAGTTCATTGCTAACATAAGGCATTTCCTTTTTCTGATCCATTTAATGCTAGTAGTAGTCTAATCCATTCAATAAAGAAGTACAAATGAGGTGGCTTCAAACGACGACTGCAAAGGTTATCAGTAGATGTGAAGAATTTCATCTGTTTTTTTTTAAGAATGAACAAGGATGGTTCACATTATCTGAAGAAATGCATCAATAGAAAGTTGGTCAATTGGTTTAGACAATTTAGACAAGGTAGACAAACAGGAGATTGGAAGAACAGAGCGAGCCAGGCAACGTCAGAAGATGGAGAAATAAACGCTTCGGGTGCAACCCTTCTTCAAACAGAGTATGACTTTCTCTTCCATTAATAAAACGGCTTCATATTAACCAACAGGAAATGACAACACTGAGCAGAGTTCAGTGACTGAAGGTGACATTTTGATAATTGACAATTGAAACTGAAGGGCAAAAGCCTGCAGTGCAGGACACAATGAGGTTAATTCAGAAGCACTCATTGCCTCAAAAGATAATCTTTCATAACCTTATTATGTTGCAAATCAATCGACAGCACTTTTGAAATGTTGTCACTATCATCATTTTGGAAGTTCAATCGCTTTATCGACAGCAAGATTTTGTAATAATAAAATGATAATCAAATAATCTGCTGGTGATATCGTTTGGTAATTGGTAGCTGGTAAATTACTCCACTATACATCCTGTGGAATCCATTGTGATTTCACATGATGGGCAGCATGGTGGCTCTGTGGATCTGCGTTTGATTCCAGCCTCAAGTGACTGTTTGTGTGGAATTTGCACATTCTCCCCGTGTCTGTGTGAGTTTTCTCTGAGTGCTCCGGTTTCCTCCCACAGTCCAGAGATGTGTAGGTTACCATGAATTGGCCATGCTAAATTACCCATTGTGTAGGTTAGTCAGGGGTAAATGTAGAGTAATAGGGTATGGGAATGGGTCTGGGTGGGTTACTCTTTGGGAGGGTTGGTGTGGACTTGTTGGGCCAAATGGCCTGTTTCCACTCTGTAAGGATTCTATGATTTCCAGCATTTTTTATTTTCACTAACATTCACAGTATTTGCTGAGGACTGTTATAACCACATTAAAAATGGCAATTCTTCACTACACAGCACATTAGAATACATGCCTCGATTGTGTCATCAAATTTCTAAGGCTGAAGCCTCCCCTTCAATCCTTCTAATATGTCACTGTTGAAAATTGTAGATCATCCAAGACTGAATGTTTCAGCACAGAGACAGTGAAGGTGCTGAGAGAGTGGCTGGACTGTTTACCCAACATGCTGGTACCAGGACAGGGAATAGAAGAGGGAGATAAACGTTCCAGGCCTGTGTCATGTGGAACTTTCTAAGTGATAGAGCAGGTTGGGGAATAGAAGCCAGGGGTATAGCTCACCTTGCTATGGACAGATATGGGTGAAGCTAATTGCAAGCAAATCCCCCAACAATTGTGTTAAGGCATTGAAAAAGATGATGTAGTCAATGATATAAAAAAATTTACAGTGAGCATAACGTGGAATTGTGTGACCTTGTCACAGTTACAAAGAATGTGTGTTTGGCACTGATTAATCTACAAGGTTAGGTAGAATCTCTTAAAATCTCTGATGACAAAGTACAATGCTCAATTCCCAATAAGTAAAAAATGTAGTAAAAACAGTAATGCTTGGAAACAAGCATATTGGTTGTACTGGTGCACTTGGATGCACAAAAGAAGTCAGAACAGTGTGCACCTTTTGTCACTTGTTTTCCTTTGGGATATTTCAGATGCACAAATACAATGTTTTCAACTGTTAAATCTCTTTATTGTTTCTTATTAAAGTCCTTCTTTTGTTATGAAACACTTAGTGTACCAAGGAGCCTTTGCAGTGAGAGGCAATGAGTTATTTAGGATGGTGTGCTCTCTCACTGTCACATCCTGACACAAACACCTCAACAGAGCTCTGATGAAGAGTCATCTTGACTCGAAACATTAGCTTGCTTTCTCTCCATGGATGCTTCCTGACCTGCTGTGATCTCAAGCATTTGTTGTTTTCAACAAAGCCAACTGTGGTATCATTTAATGATTGGCCCTGTGATCGAATTCATATGGCTTCATAATTGAAACATTACACAGACTGGTTCAAGACAACTTCCATAGCAATCCTAAAGTCAATAGTTCAAAGATTTTCCTTATAATGAAAACTTATACACAGGTTAATTGACATTGATTACAAGTCAATAAATTCTTTTTGTGTTTTCAGAACATGAGCAGGGAATTCCTCACAAAAACTTAGTTCAAGTGAAAATGCAAGATGGTGTCATAAATGATAGAGCTTTCGATGGATGTCCATTTTCAAAATACACTTCCAAACTCAGAATCTCTTGCATTAAGTATTCCATTTCTCCCATCTGTTAACACTTGTACTGTGTGGCCCTATGCAGCGTGTGCTAATCAAATGTTACAACAATATATGATAATGTACCAAACAACATCCCTGAAGAGCCATCATCAATGACAGTGGCCTTGAATTAGGCAGTTTACATACTGAGAATGAGCATAAAGGAACTGGGTCAACTCTACAGCTGCCTGGCGTGGGCACATTGTATGCAATACATGTTGGATGAGCCCATGCTGTTACTTTGCAAGATAACAATCTCAAACAGTACCTCCAAAGCTTTGATAAGTGCATGCAGAAGTTTTAATGAGACTGTGGTGTCAATAAGAATGTTAACAATATGGGGTCTTCATACTTACAAATATGTCGGTGATGGAAAAATATGTTTCCCGGTGGTTATAGACTGAATTCCCATTCTGCGTTGAATTAATCAGTCTTATTGATGTAGAAATAGAAATTTAACAACTATGTATGTGTCTTGCATACTACCCAAAGTGTGTATACACATATCTAAGTGAGTTCCGGAGCATGTATGTGAGAGAATATGTGTGTGAGTTTGTGTGTGACTGTATACTGTTTTACACTAATAGTGTTGCGGGGATGGGGGTGGGGGAGGTCAGTTAGCTGATCAGCCTTTTTTTATTTCAAAAATATACTTTATTCATAAAAATATCTTTATATACGTACATAGTCACTTAAGCAGTTCAGTACTGTATAGTAGCATATGAAGGAACAAACAGATATTGGAGTTTGACAAACAAACTGAAGGCATTTCTTACTTGTGCAAAATTATATTTACATATATTTGAGGCACCGGGAGGATCTGATAACTGAACAGACCCCATTTAACTTTAGCAGAAAGACCTCAGGCAGTGGTCTTTCCCCATTTTGGCTTGGCTACCACAAGCTTTGAAAGACACTCTTTGGTCTGCCCGAAACTTGTTGGTCTTCCAGAGGAAGGAGGTGACCACACCCAAGCGTTGCAGACTTGTCCTGGGAGAACCTTTTCTTAACATTTCAAAAACATGCTTCATTCATTAAAAGAAAAGTCTTTATATGAACACATAGTCGGCACGGTGGCACAGTGGTTAGCACTGCTGCCTCACAGCGCCAGAGACCCAGGTTCAATTCCCGCCTCAGGCAGCTATCTGTGTGGAGTTTGCACATTCTCCCCGTGTCTGTGCGGGTTTACTCCGGGAGCTCCCGTTTCCCCCCACAGTCCAAAAAAATGCGAATTGGCTGTGCTAAATTGCCCATAGTGTCAGGTGAAGGAGTGGGTGTAGGGGAATGGTCCGGGTGGGTTGCTCTTCAGAGGGTTGATGTGGACTTGTTGGGCCGAAGGGCCTGTTTCCACACTGTAAGTAATCTAATCTAGTCACTACCACAATTCGGTTTGCAATGCAAAGTGATGCCAACAGTGCAGGTTCAATCCCCTACCAGCTGAGGTTATCAGAAAGATTCCACCTCGGGCATGGTGACCCTCAGGTTAAACTCACCGCCAGTTATCTCTCTGCAATGAGAGATCAGCCGTTGGAACCTCTCGGACTATGGTGACTTTACGTTACTAATATGTTCGCGTGCATGCCTGAGTGTGTGTATGTTAATGGATTGGGGGTGAGGCGTGGATCACTGATGACTGGCTCCAACTGTTAGATATCTTGCCAACACCCATTGCTAGGCTGAAGGGAGTTGATTAGTGTTCTGCACAGTTACTAACCTTTGAAGAAACACTGGGTTGTGCACGGGCACAATCTTTAGCTGGTAGGAGTTAAAAGAGATGAAAATGAAAGTTTCTTGAAAGTAAGCAGTGAATCAGTTCATCACTCTATTTGGCGAGAGGTTTACAACATTGGTCCTTCTACTGTTTATTCACTTTTCAGGGCTGTCTTTCAAAGCGACTGGAATAAAATAAGATGAGATGATTGACACTTCAGCCCCCACAAACTACAGCTGTACTACTCTCCAGACGCAGATGATGTGTGCCCCTCCAGTCTGTGTTTATTTTTGTGATCGAACTTATTTTGCTGAATATTTATGAATTATGAACCTCAGTGGTTAAAATCAACTCTGCCAAGCAGCTTAAAGTACACATTGAGAATTGATTGCGGCCTACCAGATATCGAAAGAACATGCCCTCACAAACAAAGCAGATACATGATCCTGTGTCAATCAGTTCGGCCTTTGAGCAGTGCTGAACCACTGGGGATCTACTTGCAACTTAGAAGGCCTAGAGGGGCACTTAGTAAAACAGCAGAATTAAAGAAAAATTCAGAAGCTTAAACAACGGCCAAAACTGTGATTGAACTGTGAAGCAGCATTAATGACAGGTACACCTAGCCCAGAGGCTAAAATTGGAAAATATACCTTTAGATTTAAGGGAACAGGCATCAATATTCCATCACCATGCTGTCACTTTACTTCTACATGCCACTAGTGGTAACAGAATGTACCAGTTTGCTCTGTCTAGAAGTTGAGATTGAGATGGTTATGGAATTTATCATTCATTGAAGGCTGATAGCAGCTTTGGGTATTCAAGAGCAGAGTTCCATTTGCAAAGTTTTAGGAGCAGGAATGAACAATTGCCATGCCTGGGAGACTTCTAAGCAGCCTGGAATATTGAAGAGTTCAGGAAGATTGAATGGTAGAAGGAGATCGAAAGATTTGCTAAGATTGAGGGCTGCGATACAATGAAGACATGAGGAAGATTGTCCCAAAAAGACACCTGATAATCATCTCATACGCAGCAGTTTAACTGGCTGTCGCAATCAGTGTCTTCAACTATTAACAAAATTACAGCATGCCAAACCAATCCCACCTGATCTCAACAAAACTGCTGTATGCTGATCTCTAATCTACTTGGAAGGATGCCAACATGGGGAAGGTTAAAGATGTGAGGAAGATTGATTGATTTGAGAAGATTGAAGATTTAAGGAATTAGAAAGTCCAATGGTGTGAGGAGGCTGAAGGAATTGAGAAAATCGGAAGAATGGGGAAGAGCTAAGGAAACAGGAAGGTTTTGTGCAAGAAACACTGTGAATGCTTGTTGAACAGTCATTAGAGTCAGTAATGGGATCACATCCAATAACCTGATCAGTCTTCTCCATGATGTCCTCACTGTCCATGGGCCTTCTACCTGCATTGATTCCATGAGGTTGCTATTTGCTAGGTAAAGTTATTCACCTTGCTATTTCACCTTGAAATCTTACACAGTCTGTATACAAGGCAGGATTATCCTTCATCAGGAATGGGCCATCAGAAATCTGCAAACCCTTTCGATCTTAGTTTGCTGCTGTTAACACTGTATGCAAAGGGAGATGCATTATCTTTCTGGAGCAACATACGACATACAAATTATTTGTATGAGCGGGCCATTAAATCCCTGGAGGCTCCTCCACCATTAGATAAGATAGTCATGGTCATAGGCCGTCCCTCCATTTGCAAGTGATGTCAGATTCAGTGAGTTGCAGGTTTCCCCTGTGGGTGTTTATGTAACTGAAAAGATTGATTCTGACCCATTGGTCTTTCAGCACATGGGGTATGACATTACATGAGGTAGCGGGAACATTTACTTCCTTTTCTGTCCTTTCATGCCACTGCTGTGCCTGGCCAATGGCCTTTTGGGTGTGACCACACCAAATGGACTGCAGAAGTTCAAGAAGTTCATCTCCTCAAGAGCATCTAGGGACAGGCAATAAATGCTGGCCCAGCCAGCAATGCCCAAGTTCCACAAGTGAATAAGAAAGAAAATTCTGACAAGTCCCCTCAGGATCTTAAACATTTTAATGAGAACACACCTCACTGTTCTACGCTCCAATTGATAAAGGCCCAACCTTTCCTCATAAAATAACTCCTTCATCTCAGGAATCAGTCAACTGAATTTGCTCTAAACTTCTTCTGATGCAATATGTCCCATGAACAAACAAGTATCTGTCACTTCCTTCATTAATATACTGCACATCGAGTTAGCATTGCCAGTAGTTGCACCTGAGAATGGCCTGAAAACTTTAATAGATAGGGCCTATTGTAATCATCTAACACATTATTCCTATCCTACAAAGAGGGACTGTGATAGGCTAGGTGGAGGATCGTTAACTATTTTTATATATTCAAAATAAATAAAAATAAACACATATTTAAAATTATCAAATAAAGTGCCAAGTAGATTGTGAGGCATTTATGTTATTGTGCATTATGTTATGACTGGGGATGCAGTCTGGGACAGCAGCTGTAAGAAACTCAATAGGAACAGTCAAAAGGGAATTGAGTAATTTCTTGAAAAGAAAACCACTTGCAGAGCTATAAGAATAAAACACAGCAATGGGACTGATTGATCAGCTCTTACAAAGAGATGGTAAAGAGAAGGTTGGCTAAATGGCCTAGATCTCCCAGTTTACTGTTCCTGAACTATCACTTCCACCTTGAAATAGAAACTTTCAAGTCCTCTTTAACAAGACAATAAATTAGGTAAACATACTAAAATTAATAGAAGTGCCATACCACTGTTTTATCTTGTTTACCTTATTTACTCTAGCACTGCCACATACTACACCCATACTTACCCAATTTGGATTTAAGTTATTGCTTTTATCAGTGCTTGTCAACTGTGAATTAGTTGGTGACACATTTGCTTCTGAATCATGAGTTTCCAATTTGAAGTCCCATACATGGAACTGAGCGCAAAAATCATGAGGTCACTCCGGTGCAGTGCTGTACTGCTGGAGGTCCTGCCTTCAGCTTGCTTTGGAGAAACGCAATTGTACCCTGAAGGCACTGGCTGGGTTAACACAGTCAGGTAACTTCTACTGCTTTAGTAAGGATCTTTGTGCACAGTCAATAGCAGTCAGTAAACATACATCACTTGTGATGAGTGTCACAAACGCTGTAGGTGAAAATGTGAGTTTTCTGAACTGTAAGAGAGCCAGGTGTTGAAGGAAAAAGCAAAGAAGATGGGGAATAAAAAAAAGCCTCCTCCAACTTTGAATGACTGGGGGAGTCAGCCTGAATCATTTTGCATGCAAATATTTAGCTAGAAAGAAGCAAAGCAAGTCAATCAAGATGGCTGCCGGAGAGATGTTTACTGATGAGTCTAATAAGTCACTTTACACCATTAAAAAAAGATAGCATGGTCAAGTGTAAAGGTAGCTCGTGACTGTTGTAATTATGACCACTCATGTGAAAGGTCAGTGCTTCATGGGACATCATGAGCTTTATAGATCACTCAAGATGGTGACCAACAATTAAACCCTCATAATTAAGGATGAGCTTAAATGGTGGAGCGATACTCATCCCAGGAGGACAAACAAAGCTGAGAGCCCAGCTACCATGGTCATGTGACTTTTACTTCTGCTGTACTTCCCACTGGATATGCTATTAGAATAATAGGATGGGGGAATGGGTCTGGCTGGGTCACTCTCCGGAGGGTCGGTGCAGACTTGTTGGGCTGAATAGCTGGTTTCCAAAACTGCAGGGATTCTGTGATTAAGCATGCATCACTTGTCACAGCCTGTGACATTGAACCGAAGCCCTCATGACTGGGGACATGAAGCCAATCACATGATACTAGTTTGAAAATGATCAGGGAGCTATTCTTGGTGTTCAAATCAATGTTTTCCATCAATCAATGTCATTAAAAACCTGATTATCTACTCATTGTGATGTTGCTGTTTGTGGCAGTTTACAAAGTGCAAAATGACTGTCATATTTCCTAGACTCAAACAGTTACTGCATTTCAGAAAGTGTTTAATTGGCTGTCAAGCATTTTAAGTTGCCTAGTGATCATGAAAAGTACCATATAAGTTAGAATATTTTGACACATTTTGAATTCTCTGGACAACGTCTGTGATGTCCAAGACATGAAGTAGACTAATTGCATTAAGACCATGTGCCTTCCTTATGAACAGTAGAATGAAGCACATTAACTAGAGGGTGGGTGTCCCTTTAAGACAAAGGGACCCAGGCATTCCTGGAGTGTAAGCCTAAAATATAGTCCCTGACAATTGCCTTAGGAAAATCAGACATGTAAATTCTTGGCCTCAATTTTACAAACCTCACCCTAATCACGTTGATGACCACAACTTGAGGTGAACGTATTGACCTCAGCGGTTGCAGGTTTCAATTTATTGAAATGATAACTGGACACCACTGTTCGGTCATGAGGAGAAACGACACAAACTAGTGTCATATTCCCTGGAATTTACAAGACTGAGGAGTCATTTGATTACAATTTGCAAGGAATTAAAGGGAATCCACGGGATGGATAGATAGGAAGTGGTTGTGAAGTCTTCAGTTAGAGGGCATAATCCAAAAATGCGAGCCAGGCATTTCCAGACTGAAATTTGAGAAGCAATCCTATGCACAAAGGTGTTAAAACAAAAACAAACCTTTGTTCTGCTGCTGCTGGGAGATGCAAGAAAGGCCCACAGGAAATTTTAATTGGGCGGGAGAGCAAAATTCAGAAAATCAAAACTGTCGTGAACATCTGCAATTATGCCTCAGGAATTTGTAAGCAAGTCAGCTTACCCAATGACAAACACCAGCAAACTTCTTTCCATGTGTTTGTGTGTGCTAATTAAAAGGGCAGTTCACCAGAATGAACTCCCATTCCTAATTAGCTTCGACACAATTTGAGCATCACATGCCTTCAGTTTCACAACTTCAGTTTGGGGAGATAGTGGCATAGTAGTAACTGTCACTGAACGAGCAACCCAGAACCTTAGGCTAATACTCTGGGGAGGTGGGATCAAATCCCACCATGATGGATGGAGGAAAGATGATTTCAATAACACTCTTTGGGAAAATAAAGTCAGGTGAATGACAATCATGTCACGCTTGTTGCAAAAACCCAGTTAATTCACTTTAAAGAAGGAAAGCTGCTGTCCTTACCTGGAATGGCCGATGTGTGAGTCCAGACCCACAGTAATGTGGTTGATGCTTATTTGCTCAATGGGCAATTAAGGATTGATGATAAAGGCTGGACTAGCCAGAAATGCCCACATCCCATGACTGTTTTAAGAAACAATGTTTGCAGCAAGCAGGGTAGGTTATGATATCCGCACTTTGACCAGCTCGGACACACCAAGCGTGGGGCCATCTTTGGTCATTCTTGTGACATCCGTGGGCTGATGAAGATTGGCAACATTGGCTGAACTGCTACTCTTCACTCACAATGAGAGAATACCTGTCAGTCAGCTCTTTAAATACAATGCTAATGGCCCCCGGAGGTAATGCAAGGGTAGAACTACTCACCCGTCTCCAGCAAAAGATTCATTAAGTTCTTCGTACAAGCATACACGATGAGCTAAGAACACTGGAATCATGTGATAGTCGCCAGGTCCTTTACAAATCTTGCCCCTCTCACTTTAAACCTATGTCCTCCAGTTTTGGAAACCCCAATCCTAGGAGAAAGGCCTTGGTGATTCATCTTATCTGTGCTCCTCATGACTTTATAAACCTCAATAAGATCACCCCTCGTCTGCTGTCGCTCCAAGGAAAAAAGCCTCAGCCTATCAACCTCTTCCTATAATTCAAATCCAGCAACTTCCTTTTAAATCTTTTCCACAACCTCTCAAGTTTAACAACATCCTTCCTATAGAAGGGTGACCAGAATTGTACACATTATTCTAAAAGTGGCCACACTAATGTCCTGTACAGCCATAATATGACATCCCAACTCCTACACTCAATGCACTGATCAACAAAAGCAAGTGTGCCAAATGCCTTCTTCACCATCATGTCTACCTATGACTCCACTTTCAAGGAACTATGCACCTACACGACTAGATCTCTTTGTTCAGCAACATTCTCCAAGGACTTACCATTAACTGTGTAAGTACTGCCCTGGTGTGCCTTGTCAAAGTGTAACACCTTACATTTATCTAAATTAAACTCCATCTTCCAATATTCAGCCCATTGGCCCATCTGATCAAGGTCCCATTGTACTCTGAGATAATCTTCTTTACTGTTCACTACGCTTCCTATTTTGTTATCATCTGCAAACTTATTGACCATACTCTCTGTATTCACATCCAAATCCTTTATATCAATAATGAAAAGTAGTAGACCCAGCACTAATCCTTGTGGCACACTGTTGGTCACAGACCTCCAATCTGAAAAGCAACCCTCCACCACTGCCCTCTGAACCCTACCTTCAAGCTGAATTTGTATCCAATTGGCTAGCTCCTCTTGGATTCTATACGATCTGACATTACCAGCCACTCTACCCTTATTGAATGTTTTGCTAAAGTCTATATAGACAACATCTACTGTGGTGTCTTCCTTAATCTTGTTTGCTACCTCTTCAAGTGAGTGAGTGCAATTAAGTTAGTGAGACATGATCTCCCACGCACAAAGCCATGTTGACTATCCCTAATTAGTCCTTGCCTTTCTAAATGCATGTAAATTCTGTCCCTAAGGATCCCCTCCAACAACTTATCCACCACTGTCACAAGTCTTACAGGGGTATAGTACCCTTGCTTTTCCTTCCAGCCTTTCTTCAAAAAATGGCACCACATTAACCAACCGTCTTGCAGCACCTCACCCATGGCTATCAATGACACAAATGCTTCAGTAGGGGGCTCAGCAATCTCTTCCCTAACTTTCCACAAAATTCTGGGAAATACCTGATCAGGTCCCAAGGATTTACCTAACTTTATGCATTTCAAAACCTCCAGCACTTTCTTTTCTGGAATATGGACACCTTTCAAGACATCGTTACTTATTTCTCCAAGTTCCCTAGTTTCCATGTTCTTCTCCACAGTGGAGATAAATCTGAGTCAACGTTCCAGATCAAGTGACCTTTCCTCAGAACCTTATTAACTACTTCTCCCAAGTCTATGGCACTGCACTCATCTGATTCTGTCTCCATTTTGCCACATGCCATTCTTGGTGCAATGCACCACTCACTGGCTATCTGCTGAAAGACCAGAATGCATGACACCCTTGCTGTATTTAAACAGCCATAGTGAGCCCTGATACACACTGGCATTCTGAAGTTGCCCTGCCTGGTGATGAACAGTTATTCCAAATGTATCAAGGAAGGAGAATACGGTACTGCAATTTTCCAAAAGGGAGTGGGTGGTCCTGGTTGAGAGGATGATACAGCAGCTACTTATCCCAGAGGATTGGTGGAAGAGATAAGACCAAAATGTCGATTCTCCTGCTGCTCAGCCACTGCCAGTCATGCTGTACTTTTCCAGCACCACACTTTTCAACTTTGAGTCAATATTGACTCTTGTTTCTCTCTCCACAGATACTGCCAGACTTGCTTACATTTCCAATTTTGATGTGAGTCTCTCCGACCAAAGGAAGAGAAGAAGGCCATTCGGCCCTGGAGATTTGAGCTGTTCTAGCATTCAATTAGATTGTGAAGAATTAGTACCACACTTATTCACCTCGGTTTATAACCCTTAATGTCCCTGCCTGCTAAAAATCTAAGAACCTCCGGTTTTGAAAGTATTTAATTGACACCCGTACTCAAGAGCTTTGGGAACAATTAAAGCTTTCAATTGATCTCATTGACTTCTCCACCCTACCCTTGCCCCACACGTGGCTCTTTCTCTCATATTTTCCTTCTGTCTTGATGCCCACGATGGAGTTGAAATGAGAAAAACCAGCAGTCCCCATATCTTCCCTCTGGCATATTAGAAGACAATCTCTTCAAGACGTCAATTTTAATCGATGAATTTTGGGCCCATGCTGTGTGAAACAGGAATACAGTTCCTTCCATCACATTATGGTGTCATCAAGTGCTTTCTAGCCAATGAGGACTGAAGGTAAACAAGGAGGTCAATGAAGCTGGCTTGGAAAAAGTGGACTATCTAGAGTGGGATCTGAATAGAGAGAGTTTCAAAGCATAACCAAATATTGTAAATTCCATATATTGGAATGCAAGATCAACTCAAAGCCTAAACCCCAAAGATCACAGTGTGGAAGCAGGCCATTCAGCCCATCATGTCCACACTGACCTTCCAAAGAGTATCCCACCCAGACACAACCCCTTATTCTACCTCTGTAATCCTGCATTTCCCACGGCTAATCCACCTAGCCTGCACATTATAAGCAATTTAGCCTGGCTAATCCATTTAACCTGCACATCTTTGAACTGTCAGAGAAAACCCATACAGACACAGGAATGACATGCAAACTCCACACAGACAGTCACCCAAGGTTGGAATCAAACCCTGGTCCTTGGCGCTGTGGGGCAGCAGTGCTAACCACTGAGCCACCCTGATCGCTTGGAAAGATTATACATTGAGTACAAAGCATTGATACCTGTTCAAGGCATCACTCCTGAGGAGAACGTCTCAGATAGAATTTGGGAGCAATGTCAAAAGATGAAAATGGACTGCAGATTTGTAAGGTTCCTTGAGGCCAAGATGCAGGCCTCGTGGAATTAAACACAACTTGATTCTGCAAAGTATAATTGTGGGCAGACAGGATTAAAGTTTCTTCAGCCCAGCATATCTTATCATTGAAAATAAAGAAAAAAGCTTTTAATAGCTTGTTCGAAGAAAAATTGGCAGAAAGTATTCAAATACTTTTAATGCCAAGAAAGGCTGTCAAATTGTCAGTGAATGCAATAGCTAGGGAACAAACAGCATAACATCTACATGAAGCACCTGTTATGCATGGATCAAAAACTACAACAAAAAAATTGTGGAAGTGGAGACAGATGATTGTCAAATTGTTAGACTGTCAGATCTTTCATGAATTTTGATCTGGATGAGAAGTAGTTGGGGAGGGAGAAACAATAAGCTGCGTGATGTTACCAATAATTGAAAATCTACTTGTACTACCAAAGATGGAAAAGAAACCACAGAAGTATTATTAAAAAAAAATGCTCTGAAGAAGGGTGACTGGACCCAAAATGTTAACTCTGCTTTCTCTCCAGACCTGCTGAGATTTTCCAGCAATTCATGTTTTTGTGACAGAGCTGTTATGTTAGATTGAAAGTGACAAAATGAGACATACTTTGAAGTTATGCTTTGTACAACTCAAGTAAATGCAGAGGGAAAGAGATAATGACTGGCATGAAGTATCCTCTGGTGGTTCGAAAGTCCTTTGGCAGTGTTAAAGTCGCAACCTGGGTTTAACGAGAGCTAACTTCCCGCTAACATAACAGTAAGCTGAGTGCATGACCCACACTGAGCCTGAGTTGAAAAATGCAGTGCTAGAAAAGCACAGCAAGTCAGGCAGCATCCGGTGAGCAAGAGAATCGACCTTTCAGGTTTTCCTGATGAAACACTTATGCCCAAAACGTCGATTCCCCTGCTCCTCGGATGCTGACTGACCTCCTGCGCTTTTTCAGTGCCATGCTTTTTGACTCTGATCACCAGCATCTCACTTTCTCCATCCTGAGCCTGATGCTAGGTACTTGCTGGATGGAGAAGGGAAATTGAACAAACAGTTATCCTTGAAGATGCCACATATATAAAAGTTCTAGGGTTTTTTTGTATACTTTGTAGCCAGTGCCACTGTGGTGGAGCATAACATAGAGAATGGCAAAGACAGCAAGCTGCTGTTAATCATGAAGCCAGCAACAAATGCTAGGCATTATTGATAACTATACATAAAGTCATCGCAGCGAAAGATACAACTAAATGTGGGAGGAATGGCTTGAGAAGGATGTATAACATAAAGACCCATTTTGCATCAAAAGACTTTATGTCAAAATTCTCCCTCCAGATATTTACGCCCTGACTGCATAGAACATTTATTTTTTAAAAATGAAATGATTAAATCCTATTTGGGAGTCTCAGTGTATTTTACACATTGCTGTGTTATCACACTATTTAGGGGAGAAAAAAAAATCATGTTAGACTTGACTGAGCCTGGACAAATAGAATGTGAATCTCATCATGAAGACTCCAATGGTAATTACAGCAGTGACTGTCCAAAGATAGTAAGAAATCCCTCTCAGCCTCGTGGCGAGAATCATTCCTCCAAACTCTGATCAAACCATGGCAGGATTCTGCCCGATGTTTTCTGCTGGAGTCAATTTGGAGTAAACGAGCGCAGGTAAAAAGCAGAAGTTTCACTGAAATCACAGGTATGACTGCCAACTCATTATAAGAATGCATAATACACACAGGATGTTAATGAGACACTTGGCAGCTGATGAAGGGTGAATAGACAGTGGTGACAGGCTGAAACGGAGTGTTATGAGTCAGTTAACCAATGTAAAATTATAAATCATCAAAATGTTTTGAAAATATTCAAATTGACAAACACAATCAAGACATCATGATGTGACAATATGCAAACCTATTTGTTATCCGCAGTGTTCTAGCAACAAGCCTCATTTGGACAACAAGGAGTTGAAAATCAAATTTTGCAATTAGGTTAAGACAGAGTGAGGGGCAAAAAGGCTACTTTCACCAAGCATAAAGGAAAACAATTGCATCTCACTTTCTAACTCGTTTTCATAGAAGTAAACAAAACCATCCAGTGTTACTATTAGGCAGTTCCAATTGTGGTTCTTATATTCTCACAATAAGGTGCATTAACCCAACTTGCTGAAGCCAGCACTGCATACTGGGACCTCTCAAGATGTCTCATATCCAGCTAAGCCATTGTCAGCGAGACTGCGAGTTATTGACAGATTCGGAACATACATTGAACCCATACTCTCTTGCTCGTTAACTGTGTTGAGACAATCCCACACTAGAACTCCCTCAGTCAAGTAGTGAGAAGAGACTTTCGGCATATGATTCTGACTATTATAACTCACTCCTTGCGTTATGTTAATTTGTTGCAACTGAGCTATTGAGAATTAAAGATTGGCGACTTCCGAACTAAAACAAACATTGATGTCACACCCATCCAGAAAATAAAGCAAGGCATGTTTATGGTGTCAAAGGTAAAGCGTGAGGAGACTGGGGAAAAACAAAAAGCTGTTTGAAGAAAATGCCATTATGCACCTCCACTGAAAGAAAATTGTGTAGAGATCAAGGGGGAGACAAGAAAGCATGGAAACTATTTACAGTGAAAGGACAAACAAGGATAGGGTCAAATTCAATGAAGCTAAGAGATTATACTAATGGGAGAAGCAAGAGAGATCTCATTAAGACAAGAGGAACTACTTCATGAATCTGGAGAGCGATGTATTGCATATTGTACATGCAAAAGAAAAAGGCAAAAACAGTCTGTAGGGAAATAACAGAGGAACAGGAGCAAGTCTTTACCTGCAATTGACCAGCAGGAGTCAGAGTGATTGTGCACCTTCAGAGTCAACATGAGGTATGAATTATATTGATGCTATATTTGAAAATATAAGACATGTGGGATTTGTACCACCAAATTAATAACCTCCTTGCATCCTCAGGGAGACCTCCGTCTCCTGATTTTCCGCTATTAACAGTTTGAAGCTTTAAGAATAATGCAACGAGCTCTCGCATTCATGAGAGACCACCTGAATACAAGTGATTTTGCTGAGAACCTGCTGTGCAGAGCAAACTGCTAAGAATTCAAAACTACAAGAGGAAGTGGATGGAAGCGGAAAGACAATGCTGTCATCTAACAGAACAAGGGTTGTGTATTTACCTGAAACAAAGTCACTGATTTAAAGTCATGCACAAAAGATAGATGTAAAACTGATTGATCTGTCAGGGGACCACTATGATATTTACCCTGTGAAAAGGGCTGAATGGTACAATTAACCAGGTGTCAAGGCACATGTTGGAGGCACTGCCATATGCTTAAGGCTCAGAGTTGCCATGTAAAGTTGGAAACTGGGGATTTGGGAGATCAGGAATATACTCATACAGGGAATAATGCTTGAAAAGCTCCAATACTCATCAAGAAAGAGGACCCATTTTCATGGTGAGAATACCAACAATTGTCAGAAATTCCATTTCTTGCCCACAATCATGGCAGTTCTCATACTCACAGAACTGAGCCACATGTCTAGCCTGTACAGTGCCTCGGTGCAGCTGCCGATCTACATGACTGATTCCCTCCACTGAAATGGTATTTTGGAGTCTGCAGTGTCTGGAACTTGGGATGTGGAGCTCAGACCAGGCAAGGACATATCTATTCTTAGAGCTTTTCTTTTGGACAGCTACAGTACTCCTTAGGAAATGTGTCAATGCTGTCACTTTCACAAGGTTATTGTGTCCTTGAGGTTTTTTTAAAAGAGAGGTCATAAAGGCAGAGGTGCCGATGGGTCTAGAAAGAGCCTAGTTTAACAATGGCGGGGACTGGTCAATTCTCCCAGTTCAGGTTTTTTTTCTAGTTTATTTTAGTTGTAGCAGTCACAAGATACTGGAGTCCAAGGAAGGTTGCAAACTTCAGCAGATGATTCCTGATTGATGTTCTCTCTGAAATCTCTCTGGATGCTGTTCCCTTCTGCCTGTAAGAAAATTGTGTTTCAATGTACTTTTTTCCGAAGGGTGCGTTTATGGGATATTACTGGATTAGAGCAGTTCCTTAATTAAGTTGTTGTATCAGGTCAGTTAAGTTTTCCAAGAGTTAAGTTCGTCTACATTTTGTTTTCTTTTGTTTGCATTTCAACAGTTGTGTTTAAATAAATTCTGTTTTGCTTAAAGCTGAGTGGTTTGACCAGCTGCATCATACTTGGAATATCCACTTCACATCTGCCTTTAAAAATTAGACTCTAGGCTACCTTCTTAACATATTTTGAGGGAGTCTGGCCTGGGGCATAACAGGAAATCTGAGGTAGGTCTGTGATTACAGGTCCTTCCACTATAATGCATGCTCTGTTAGCAAAAATTATCTGTAATGCGACTGATCAATTGTGGATGTTCTTTGGATAATGTGAATTTCTACTGAAGGGATATAGCGATTTTCTATTAACGATCTTCTACAGCATAATTTTTCTGTAGTGGTTTTCCATAGCGCAATTTTCTATTACATTGCGTTACTGAAGAATCTAGCTGTAGGATTATAGCAGAGGTGGGGGGGGTAGCTATCCAAAGTAGCTTTGTGAGTTATCCTTTGGGCATCAGGGTTGAGCATTCTTAGAAAAACAAAGAGCCATTTGGGATTGTTAACTGTGATGAAGATTAAGTGTGAAATGTTCATGAATCATTTAGATCTGTACACCATTTCAAAATCCATCAAGATTTATCAAAAGTCTCAAAATATGTAGTCCTTACTTTTACTCTGTGGCTGGCACGGTGGCTCAGTGGTTAGCACTATTGCCTCACAGTACCAGGGACCTGGGTGTGATTCCTGCTTCAGGTGACTGAGTGGAGTTTGCACATTTTCCCTGCATCTGAATGGGTTTCCTCCAGGTGCTCTGGCTTCCTGCTACAATCCAAAGGTGTGCAGGTTAGGTCAATTGGCCATAGTCAGGGGTAAATAAAGGGTAGGAGAGTGGGTCTGGGTGGGATGCTTTTCAGAGGGTTTGTGTGGACTTGTTTCCATACTGGAGGCAATCTAATCTAATCCTTTTCTCAATAGAGTGTAGTCTACAGGAAAGTTATTTTTGTAATGGATCTGTATATTTTTCTCCTACATGTATGGATACTCAATGTGTCGGCAAGGTTAGTGAACCGGGTAAGTGTATGGGTTTAAAATAGGCACTGAATTGGCAATATGTAAATGACTTTAGGTTAGATCGAATGGTTTGGTCGTATTATGGAGAGTGTCTGGGAGTAAGGTTTGGATGATTGTTTTATATTTCTCTGCTGCCAGAGAAGTGATTTTTGCATTAGAATTATCAAAAATATCACTTCTTAATATGGTTAAAATTACTGAGGTAAACACTGAGACAGGCAGAAAAGAACGAAATGAAAGGTCTGTGATAGGGGAAAGGGGAGGAGTAATTAAAAGACAAAAGCATTGTAGGGTCAATGAATCAAGAGATAATGGTAGGATATATACATAAACAAAGGGTGGATATCATGAAGGTGTGAATTTTTACAAAGTGACCAAGAGAAAATTGAAATGATAGTTAATGACTACAACTGTCGTTTACTGTGTAAACATCAAACGAGCTTTATTCACAAATTTATTTTTACCTTAAAGGCACAATATAAATTTAAGTTGTTCTTAGTGCTGTGAAACAATGTAGAGTATACTAGGAACACACATTTCTTATTAAATGTTCCCACTTGGTTTTGTTTTCTTTCCATTATCTTTTCCCTGAGCACCAGTTTTTAAAAAATCAAATGATCTCTTCTTCAGCAGAGACAACCTGTCAAGAAGGGCATGACCCACTCACCTCCCTAATGCCCACTGGTTTCTGTAACAAACATGCCAATGATATCTCCAGCTCACTGCCTTTTCACCAAAAAATGGATGATTTGTTCTTGTGGCTTGAATCTCTTTGTTTCTGTGCTCCTGGCTCTTATCAACATGTGATGGAGAGAGAAAGAAAATACTATATTTTTGCAATACAGTGCTGTTTATATCGTAGCAACATTGTGTTTGAAATGTTTAGATCTGCAGGTGTCTATTGTACCATGTTTATAAGTGTTTGTGAATCAGTAAATGTGCAATATGAAATTCAATCAAATATTAGGCTGTAGGTACTGCATATAAATTATTTATACATCACTTGTGTAGTGTAATTCCAACCAAAGTCAATGCTTAAATGGAACCTGATGTTCATTTAAAAATAAATCATAGTCTCTCCTTAATTTGCAGTTAGATTTGATAAAGGTTTTAATCCAGGTCCCAGTTGAGCTGATTTTTATTTCTCATTGCAATGTGCATGTCTCACTATTTTGCAGGATTTCTGTTTAGTCTTGTGCCAAACTAGACCATAAATCTTGGGCTTCCAAGACATAATACCAACCTTTTGAGGTATTGACTCCGAAATTGCCCCCTTCCTTGTCCACCCACCACCAGCCCCGTCCTCCCTCCCCACCTCTCAGATTTTCAGACATACCATTGCAGCTTTAGTCTTGCACAATTAAGAAATGCGCTTGGGTTGTTTATTGGATAGAGGCAAAAGTGAGGACTGTAGATGCTAGAAACCAGAGTTTAGATTAGAGTGGTGCCATTCTTCTTGCCATTGTTTAAAAACCATCTAATAATAGGAATGAATAATAATATATAATCAATAGCTATGTTCTTGCTAATGAGTACTGCTGTTCATATTCTTTTAACCTAACAGTAAAATTAGGCAACTCAATAGTTTAATAAGATTTTCTTATTTGTGATGACTCTGGGAAGAGAGGGCTTTGATTTCCTGCATACTACCAGAGAGAGTCATGATAGAGTTTATACTTTTATTTCAGTCATTCACAGGATGAGGGCACCACTAGCTAGGCCAGCATTTATTGCCCATCCCTAATTGCCCAGAGGACAGCTATGAATCAACCACATTGCTGTGTTTCTAGAGTCCCATGTTGGCAGCATCCAAGGAGCAGGAAAATCGATGCATCGGGCAAAAGCCCTTCATCAGGAAGAATCAAACTCCAATATGCTATTGTACAGAACTGAACTGCTTTAGTGACTTTGTATGAATATATATTGTTCTAATGGATAAAGCATATTTTTGAAATAAAACAAAAAACATTGCAGTATTCTCAAAATAAGTGTTTTAAGAATTTGTCAGCAAACTCCAGGTAAGCCTACTGAAATGAAATGTTTTAAAGGTACAGGGGAAGGACATAGATAAGGTGTTAACTATAACTTTCACCATCATAGTAGCAAGTAGATGAAGCAGCTTTGACATTCTTCTTAGGATGTTAAAGCAGAGGGGGGAAAAGCAGAAAAAGAAGGAACATTTCAGCTGTTTGGCTTCCTCTTTAGGTGTTTTGCTTTGCTAGTTTCAATCCTGAAGTAATACTTTTTAAAATCAATCCTTCTTAGATCAGCCTTCACTGCTTCTGACTTTCAGACAACACTAATACCACAGCTGCTGCAAGAAACTGGCATCTCAGTCTGCAAGCTTACATGTATCGCCAGGAGAAAACGATGGAGTGCACTCATTTTTCAGTTCTTCAAAGTGAGCCAAGAGATTGCTGACTCTGAGAGGGCAGATTGAGAGTAGGATGAAAATAGCAATAGTTACAAAAAAAACCTTGGATGAGGGGTAGTATAAGGTATTAAAGGCATTTATTCGAACAACTAGGTTGCATCATTGGGATGTCAAATGATTTTAGATCACATGGAAGTGGGATCTGAAGGAAGAACCTTTCAAAGGAGCCCTACTGAAACCATTTGTTTCTAAACACGTGAGTAAGGTGATTTACTAGCAGTTTTTATAGCTGGACGGTTAATCCAGAGACCCAGTTAATGTTTTGGGGACCTGGGTTGAAATCCATGGTGGAATTTGAATTCAATAAAAAATCTGGAATTAAGGGTCTAATGAAGACCATGAATCCATTGTCAATTGTCAGACAATTTATTAATATACTTTAGGGAAAGAATCTGCCATCCTTACCTGGTCTAGCCAACATGTGACTCTAGAAACACAGCAATGTGGTTGACTCTTAGCTGCCCTCTGGGCAATTAGGGATGGGCAATAAATGCTGGCCTAGCTAGTGGTGCCCTCATCCTGTGAATGACTGAAATAAATGTGTAAACTCTATCATGACTCACACTGGTAGTATGCAGGAAATCAAAGCCCTCTCTTCCCAGAGTCATCACAAATAAGAAAATCTTATTAAACTATTGAGTTGCCTAATTTTACTGTTAGGTTAAAAGGATATGAACAGCAGTACTCATTAGCAAGAACATAGCTATTGATTATATATTATTATTCATTCCTATTATTAGATTGTTTTTAAACAATGGCAAGAAAAAAAAACATAAATTGCTAATTTATAATTTAAACTCTACCCCTGTCTGGGAATTGATTTAACTCAGTTGGCTGGAATGTTAGTTTATAAAGCAGTGTGCTGCTAACAGTGTGGGTTCAATTCCCATCACTGGTTTGAGGTTACCGTGAAGAACTGTCCTTCTTAATCTCTCTTTCATTGCCTGAGGTCTGGTGGCCCTCAGGTTTAATCACCTTGAGTCGCTCTCTCTCTCTAATGAGATAGCAGCCCCTATGCTCTGGTAAGACTATGGGGACACAACAGCCCCTGTCCTAAAATTCCTGTACAGATACACAAAGAGACAAGATAGAGTACTTAATTATGAATGGGGAGGGAAAATGGAGTCAGAGGTGCACCAATTCAGAAGATGGACTGATTTCCTTACGACATTTTAATGATGTCATGAGGTTGGGATAGGTCACCAATTCTCAGTCTTCCATTCCCTGGTTAAAGATACAACCTTTCAGTGTCACTGAAGCTAATTTTCCTCCTTTACTTTTCAACAAAAGAATTTGCATAAAGAGCTGTTTACAGGGAAATGATGAGTGAGAATAATTACCATGAGATGTTTTTGTTACACAGGAGGACGAGAAATAGATTTAGCTGTTTTATCTTGGCACACAGGGCATTTTTACACACACACACACACGCACACACACACACACACATACACCCCTACCATCCTCACTACATATTTAAGGCAATATTGTCCACATAAGTCACAATGAGTTCCAGAAACTCATTTTTAAAACTAACATCTTCTTCCATAGTTCACTTGGTTTAAAGCAATATCTTTCCCATTTTGGCCCACAGTGTGAAAAAGTGAAAATGATACATTTTACAATGGCTAATAAATCTTCATTAGTTTGCACAAGTACAGTTTCAAGTTCTCAACTGCCAAAAAACATTCTGCACTAAGTCTTGATAGTCTTTCACGATGCTATCAATTCTGCAGGGAGAAACTTGCCTGTTGAAAGGCACCCTGGACAAAGCAACCAGGTCAATTGGCAACACATCCACCACCTTCAAAATGTACTCTATCCACCACAGTAACAGATGCATGTGCCATCAACAACATACATGACAACAACTCACCAAGGATCATTTGGGAACACTTTCTAAACCCACAAACTCTACCACGTTGAAGCTCAAAGGTAGCATGTGCATGGGACCTACAAGCTCCCTTTCAAGCTACACCCTGTCCTTACTTAAATAATTGATTGGTAATACAGAACATAACATCGTTAAAAGGAGACAAGAAGTCAAAGCTTTTTTTTCTTGCACTCATCAGGACTATCGACCCAAGGTTAAGGCTTGAAGAGTACACAAATTTGTAAAGCATGGGTGCTGATTGGTTGGGTCATTGTTGACATGGAGACGCTGTAAGGACATTGTCAATCTTAATTCCTAGACCAGGTAGGTAGATTCAGATTGGTCAGGTGTTACCAGGGGAATGCAACTGAGAGAGGCAGTCTCCCTAGCCCCTTTCTTTAAATGCATAAGGTTCTGATATTTCTATAAATTCCTTTTACCTACATAATTAACATATGTAGCTACCAGCAAGCAAAAACATATCACACTGCGAGTCTGACTGATGATACTGAATTGGTTTCCGGGTAGCTCTTTGCACAGTCCTGATTATTTAATAGTTGATTAGCAAGATCGCATCTCATGGTGCTCCAAGGCTTACAAGCTTAGGTCAGTTGGGTATAATTGGCATGTTTTCTGTTGCAAATAGTCAACAGGATTCATTGTTTGATATGACCCATCAGTTGTCAGGATATATGGCGTATTGACCTGGCATCACACTGGCAGTGAAATTCATATATAACATTACTCATTTGTGTGATTGGCAAAAAAAAGCGACATTCTGTTTGTGGTTTCCTGCACAGTCAACATCTTTATCAGATGAATAACTTGCTTTTAGTTGCTCATGTTTTGACTTTGGCTAAAAGCTAAATTTATAGTGTTAAGTACAAATTTGTAAAGTGCCCATCAAAGATGGAAATGATAACATGTGTCATTCTATGGGCAATTTGAAGTTTCAGTATCATTGGAGATAGATTTCTGTTTGATAATATTATTAAGGGTTGGTACGTGAACTGAGGGTACAGATCTGACACAACTGAATTGAACAGATTCAAGAATTTAAAATAAGAGATGATAATATTTATTGAATGTTTTCCAAGTTATAGATTTTACACTGATGGTTTGATGTGTCTGATTTAAGGCGAAAGCAATTTTATGTTTGACTTTTGGTTTGAATAGCGAAAAATCAGTGAATGACAAAATGCAAGTGTTGACAAAACTGCTGTGAGAAAGCATCCAGTCTTCTCCTGTCTCTCAACTTAGCACTAAATCTTCACAGCTTTTATGAGACCAGGGACTGGATTTTATGAGGAACATTAATCTGACACAGATTTCCATTCTGCCCCTTCCAAAAGAACAAAACAGGAGAGCTCTGCATTTCTGACAGGAGATTCTAATCAGGGCTTCCTCAGAAAGGCAAAATCATAGTGATGGATGTGGGCACCGTCACAAAGTTTAAATGACACCTAGATAAATACATGAATAGGAAATTGGAGGGATATGGGCCAGGAGTAGGCAGGTGGGACTAGTTTAGTTTGGGATTATTTTCAGCCCGGACTGGTTGGACTGAAGGGTCTGCTTCTGAGCTGTATGTCAGTTCTCTTGTCATTCAGAATTAGTCATAGAGTCATAGAGATGTACAGCATGGAAACAGACCCTTCGATCCAACCCGTCCATGCCGACCAGATATCCCAACCCAATCTAGTCCCACCTGCCAGCACTGGCCCATATCCCTCTAAACCCTTCCTATTCATATACCCATCCAAATGCCTTTTAAATGTTGCAATTGTACCAGTCTCCACCACTTCCTCTGGCAGCTCATTCCATACACGTACTACCCTCTGTGTGAAAAAGTTGCCCCTTAGGTCTCTTATATATCTTTCCACTCTCACCCTAAACCTATGCCCTATAGTTCTGGACTCCCTGACCCCAGGGAAAAGACTTTGTCTATTTATCCTATCCATGCCCCTCATAATTTTGTAAACCTCTATAAGGTCACCCATCAGCCTCCGACACTCCAGGGAAAACAGCCCCAGCTTGTTCAGCCTCTCCCTATAGCTCAAATCCTCCAACCCTGGCAACATCCTTGTAGATCTTTTCTGAACCCTTTCAAGTTTCACAACATCTTTCTGAGAGTAAGGAGACCAAAATTGCATGCAATATTCCAACAGTGGCCTGACCATTGTCCTGTACAGCCGCAATATGACCTCCCAACTCCTGTACTCAATACTCTGACCCGTAAAGGAAAGCATACCAAACGCCTTCTTCACCATCCTATCTACCTGCGACTTCACTTTCAAGGAGCTATGAATATGCTCTCAAAGGTCTCTTTGTTCAGCAACACTCCCTAGGACCTTACCATTAAATGTATAAGTCCTGCTAAGATTTGCTTTCCTAAAATGCAGCAACTCGCATTTATCTGAATTAAACTCCATTTGCCACTTCTCGGCCCATTGGCCCATCGGGTCATCTGAGGTGTAATCTGAGGTGACCCACTTGGCTGTCCACGACACCTCCAATTTTGGTGTCATCTGCAAACTTACTAACTGTACCTCTTATGCTCGCATCCAAATCATGATGTAAATGACAAAAATTGTCGAGGGAAGGTAAATCATGTCCCTTTTCACTTGCACTCAGTAGCTATTCCCTGAAATGGAAAGGTTCAGAATTATAGCCCACTTTGACCACTTCAGTCAAAAGGTAAAAACTGTGAAAACTAAATGGTAAACAGAAGGGAAGTTTGAAGTGAGGGTAAGGTGCCAGGTTGGTGATGTAGTATTGAGGATAGGTTCAGATGTCCAGGAGGATCAGAGGAGGACAGATGTCAGGAAAGGGAAGAGTTTGGAAGCACATCAGGTCCGGAGCAGGGATGGGTTTCAGACCTGGAACAGGGGAACTGGGGGCAATGGCGCCTCGGGAATGGGAGAAAAGGGGAAGTTTGAGTCTGAGATACTGATAAATGAGCTGCCAGGTCAGGTGAGGGTGAGGGGTTGGGGGGGGGTGGGGGGTGGGGGGGGGGGGAGGGGAGGGAAGTGGTGAACAGTGGTTTGCTGGGTCCAGACAGGTAATGTGAATTAGGGAAGCTGGGGGAAGGGTGGACCTCATCCAGAAGAGAGGAAAAGTAGAGAATGGGCTCCAGGACAGCAGGAAGCAGAGAAAAACTGGTGAGTCCCAGCAGGACACAGAAGAAGTCCAGAACAGGGGAGGATGGTGTTGAGTTCACAGCAGGGTGGAAGTGTCAGGTTGTGATAGGGACAGAACGTCGGGATGTCTGGGCAAGGTCTGCGGTAGTGTAATGGGTCTGGATTAGCATTACAAGACAGCCCTCATTTTTAATAACACTTGCAGTCCTACTTCAGGAGTTACAGGTCCAAAAAACACTTTGTTAGTAACTAAGTAAAGGTATGTGTGTAAGGTAAATGAGGGAGGAACAGAGGATACCAGATGGGTGGAGCGTTGGGTTTGTCATGTGCCAGGTGCATGAGCTGGGCAGTGTGCCAGTTGGGCAGGGCTCCATGTAAGTGCTTAGTATTGGTTGGAGGGTCAGCATTACATGGCAATAGTTGGTACCTGATGCAACAAGACTGGGCCGAGGGGGACCGGGTATTGTGGCAGGTCAAGCTGGGCTAGGGTTAGGGTTGCAATTTGATCCAGCCTTGACCAGGCCAGGAGTCAGTCTGTGGGTGTTAGGTTTCTGAGTTGGGGCAGGTGGGGTGTTATGGATGGGTGGGTGTGTCAGGCCCATTGGTGGTGAGTTGCATCAAGTGGGTTAGCTCTGATCCTCCATCCCCGATGAATCTCCTCTGCACCCTCTTCAGTGCAATTGCATCCTTCTTATAACGTGGTGGCTAGATTGGGTCACTTTTGTGGTCAAGCAAACATTTTATACAGTTCCAGCATGACCTCCTTGCTCTTGTAGTCTATGCCTTGGCTGATGACAACAGATATCCCACATGCCTTAATGAGCATCTAATGTACTTGGTCGAGAGTGTAGTGCTGGAAAAGCACAGTAGGGTCAGGCAGCATCCAAGGACCAGGAGAATCGATGTTTCTGGGCATAAGCCCTTCATCAGGAAGGGGGCAGAGGAGAGGACTTGGGGAGTACATTGAGAGAGAGACACACTGAGATCTTTGTAGAGAGAGGAGGAGAACTTCTTCAAGGTACGCATCCTTGGAAGAGGCTTCACAATAAAGTTGAACTCAACAAGGAGACCGTGAGGTTTGCAGATGCTGGAGATCAGAGTTGAGAGTGTGGTGCTGGAAAAGCACAGCAAGTCAGGCAGCATCTGAGGAGCAGGAGAATCGGCATTTTGGGCATAAGCCCTTCATCAAGTAGGCCCCTGATTCCTGATGAAGGGCTTATGCCCGAAACATCGATTCTCCTGCTCCTCGGATGCTGTCCAACCTTCTGTGCTTTTCCAGCACTACACTCTTGACTCTCATTTAATGTACTTGTCCTGCTGTCTTCATGATCTATGGATGTGCATACCAAGGTCCTTCTGATCTTCAGCACTTTCCAGGTTCCTACTAATCATAGTGTAATCTCTTGCTTTCTTAGCCCATCCCACCTGTATTGCTTCACACTTGCCCAGATTCAATTTCATTTTGTCACTGTTGTGCCAACTGACCAAGCCATTGCAGTTTACAACTGTTCTCCTCGCTATTTCCCACCTTACTAATTTTGCGTGTCATCCACAAACTTCTTGATCATTGCTGTTAGCATAGTTTGAAGGAATACCTCAGACATAATGGAGTGAGGAAACGGAATAGATATATTAATTCTGGGTTAATTGAGTGTGAATTGATTGTATATGTACAGAGAGCTTAGTAAGTGGTGTGAGTTTTATGGAGAGTAGTTAACTGAAATAATGCTCTCACTCAATCTGTGGTCTTGAACTCTAATTGATATCTTCTCGTATATAGCATTACCTATTACATTTAAGTCCAAAAACATTAATGAACACCAAAAATACCAAGGGTCTCAGCATCTAGCCATGTGGAAATCTGTTGGAAGATTCTAAACCAAGGAAAGTCTGACTTTACTAAGATACAATTTGGCCCAAGCATACTGGGAACATCTCCATGCAGATAAAACTGTGTCAGAGTAGTGGGAAGCATGTATATAGAAAGTAATGAGAGTATAGGGCAAATATGTTCCCATAAAGACAAAGGTGGGATTGAGAATAGAGATGTCAAAGGACATAAAGGTTAGGAATAAGAAAAGAAAGACAGATTCTGAGGACTCATTACAGCATGGTCCCTAAAGTAGTACTGAAAATGCGGGGTGGAACTTAAAACAAAAATTAGGAGAACTAAGAGAGCGCATGAGAAAACATTGTTGAGTAGAATAAAGGAAACACAAAGATTTATTTTTCAACATATATGAAAAGAAAAAGAATAAGTGGGAAAGAATCATGGTAATATGTGTATGTATTATACTCGAAAGACGTTTTTAGTCTTGGCCCATTCTTACCTTTTTCCATAACTATCCTAAATCTAACTGAAGTTTTGGCCACTATTTCCAAAATGCACTCCCAATGACATACTGTGTACCTGCCCAGGAACATTTCTGAATATTTGGTTCAGAGCAGTTCCTTCCCTTGTTGGTATTCCTGTGTACTGGATAAAAAGGCTCTCCTGAATGTATTTTAAGAGTTTTACTGCCTACTTTGCACACTGAAACTATCCAAGTTAAAAATTGGTTGTAAAATTTCCTGCATCCTTGTCTTATTATTCCTACTCCTCTCTGCTATGTGATTATATATTTGATCCTTTATCTCTCTGACCATTTTGGTGTCTGTAGTACTCATCCAATGGCATTTTTGCCCCTTGTATGTTGAGCAGGACTCACCTCCCATGAAAATGTGCCTCAGGAATCTAAAATCTTGCTTACCCCACCATCACTCGAACCATGCTCTATCCTTCTATTGTCATTACTGAATGGCACTGGGAGTAATCCAGAGACTGCAACTTTTGAAATCTCACTTTTCTATGCCCGACCTCACTCCCAAAAGCCTGTTTGCTGTATCTCATTTCTTTCTTCCTATGCCATTGGTTCCAACATGAGCCACGACCTCTGGCTACTCAGCCACCTCCTTCAGAATGCCCTGCCACCATTCCATGGCATCCTGGACCCTGGCATCCAGAAGGCAACATCTGGAGTTACATCTATAACAGCAGAAGTGCCTGTCTACTCCCCTCACCAATGAAGCTGTGTGAGTTTGGTATGAATGCAAACCACAGTGTGTCAGGCTCTTAACAAGGTACTTATCAAGCATTCGTGATTGTCATGATTTGGAGATGCCGGTGCTAGACTGGGGTGTACAAAGTTAAAAATCACATGACACCACGTTATAGTCCAACAGGTTTAACTAGAAGCACTAGCTTTTGGAGCACTGCTCCTTCATCAGGTGGTTGTGAAATCGTCAATTGACAACTCACCTCTCCCTAGTGAGAATCTCACTGCAGCGCTCAAGAAAAGCATACAAGATGTAATGAGATATCGTTGAGATGGTCTGCCTGATCCTGCCACACATCTCACTATAGCCCACATCACTCAGAACCTGATAATGCTCTAAGTATCTGCATGAAGTTTTTAAGCTGGACTTATGGTCTTAACTTAAACCAATGTCCAGTCAAAAGACTATAAGAGAGAAATACCCACCTGGATGTAGGTATGCTTGCTAAGCTGGAAGGTTCATTTTCAAACAAAACTCACTCAGAAATACTCACCAATTACCTACCTGCTATCTGAGATGTCACACTTTGGTTTAGTTGAAGCAGCTCTGCCCCCTTGTCTATCTGCTTCTGGAATCTCTCTGCTCTCACTGTTTCTTTTTTACCCTCGCTGACACCATTCCCTGGTCCCACACACAGATCTGACCGCTTGTGGGACCTATCCCTACCCGCTGCTTATTTTAACCTTGCTGAAACCACTCACACACATTCACCACTGATGTCTGCTTCTGAGTCCCCTCCATTCTCATTGTTCCTTTTTACCTCACTGTTGCTACTCCAGAGCACCATACAAATCCAAGCCAATCTGTCTACTTCTTTCTTGTCAGCTCGTCTGCTGTCAATCCACTTCTCGTGAAAGATCATCAAGTTGGAAAGCTTTCAAAATGATGACAGATCTGTTTAATATTTCCAATCTTCCTCTGGATTTCCAACATCTGCAATATATCAACGCTTTGTATTTGGCTTTTGTATGGGATGGGGCCTAGTTTTAAAGAGCAGTCTTTTTTTTATTTTTGTTAGCACAGGCTCTCTCCAGACTATTCCTGGCTTCCTGTGTTAAAAACAGAAGGAGAGGAGGGACCCTGTATCTCAGAGCATTGAAAATATTCCTGATGTTAAATCACTTGTGCATCAACCAAGTGCACAAAGACTTTATGTCCTTGCAGCATATTTGCTAGTTGGCTGGACATAGTTAGCCAGACAAGTCCAATCAATCTGCTGACTATACTAGGCCAGCACCTGCTACCCTCCCTTGCATGGCTAATGGATGCCATCAGTCAGGCCTCCTTTGGATTGTCTCAGTGTCCAGGGGGATGCATGGAGCAGCTTACTAATATCCAAGACTGCCGCATCAATGGCCTTCACATCAATCCTTCTGCTGATAACCCATCCTCAAGTTTGATTTCAGTCATTGCTCCATTTCATCCTCTTTTAAGGAATTCAGTCTCTTTCTGTGTTGTTAACATGCAAAAAATAAGATTTAATTTTTTATTTGCAGAGTGAAGGAGATAGAACAAAAAGGGTATGAACTTTTACCCCTGCCCTTGCCATCTTAGTTCAATCAATCATGTGTTAGGGAGTCAACTGGTGGCCATCTAGAGGGATGGTGCCCAATTACAGATGCTAAAAGGTGCTCTGCCTTTCATTGGGAGTTTAGACTAGGATAGCTTCAACACAGGGTTCATGCTGTGAGCAGAAATCCAATCATGGTAAGGCATTTAAAAGCTCGTTGCTCTGTGAATCTGTATCTATGTTATGTTAAGGAACAAAAAGCCAAGGAAATGAATTTAACAAATATTCCCCTTCACTGGTAACATTGACTGCTTCTTGCATCATGGACCAGATAGTAGGCTGCCGCTATCTCACTTGTGCTGCCCTATTGTACTTGCTCTAAAGTGTTTTGCAAACTCTTTCATGTTTAATTCTTCCAAAATGCAGCAAGGTGATAAAAAAAATTGGTTCATCAACAAGATGAGATCAAAACATTGGAAGATGTTATTCTTTCTGATAAGTACAATAGTAAATACGCAATCTCCATAAATGCTTTCTCCCCTCCTGCTAGTTAAGGCTTTGTTGAGAGTATTTGTTACTTAGAATCCTTGCAGTGTGGGAGCAGGCTATTCAGCCCATCAAATCCACAATGACCCTCTGAAGAGCATCCCATCCCTGCATTTCCCATGGTAGCCTGCCAAACTCTGGACACGATGGGCAATTTCCAATGGCCAAACCATCTAACCTGCACACCTTTGGACTGTGGGAGGAAAACAGAGCATCCAGAGGAAATCCGCACAGACACAGGAAAAATTTGCAAACTCCACGAAGGCAATTGGCTGAGGCTGGAATTGAACACAGGTCCCTGCTGCTAACCACTGACTCACCATGCTGCCACTTGGAGTTGGTCTTTTTCTTTTGTGTGATAGGAAAACCTTTTAAAAGTATGTGTGCTTTGGCCTCTGGAGATAGCGAGTCTTGTCTATCAGATTGTCAGAGGATTAGAGAATTATGACTACATACATGGAGGACATTAAATCTGTTGTATCTGTGTGTGCCTTCTGAATGTACGATTCATTTAGTGCTATTCTCCTGCTTTCTCCCCATAACCCTGTATGTACTTCTTTCTCAGGGAAAGACCTGATTCCCCTTTGACTATTACAATTGAACCTGCTCTCACCACACTTGAGCCAGTGCATTGCAGACTTAGCATTGAACTCATCTCTACCTACCTTGACACTGTCCTATCCCCCCTAGTCCAGGAACTCCCCACATACGTTCGAGACACCACCCACGCCCTCCACCTCCTCCAAGACTTCCGTTTCCCCGGCCCCCAACGCCTTATCTTCACCATGGATATCCAATCCCTCTACACCTCCATTCGCCTCCAAGCCCTCCGTTTTTTCCTCTCCAGACGTCCCCAACAGTACCCTTCCACTGACACTCTCATTCGTTTGGCCGAACTGGTCCTCACCCTTAACAATTTCTCCTTTGAATCCTCCCACTTCCTCCAGACCAAAGGGGTAGCCATGGGCACACGTATGGGCCCCAGCTATGCCTGTCTCTTTGTTGGCTATGTAGAACAGTTGATCTTCCGTAATTACACCGGCACCACTCCCCACCTCTTCCTCCGCTACATTGATGACTGCATTGGCGCCACCTCGTGCTCCCGCGAGGAGGTTGAGCAATTCGTCAACTTTGCCAACACATTCCACCCTGACCTTAAATTTACCTGGACTATCTCTGACACCTCGGTCCCCTTCCTGGACCTCTCCATCTCCATTAGTGACGACCAACTTGACACTGACATTTTTTACAAACCCACCGACTCCCATAGCTACCTGGATTACACCTCTTCCCACCCTATCTCTTGCAAAAATGCCATCCCGTATTCCCAATTTCTCTGCCTCCGCCATATCTGCTCCCAGGAGGACCAGTTCCACCATAGGACACACCAGATGGTCTCCTTCTTTAGAGACCGCAATTTCCCTTCCCACGTGGTTAA
Source organism: Chiloscyllium punctatum (assembly GCF_047496795.1). Lineage (NCBI taxonomy): Eukaryota > Metazoa > Chordata > Chondrichthyes > Orectolobiformes > Hemiscylliidae > Chiloscyllium > Chiloscyllium punctatum. The sequence continues at coordinate 49,166,765 of NC_092745.1, read as the reverse complement.
AGATGCCCTCCAACGCATCTCGTCCACATCCCGCACCTCCGCCCTCAGACCCCACCCCTCCAACCGTAACAAGGACAGAACGCCCCTGGTGCTCACCTTCCACCCTACAAACCTTCGCATCAACCAAATCATCCACCGACATTTCCGCCACCTCCAAAAAGACCCCACCACCAGGGATATATTTCCCTCCCCACCCCTTTCCGCCTTCCGCAAAGACCATTCCCTCCGTGACTACCTGGTCAGGTCCACACCCCCCTACGACCCACCCTCCCATTCGGGCACTTTCCCCTGCCACCGCAGGAACTGTAAAACCTGTGCCCACACCTTCTCCCTCACCTCTATCCAAGGCCCTAAAGGAGCCTTCCACATCCATCAAAGTTTCACCTGCACATCCACCAATATCATTTATTGTATCCATTGCTACCGATGTGGTCTCCTCTACATTGGGGAGACTGGGCGCCTCCTAGCAGAGCGCTTTAGGGAACATCTCCGAGACACCCGCACCAATCAACCAAACCGCCCCATGGCCCAACATTTCAACTCCCCCTCCCCCTCTGCCGAGGACATGGAGGTCCTGGGCCTCCTTCACCGCCGCTCTCTCACCACCAGATGCCTGGAGGAAGAGCGCCTCATCTTCCGCCTTGGAACACTTCAACCCCAGGGCATCAATGTGGACTTCAACAGCTTCCTCATTTCCCCTTCCCCCTCCTCATCCTAGTTTCAAACTTCTAGCTCAGTAACTGTCTCCTTGACTTGTCCGGACTTGTTCGACTTGCCTATCTTCTTTTCCACCTATCCACTCCACCCTCTCCTCCTTGACCTATCACCTTCATCTCCTCCCCCACTCACCCATTGTACTCTATGCTACTTTCTCCCCACCCCCACCCTCCTCTAGCTTATCTCTCCACGCCTCAGGCTCACTGCCTTTATTCCTGAGGAAGGGCTTTTGCCTGAAACGTCGATTTCGCTGCTCGTTGGATGCTGCCTGAACTGCTGTGCTCTTCCAGCACCACTAACCCAGACTTAGCCATTTGCTGAGTGAGCAAGCTTTTTCTTGTGTTGCTTTTGTTTCTCTTACCAATTACTTTACAACTGCGCTCTCATGGTCTTAATCTCTTCATGATATGGAACAGCTTTTCGCTATCCAGCGTGTACAAATCTCTCAAATTCCTCCTTCCAATCTCCTCTAAGCCTCCTTATTTCAAGGAAAGCAGGATCAGCTTTTCCAGTCTACCCTCATGAATCGAGTCCCTTATCTCTGGAATTATTCATCCACTTCTCTTGCAATGCCTTCATAGCCTTCCTAAAGTGCGGTGCCCAGAACAGGATGCAGTTCTCCACTTGGGGCCTACCATAGTGGGTCGACTGATGGGACATGATTTAGAAGTCTGATTCTCAAGTTCATAACCGCCCTTTGGAGTGTCCTTCACTGTCGACTTTTCAAGCAGCTGACCTCATTCCTCACTGTTTCCTTGTATTGAGTTGAGTACTCTCCACTGTTTTCTGTTTAGCAGGTGCAGTGTAAACAGACTGGGTGAATTACTGTACTGCATCTTGTGCGCATGCTGCTGCCAGTGTACGTTTTGTGGTCGAGGGAATAAGTATCGATGATGGTGAATAGACTGCCAGTCAGGTGGACTATCTTGTCAAGTTGTTGGAACCCCACTCACCCAAGCAAGTGGAGAGACCTCCACCATACTCCTGCCTTGCAGATGGTGAACAGGCTTTGGGGAGGTAGGAGGTGAATTATTTAGGACAGAGTTCTTAGTCTCTGAGCCATTCTTGTATCCCCATTGTGTAGATGGCTGGTCCAATTTAATTTCTGGTTACTGGTAACTCCCAGGATTTTGAAAGTGAGGATTTTCTGTAATGGTAATGCTATTGAAAATTGTAGTTAAATCTCCTCTCATTGGAAATTGTGTGATCTCTGAGAGAGCAAGCAGAACAAGCAGCAGAAGCAACATGTCACAGACAGGAGAAAGGAACTGCCCAGTGAATGCATCAGATCTAGACTCTACAATCTTGATATAAGCCGTTATGAGGGGTGGTGGTCAATTAAACAGGAGGAGGCGCTTGTGTGACATGAATGTTACTTGCCAGTCTGGATGTTTACGAACATGGGCTGCATCAGGAGTCAACAATGATACTGAAGATAATGCAATCTTCAGCAAACATTCCCAATCAATTATTGGTGGAGGCAAGCTCATTGAGGAACCAGCTGCAGATTACCTAGAGCACTACAGTGAAGAACTCATACAGCAATGCTTGGAGACTAAGATGATTGATGTCCAACGATGACAACTGTCTGACTTTGTGCTATGTATGACTCCAAGCAGAGATGGTTTTTCCCCAATTCCCATTGACTCCACCTTTACTAGTGGCCCCTTGATGCCATTCTTGATGTCAGGGGCAGTCACTTACACTTCTGCTTGAGTTCAGCTCTTTTGCCCATGTTTGAATGAAGGCTGGACTGAGATCAGACATTGTATAGCCCCGATGGGACCTAAACTGAGCATAAATGATCAGGTTATAACAGAATAAGTGCCTCTTGATAGTTCGGTTCACAACACCTTACATCACCTTGTTGATAACTGAGATTGGCTCATAAGGGCAATATTGGTTGATTCTGTAGTGACTTTTACATCAGACTTTAGTGGGCAATTTTTGATATTTCCAGCTTTATCCCAGTGTCATAGCTGTACTGGAATAGCTTAGCTAGGAGCACAGCAGATTCGGGATTATACGTCTTCAGTGCTTTTACCAGAATACAGTTGGGACTCATGGCCTTCTCAGTCTCCAATGGTTCAATCTTCCACTGATGTCAGGAGCAGATGAGCTTCGGCAGCTGTGATGCTGGGGACTTCAGGAGGAGGCCAAGATGGATTGTATCCTCACACCCCTGGATCAAGATTATGGCAAAAGCTTCAGTCCCTGCTTTTGTGCTGAGTACCACCAGCATTGAGGATGGTGATGTTCGAGGAAGCGCCTCCTCCTGTTTAATTGACCACCACCCCTCATAACGGCTTATATCAAGATTGTAGAGTCGAGATCTGATGCATTCACTGGGCAGTTCCTTTCTCCTGTCTGTGACATGTTGCTTCTGCTGTTTGTTCTGCTTACTCTCTCAGAGATCACCCTGGTGTGCTGGCTTCACCAAGTTGACATATCATTTATTATATCCGTTGCTCCCGATGCGGTCTCCTCTACATTGGGGAGACTGGATGCCTCCTTGCAGAGCGCTTTCGGGAACATCTCCGGGACACCCGCACCGATCAATCCCACCGCCCTGTGGCCCAACATTTCAACTCCCCCTCCCACTCTGCCAAGGACATTCAGGTCCTGGGCCTCCTTCACCGCCGCTCCCTCACCATCCGACGCCTGGATGAAGAACACCTCATCTTCCGCCTCAGAACACTTCAACCCCAGGGCATCAATGTGGACTTCACCAGTTTCCTCATTTCCCCTTCCCTCACCTCACCCCAGCTCCAGCCTTCCAGCTCAGCACCACCCTCATGACCTGTCCTACCTGCCTATCTTCCTTTCCACCTATCCACTCCACCCTCCTCTCTAACCTATCACCTCCATCCTCACCCCCATTCACCTATTGTACTCTATGCTACTTTCTCCCCACCCCCATCCCCTTTTCATTTATCTCTCCACTCTGCAGGCACCCTGCCTCTATTCCTAATGAAGGGCTTTTGCCCGAAACGTCGATTTTCCTGCTCCTTGGATGCCGCCTGACCTGCTGTGCTTTTCCAGTACCACTCTGCTCTAGACTCTGGTTTCCAGCATCTGCAGTCCTTGTTTTTACTTTATTTTAAGGGTGCCTGATGCTGTTCCTCACAGACCCTGCTGCTCTTGTAGATCAATACCATTAAACCAAGGCAACAATCACATTCCAGCCGCAACTTGAGCTTCATGTCCTTCCCAAACTCCTTTCCCAAACTTCTACGACCAGGAGAAAGTGAGGACTGCAGATACTGGATATCAGAGTCAAAACGTGTGACGCTGGAAAAACACAGCAGGTCAGGCAGCATCCCAGGAGGAGGAGAGTTGATGTTTTGGACTATCCTACAATCAACCAAGCACTTATTATAAATCCACACCTTTAATTCAGAACTCCTCATTCCTTATCAAACAGCTGCACAGGCCAGTTGTTTTGTTCATAAATTGGGCTATGGTTTGCTGGACCAAATGTCTGTCACTGAAACAATTACAAACATGCATTCCTGTCTTCTGAATAGCTGTGCTTTTATCTGATCATGTCAGCTGTCAATCGTAGAGGCGATGTGGCCAGGTCTTCTCTCTGTGAAGCTTGTGTTTTATTTGATCAAAGGCTCATATTATTGGAATCCTGTGGCAGACTCACTCAATTGTTTTTACTTGCAGAGTAAAATCAGCATGACAATGCACGCCAGGGACAACGGAGCTGGTTTGGATGCTTACAGAAGTGTTTATTCTGACTGTATGTGCTTTCCTCAATACTTTATGGAGCAATTAGATCAGCTAGTGGTTTCACAGCAGGCTGGCTATCTGCTGAGCTGGCCAAGGTTACCTACAGGCTGGGATGTAGGGAAGGCTCTGTAGCTGGTGAGCCTGGTGAAGGAAGATTTACAACCCTTGCTTGTGTTTTACTTAAATGAGTTTTAGAAAAGAACATCTCCTAATCCTTCTGTTTATCCTGAGCTTTGCTAAACGCCTGAGTGAATCCACCAGCTGCTTCAGCTCAGAGGTGACAATATCTTACATTGCATGTGGGTGTGAAAATGACAAAAAGGAAATGATTACATTTAAAGAACACCTTTCACGGCCTCTATAAGCCTCAAAATGTTTTACAGCCAATGAAATACCTTTTAACTGCATTTATTGTTGTAATATGCAAGTCGTTGAAGTAATTTTCATTGGCATTGCATTTGCATTATTTCTCGCTTGTGTTGTATTAATTAAATTCACTCCCGTAATTCTTTGCTTTTACAGAAACTGTATGGAGAACTCATGATTTCCAGTCAGGTCAAGTGAAATATAATAGCTGTAGGCATACAGATTCACTACATACTTGTGTCAGACTATTGGTCCCAAGAGTTATGCTTTTATTTTTATGCGCTGTCAAGTGTAAACTGTTTGTGAGGGAGTCCTGTGGATGAAGCTATGCCTCATGTTGGTGGGAAGAATTAGAGTTAGGTTTTATTGTCACATGTACTCAAGTACAAAGGTACAGGAGTACTGTGAAAAGTGTACAGAGTCACCATCATGGCATCATTTTAGATACAAAGTACCTAGTTACAAATCTTAGGTACTAAAGTAGATTAAGTACAAAAGTAAAGAAATAAGGAAAATAGCCAGAAGTTCTACAATGCAATTCTTCATAGTATAAACTAGGAAATAAGTTAAAATATGAACATTGCAGTCCTTCTCTAGCCTGCAGTCACTCGTGCTGGGGGCTCTCCACATGTGGTCTCGCTGTCCACCAAGCTGGGATGGAGATAAGGAAGGATTGTAAACATAGGCCGAGATTATTGCTGGGGACAACATGGACAGTTTTTACTGACTCACATATGCAAACACAGACAGACAGATAGATGTACACACACACAGACACACACACACACATGCACACGCAAACACACAGACATCTCTGGGGTGGTGATGCACCACAGATACCTCACTTTCAGCAGTTGGCCTAGACAATGTCCACAAGGGTCCATGGGATTGATCTCTTCCTGTCTTGTGAAAATACAGAAATCACAGCAATTGTTGTCACAAATCGGAATCCTGCAGACATTCTCTGCTGAGTTAAAAATCACATAACACCAGGTTATCGTCCAACAGGTTTATTTGGAAGCACTAGCTTTCGGAGTGCTGCTGGACCACCTGATGAAGGTGTGGTGCTCTGAAAGCTAATGCTTCCAAATGAACCTGCTGGACAATAATCTGGTGTTGTGTGATTTGTCCACCCCAGTCCAACATCAGCACCACCACGTCATTCTCTGCTAAGTGCAGAATGAGATTAACAACTCATAAAAAACTCTGCACCTCTGACAGTGCTGTACTCCCTCAACACTGCACTGCAGAGTCAGCCTTGCATTTTGTTGGTACTTAAGCTCTGAAACTGGGTTTGAACCAGGGCACAAAGAAACAGAAGTGCACCAAAAGCATCAAGTGCACGATTGACACTGACGGTCGGCATCTTAGGACTGTTTGGGGAACTCACCTGCTGGCAGGAAAGATACCAAGAGACTCAGGCTGACTCTTTTTGCTAAGACCTGCTGAAGCATGTTTCGGTCTGGTTGTTTCATTAGGATCAGGATCCCCTTGGCAGAGGTCCCATCAACCGAGAGCTGCCTGCCAATCTGAGGCTGGCAGCTCTTCTCTTTGACAGCACCACTGGGAGGTTGTGGTTGTTGCTGGAATGGCAGTTACTGGTCTCCTGTGATCAGAGAGGGCAGAGGTAGGCAGTGTCAGGAGGAGTTTCACATTGTGGGTGCCACGAGGAGCAGGAGTGTTAGCCAGCACAGGAAGCGATCCCAACCCTCTCAATATCTAGCTCCTGGATCAACCACAGAGTGCCCTCGATGGAGGGAGGCATCCTCCCCTACCATCAGCCAGCTAAAATATTTCAGCTAGGACAGCATTAAACTGAAGATCAAAATGTCCCTGGTTCAATCTTGGTTTTGTCAAAAAGAGTGTTTCCTGACTGCTCCGGCCTTTGTTTAGGGCCGCACAGTGGTTCAGTGGTTAGCACTGCTACCTCACAGTGCCAGGGACTCAGGTTCAACTCCAGCCTTAGGCGACTGTCTGAGTGGAATTTCCACATTTTTCCCATGTTTGTGTGGGTTTCCTCCAGGTGCTCTGGTTTCCTCCCATAGTCCAAAGATGTGCAGGTTAGGGTGAATTGGCCACGCTAAATTGCCCATCGTGTTCAGAGATGTGTAGCTTAAGGGCATTAGTCGGGGGAGGGCAATGGATTACTCTTCAAAGGGTTGGTTTGGCAAAATGGCCTGTTTCCACACCTCTGGGGTTCCATTTCTCTCTCTGTCCTTCCTTATCACTTGTCTGTTCTCCCACATTGTTCCTCCTTTTTTTCTCAACATCTATCAGTCAGTTACTCCAACATTGCTGGAACTGATATTCTCTACTTCCTTTTAGGTATTTATTTATTGTCAGGAGATCTGCATTTTCCTCATTCTATGCACTGTGGTCTGCTTTTCCCTCTTTACCTATGAATCTTGTGTATTCTGCCTGTCTTTGCTTGTCCCAGTACAGGAGAAAGGTCTGCAATTCGATTATGTCCACAAACAGAATTCCTCTCCCCCCAGTCTCTTATTGATGAAAAGCCGTACAGAAGATGCAGTCACTTTATTTCTTGCTTAGTACTTTATACAGACGAGAACCGTAAGGTTCAACTTTTAACTTATTTATTTTTCTACTTTTTACTTAAGATTTTGGATCGAGGTACCTTGTCCCTAAGATGGCGTAGTGAATAGCAACATTATAAACTTTTCACTGTTGTTCCTGTAGCCCTGCACTTGAGTGCATGCGATATGAAAACCTAATTCTAAGATAGAGATGTGATGCTGTCAGTTTCAATCTGCAATTAACAGCAGTGAACAGAGATTTGTCCTTGTTAAAGGTGAAAGGAATGGCATTAAAATGATAGTGGCAGGTGGAAAGATAATCAGCTAAAAGGTGGAACAATAGGGGGCACTGAGATTATTACTGAAGAAAGGGAACACTGCAGATTTGTCAAGGCTTTCAGAACGGACAGTGAAGACATGATTTAGTCGTACTCTCCATGTAATCTTTACGAATTGTGTTGACCTTTGAAGATTTCTGAGATAATTAAACAATAATTGCCCATTAAGTGGATACCTAGGGCTTGTATCTGGGGCATTTTAGTTTATTGGAGTTTGCTTGCACCATCTAGAGGTAGAATCAGATTTCGCACCTGGAATTTCACTTAACCTCAATACCGCTGGAATGGGTTCAGGAATCATAGAATCCCTACAGTGTAGAAGCAGACCATTCAGCCCATCAATTCCACACCGACCCTCCAAAGAGCATCCCATCCATCCACACTATCCCTTGTAACCCTGCATTCCCCATGGCTAATCCACCTAGCCTGCACATCTCTGGACACTATGGGCAATTTAACAAGGCCAATCCATCTTACCTGCACATCTTTGGATGATTGGAGGAAACCCACCCAGACACGGGGAGAATGGGCAATCTCCACACAGACAGTCACCTCAGGCTAGAATCGAACGCAGGTCCCTGGTGCTGTAAGGCAGCAGCGCTAACCACTGAGGTACCGTGCATCCCAGGGCCGCCTGAAGCAGCTGGTGAGCACACAACCCAGAAAATGTGGCAAAATGTTTTGCAAGAATATTCTTGAGGTTTTAATTTTCACAACCACTGGCTTGCCACAAGTTGGGTGAAACAGAAAGGGGAGTATTGCAGCCATCGTCCACACTGCTGTATCCCATTCCACGTGTGATGTTTCTGTTCCTGGGCAAAATGGGACTTCTGTTAGCCAGTTGCAATTTCCAGTCCCTATCCCTCTGTATCACTCGCAGTCTAATAATGAGGGGTAAGCCATTCAGGTCTGAGAAGAGGAAGAATTTCTTCACTCAGAGTTGTGAAGCTGTGGAATTGTCTACCACAGAAGGATGTTGGGGCCTGTTTGTTAAATACATTCAAGAGGAAGCTGGACATGCCACCTTGTGGTTAAAGGGATCAAGAGGTATGGAGAGAAGGCGGGAGTGGGATACTGAGATTGCACGATCAGACATGATCATTTGGAATGGTAGTACAGGCTTAAAGGGCTGAATGGCCTAATCCTGTTTCTATGTTTCTATAATTCCTATCCAATCAATTCCCTGGGGCTACCTGATATTACATCAGCAAAGTAAGGTGAAGAATTAGTAATTTTGTAAATAAGGATAATGTCCACAAACAGAATTCCTCTCCCTCCAGTCTCTTATTGATGAAAAGCCATGCAGAAGATGCAGAGCTGAAAATGTGTTGCTGGAAAAGCGCAGCAGTTCAGGCAGCATCCAAGGAGCAGGAGAATGGACGTTTCGGGCATTATACTGGATTAGTGGTGCTGGAAGAGCACAGCAGTTCAGGCAGCATCCAAGGAGCAGCGAAATCGACGTTTCGGGCAAAAGCCCTTCATCAGGAATGAAGAAGGGCTGATGCCCGAAACGTCCATTCTCCTGCTCCTTGGATGCTGCCTGACCTGCTGCGCTTTTCCAGCAACACATTTTCAGCTCTGATACTCCAGCATCTGCAGTCCTCACTTTCTCCTCCATACAGAAGATGCAGTCAAGTCATCAGGGGCCCTCTCATCTTTGGCGTTTGCCCTCACACGTTCTGACGGTACTTTGCCTCATCCGTCTCCTGCTTATGGTGAGCCTCCCTATTAAACGCATACCCTGAGGGCACAATGATCCCAACTCCAGGAAATTATGACAAGGTTGTGAAGGGATAGGATGGGTAAGGGACAGGTTCAGGAAATTCAGACCGATTGCAAAAGACAGCAGACACTTCCAGCAGGAAAAGTGCAACACAATTCCCACCAGTTATAGAGCAGAAACATTAGTAAATTATGCCTACCCATTATCAGAACACTACACTATAACCACTTACAGATCCAGGACACTATTATGCCAAATCAGGAAGCCTGGGATTGTAGTGCTGCTTTGGGTTTGACCTGGGCTTTATTAATATAATTATTTTTTCTTGTGGATTCTCTCTAATGACTGCTGATTTGAGATTTCCTTGCATTTCTCGGGTTGTGAGGACAAAGCAGACACCACTGTTTCCTTTTTAGTGAAGACATTGTCCATTTAAAACTTGACAATCGTGGCTACCAAATCCACAGAGGTGAATGTGTGTGAGAGAGAAAGAGCAAGTGAGAATATGTGATTCATCTGATCTTTACGTTTCTGGGCTGTTGAAACGTTAATTAAAATTGATACCAGGAAGTGCTTTTTTTACATTTAAAGTGAGAATGGCAGATACTGTATTATCAAGGAGTTAAGCTAATCCATGGGAAATTTGGGAGGAATTCAGAGCACCAAGAGGAAACCCAGGCAGCCACGGGGAGAACATGCAAACTCTTCGAGGACAGTTGCCCAAGATTGGAATTAAGCCCTGGTCCCGTGGCACTGTGAAGCAGCAGGGCTAACTGCTCAACCACTGTGCCGCCCAATTGATGGCACAAGCCTGGATTCTCCTGTATTGTGAATAGCCATCACTTGGCTGTTTCAATTTTGTGAGATGATCTGCCTCCTTTTACACAACTAACATTGAACCCAAATGATTTCAGATCGATGGTTTAGTTTTTGCAGATAATAGTTGAGTGTAACCATTGTGGTACTCAGAGTTATACATAGCTAGTACTCGTTTATATTTATGCAGCAGATTTTGCTCAAAGACCTTTGAAATGTCTATTCTTTGCTTTTGCTGTAGCATCTAACTTTCTGGTCATTCTTACAATTTGATTACTTATTCTCCAAGTCTCCACTCAGACTTAGCTAATCAAGCAGAGTTAGCATAAATCAGTTACAGATTCACACAATCAAACACAAACCAATTGAAGAATTTATATTGCCTCCTTTGTAAAACTAAAGATATGTTTGTAAATTAAACACTCCGAAACAACAAATGTATGTACACAGAGTAATGTTTTTTAGTGTTCAACCCATTCGCTTTCTCGAGGTACAGGAAAATGACATAGTAATGAAGTAATGAAGGTCTCCAATTGTTCCACTAAAAATGACAAATGTAACCACCACAATAAGCCCCAATGATCGATGAAAAGGTTGTTCATCAGAAAATTTATCCCCTTAAATATTCTTCACAAAATATCCTAATCTCATGATCCCAACAGATGAGCTTTGGTTAGTCTGACATGCACATGTAGATGCCAATTACCTTAACAAAGAATTACTCAGTGGACTCTCTTGTCTTCGAAGCTCCACTGTTAAAAATGCTTTGGCTATGGTGGCTGGCTCCACTGAACTATAGGCTTGATTCTCTCTCTGAGAAAAACTCTTCTCCTTTCTGAAGTAAACCCTTGTAGCAGTGAACTGTACTCAGAAAGGCAAACAAATAACTTTCTGGGTCTATTGTAAACTCAACAGCATAGCCGATCCATCCATTAACACTGCAGGGGTACTGCCATCATTCCCTCTCTTGGAGTTGATGCACTTTGCTCACGGATCCAAATGACTTTCTGACCTGGTTTAAAAATGACTTTGCAGGATGACACATACCTATCTGTCTCTCTTTTAAATTTCAAATCTCACAATATAATGTACACATTAAACACCTTTCATCATAACATGTTAAAATCCAATCCAGGTGAAAATCCAATTGACATATAATTCTACAAGTGTACTGCTGAGAAGCAAAAGGCAGTCAGCGGGTTTGTTCCTTGGTATGCGATAATCATACACTGAGAAGTCAATTCAGTGTTGACTAATTGCAGAGATCAAGAAATGTATGTCACATGAAAACAAAATTCACTTTCAGTGACGATGAGGGTGCCACTACGCCCTCTCCTGTTTAAAATCAGTGCACATAAAGATTAAGAGACAGAAAACCCCAATAGCAGTAAATATTTCATCCTTTCCTTGAGACCTTCAATGAGCTACCAAAGAGTTAGTTCAATACTGTATGCCAAATTGTCCTAGCTGCCTGGCTTTAAGAAAATTGACTGATTATCTGTCTTGAATATTTGGTACTTTACTGCCTATAGGAATAAGATATTCACTCACTGCAAATAGCTTCCTTCAGTGACTGGTCCGTATCACTCTGATGGGTGAAATTAGATCCTCAATAAAAGAAGGAATTCATCAGAATAGTTTAGAGTCTCTGAGCGTTTCATCCGTTATGTCTGAAGTTAACGTGTTTAACACACAAAATGTACTTAATTCAAAAGTGGAAAGATAAACTAGTATAGACAGGAAGAGAGTGCCATTAATACTCATTGCCTTTGGGCACTTCTAATTGCAGTTTACTTGTTATTTGTTAATTAAGCAGGAGCCAAGTGTTGATGAACTCATTCATGCACCAATGAAATGAGAAGTAGGTGAATGAAGATGAGCAATCATTCTGTACAGTGTGGCATTGTTCCAAGATAGCAACAAGCCAAATTGCTTTAGCCACAACCAGATCTTAAAATCTGTCTCATTTTGTTGCAGATGAGATGATCTGCCCATTTGCTTCTTACGTTTGATTTTAAAGATACATAATACAAACAGTCATGACAAGTCACGGAGTTCTGCAGTGTTTGTTCACAGTCAAATAATTCCAATTAAATTTGACATCGAGAGTTTGTGAAGCCCTAAGGCAGCAAGAGATCCGTTTCATCTCCACAGTGATTTGACCTGCCTGTGCTATTCTTAAACCCTATTCAACAAATATAATCTGTGACCAATTATCATCCTGTTAAAATATCATCTTACCATCCCTGCCTGACTCTGTTTGTAATGAGTGAAACATTCTTCAACAGCACTTAAAAAATGCCCTTCCCCCTCCCTTCCTCCCAGTTAACACCATCTTTGCCCCTATCCCAGTCCTCCCCTCTACCAACATGTCAGAAAGAAGCTGGAGGTCAGTTTAGAACAGTGGTCTCATTAAAATCAAAGCACAATAGCGCAGATGCCAGAAATCTGTAATAGAAAGAGATAGTGTTGTAAATATTCAGCAAGTCTGACAACATCTGTGGAGGGAAGAAAACAGAATTAATGTTTTTGATTGGATGTGGAATCCCTGTAGTGCAGAAGGAGACCATTCAGCTCATCAGGTCTACACCAATCCTCTGAATTGCCCAGATCCCTACCTTATCCCACATTTACTATGGGGAATACACCTCGCCTACACCTTCCTGTTCAATTTAGCATGGAAAATACAATGGCACCCTCTTCATCACTGAAAGTGAATTTTGTTTTCATGATACATACAGTTCTTGATCTCTGCAATAGGTCAACAGTAAATTTACTTCTCCGTGTATGATTATCACATACCAAGGAATAAACTCGCTGACTGCTTTTTTGCCTTTCACATCTCCAGACTGGAGAGGGAAAGTGGAGTACCCAGCAGAAACCCACCCAGACATGGGAAGAATGTGCAAACTCTACACAGGCATCATCCAAGGCTGGAATAGAACCTGGCACTGTGAGGCAGCTGTGCAAACTACTGTCATGGGTACAATGAGCTCACTATTGTGTCAAGCCCCTGGAATAATCATTGCCTGCTACTTGAAGCTGGTGATGAGACACATAACATGCAACTTCAATTGAGAAATAAATGGCATGCTTTTATACCCTGTGTTTTTTATTCCTTTCTCTATCTTTGAACTTCAATGTTGCCATTATCTTGAGGTGTCAAGGTTGCTACTACATGAAGCATCTGGAATACTTCGAGTAAATTCACAGCCACCAAGCCTTCTTATTGATACTAGTCCATGATTTGCTTTGTGGTTTTCTGCATCTCAGTTTGTGTAGTATTTGATATAAGGTCTGGGTGCCTCTTGAGACACGTCTTAAAATTTGTTTGCAAAGTGCGTCAAGACAGGCTTGGTTGGGGACTTGGGGAGGTACGAGGATTCTGAGCTTAATGCAAAGTGCTTGAAAGGGGATCTGGATGTTTGGGAGCAACTTGCCTCAGACCCCTCATTGTTGTCTTTCATCGCTTTGGAAATTACAAGTGTGTGTGCAAAAAGGAAGAAAATGGGCCTAAGCTCATTTTGGGTGGGGTGAGTGACTCAAGCTGTGCAGGGGAGGGCTGCGGGACCCACTGATGACAGAGATTTTTTAAGGCAAAGAACATTGTTCACACAAGAATGTACAGTATATGATACAGGCTTGTGTGCTCTCTATTCTAATTCCTTGGCCTCAAAACGCATGATGTGGAGGTACCAGTGTTGGAATGGGGTGAGCAAAGTTAAAAATCACACAACATCAGGTTATAGTCCAACAAGTTTATTGGAAGTACTATCTTTCAGAGTGCTGCTCCTTCATCAGGTAGCTAGTGGGGCGGGATCATAAGATACAGAATTTATAGTAAAAGATTGTAGTGATGCAATTGATACAATATATTGAACAAACCTAGATTGCTATTAAGTCTTTCATCTTTTGGAATGGGTTGCAGGTTTTGATTCATTAATAGGGAAATCCCAGAACTTCTTTCTTCCTGAGATAACTTAAGGTTTTATAAAACCTTCCTACCACAGACATTACTGGACATCTCACTGACAGCTAGACCTTTGCAGAGGCTTTGAAAAAAGATGGATTTATAGAGGGAGGGCTGACTGTGTTGGAATGACCCAATGCCATGTGTATAATGTTCCTCCCTTTATTCTACAAGCTGCAGTCAGCTCCCAGCATAAAGCTCCATCGATGGAACCTTGCCTGTGGCCATGACATGATGCCTGATCTTGTGACCAAGGCATTTGGGCCTACACAGTGACACCAAAAACCAGATGCAAGGTTACACCTGTTATATTTATGCAGCAGTGCAAAGTTAATTACAATTCAGCACCACCCGTGCTTCCAAAGAGCTGTCACTAGGTCTTCTTCCTCCAATCCCCATGTTAATCTAAACTGAGTTTCTACAGCTGGGATGGACAGAGCTTGAAAAGTAGTGGTTTGGCTTGGTCAAGGTTTTGTTAGGGGACCCCCAGGGGGGCTTTGTGCCTGGATGGGTCAGAAATTCTGAGGGGCTTCTTCTCAGAGGCAGGTTTACCTTCCTCGGCTACAAATTGAAGAACTCAGAAGTAGGGTGGAGTTTGGGGGGGAGGTGGTGGGTGTCTGGCCACCTCTGGATTGCCCCAAGAGGAGCCATCCAACAGAGCTTCGAGGGGGAAGGATGATCCTTCTGCACTCAGCACGACACCAGGCAAAGTCCCACCGGAGAATTGTGGTTCCACCTTCTGATTCCCAGGCACATTCACAGAACATTTTCTGCCACTTCTGGAATGCCATTTCTCAGCCAGGACACACTGTGGCCTTCTAAAGAAAATGAGGGCGCAAGGGGTGCCAAGTGTTTAGCAAAGTCAGAAGTCACATGACACCAGGTAATGATCCGACTATAACCCGGTGTCATGTGACTTCTGACATTGTCTACTCCAGTCCAACACCGGCAACGCGACATCAAGGCTTTTAGCAGATATTCACTGTGTTGTTCTGGGGCCAGAAATGGGTGTCACTGAACATGTAGAGGTGTGATTTAATGAGCTCAGTAAAATACAGCGAGTGAACTCACTGAGCATCGTGGTAAAAAGCCCTACGAAAGCATGACGCAGATCTGAATTAGCCACACAAAACCACAAGATTTGGCATAAAGAGTTCACTAGTGCTTCTGTAAAAAGGACTAAAACTGTGTCAGATCTATGGGCATGAAAGATTACACTGGAATCCTGACAGGCCCTGGACAACCTACCCAGTGGCTCAAGTGATTTCTCAGGAGTGGACAGTCATTTGGCACTGCCTGAATTCTATTGGCTGTGAAACAAGTCAGAATTACCTGAGGATGAGTAAAATACATCATTAATTCAAGTTTCGTTTTTGCTTTTGCAGTCCATGAAGCTTTATCCCTTCAGCTTGCTATCAATCTGTATTTTATATATTCTGCCCTGTGCTGTACAAACACTCTTTGACGCAGCAGCCTACTTATGTTCAGTGCATCGTACTTTTATGTTTCCTCTGGTGAGCTTTGCGATTTGCCCTTTCTAACCTGAGCTATATTGATTTTGATTGAATGGGCTTGTGGGGGCAAAAACTGGGTATCGTAATCCTGTACAGCCTTACTGCTGATCCTCTTAGTCTTAACACTTTGCTTTCTAAGGTTTCTGCAGGTCCTGTCAGTAAGGCAATACCTCTAAATCTGATACTATTACATTCTCTACTTTTGAGCGTACACCAGCTGAGAGTGAAAAGCTGAACTTCTTACACACGATTTACAGCCTGAATGTAATTTCAAGCAGAGAGTGCTGTAGAAACTCAACAGGTCTGGCATGGTCTGTGGAGAGAGAAGCAGAGTTAACAGTTCAAGTCCGTTGACTCTTCAGAGTTGAAGATGGTTGAAAAGCATTGGTATCAATGCTATTGACAAATTCGGGTGGAGGAGAGATTGGAACAGTTGGTGAGAGCAGGCAGAGCAAGGTGCCTCTGACACATCTTCCTTTTTCCTCAATCGAAGATTCACCCACAAAATTGAGAGGTTCCTCAGTCATATGTGTCCCATTTTCTTCTCTTCTGTCCTCAGCCCTTCCCTTCTATTCCTGAACAAATGATTGGATTTCCCTTGTCCGCACTTCCCATCCCACCAACCTGTACATTCAAAGGCTCATCCGCTGTCATTTCTACCACCTCCAGAGGGATGCTGCTACCATCAAAGACATCTTGCTCACCCCTCCCTTGTCAACATTCCGCAGGGACTGTTCCTTCCGTGAAATCCTGGTCCAGTTTCCCACCACTTCTAATGTTTCGTCATGCCCCCATGGCATCTTTCTATGCAGTCACAGAAAATGTGTTGCTGGAAAAGCGCAGCTGGTCAGGCAGCCCATTCACCTCCTCACTGTCCAGGGCCCCAGAGTTCATCTTCCAAGTGCAGCAAGTTTTACTTGTGCTTTTTTCAATCCAGTTTACTGCATTCACCAGTTACAATACAATTTGCTTTATTTTGATAAGACAAACACAGGCCAGGGTAATTACTTTGCAGAAAGCTTCTACTCAGTCCTTAAGACAACCATGACCTTGCACATGCTAGCTAAATTCCTCAGCAATGACCTGGAGCTGAGATGACTGGCCTCCAACAACCACAACCACTTTCCTTTGTGTCAGGTATGACACCAAACACTGGATAGTTTTTTGTTCCCCCTTCCCATGAATCTCAATTTTTCTAGGACTCCTTAATGCTAGGACTCCTTGATGCTCACTTGATATCAAGGACAGTCAATTTTACCTCATTTCTGGAGTTGTGTAAGTTTCAACCGAAGTCTAATAATGTTGGAATTAAAACAAAGAGTTAGTGAGCTGGTTTTAGTTTTGCATATTCTGCTGAATATCATTATCGACAAAACCTTCCAACTCTTTGCTCATGATCCTGAATGGAATAATGGGTGGTAATTGTCCAGGTTGGATTTGCACAGTTTTTCTGTGGATGGGACAAATATGAACAATTTTTCACATTGTCAGGTATATGCTGATGCTGCAATTGTCGATGATGAAAATGCAACAAATCAAATCCATTGAGAATGAAGCACCTTCATCTGATGACAAATCATTGGTGTAATAAATCATTGGCTCCTCTGTTACCCTACAGTCATGCAATTGATGCTTAAACACAGTGATTATGCCTAATTACATAATCATCTTAAAGCCTTCCAATGTTTCAATTCTCCTTATTGGTATTAGCTCCGCCAAGCTTATAATCCATTCACTCCTCTAAGCTCATCCAAATCTGGCCGCTTCCAA
Source organism: Chiloscyllium punctatum (assembly GCF_047496795.1). NCBI lineage: Eukaryota > Metazoa > Chordata > Chondrichthyes > Orectolobiformes > Hemiscylliidae > Chiloscyllium > Chiloscyllium punctatum. The sequence continues at coordinate 49,149,279 of NC_092745.1, read as the reverse complement.
ACCCTAACTTTCTTTTCTCTACAACTGGCAACCATGTCTTTCACTACACTCGGCAATTTTTAAACCTCTTTGCTTCTCTATTCTCTCTCATCCTTTCAAATGCTCCTTAAAAGCAACCTTTTGTCCCAAGATATTAGCTACCAGTCAAAGTAATAGCTGCTTATGTGGTTAGTGTTGTTTTTTATCCTTTTGAACATGACACTTGCATATTTTGAAGGAGCTGTATAAGTCGTCACTGAATTTTAAGTGCTTTAATTAACAGCTACTGAATTCTTCCAGTTTTTTTTCACAATCCTGCCAATGTTACAATAATTTAATGATAGTCACCCCTTGTAGTGTCCATGTTACTAGATGCTTAATGATTTATTGCGGTATTTGCTTTGTTCCCCCAGGGATGGACCCAGTGCCTCTCAGTTTTTTAAAAAATTACCCTACTCTGTACTTGGGTTCAGAATTTGTCCCTCTCCTGCAAGCAGACCTCACATTCACTGTCATTTTCAGTACATCATTGCCATTGTCATACATAGGTGGCACCGTCCAAAGATCCCTTGCTATACTACATCAGCTTACTCGATCCTTTAACCATGCCTGGACAACAATATGGAGAAAGTGAGGACTGCAGGTGCTGGAGATCAGAGTCAAAGAGTGCGGTGCTGGAAAAGCACAGCTAATCAGGCAGTATTCGAGGAGCAGGAGAGTCGATGTTTTGGGCGTAAGCCTTTCATCAGGAATGAGGTTTGTGGGCAAGGGAGACAGAGAGATAAATGGGAGGGGGTGGGGCCGGGGGTAAGGTAGCTGGGAATGCAATAGGTAGATGAAGATGGGGGGTGATGGTAATAGATCAGAGGGGAGGATGGAGCAGATATGTGGGAAGGAAGATGGACAGGTAGAACCTTTCAAGAGGGTGATGCCGAGTTGGAAGGTTGGGACTGGGATAAGATGGGGGGAGTGGGAAATCGGGAAACTGATGAAATCCACATTGATCCCGTGAGGTTGGAGGGTCCCAAGATGGGAGGTGAGGCATTCTTCCTCCAGGTGTTGGATGGTAAGGGATTGGCAGTGGAGGAGGCCCAAGACCTGCATGTTCTTGGTGGAGTGTGAGGGGGAGTTAAAGTGTTCAGCCACGGGGCAGTGGGGTTCATTGGTTGGTGCGGGTGTCCCAGAGATATTCTCTGAAATATACCTGATGAAGGGTTTATGCCTGAAATGTCAACTCTCCTGCTACTCGGAAACTGCCTGACCGGCTGTGATTTTCCAGCACCACACTCTTCGACTCTGGACAACAATATGCAGACTGAATATATACACTATTGGACTGAGATTTGATTAATAAGCCTATTGAACTTAGAGGTAAATGAATTGTACTCAAGATGGAGCATTATTACTATAATAACTTACAACATTTCTATCCTTCAGAAAATATTGAACTATGCAGCTATTCTGAGCTATATTTAAACACAACCAGATCCCTGAAAATGACTGCTCACTTCTTACATGGTAACATGATACCTTGCAGTACATCAAAGTAGGCCAGACCCTCTGCTGGTTATAAAGATCAGTGTCACAGGCTTGGTTCAGACGCCTCCAGGCAAACCAATAATCAGAGGCATATGGCCTCAAAGCTGTCCATCAAAATGCTGACATTATGCTGGCTCCTGACTTTTAGTTTCCTGAAAGAAATTTAACTTTAAAGTGTGAAACTACTGGGACTGGCTGCTTGAAATTATACAAGCAAAATACTACAGGTGCAGAAGGTAGCAAACTAAAAATATTTTGAAAAATTGCTGAAGAAGTCCAGCAAATCTGGCAGTATCAGCAGAGAGAGAAAAACAGAGTTAAAGCTTTGAGTCCCGCGTCTCTACTTCGGAACTAAAGAGGGCTAGAAAATGATATTTTTGTTGTTTACAAAGAGGGTGGAAAGGTGCACACGGCACAGTGGTCACCAAGAGACCAGGGTTCAAGTCTCATCTTTTGCAGGAAATATCTGCAAAAAGAAGAGGCGGACTAAGTGAAACAAATGGTGACGGTGCACCAGAACAAAAGACAAAGTGTGTGTACTGTAATGGGAGCAAAGGGAAGATGCTAATGTCATCAAGAGCTGTGAGTAGTCAAATAGGGTAGCTTTGCTGAGAGCAAAACCACACCAAGAAACCACTGGGGGACGTGGGGAGCAGGGAGTAGTGTATTCAAAATGAGGACTAGTATTCATGTTAGTAATTTGTTGAATCAGTGATGAGCCCTGAAGACTATAAAGTTTCTTGGTGGTTAATGGGCTGTTGTTCCTGTTTGCTTGCATTGAGCTTTGCTGGAACAGTGTAGCCATCCTAAGATGGAAATGCTGGCATGAAACCATCACCATGTTGTTTTGAAAATGAATCAGTGTTCATTCCCTGTCTCTGACATCATTGGAGATTCGCTTACATAAAATGGTTCAACAAGGTGGCACAACACCACCCCCCCCAAGAGCAAATAGGGACTGCTGCCCGAGCCAGCAATCCTATGAAAGAATAAAAGAATCTTATCCAGATGGAACAGAGCCAATGATGACAAAATGATGTGATAGCCCTGAAATCAAGCTGCCATATTGCTTTCAGAAATGCCAGTCAACCCAGGGAAACAATTAAATCCATCAGCTTGATCAAGTGAGATTTCCCTGCAAGGAAATTGGTGCTAAATGAAAACTGTCACACAAGGAAAGGATTGGTGAACCTGGCATGGAAAATGAAAATGCCAAGACTAGATAGGGAATGGCCTCTGAAATTAGAATAACACTGATTGTCAGAGGGGTGCAGAGCAGAGGAGAGCTTCACCCAAAACATAATGACTGTGATATCTGGCCTGGAATTTCAACAGGCAAATGTAGGGAAATCTTTTTCCCTCCAACTATACCACATTTTATATTCTTGATAGCCAGAAGAGAGGAACCTTATCCCTGCATTCCAGTCTTGTGTCGGTTTAGCATGACTGCGCTTGGTTAAACAATGTGCAGAGTCCGTCATCCTGCATATCACATGTGCAACACCTCACCCTAAACTGATTGATGCTGGGTCTCTGTGTTCAAAGAGAAAGATAAATTCCTAACTGGGATAAATTCACAAAGAAAATAAAACAACCATTTTTCACTTAGTGCAGAGAAAGATTTATTAAATCTAGATGTTGATCCTGTAGCTACCCAAACTGCATATATAATTGGTTTGTTGGGAACAGAAAACCTAATCTCTATTTACAGAAAAAAAATTTGAAATATCATTATTCAGATGTTATACTGTAGGGAAATTCTCAGAAGATCTTGCGCACAAGCTTTTGATTAGGATTTCAAGGCAGCCGCTGACAGATTTATTAGCCAGCATTGAGTCACATTTGTTACTGCCATTTAAGAAGATGCAGAGAAGTGCATTATTCTGTAACAACAGCAGGAATCTTCACTAAGTGAAGTCTTGGTGCTGTCTTTCTCAATTGGCTACAAGTCATAATTTGTTCACAGAGTTATTACTCTAACCTACTGTAGATTTCAGTTTTATTTTCATCGCTTGCTTTTCCACAGAAGGTACCCAATATATTAATGTTCGGGAGTGAAGAGCAGATGAGAAGACAATTGATTTCTGCCTTGCTCTGTGAGTAATGTAGGTTTTCTCATGAGTGAAGGTGAAATTGATCAGCCATTGCATTATTCTGTTTATTATATTTGCCAACATGAGGCATGAGAATCACATACTTTGTTTTTTTCTGCTTTTAGCTGTGTGATTAACATTCAGGGTGTGAGAGGAAAGCAACAAAAAAAAAACAGACTGCAGGGGAACCTCAGCAGACCTGGCAACATCAGTGTGGAGAGAGACAGAAATGGAACTGAATCCAGTTCAGAGGAAGAATCATAGCTGACATAAAGTGTTCATTCTCTTTCACTCTCCACAGATACTGCTAGGCCTGCTGATGTTATACCAACCTTTGTGGTTTTTTTTAAGTCAAAGGAGATGATCAGGGTGCATCCAACATTGTGGTTGGCCACTCAATACTATGCATCAGTTCCTTCAAATAAAAAAATTCAAAATACTGCAGATCTCGGAAACCTGACAAAAACTAAAATAGAAAATGCTGGATCGGTGGCAGAAACACCATCTGTGGGGAGACATATAAGGGGTTAACTTTTCAGGTTAGCGGTGTACAGACAGCCATTCTTGCTTTTGGTGTCATAGATCAATGGGAGCGGGTAGGTCCTAGTTTGAGTTAGGTTCAAACTCCTGAAATGGTAAACCTTCTCTGAGATTGACAGACTTGCTATGATTTTCCTGGCCTCCCTTATTATGTCACAGAGTTACACAGCACACAAACAGACCCTTTGGTCCAGTTTGTCCACGTTGACCCAAATATACTAAACTGACCTCATTTTGTTTTCCAGCACTTGGCCCATAACCCTCCAGACCTTTCCTATTCATGTATCCATTCAGAAGCCTTTTTAATGCTGTAACTGCACCAACCACCAACACTTCTTCTGTCAGTTCCTTCCATACACACACCACCATCTGCGTGAAAATGTTGCCCCTCAGGTCATATCTATATATTGCCCCTCGTACCTTAAACCTATGGATTTGGATTCCCCTACCCTGGGAAAAAGAACTTGGCTATTCACTCTTATGCCGCTCACGATTGTATAATCCTCTATAAGGTCACCCCTCAGCCTCCAATGCCTCAGAAAAAAGCCTCAGTCTATTTAGTTTCTCCCTATAATTCAAACCCTCCAATCCTGACAACATCCTTGTAGAACGTTTCTGCACCCTCTCAAGTATAATGACATCTTCCCTACAGCAGGGTGACCAGAATTGAATGCATATTCTAAACGTGGTCTCACCAATATCTCGTACAGCCACAACATGATATTCCTAACTCAATGCACTGACCAATAAAGGCAAGTATACTAAACGTCTTCTTTACTATCCTATTTCCTTGCGACTCCTCTTTCAAGGAACTATGATCCTGCATGCCAAGGTCTCATTGTTTGCCATCTCTCACCAAGGCCCTATCATTAACTTTATAAGTCCTGCCCTGATTTGCCTTACCAAAATGCAACCTCACATTTATCTAAATTAAGCTCCATCTTCCACTCCTCAGCTCAGTTGCCCCCATCTGATCAGGGTCCCATTGTAGTCTGAGATAACCTTCTTCACTGTGCACTACACCGTCAAGTCTGGTGTCATCTGCAAACTTACCAACTATATCTCTTATATTCACATCCAAGTCATTTATGTAAATGACAATAAGCAATGGACCCAGCACCGGTCCTTGCGGTAAACTGCTGGTCATAAGCATCCAGTCCGAAATGCAATCCTCTAACACACACTCTATTTCCTACCTTCAAGCCAATTTAATATCCAACTGGCTAGCTTTCCCTGCATTCCATGTGATCTAACCTTGCTCAACAGAATATGATGCATAACCTTGTCGAACAACTTGCTGAAGTCCATAAAGACACACCCATTGCTCTGCCTTCACCAATCTTCCTTGTTACTGCTTCAAAAAACTCAATCAAGTTTGTGAGATATGATTTCCCACACATAAAGCCATGCTGACTATTCCTAATCAGACCTTGCCTTTCCAAATACATGTAAATCCTGTCTCTCAGAAATTCTTCCAACAACTTGTTTCAAGCTCACCGGTTGAACGTTCACTAGCTTTTCCTTACCAACTTGTTTAAATAATGGCACCTCATTAGCCACCCTTCAGTTTTCCAGCACCTCACCTGTGGTTGTCAATGATACAAATATCTCAGCAAGGAGCCCAGCAATCTCTTCCTTAGCTTCCCACAGAGCTCTCAGAAACATCTGATCAGGTCTCAGGGATAGATCTACCTTTATGCATTTTAAGACCTCCAGCATCTCCTCTTCTGTAATACAAATTCATTTCAAGGCATCACTACTTATTTCGGAGAAAGTGAGGTCAGCAGATGCTGGAGATCAGAGCTGAAAATGTGTTGCTGGAAAAGTGCAGCAGGTCAGGCAGCATCCAAGGAGCAGGAGAATCGACATTTCGGGCATGAGCCCTTCTTCAGGAATGAGGAAAGTGTGCCAAGCAGGCTAAGATAAAAGGTAGGGAGGAGGGACTTGGGGGAGGGGCATTGGAAATGCGATAGGTTGAAGGAGGTTAAGGTGAGGGTGATAAGGTGAGGGTGATAGGCCGGAGTGGGGGTGGGGGTGGAGAGGTCTGGAAGAAGATCATAGGTTAGGAAGGTGGTGCTGAGTTCGAGGGTTAGGACTGAGACAAGGTGGGGGGAGGAGAAATGAGGAAACTGGAGAATCTGAGTTCATCCCTTGTGGATCCCTTTGTTCATCCCTTAAGGACATACAGGTCCTTGGACTCCTCCATCGCCAGACTATAGCAACACGACGGCTGGAGGAAGAGCACCTCATCTCCCGCCTAGGAACCCTCCAACCACAAGGGATAAACTCAGACTTCTCCAGTTTCCTCATTTCCCCTCCCCCCACCTTGTCTCAGTCCCAACCCTCAAACTCAGCACTACCTTCCTAACCTGCAAACTTCTTCCTGCCCTCTCCGCGCCCACCCCCACTCCGGCCTATCACCCTCACCTTAATCTCCTTCCACCTATCGCATTTCCAACGCCCCTCCCCCAAGTCCCTCCTCCCTACCTTTTATCTTAGCCTTCTGGACACACTTTCCTCATTCCTGAAGAAGGGCTCATGCCCGAAACGTCGATTCTCCTGCTCCTTGGATGCTGCCTCACATGCTGCACTTTCCAGCAACACATTTTCATCACTATTTATTTCCCCAAGTTCCCTCGCTTCCATGTCCTTCTCCACTGTAAGTATTGACGTGAAATATTCATTTAGTATCTCCCCCATCCTCTGTGGTTCCACACATAGACGGTCTCATTGATCTTTTAGAGGTCCTATTCTTTCCCTAGTTACTGTTTTGCTCTTAATGTCTTTGTAATTGTTCAGTTTCAATCAATCATTCACATATGCTTTACATCCTTGACAGCTTAATGCTGCATTCAAAAGGCATTCACTAGGTATTGCACTGAAACAGAAGCCTATGCTTTTTGTTCAAGTGGGATTTGATCTCACACACTTGTAATTCAATAGCTACCAATTGAACCTGGGCTTATACTATAATACATTAGTATCCTAATGTGCTTTCGTCTGAGGTACTTTGTACGGGTCGTTCTGCTATAACACGCGTTTCCTCAGAGCAAATTGGCCACAATGTGATTGATGAATTGTGGACGTTGTTTGGATAATGTGAACTTTCTACTGAACGGGTGTAATGATTTTCTACAGTACAAATGTCTATCGTGGTTTTCCATAGCACGAGGTTACAATGGAACACAACTGTCATGTTATAGCAGAATAACCTGTAATTGAGATGGGGAATATATTCAAGTTGGGACTCTACTCACTGGAGTTTAGAAGAATGAAAGGTGATTGCATTGAAACATACAGGATCCTGAAGGTGCTTGATGAGGTAAATGCTGAGAGGATGTTTCACCTCATTGGAGGGTCTTTGACCAGACAGCACAGTCTCAGAATAAAGGGGCACCAATTTAAGACTGAACTTAGAGGGTTGAATGGCGTTGGAACTCCTTGCACAAAGCATGTAGGTCCAGAGTCCTTCAGTTTATACAAGGATGAGATAGATTCTCGATCAGTAGGGAAGTCATCGATTATGGGAATAAGGCAGGAAAGTGGATGGGAGGAATGTTGGATTAGACATGATCCTCTTGAATGGTGGAATAGGCTCTAAGAGTCTAATGGCCTATTCCTGTTCCAATTACTTATGGCCGTATTGATAAAATAACAAAAAAATGAAGACATTTTCTGTAAAATTACTCCTTGATTCAGAAAGGTGATTAATAAAAAAGTCCATGAGATCATGAGGTTCAAGGGTATCATATAAAACATGATTATTAACATACACAACTGTAAAATCTCGCCTCCTTTTGAATATTCATGGGTATATACACAGGGAATCTCATTGGAGTAGGAAGAGAGATGAAAGCAATATACTTGACGTCAAGGTAGCATTTCATCAAAAGTGGCATCAAAAGATTCTGGCAAAATTTACGTCAATGGAAATCAGATTAAGAATTGTCCATTGGTTAGAATAATAAACTAATGCAAAGGAAGATGGTTCTTGTTATTGGGGGTCAATCATCTCAGCTCTATAACACTACAGGAGTTCCTCAACATTGATATTTTTTCTAATCGACCAGTTCAAAGGTGTTGTTACTTACCTACAGAGCAGATGGGACTTGAAGTCAGACCACCTGGCCCAGAGGTAAGGACATTGCCACTGTACCAGAAGACACCAGATCCTCAGGATAGTGTCTGAGATGCTTCATCAATGACTTACAGTCCATCAAAAGACCAGTGTGGGTTCTTTGTTGATGTTCAATACCAGTTATGACTCCTCAATTATTCCAGCAGTTTATAACCATGTGCAGAAACACCTAGACAATGCTCAGATTTGGTCTGCAAAGTAACAAAGTAAATCCACAACATAAGAGTGCTCGGTAATGACCACTTGCAACAAGACAGAATTTAACTGCCTTCCTTTGGCATTCAATCATGACTAAGTTCTTCAGTGTCTATGCCCTAAGATTTACCACTAACAAGCAGCGTAATGGAATCAGCCATACAAATGCTATAATGGCAGGTCAGAAGCTTGGAATTCGGCAGTAATTCACCTCCTAACTTCCCAAAGTCTGTCCGCTATTGATGAGTTGAGAATGTGATTGAATAATCGTCATTTGCCTAGTCCTGACGAAAGGCTTATGCCGAAACACCGACTCTCCTGCTCCTCAGATGCTGCCTGACCTGCCATGCTTTTCCAGTGCCACACTTTCCAGCATCTGCAGTCCTCACTTTCTGCTAGTCAAGTGAAGCTCCGACAACATTTAAGGATATCGGCACCATCCAGTACAAAGTAGCCTGATCATTTTGGCAACCTGTCCACCATCTTCCAGATTCGCTCCAACCAACATGGATCAATGGTCAACAAATCTCCCAAGTGCTCTCAAAGTGTTCTCAAAGGCTACTTTTTGGCTTTCTTATTTTTCCATTCTTAATTTCTCAGTTTTTCAGCAATGCAGTCATGTCACAGCAATACCCTTTGTATTTGAGCTGACATTCAGGGTGAGAAAGGGGAACCTAGACTCATACCAGAGCCGAATTAGAAAAATTTAAAACACAACACAGGAGGAAAGCATTAAATTCCTCCAAACGACAGTATTAAAATTGTCACAAAGCAAAAAGCAAGAGTTAACATTTTTTTTCCTCAAAATAACTAACATAAAAGAGCTATCACTCCAGGCATACCCCTTCTGCAAATTAAGGAGATCTCAGTTAATTTCTTTGCAGCACATGCACAAAGCTGGAACATTTTAACTGGATAGCTACTATCATTTTAATGACAGATTTAAAATTTAACAATTGACACAATGCTTGTTGCAATAGCATCCACTACATCTTCCCCATATAGTTGCTTGTGAACACATTCAGCCTTAAGATGGAGATTTCCCAATTAATCTTAAGGTATTTCAAGTAATATTGCAAGCTTATCTGCAAAATGATTAAATAAAAGAGAGCTGGTGATTGGAGGGTCCACAGATTTTGTCCATTCTACATATGACAGTGATGTTTTTCTGATTGGTCACTCTGTGAGTGAATCTTGATGGTTTTTGGGAGTAAATTCTCCAACCTTTCTTGCTTATCTTGAGCCCCTGTGGTTCAGGAGTGTAAATTACTGTGTAATCTCACAAAGGAAAGTATAAATATTGCTGTAAAGAAACGATTCTCAGCTGAAGCAATTTACTCACAGCAGAGAATTCCCACCTCAGCTGGTGCTGCTGCCAAATACTGCACCTTTTAATTCTCCCTCCAGCTTGTCCTGAATAGTTTGCCATGCAAAAGCTGGAGGCCTTTGCATCTGAACATTTAAAATATGGAGTGAACAATATCATTTTGAAATTACGGACTGAATGGAACAAAACAAAACTTCAAATATGATGATTCAAAAGTGAAGGAAAGAGATGGATACAGAGAGTATATTGAAAAAAAAATAGCTTGCAAGCTTCAATATTGTAAATGAGAATCAATGTGTCCTTGCACTCTTCTAATGATTGAGATTGATGTGACCATCGGTTGGACAAACTAATTAGATATCTATCATACACTTGTGAATAGCATTTCACAAAATCTTGCAAATCCAGTGTTGCATGCTGCTTGCCCATAATTATTGCTATAAATGGAATAAATGAATGAGCTTTTGCTTCTCGAAAGGATACTGTAACATATCTCCAGTTCATGAAGTGTCTAAACCGGTAAGTCACTCTTTCAAATGCTGATATCAAGATCGTCTAGAGTACAGCTACCTTGTTAGTTAGTCGAGAGTGTGGCGCAGGAAAAGCACAGCATGTCAGGCAGCATCTGAGGGGCAGGAGAACCAATGTTCCTGATGAAGGGCTTACACCAAAACGTTGATTCTCCTGCTCTTCAGATGCTGCCTGACCGGCTGTGTGTTTCCAGCACCACACTCTTGACTCTGATCTCCAGCATCTGCAGTCCTCACTTTCTTCTATGTTGTTAGTTAGATCAGGGCAGGCTCAGAAGTAGAAGTAGGCTCTTACAGCCAGATCTCCTTTAACAAAGAATATAACTGCTTTTCCACCTCAATGACATGTTTCCATCTCATGCCATTTCCTTGAACAGTCTACATGCCTGAAGAAGTATTCATTGCAGGAGGCAATGGCCGAGTGTTATTATTGGTAGCACATTAATCTGATGACCCAGGTAATGCTCTAGGGTCCCGATTTCAGATTCTGCCATGATAGATGGTGGAAGTTCAATCCAATAAAAATCTGAAATTGTTGATTGTTGAGAGTAAAAAAAACTCATTAGATTCACTAATGCTCTTTAAGGACTGATATCTATCTTCCTTATCTAGTCTGTCTATATGTGACTCTGGACCGACAGCTTTGTGGATATGCAATAAATGCTGGTCCAGTCAGTGACACCAACATCTGATAAATGAAAAATGAAATTTCAGTCTTGAACATGCTCAATGACTCAACATCCACAGAACATAGATTAAGCGTGATCTCATTGAATGGTGGAACAGCAAGTAGGGTAACCTGCTCTAGTCTGAGTTTGTATGATGATTAAATTTTGGACTGTGTCAAGGAAAAACCTGCACTGATATCACAATTATCACGTAACGGTGGCTTCAAATCTATGGAGAACACTGCTGCAGAGGAATTGCTATCATGGGGGAGAATCACTCTCTACATTTTCTTTCTCTTACATGTTTAATACAGGAATCATTCGAGATAGGAGTGTGGTTAGCTCAGTTGACTGGTTTGCAATACAAAGTAACGCCAACAGCATGGATTCAATTCTTCCACCAGCTGAGGTCATCATAAAGGGCCATAAGATATAGGAGCAGAATTAGGCCACTTGGCCCATCAAGTCGTTTCTGCCACTTGATCACGACCGCTGCATTCCCAAATATTATTTTCCTGTTTTCTCCTATGACTCCTGATCCTCTTACTAATCAAATACCTATCTATCTCTAAATACACTCAATGATTTGACTGCCACAGCCTTCTGTGGCAAGGAGGTTTGGGGATTAACTACCCTAAGGCTGAAGGAATTCCTCCTCAACTCAGTTATAAAGGGTTATCCCTTCACTCAGAGGCCCTGTCCTTGATTCCTGGTCTCTCCTATTGCTGGAAGCATCTTCTCCACATTCATTCTATTCAGGTCTCTCAGGATTCTATACGTTTCAATAAGATCCCCCCCAACCCCATCCTTCTGAACTCCATCGAGTACAGAGCGAGAGTCCTGACCTGCTCCTCATTAGGCAAACCCATTCTCAACCTTGCTCCTCACCTGAGGTGTGATGACTTACAGGTTAAATCACCACCAGTCATTACTCCCTAATAAGAGATCAGTGCATTGGCCTCTGGCTCTATGCTGACCTTACATTAGAAATGGAATTACTTTTACTTTACAAAACGAGTAGTGAAGGGGACATTGGTTTTGCTCAACAAAAGAAGGAAATGGGATATCGAACACAAAATGATTATTCAATAAGGTGACATCCTCCAGAAAACCTGATTTGTGAAAATTGACATGGATAAAAGATTTTGAAGAACTGAGATCCCATCGTCAGTATCTGAAGGTGAGTCCAATTCCAGTGAAACTGGACAAATTCTGAGAAAGGATAGCAACACCAGGTGCAATAAGATGTGGCAACAATGATAGGTACAGTTGCAGAAAAAAAGATTCAAATGGTTAAATCTGAAAATGTACTGGATTAGTGGTGCTGGAAGAGCACAGCAGTTCAGGCAGCATCCAACGAGCAGCGAAATCGACGCTTCGGGCAAAAGCCCTTCATCAGGAATACATCTGAATATAGCCCATTGAGAAACCAGCAAAGTTCACGCCCAGAGCTCCAGTGATCCACTTGAGAGCTATGTACACAATTGGCAGCAATCATGAGCTTGCAATAGAGCCCTGTCCACCACTTTACTCCAAATGTACAGGCTGGGGCTGTTTTCCCTGGAGCATCAGAGGCTGAGGGGTGACCTTATAGAGGTTTACAAAATTATGAGGAGCATGGATAGGATAAATAGACAAAGTCTTTTCCCTGGGGTTGGGGAGTCCAGAACTAGATGGCATAGGTTTAGGGTGAGAGGGGAAAAATATAAAAGAGACCTAAGGGGCAACTTTTTCACGCAGGTGGTGGTACGTGTATGGAATGAGCTGCCAGAGGAAGTGGTGGAGACTGGTACAATTGCAACATTTAAGAGGCATTTGGATGGGTATATGAATAGGAAGGGTTTGGAGGGATATGGGCCGGGTGCTGGCAGGTGGGACTAGATTGGGTTGGGATATCTGGTCGGCATGGACGGGTTGGACCAAAGGGTCTGTTTCCGTGCTGTACATCTCTATGACTCTGTGACTCTATGTGGTCTTTTCTGCAGGATCCTTTGAGATCTGGGGTCTCGAAATAAAGAAAAAGAAATTCATCGAATTCCTACAGTGTGGAAGCAGACCATTCAGCCCACACTAACCCTCTAAAACGTATCCCACCCAGACCCAGCCCCCTCCCTAACCTTGTAACCCTGTATTTCCCAGGGCTAATCCACCTAGCCTGCGCATCTCTGGACACTATGGGCAGTTTAGCATGGCCAATTCACCTAACCTGCACACCTTTGGACAGTGGGAGGAAACCCACACAGTGGGTGGCACGGTGGCACAGTGGTTAGCTCTGCTGTCTCACAGCGCCAGAGACCTGGGTTCAATTCCCACCTCAGGCGACTGACTGTGTGGAGTTTGCACATTCTCCCGCGTCTGTGTGGGTTTCCTCTGGGTGCTCCGGTTTCCTCCCACAGTCCAAAGATGTGCAGGTCAGGTGAATTGGCCATGCTAAATTGCCAATAGTGTTAGGTGAAGGGGTAAATGTAGGGGAAGGGGTGGATTGCACTTTGGAGGGTCGGTGTGGACTTGTTGGGCCGAAGGGCCTGTTTCCACACTGTAAGTAATCTAATCATACAGGGAAGAATATGAAAATGCTACACAGACAGTCATCTCAGAGTGAATTTGAACCCAAATCTCTGGTGCTGTGAGGCAGCAGTGCTAACCATTGAGGCACCCTTCAAATTGGCTTTGGTATTTCTGCAAACATTTCAAAAAATAGCTGCAAAAGCATCAAAAACATACTCAAGAATAACATCGCTTTCACACTTTGAAGCAAGCCATTCACAATCCAGTGTGCGCTAACACAATTGCATTCAATTTCACCTAATTAAATAGCCTATCTTAGAAAGGAACATATTTTTCAGAACAAAAGGAAGCAAACAGCACATATCTCAGACAATACAACAGCCACAAAGTGTCCTTTCAGGGCATCACAGCAATAGATATTTTTATTCAACCTATCCCGATATGATATAACACACCATCAGAGCAGGTGGGACTTGAACTCAAGTCTTCAGGGGTGCAAAACTATGGATACCACCCTTGCGCCACAAGAGTCCATTGCATCAGTGCAATACAATCTAGCATCAACTGGATTGCTGCACTGCATGATGGAAAAGACCATTTGGATTGCTTCTTGATGAACAATCGTTTATTGATAAGGTAAAGACCACAAATTGAAAGGTTCATCCTAACTCAGAAACAATTAAATTGAAAGTAATGCAAGAAGACAGCTGGGAATAACATAAGCTTGTGGATGATGGCTTGATAGTATATTCAATTCAACTAATGACAAATCACCTGATAGTAATGCAATTAGTTTTTGTGAGATTCAGCGAAATTAGTGCTGTAAGCACTGTGCTAAAAGGTGTTCAGGGATGTGCAGTGTGACAGGAATGCCATTGAATCTATACTTCCCACTTACGTTACTATTTTCCACTGGGCAATTATTGAATCATGCAATCAACATCAGTTCGAATGCAAAATCCTTTACTTTTTGTAATTTAAAGTCTATCAGAACTGAGTAGTCTGAAAACAAAGGTGTTCTCGACTCTACCAGCACAGTGTCTCACTTCGCTCAGTGCAAGTAGAGAGGAGGCGTGATATTAATTGAAATCCAAATTGATTTCTACCAATTGCTACAGAAGGCTGTGGACACAATCGAGTGCAGCAGTCATGGTTGAATTGCCAAGTAAGGCACAGAGTTATAGAATCTTACAGTACAGAAGAGACCTTCAGCCCATCCAGTCTGTGCCTCATGTTGTCTGCCTTCCAAGACCATCAAGTGCATCCCATACAGAGCTGTCAGCCTCAATAGGAGTGATGATGAGAATATTGCAGTGAACAGTCAGATAATTGAACAAGAGCTTCTGCAGTAATCTAGGACCATTTCAAAGTGGTGTTCATAATTGAGGTTCCTGCACAACCTGAGCAGGTCAGGCAGAGTGACAAACGTTCTATTTCTGGACAGGCTTGCATTTCATCACAGGATAAAGATCAGTGTAACATTGCAAAGATTTGGCCACAATTAAAAGTTGCAGTGTTTTTGACTGAACTGAGTGCACTTCAATTTGAAATTTACAGTTGAAGTTTGAGGAAGAGACCCAACTGAGAGGATAAGAGTCGATATTCAAATGAAATACATATTGGTGTCTATATCCAACAACTGCATCCAATAAAAAAAATACAATGACAAGTAAACAGAGGCATTGATCTAACTTATTAGGGTTATGGAGGGTTTGCCAAAAAAAAAGGCCATAAGACCATAAGACATAGGAGTGGAAGTAAGGCCATTCGGCCCATCGAGTCCACTCTGCCATTCAATGATGGCTGATGGGCACTTCAACTCCACTTACCCGCATTCTCCCTGCAGCCCTTAATTCCTTGAGACAACAAGAATCTATCAATCTCTGCCTTGAAGACATTTAGCGTCCCGGCCTCCACTGCACTCTGCGGCAATGAATTCCACAGGCCCACCACTCTCTGGCTGAAGAAATGTCTCCGCATTTCTGTTCTGAATTTACCCCCTCTAATTCTAAGGCTGTGTCCATGGGTCCTAGTCTCCTCACCTAACAGAAACAATTTCCTAGCATCCACCCTTTCCAAGCCATGTATTATCTTGTGCGTCTCTATTAAGTCTCCCCTTAATCTTCTAAACTCCAATGAATACAATCCCAGGATCCTCAGCCGTTCCTCATATGTTAGATCTACCATTCCAGGGATCATCCGTATGAATCTCCGCTGGACACGTTCCAGTGCCAGTATGTCCTTCCTGAGGTGTGGGGACCAAAACTGGACACAGTACTCCAAATGGGGCCTAACCAGAGCTTTATAAAGTCTCAGTAGCACAACGGTGCTTTTATATTCCAACCCTCTTGAGATAAGTGACAACGTTGCATTCGCTTTCTTAATCACAAGTTATAAACAGAAAAGTGAGTTGGGCACAATAAACAGAGATATTTCCAAGTTTTTTTTTCTCTTTGATGCCTTACTAGAAATTTCGAGCAGTTTTATGTACATGGCACCACATGCAGTGATGATGTACGGAAACTGAAAGGTAAGGGATTGACATAACTGACCAGGTCTTTAAAAAATCAGATGGTTCAAATCATTTAAAGTGTTCTGAAATCTGCAGAATAAAATAATACTAACAGATGTTGGATGACTTCAAAGTTGATCTCCTTTTGGAGTCATAGAGTCATACAGCAGAGTCAAACAGACTCTTTAGTCCAACTCATCTGGACCCAACCAAGCATCCCAATCTGATCTAGTCCCATTTGCTAGCATTTGGCCCATATCCCTCTAAATCTTTCCCGTTCATGTACCCTTCCAGATGCTTTGTAAATGCTGTAATTGCATCAGCCTCCATCACTTCCTCTGGCAGGTTGTTCTATACATGCACTACCGTGAACAAGTTACCCTTCAGGTCATTTTTAAATCTTTCCCACTCATCTTAAATCTAGGCCTTCTAGTTTCAGACTCCCCCATCAGAGGAAAAAGACCTTGGCTATTCACCCCATCCATGCCCCTCATGATTTTATAAAAGGCTATAAAATTACTCTTCAGTGTTCAACACTCCAGTGAGAAAAGCCCCAGCCTATTCAGATTCTCTCAGTAGCTGAAACCCTTTTGAATTATAGAGGACGTAGAAACTGTGTTTTTATATCAAAAGAAAACAGATACTCTACAATTCTGATAGAATCTGTGGAGAAAATACATAGTTAACATTTTAATTCCAGTGGTCTTTCTTCAGAACTGATAGTAACTAGGAAAACATGGTTTATATACTGAAAACAGTGGTTGGAGGGAGGGAAGGAGAGAGCAGGTAGGTGGATATGAAGACTAGAGAAAAAGAAAGGATGTTAGACAGATCATTGTAAGCCAAGGATAAAGAAAAGCTGTCAGTGAGGATTATAAGCAAATGAAAATGGGTAGGTTGTGCTGAAAGCAGCCTATGTTATGACTGAACCTAAATGGCATTTTGGAGCTTTGGATATTGAGGGGGTGGAAGTGAACACGCTGGTGGAGCAGTGCTTTACCTGTAGTTCTCTCAATCTAATCTATTATATTCATTGCTGACAATGTGGAGGTAAAATGCAGACGAGACGACTGCTTTGTGTCTGCAAAAATGACCCCGAACTTCTAGTTTCCTCCCAGGTCCACACACCACCGTGTTCTCTGTTGAGATTTCTGTCTCAGGCTTGCTGTTCTAGGAATGGTGTGTACTAGAATGGGGTTGGGATCAGACATGATTCAGAAATGCCATAGGAATGGGATAGGTAGTTTATGAGGTGAGTTTATAAAGGTAAGGCGAGAAAGCTTGCCAGAGTTCATTGGGAAAAACCCAAAACAAAAACTCAACACAACCCATTGCTATGGACCAGGCCAGACCCCCTCAAAAGACTTTAAGAAGATAGACCAGACTCTATTTTTTTCTTAGTTTAAAGGCAAATGTAAAGTCTGTGTTCTGGCTGCAGCGCGGTCGGTCAAACGACTAAATGTTAAGCAAAATACAATATATTCAAACACTATAGTTAAAATACAACAAGAGAAATAAGAACTTAGAATAGCCTAACTCTATTGGAAAACTTAACAGAGTACAGTAACTATTACTAATTAACTGTTCCAAAATAGTAACATCATGTAAACGCATCCTTTGGCAAAAAGGCAAATTCAGAAAATAGATCTTGTCTCACATGCAATCCAGCAGCACAGGAAGGCAACCCCCAGCTTTTGGCTCAAATCGAAAGATGGAAAAATAGTTTCAATTTCTTCAAGCCCATAGCAACAACTAGCTAACTAAAAATCCTTGATCAGTGAGATTTTGACCACACCCACTCAGGCTGCTTCTATTGTTCCAACTTTTAAAAAACCCAGGGCATCACAAGTTACTTATCTTCTCACAGATTGCTTGCCACCTGTCCCCAGTCTCTCTGTAAAGAAACCAGGATAAAACATACCTCTTAAAACCACACACTTAGTCGAAAACAATATACAACTTTACCCAACATTTTTAATTCTCCAAACAATATTTCTAGGAAGCCAATTACTTAAAATACCTTATTGCTTGACTGTTCTGTATTTATAAAGTGAGTGTATAAGAAGGAAAAGCTGCTGTATATGTTTACTGATTAAGATCTTTAAGGCATCTAAAAGGTATATCGTTACTAGATTAAACAGATGAATATTGTCAAGTAAGTCTCCCATATTATAACATGGACAAAGAATTAGGCACCTTATTGGACAATTGTGGCTTAAGGTAGCTTTTTATGGGACAGTGTGACCATGATAATGGTAGCATCCTCAGGAGCCAAGAGAGAAAGGTATAAAAATTGTTAATAAGAATGATTTGATGCTTACAACAAATAGTTTGAAAGAAGGGTTTAATTCAAAGGTTTACCATTCCCTTTGTGACCATATGCATGATTCCTTGCAACATATTGGTGTCATTCACACTTCAAAGAGTTAGCACTTTAATTTGAACATTGAGTATTGTCTTATTATTTTTGTAATTCTCATATCTGAACACCAAAATAGCCTGTCAGGTACAGAAAGGTGCAGCTCACAAAACATCAATTCAGATTTAGCCTCAATGATGACTGAAACTGAATTTATACATTTGATTGATATTTGTCAATGTAAATACAAGTGGTAATTGAGGTTGTAATCACAGCGGTGGAATCCTACAAAAGTCAACAGCTTGCAGTCAAGACAAATCCAGGGAAAAGTTGATTAGATAATATTAATTACCAGACACCAGTTAATATGAGCATGTCATATGTTAGATAGAGAACATTGTCCATTTTCCGTGTTCGAGAAATGTTCCATTTTTGGAATTTCATTATGGTGTCAGCAGAGCATGTACTTCAGATTTAGTAATGGACAGGAGACTTTGCAGTGTTTCCATGGTAACACTATTACATTGTTAGTCACTTTTTAGGCAACTGACTATCCCTCTATCTATTGAAAAATATCATTGCTGAGAAGGAGCACTGGAGTGCTTTTGGCTTGTTATTTGTTTTAAAAAATCAATTGTAGGATGTGGGTGTCATTAGTGAAGCCAGTAATCATTATCCATTCCTAATTGCGCATGAACTGCTGCAGTCTGCGTTGTGTAGGTACATCCTCAGTGTTTTTAGAAAGGGAGCTTGGAATTTGATCCAGAGACAGTTAAGGACCAGTCATATAATTCCCCGTTAGACCCATGCAAGACTTGAAGGACAGTGACAAACCTAAGCTTTCTCTTCCCTTACTCTTCCAGGTGGTACAGCTTATGGGTTTGCAGGGAACCTGAGCGTGTTACTGCAATGCTCTGTACAATTCACACTCGGTGCTGCCACTGTACACCAGTAGTGAAGGAGGCAAATGTTTAGGATGGTTCAACCCAACTGGGTATGCTATCTTACCCTTGTGAGAAGTTTCTTGAAAGTTGTTGGAGCTGGACCCATCCAGGCCAGAGAGGAGTGTTCCATCACACTCCTGGCTTGTGTCTTCTCGATGGTAGATAAACTTCGAGAAGTCAAAAAGGTAGCCCAGGGTGTGGGATTATTCTCCTTTCAAAAGTAGAGCCCTCCAAGGGCAGTTAATGGTCATCTTCACAAAGGCAATGAAAATTACAAGTCCAATTAACTTGAACACACTTTCATGGAGGCAATAGGTTGAAGTAATGGCTCAAAGTGTAATACGATACTGTAAAATACAAATTATGTACAAGAACAATGTGGTTATCAGTCAGTGCAAATGATTGCATGAACTGCTCTGGCCTAATTCATGCAGAACTTCTCATTGTTAGACAGAATCTTTTTGTTGTGGCCAAAAGCAGAGGAGCACGCCAACATTCATATTCTTGGTAAAGGCTTCCCGACAAACAGCCAGGGTGCACACATACAGCCGTTCCCTACTGCTCACTGCTAATGAAGAAATGGGACCCACAGTCAGATTGCTCACTGACCTCTGTTCACTGATGCTGCTAGATCTGCTGAATTTCTCCAGCATTTGCTGTGTTGGTTCCTATATTATGATGACTTATTAATGCTCCATAAAGCTTACCTTTAGTTCCGTGAACCCCTTTATCTCCATTATTCATTCATACGAGGTGGATCTTGCTAGCTAGCCTACTTATTGTCCATTCCTGATGAAGGGCTCATTCCCGAATGAGCCTCATTCCTGTTGAAGGGCTTATGCCCAAAACGTTGAATCTCCTGCTCCTTGGATGCTGCCTCTCCTGCTGTTTTCCAGCATCATGCTCTCAACACTACTTACTGTCCAGGAATTTAATCTAGTGTTTATGAAGGAATGGACATATAGTTCTAACCCAGCATGGTGGGGAACATGTAGGAGTTAGTATTCCCATGCATATGCTGCCTGTGTCCTTCAAGGTAGTGGAGGTTGCAGATTTGGGAGTTGCGGCTGGAATAGCCTTGGTGAGTTACTTTGGTACACATCAGAGATAGGATACAATTCTGCCGCTGCATGTCATGGAATCAAAGAATTCCCACAGTTTGGAAACAGGCCATTTGGCTCATCAAGTCCATACCAACCCTCCAAAGAGCACCTCACCCAGACCCACCTCCCTACCCTATCCTTGTAGCCCTGCATTTCCAATGACCAGTCCACCTCACTTGTATATCCCTGGCCACTACGGGCACTCGACATGGCCAATCCACCAAGCCTGCACATCTTTGGATTATTGGTGGAAACCAGAGCACCCGGAGGAAACCCATGCAGATGCGGGGAGAATATGCAAACTCCATGCAAACAGTTACCTGAGGCTGGAGTCGAACCGAGTCCCTGGAGCTGTGAGGCAACAGTGCTAACCACTGAGCCATTATTATCAGAGCCCATAACTTTGGCAGTCTTCAAAATCTTTAGCCATTTCTTGATTTTGTATGCAGTGTATCAAATCAATTGAAGACTGGCATTTGTGATGATGGGGACATCAGGAGGAGATGGTGATAGATCATACACTTGGCACTTCCATCACAGACACCACTCCCATCACATCTCCTTGATGAACTGTAGTCAAATTATGAATAGTAATATTCTGAGAAGATACATGAGTGATAGAACTATCTTAAAGATGCTAAAAAAAAATGCAGGTTGTTGTGATGAACTCACTCTGTTACATAGTTGCCTGGCATTGATAAGTCTTTTCTCGTGTTGCCTCTGACCCTTCCACCCCTCATAAACAAATGGCATAAAATAAGGAGCAGCTGAGAGACCTAGTCACCTAATACTTCTGCCTCACAGCGCCAGGGACCCGAGTTCGATTTCAGCCTCAGGCAGCTCTCCGTGTGGAGTTTGCACATTCTCCCCGTGTCTGTGTGAGTTTCCTCTGAGTGCTCCGGTTTCCTCCCACAGTCCAATGATGTGCAGGCTAGGTGAATTTGCCATGCTAAATTACCCAAAGTGTTCAGGGAGGTGTAGGTTAAGTGCATTAGTTAGGAGAAACGTAGAGTAATACGGTAGGGGAATTGGTCTGGGTGGGCTACTCTTTGGAGGGTTGGTGTAGACTTGTTGGGTCAAATAGCCTGTTTCCACACTGGAGGGATTCTATGATTCAATAAAATTGAATTCACATTATTAGCTAAATGCAGGAAAGTGGGACAAAGATAACCCAAATGATCAAGCTTTAAAGATTCATCAGAATAGACAGAGCTGGTTTAATCCATTTAAAAGTATACAAAGCCCTGTAGTGCATAAGAAGAAAAGTGACTAGAACAAGAAGAGCCAACACATAAACTGCTTCTTAAATCTCATGCAGTAATTATGTTGCAGATGAGGATTGCACTTTGATTTAAATTGTCCTAATTCAATTGAAACACCAAACCCTAAATCTATTAATTGCAAAAATAAGAACATGGGGTTAAAAGCTTATTTATGCCAGCAGTAGATGCATAGAACTGTCATGTTTCTTTCAAAATGTCAGATATTGCAATTATGTGACAATAATGGCTTCTTAAAAGCAGCTAGTTGAATATTGCTCAGTGCTCGACATCCTTTCATTAATTTTGTCATTTCTTGGAAGATCTCAGGCAACAGACATTCATAAAATAAGTCCTTCAGCAGTTACATGTAGAAGCTTCAGAAATGCACTTAGCAAAATTCACATTTCTATAAGTATACGGGCTTTCTGGCTGCAACTCATAAAGCACCAATCATGTCCTGCCCTCCATTAATGAAATTGATCACTATTCAAAGATCATCCATGCACAAATAACACCCAGTTTCTCTTCTTCACTCTGAATCGCCATCTTAAACTACTTTTCCCTTTCACTGTTGCCTTCTTTTTCAATGTCATTATGTGTGAAACTCATGGACTGTTGTGAAAAACCAGACCTTAGCATTGAACTCACAGTTTTCTCACACATTTGACCTAATCTGCTACCTGATTGCTCCAAAATTATTCCCTTTCAAACCTGCCTCTTGCTCCCTCATTCTTATTCCAGTCAAATCACTCACCACCTACTCCCATTCCTCGGCCCAATGTCAGCTACAGTGCTAGCAGTTCTCTCTTCTTGGAGACTGCCCCCTTTATCCCTTCAACTCTCCATTATCACTCAGCTGCTTAAAATCTCTCCCCATTCCTCCTCTTTGCAAGCTAACAACTCATCTCCAACTTCCCTTTCCTCTCCAAGGTCCTTGAAGGTCCTGTCACCTCCAACATCCATGTCCAGCTTTCCTTCAACCCCCTGTTTGAAAAGCCTCCAGTCCATTTTTATCCAAGCGCTACATAAATAAGTTTTGTCAAAATTACAAATTGCAATCAATAGGAGTACGCCCTTGGTAAATAGTTACTCTGCAAATGTTTTGACTTGTCTGCAAAACTCAATGTAGTTCATCATACCATCTTCCTCCAACAATTCCCCACTGTCATCCACCTGGGTGGACATGTTTTTGTCTGGTTCAATTGTTATCCATTTCCTTGTAAGCTGGAGTACTTCAATAGCTTCTTTTGCAACTCTAGCACTGTTAATTTTGCTGATCCCAAAGATTTATCCTTTGTCCCTTTCTATTTCAAATCTTTATGCTGCCCCTCAATGGTTTCATTCAAAAATGTGTCAGGTTCCAAAACAAAACAACCATGCTGCTTAGTCCTACCTCACCATTACCTCTCTCTACCATTCACTGTCAGTAATGTGTCACGGGCCTACTTGTCTGGCATCTGATAATGGATGAGCAGAAATGTTCTTCTTCTACATATTGGAAAGTCTGAAGCTGTAGTCTTTCATCCCTTACAGACACTCTGTTCCTAAACCTGGGTATAGTGATTGATTCTGAGATCAGCCTCTAATCATATATCTGCTAAATATAAAAGATTGTTCACTTCTACTTCCATATCTCCCTGAGATCCTGCCTCAGCTCATCTACTGCTGAGACTCTTTTATCAGTACCTTCCATTACATCAGGACTCAAATATTCCACTACTGTCTCCCATCTTTCACTCTCAATGAAATTGTGTTGTGTTACTCTGCCTAAGGCTGTGTCCTCTGTCCTTTTCCCCACTTCTCATGATCTTTTCCTTACCTCCTCAGCTGCTCATAGAGACTTCCCTTGTTTCAATTGCAATGAGCAGTATAAGCAGAAAGAAGGACACTTAATGTGATTCTTATTGTTGTAAGTGATTAAAGGAACCATTTTCTCAATGGATTCTCTAACTGTTATCGACTGTCATACCTCAAGGGAGTTGATTTTATTGCCATGACCACTGAAAATGTGGTGTTTCTATCACTGGCCCTGGCACGTTACACTGAACACAGATTGCTTCCCTACGCCCAGGGCAACTTTTTTTAAAAAAAAGGTAATCACCCTCTGAGCTCTCAAATGTTGTTGTTCATCTAAAATTCTGCTGCCCTTGCCTTCACCTAATGCTCGTTGCTACTAGACAATGTGACAACAGCCTAATTATGAATTTGCTCCCTTCAACTGCCAGCCATGTCCTCTGATGCTACAACTCTAGATGTGAAATAGTTTGTGAAGATCAAAATGCATAGCCCCTTTAGGATCCTAAAATCAGCAAACATGTTACCTCTGAACATTTCCTCTTCCACTGAGAACATGTCCAATTTACATAATCACTCTTTATAATCCAATCCCCTTGCAAGAAGCGATTACATTCTATGCGCCTTCCTGATCACTTGTTGAACTTGCAACATTCTATGAATTCCTCACCTGAGTCACCATTGTCCACATGATTTTAGAAGTCATCATCTGAATAAAGATCCCTCATGATAGTCACCGTACCTTTCTGATCGAGCTCCCAATATTTCGTCTGTGATTTCCTATCTTACACCTGACCCCCATTACAGCAGTAACAGTGTTGTTACTGTTAGGTGAGTTGTGCATCATTCCCATCAGTGACTTCCACTGTAATAGGCATCACATGCAAGCTCATTTGATGAAAGCATGTGAATACAGTGGAGAGCAATCAGACCGGCTCATTGTTTTGCCCTGTTGCAGCAGCCTTTTGGTTGAGATCAGTTCAGTATAGCTTTGTGATGGAACATGGCAATCTTATGCCTCACAAAATACATAAGTTTAAACAGTACCTGATGATGCTGGAACAAGAGGCTTAATTATCCACTCACTGGCTGTGGGAAATAAAATGAAAGGCAATAGCCGAGGCTGCTGCAGGGTCTAATTGCAAAAGTGGAGTGAAACAGCAATCTTAAGACTCGAAATATGTTCTGCACTCGGAAAGAGAGCAAGCGTGCCTCAGGCTACATTTATAAGCTCAAATTTAATCATTTCAGAAATTAGTAGCTGCTCGCCAGTACAGTAACACCGCACATTTCCACTCATCTTCCCCTTGTCTCCTAAGGCGGCATAACCTCATAATATTGATGCATCTTTCAGCCTTTTGGGCAATGTCATTGCGACGACTGCATGTTCGAAGGGAAGGTGCCTTGGTTTATTACAAGGACTGATTGTGCCACAGTTTGATTCTTCAGATTACACCCAAGAGATTTCCGAGCAGCAGCCTGGCAATGACATTCTTTATGCTGTGCTCTCTTGTCAGAGTCACCTCATCCCCCCTTGCTCATACTGGAAATACAGAAACTGCTTCAGTCATACTGACGTGATGGACAGGCTAGCAAGCAGACTCTTGAAGAGATTCACACAGAGCTATGTTATTTGGTCAAGTGCCTACATAAAGTTGTTGGAGGGAAACAAGTCTTTTTTATTTTTCTCAATAGCGTTTCATTCTTTTTTTTTCATCTTTGTCCAATTGCTCTAAGGTAAATAATAGACATAGAATGAATCTGCAGTTCTACATGAATGGAGTGTTTCATGTTCTAACACACAAAGGTTGATGCGATTCAAGTAATTATACAACTGCTCGGTTTACTGGATTTCTCCTCTCGCACTTGAGTTCAGCTCCAACCCTAAATTCATGGATACAAGTGCCTCAAATCAAGAGAGCAGGAGGCTGCAGTCAATGAATTACAATCACATTAAATTAAGGAATGGCAAATTAAAGTACATCAGACTAAGAGGAAAATGAGCAACATAGGCTTATAATGAAGAGAAAATATCTCTTTCAGCTTTGCTGATCCCAGCCCACAGGTATTTTAGAATATCAAGATAACCTGAAAGTGGCTGAGACAAGGAAGGATATTAGATACATAACAATAGAGCACGAGTGCAGTGGGGTAAGTTGAATGAGTGAGAAAACATAAATTCAGAAAGAGATTTTCTGGAAGAAGAAACACATTTTCAATGGATGAATTATGTGTGATTGTAGACACAGGGCATATTCAAAATGAAGATAAATGCAAGCTTGAGTGCTACCACTCCCATTGACCTGCTACAGTATCGAGTTATGATAGACCTGTTTGCTTAATCTTTGGGGCTGCAGGTTTATAGCAGCTCATGTTCCTGACTGCAAGAATTTCACATGCCATGAGCTGAGACAATTGCAGTTTTGTTGCTGGGGAGGGGTGAACCTGTTTGCAAAGCATGAGTGGAATGACTTGCCCATTTCAGTGGGTGGCTATGTCAATCACATTACGGTGGGTTCAGAGTTAAGTGTAGGCCAGACCAGATAACAATAAATGTTTCTCTTCCCTAAAGGATATTAATGAACACCAGAGGGCTTTTTTAAAAATTAAAATAGCTTATTAACTACGAAAGATAGTTTAGTTTAAGGTCGCCATTATTCAGGCTGACTTTCAGTTTCAAATTTATTTAATTGAATTTAAATTCCTCCTACATTTGTGGTATTAGCCTGGGCCCTTGGATTACTAAACTAATGAAATGATCACAATGCCACTATTTCTCTGTAACATAGAAAACTTGGCAACCAATTTGCGCACAACCAGCTCCTACAAACAATATTGTGATCAGGTAACAATAATGTTAAATGATAATGATTGGCCAAGGTACCAGAGATAAAGCTTCGAAAATAAAGCTGTTCATCAAAGAGCAGACCCCAAGAAACTTGGTTTAATATCTCATCCAAGTGATATTACTGTTGATGGTGCTGAACTCTCTCAATACTATATTGTAATCTCAACCTGGATAATGTGGTCAGAAGAATAGACTGCAATTTGAATTTACAAATGTCTGACTTAGAGACAAGTACAATACCAACTGAGTCATGGTTGACAATGCAGTGTTGGTTACACTTGGAGAGACCCAAATGCTGGTAAGGAAATAGAAAGGTGGCCCTGAAATAGTACTTTGTGCCTGTGGCTAAAATGTATTGTTTCGGACAAGGTGCACACAGTTATTAAAATATAAAAGCAAATTACTGCGGATACTGGAATGTGAAACCAAAAGAGAAAATGCTGGAAAAGGGTCAGTTAGACTCGAAACGTCAGCTCGTTTCTCTCCTTACAGATGCTGCCAGACCTGCTGAGATCTTCCAGCATTTTCTCTTTTGGTTACACACAGTTATTGTTTTATTGGCATAAGGCTGCTCTCTCATTACAGAATAACAGCCGATAGTGATTTTAGCTAAGTGCCACTTACTTCAGGCAAGGGGAGAGGTTGAGAAGGAGACTCCTTCATGGTAACCTCAGCTAGGTGATGAAAATTGAACTAATGCTGTTGCCATAACACTACTTTGCAACCAACAGCCCAGCCAAGTAAACTAAACTGACTCCTGGTAAATGTAGTAACTTCACACTTAATACATAAACAATTCAGTGAAACGATGTCAGGTGAGTACTACTTTGCATATTGCTATTGAAGGATTACACCTGGAATTACAGACCCACATGAGCACATTCGTATGAAGTATAATGTTTCATTATCACGACAAATATGAATGTTTTTGTTGCTGATGATGTTTGTCAAATTGACTTATTTTTTGAGCACCAATAAATCTCATTGTGATAGGTGGAAAATCTTTTCAGAAAGTACCCATTCAGTACTGCCCTGGCTCTGTGTGTGGGCCAAACGTACATATACTGATACCAGACATCTTTGCATTGGTCTGCAATTTAATGATGGACAGAAGCATTGGAATGTTTTGCTTATCAGAATATGTTATCACCCAAACTGAGTTAAAAGAGGAGAACATGCAGATAGAGAAACAGTTTGAAAAAATATTTCATTACTGTTCTAGGTGAGAAAACCACACCAGCAGAATTCCTTCCAAAGTTAGAAGCATCCAAACTTCTCAGTTTATCTCAAACATCTTGGGTCTTGATTATTAATTACATTGCAAAGTTTCACATGTACGAAAAGATACACTCATTTCATTGTCTCAAATATTATATTCATAAACAAAATGATAACCAGCTAATACCAATAGACATGAGTATTATGTAGTTGGGCATTGATTAGCTTGGATAGTTGGTTGTAATAATACCAACAGCATGGGTTCAATTCTTGCATTGACTGAGGTTACCATGAAAGACTCTCCTTCTCAACCTCTTCCCCTCGCCTGAGATATGGTGACCCTCAGGTTAAACTGCCAGGTCTCTTTAATGAGACAGCAGCCTTATGGCCTAGTAGGACCCTGGCTGTTTTACCTTTTATAGAACACCTCAGGCGATACTTAATAAGTTCACATTCCTGTTAATAAAACACACTGGTAAAACACTTGCAACTGGTCAGCTCCTCCCAGGATCAATCTCTTGTAACCTGACGAGTGAAGATGATCTTTTGCTGTCAGTTAACACTTTCATATACTAATTGTCTTATGCATCAAGGGGTCGGATGGAGGAGAGGGAAGACAACAAGATCAGCCAAGTCAGTTAGTTATGTTACTATTCAGTTTCTTCACTCGGGTTAGTGTATTAAAGTAACAACTCGAACTAAATGTGTTTTTAAAAAAAACTGCAAGGAGCTTACCCTCTGTCCTGTACCTGCACTTTGAATTACATACAACACAGAGAAAGACTATTCTGCCCAACAAGTCTACATGTGTGACTACATCACAACAAATCTCGTCCTGCTCTCTAACCCACTCCTTCTACTCCCATCGCCCTTCATTTTCTGATCCCCCATTGGTTACATCAAGCCCTCATTGAATGGACCACTCTTCCCTTTTTCCAGTATCCCATGTGTGGCAGACAGTTCAACAGTCTTGTGTAAAGTCATAAGCCTGAATGTTAACATTCTTTGTCTCTCTGCACAGTGCTGTCTGATCTCTTTATTATTTCTAGCATGTCCTGCTTGGATGCCACATTCCCACTGCTCTCTGTCTCAAGATATTTTTCCTGCATTCTTTTTAATGACTGTTGTCTATGTTCAATTTATGACCACTGGTTCTAGACTCACCAATGCAAGCAGGTTTTATTTTTGAAGCCTATCAAAGCCCTTTGGTGTTTGAAAGCTCCTTTTTCTCAGGTCTCTATTTAAACTCCTTTAGAATCAGTATGACCATTAAGGCACAGACTGTCTCACACAGGACAGCTCACACCTTCAATGCATTGTCTGGGCTGACATGACACCAATTGTTAAAGTTCATTTGAGAATGTAACTTTTAAATGTTCTATGATTTTCCACATGAAAGAACTGAAACCAACATGTTTATTCTAAAAGGTGAGAGATTTAACAAACAATCCAGGTCTTTTTCAATATGTAATTTCAGTTACATCACACTGTAAACATTTGCTATAAACTCTGTGTCTTATGACCTTATACTCCACAACCGCCTGATGAAGGAGCAGCGCTCCAAAAGCTAGTGCTTCCAAATAAACCTGTTGGACTATAACCTGGTGTTGTGTGATTTTTAACTTTAGACTTCTCAAACCACCAGTGGTGTTCCACAAGGATCAGTGCTGAACCCTCTGTGGTTTGTAATGCATGTAAATTATTTCAATGAAAATGTAGATAGTCTGGTTAGTAATTCTGATGACACAAAAATCTGTGGAACTGTAGATAGTGAGTGAGGTGATGAAAGGATCTAGCAGGATATCGACCAGTTAGAAAGTTGGATGGAGAAATGGCAGGTGGAGTTTAATTTGGACTAGTGTTGAGGTGATGCATTTTCGGAGGTCAAATGCAGGAGGACCATACAGTATATGGCAGGACCCTTAGGAGCATTGACAGACAGAGGGATTTTGGGGTGCAAATTCATAGCTTCCTGAATGTGGCAACACAAGTGAATAAGAAGGATATAGCGTGCTTGCCTTAATTGGTTAGGGCACTGAGTACAAAAGTTGGTAAGTCATGTTGCAGCTGTATACCTCTTTGGCTAGGATTGAGTACTTCAGTTTTGGAGTACTGTGTACAGTTCTGGTTACCACATTATGGGAAGGAGACTTTGGAGAGGGTGCAAAAGAGATTTACCAGAATGTTGCCCAGATTGGAGTGTATTAATTATAAGGAGACGTTGGACAAGCTTGGATTATTTTCACTCAAGTGTCGAAGGCTAAGGGGCGACCTAATTGAAGGATATTAAATTATGAGAGATATGGATAAAGTGGATAGTCAGAGTCTTTTTCCCCAGAGGGGAAATGTCACATATAAAGGGACATAGGTTTAAGGTGAGGGGGTAAGTTTAAGGGAGATGAGTGAGGTATGTTGTTACAAAATGGGTAGCAGGTGCCTGGAACATACTGTCGGGGAATGTGGTGGATATGATAGCAATGTTCAAGAGGCATTCAGAGATACAAAGAATAGAGGGATATAGACTGTGTGCACGCAGGTAAGATTAGATTAGAATGGCAGCATGGTTAGTAAAGACATGCTGAGCCAAAGAGCCTGTTCCTGTGCTGTACCACTCTGTGTTCTATGTTCTCAATCCATTGAAAAGACTCTATTCTGCTCAGGATTTTCTAACAGATATATTATTTCGGTTCTGGTAACCTCTGCTCTTGCCCGGTGGTTTATAGCATGGAAACTAACAATGCAGACTGTACTCCAAGGTTTAATATGAATTGAACATGCCTCCTTACTTTTGTATTCTTCTCCTCTACGAATGGGTAGCAAGTTGGCTACAAATCAGAAAGCAGGAGCCAAGGTTAAAGGTAGTTTCTCAAACTGGCGGAAGATGAGAAGTGGTGTTACATAAGAACTGACACTGGGACCATTTCTTCATCTTCATTTGGAGTCAGCGATGCATCTTCAAAGTTTTCAGATGACTCAAACATTGGCAGGACTGCAAGAGCACAGGACGGTGATGGTGCACTGTCATTAATGTGCAGTTAAAATAAAAGAAGACTGCAAAAGTGCAGGAAGACATGAATAGAATGTCAGAATGGGCATGTAATTGGTGGACCTACCATTCCTGGTTAAAGAAAGGAGTCAGAGAAAGCATCAACATTGAGAAAGCAGATTATTACTTAAATGGATAGCAACTATGGAATTCCAGATTGCACAAGGACTGAGGTGCCAAGGTACATGAATCACAAAAGATTAGGATGCATATAAACACACAGCGCATAGTCAAGAAGGAAAATGGAATGCTTTCCTCTATTGAAAGAGGAATTGCACATAAATCTAAAGACATTATTCCGGGTTTTGGTGAAACAACATCCCAAATACTGTGTGCAGTTTTGGTTTCTTTGTCTAAGGAAGGATTTAAAAGCATTGACTGCAATTCAGAGGAGGTTTACTGGATTGATATCCGGAATGAGTGAGTTGTCTTATGAAGAAAGCATGGACAGGCTGACCTTATTTATAATGGAGTTTAGAACTGTGAGGTGTGTCTTGGTTGAAGTGTTTAAGATCCTGAATGGTCTTGACAATGAATCATGAAAAAGAAGCATTTTCTTGGATTGAGTCCAGAACTAAGAGGGATAGATTTTTTAAGATTAGATTCCCTACAGTATGGAAACAGGCCCATCAAGTCCACACCAAACCTCTGAAGAGTAACCCACCCAGACCCATTCCCCACATTTACCCCTGACTAATGTATGTAACACTATGGCCAATTTACCTGACCTGTATATCTTTGGATTGGGGGACAAAACTAGACCACCCAAAGGAATCCCCTGCAGACATGGGGGGAATGTGCAAACTCCACTTAGACAGTCACCCGAGGCAGGAATTGAACCTGGGTCCCTGGTACTGTGAGGCAGCATTGCTAAACACTGAGCCACCATGCCACCATTAGGGAGCACCTTTTAGGACAGTGATGAGGATTGTGGATTGTGCAATTTTGGAACTCTACCTCAAGAGGTGGGATCATTGAATATTTTAAAGACTGAGGTGAATAGAGTCCTGTTGGCCATGACAATCAAGGTTTTCAAGGCTAGATGGGAATGTGAAGTTTGAAGCACAAAGAGATCAGCCATAATATTATTGAATGGCAAAGCAGATTCAAGGCACAAATCGTTTACTTCTGAGCCAATTTTGTACATTTGCAAATGAATCTCAATGCATATTAAGATTTTGTATTTCAATTGGAGAATAAAAAGACCATATGTTCCTTGGGAAATAAGTGTCTAAATTAGATATGCAGTGAGGGACCTGGAATATACTAATCAACAAGAAATGTGAATTTTGTTGTCTCTTGTCACTAAAATAGAAGAGTAGAGATAGAAGAGAAGTAAAGAAATCTGGCAAACTTGGGATAAATGCTTGGTTAAACCCAAAGTACTTGGAACAGCTCTGGCTTTCAAATTATAAAAAAAAAACAAGTTGCAGAGATAGAATAAAAAAGTGCCAGTCAGATCTTGAGAAGTAATAGACTGCATCTGCAGTCCACAATATCTCCTAGTCTTGAGAAGTAATGCCGAAATTGAAAGGTTGCTCAAACTGGGCTCTTTTCTCCAGAAGAAAAGAAGACTAAGGAGTGACCCATTTGATGTATATCAGGCCCTGCAATGGTTTGGTACTGTAGGCATGGATTGGATCTTCCAATCAGCCATATGCTGCACACATCACTGTGAACTACAGAGATCAACACAAGTACATGTACATATGTGGCGCCAAGGAATACAAGGCCATTGACTAAGTGCTGGAAAATGAAATTAGGAATTAGCTGTTTGTCTTTGAGTGACCCTGACTCTTTGGGCTTAAGGACCTTTTTCTGTGCTGTGGACCTGTATGACTCTATTAAGGCGTACCTCTCTTTATACATCCTTCCAACTGGGACATCCTGTCGGTAGTTGGGGAAGGGAGTGAGTGTTACAGATTGAGGTAGTCGGCTTGGGGATTAATTCAGAGTGTGGTGGGAGGAATGTGTGTATTGAGTGGTGGTAGTAAGTTGGTTTGCGCTGTCAATCATTAAGCTACACTAGAAATTAAACAGCACGACTATTCTAAGGTGTCTGGGTAAGTGGCACGTAGCCAACCCAATTCCCCAGCACTGATATCAGCCAACTTTCACAAAGGATCCCAGGCAATACAAGTCTGTCATTGGAAGTGTAAACCTTCAGGCAATTACAATGAATGTGCACAAAACAGGACTTCCTCAGGACCAGCGTATTACTGCTCCTAACACCAGAAAATCAGGCTTGATGCTGCCCTTGCCAGAGAGATAAAAACTCGGGGCAATGATCTGTGAGATAGTTCTTAACATCTTTGTGAAGGATTCTAGAAGAAACTTCTTTTTCTCAGGGAATGCGATAGAACGTGAAACCACAAAGAAGAGTTGTGATCAATAGCAGAGATATATTTAGTACAGTAGTGCTACAGTCGCGGTAGTGCCAGAGGATCAAAGGTGCTCATTCATTACAGAGAGAAAGATGACAAGTGGTGAGTTTAAGGTGAGGTTCACTGCAGCTGAGGGGAGATGTTGAGAAGGTAAGACCTTCATCATAACCACAGCCAGTACAGGATTTGATGTTGGTTTTATTTACTAACCATCTCAGCCAGCTGATCTCACCTACTCCCATGTATTTATTTAAGAGGAAGATAAATATGTAAACAAAGGACAGAGGTTGGAATAGATAAGTTGCTCAGTTTAGAGGTGAGAAGATCACCTGATTCCTGAAGAAGGGCTTATGCCCGAAACGTCGATGCTCCTTCTCCTTTGATGCTGCCTGACCTGCTGCGCTTTTCCAGCAACACATTTTTAAGCTCTGATCTCCAGCATCTGCAGTCCTCACTTTCTCCTCAGAGGTGAGAAGATGTCTATTTGGAGTATGAACATTGATTGTCCTCATTGGGCTAAATGGCCTGTTTCAGTCATGTAAGTATGATTTATTAGGTGAATGAACTCTAATATTTTGCATTCTTTACAGCCTTACTATTTTATGTTGCTATTATATCTATATTTATTCTCAAATCTCTGGGCTTCTACCCCATTTAATTTTCCTTTCACGGAATATGCAACCTCACTACTTACTGCAAAATGTTGCTACAATGCTGTTACACTTGCCTAGTATGAAAGCCTCTTTTCGTTTCCCTGCATTTTGTTGCAGTCATTCACATTAAGTTAGTACGAGTAGTTGTTATGTGATTGACTGTAAAAACGTACGTTCAAAGAGAAAGCATCAGAACTCCCTCTATGCATTGCTTTCCTGTGAGGAGGCACCACAAATCCTGCAGTAACAGCTAGCTCACTTCTCCTCAGCTGGGGAAAAAAAAACAAAATTTGCTTCCTCTCAGCCACTGTTTGGATGTGGACATCCGAAGAGTCAACAGAGAATCTGGGAACTGTCCGTGCCTGCTCACCCCGGCTCTGCCTTCTCCATCATGTGTGGCACCCCCAGTCATCGATGCCA
Source organism: Chiloscyllium punctatum (assembly GCF_047496795.1). NCBI lineage: Eukaryota > Metazoa > Chordata > Chondrichthyes > Orectolobiformes > Hemiscylliidae > Chiloscyllium > Chiloscyllium punctatum. Next base: position 49,115,219 of record NC_092745.1, on the reverse strand, counting down.
TTTGTGGTTCCAAAGGGTTCTTGGTGATTGTGTCCTACTTGTAGGAAATGCTGGTTGGTTGCTGCTCCCACAGCCAGACCACTTGCATTTGTCTCACAGCAGTTAGGGCCCCCACCCCCCCAACCAGACTGAGCTAGTAGCTGAGTTCCCCAAACCAGAACTGAACATCCAACCTCATACATCAGATTCCAGCGCCTGTATTGAAATAATAATACCTGAAGCGAATGTGTTCCCTTCCTTCTACTTTTCTGAAATCGAAAGCATAAAACTCAAGAAGGAGTTGGATTTAGAAGCCACGTTGATTTTTTTTTTCTATATAGTGAGTGACCTGACCTCATAGGAAATCCTTTATCTGGCTTCTCTCAGCTTTTTCATTAATGTGGAGTGCAGGGGTTTGGGGAAAAGGCAAGAGGTTAGCACCAGGTAATGGAAACAATACAGGCACGTCGGGTTGAATGGTCTCTTTCTGAACCATAACAACTTTGGCATTGTGCACCAGGCTTCCTGTCAATGGGGAAAGAAAAAAACCTCTGCTACCTCTCATCCACTGGCTTAATCAGAACCTCCACAGAATTGACAGCAAAATCTGGGAACTATCTATGCCTGCTCTCCATCTTTGGTTTCTGCTCGATTTGTCAGCTGAAGCAGGCAAGATAGGGCTTTACTCTGATGCCTCCTACAGTTCAATAGTAAGACTGAAAATTATACCTGAATTGGGTAATGGAGGGCTAGAATGGGCGAGGTCTGAATGACGCTTGGTCCATCAACACATGGATTCATCAGAGGCAGCTCACCAAGGCTCTTTTTTACAACAGCCTACCACCATTCCATCTCCATTACCTGGAAAATGATGACAGCAGATACAGGGGAAACAGCACCGTCTGTGGTTTCCCCTCACTGAGCCATAGAATAAGCTGCCCTGGCTTGGAGTTATATCATTTTTAGAGTTCTTGAGAAGACTTGCAGCTCGGGTATGAACATCAGCTCGTCACTGCCAGACGTGACCAGCACTGTCACATTTCTAACTATGCAGTAGGATACAAATTCAACTGGGACGACGTAACCATCCTAACACAGGTGAAACAGAGGCACACCAGAGAATTCCTTGAAGCCTGGCACGCCAACCAGAACTCAATAAATGAGCACGTTGAACAGGACCCTGCATACAAACCTGGAGAAAGTGAGGACTGTAATTGCTGGAGATCAGAATCGGGAGTGTGGTGCTGGAAAAGCACAGCAGCTCAAACAGCATCTGAGGAGCAGGAGAATTCTTGATGAAGAGCTTCTGCCTGAAACGTCGATTCTTCTGCTTCTCAGATGCTGCCTGACATGCTGTGCTTTTTCAGCAACACACTCTCACCCCCATATTCAAACCACTCAGAGACAGAACCAAAAGTACCAACAAACAGAGACATTTAAACACCAGGCAGGGCAGAGCACCACCACCTTATCAAAGGCACACTGATGATTTCATGTAGAGAGGTGACAAAGCATTTGCAGAAAAAACACACCTGCTCGGCGAATGAATCTACGCCTTCAGTTGTAACATTGTTCCTTCATTGTCGCGGGTCAACAAGTGGAGAGTGTCAAGTTCCTGGGAGTGGTCATCAAGAACAAGCTTTCTTGGACTCTTCATGCGGACACACTGGTTACAAAGGCTCAACAACGTCTCTTCTTCCTCAGGCTTCTGAGGAAATTTGGCATGACGGTGAATACGCTTGCCAATCTTTATAGGTGCGCCATCGAGAGCATTCTGTCTGGATGTATCACTACATGGTATGGCAACCGTAACATTCAAGATCCTAGATGGTAACAGAGAGTGGTGAACTTGGCCCAGACAATCACAAAGGCCAACCTCCCATCTATAGAATCCATCCACCAGGCCCGCTGTCAAGGAAAGGCCGCCAGCATTCTCAAAGCTCCATCCCATCCTGGCAACCTCTACCATCGGGCAGAAGGTACAGAAGCCTGAACACACACATCAGCTAGCTTTGTAACAGTTTCTACCCTACTGTTGTTAGAATACTGAATTGACTCACAAACCCTTAACATTTGCCTGTACCTGTGTCTTTGCTTTTGCTGCTGTTTACCTATTATTTACTTACCTATGCAATTTAACTGTGTGATCTGCCTGTATTGCTCACAAGACAAAGCTTTTCACTGTGCCTCGGTACATGTGACAATCAATTCAATTCAATTCAATTCAATTCAATTCAAATTCAATTCAATTCAATTCAATTCAATTCAAACCTAGGAACTCTCTTCCTAAAACCAATGCAGGTGTCTCTACGTTACAAGCAGATTCCCAAGGGCAATAGAGAAGAGGTAACAAATTCTAGCTTTGACAGTGAAGTACAGAGCCCCTTAAAAATTTTAAAAAAGACTTGAGGAAGATTCTAAAACTGTCAGAAGAGCAATAAAGATTGTTTTTATTTTCACTATGTTGAACAAAGCTCAGGGCAATTATTAGAACAGGGTAAGATTCAAACACAAATAAACGATACGAGTAAATGTTTTCTCTGCTGTTTCCAAGTGTCCTGGATAAGGGTTGACAAACAAAACCTTTCCTGTGTGTGTGATCATCTGCTCAAATAATGAACTAACAATGGATAGTTCATCAACCTTGTGAGAATTCCATTACAGCACAATGACAGTGAGTAGGCTGATAGATTTCAGCTCCTTGCTCTTTCTTTGAATGATGCCTTTGCAAATGCATTTACATAGTCTGTAAAAAGGTGATATTTAAAGTCTACCTCACTCTTCTGCTTCTTATCAACAGCTTCACTTGTCTTTTTGTATCCTCTCTTGTATTACAGGACATTGTTTTTCCTTGGAGAAAGAATCAGATATGGTGCTTAGCAATAAGTAGCCTACAGAGCAACAGACAGATGGCAGAGTATTACCGACAGACTCGAATGTGTTATTATATCTATATAAATGAAATATACTGAATGTCATGCATTACATCTGTAGGCTAGTACGCTATAACAATTTACATTTATAAGCTCCACACGTACTGAGAAAGACAACTTGAAGGGTTAGGACTTAAAGAGGCCTGAGAACACACTATATATAAGTCAATTCTCAATAATAACCAAATAACCATTCAATGCAGCTATGAATGCCTCAACTGAACCTGTTTTCACCATATACATTGCATTCCATACCTTAACAATTCCAAATATTTAACCATTTGGCTACTAAACATAAAATGGAGATTAGCAGTTAATAATTGTGAGCATGACCGACAAATGTTGGCAAGTGGCGATCCACAAGTATTGGGTTGGGACCACAGTTACCCAAAATGTCCATTAAGACTTTAATGTTATCAATTGGAAGTACGATTTCAACATTTGCAAATGACAACAAATTTAGGATAGAGCTAGTTTTGAAATGCCTTGTAACAAAAAGCAAGAAAATATTAATCATTAGTGTGGTTGTATAAATGACAAACAACTTTCAAAACACATGAGTTGAACATCAGAGGGGAAATGAAAATATTCTCCTGATAAAATGAGACTAAACTGGGTAAAGGAAAAATGGATCTAGGATACAGATTCATAAGCCATTAAATGTAATGTCAAAGGTGAAGAAGATAAAAAAAAGGCAAACAGAACATAGACTGATTTCTAGAGGCGGACAAAATAAAAACAAACAGAAATCTTACAGTAAACTAATGCAGACTCTTTGTTCGACCTCACAGAGTATTGCACAAAATGCTCAACTTCCTTTATTTTAATGCAAAAGGATATAGAGTTACTGGCAAAGTTGCAAGATGTTATCAAAACATAAGTAAATCTATTAGGAAAGTTTCATTAGACTGGGATTCTATTCTCTTGGAAAAAGACAAGGTGGGATGTACGTTGGTAGAAATTTTAAAAATCATGGATTTGATTGTCTTGTTCAAGTTTTTGGGGAATCGAAAACTATAGTAGACTATGACAGTAGATAGGAGAAAGTGAGGACTGCAGATGCTGGAGATCAGAGCTGAAAATGTGTTGCTGGAAAAGCGCAGCAGGTCAGGCAGCATCCAAGGAACAGGAGAATCGACGTTTCGGGCATCAGCCCTTCTTCAGGAATGAGGAAAGTGTGTCCAGCAGGCTAAGATAAAAGGTAGGGAGGAGGGACTTGGGGGAGGGGCATTGGAGATGCGATAGGTGGAAGGAGGTCAAGGTGAGGGTGATAGGCTGGAGTGGGGTGGGGGCAGAGAGGTCAGGAAGAAGATTGCAGGTTAGGAAGGCAGTGCTGAGTTTGAGGGATTTGACTGAGACAAGGTGGGGGGAGGGGAAATGAGGAAACTGGAGAAATCTGAGTTCATCCCTTGTGGTTGGAGGGTTCCTAGGCGGAAGATGAGGCGCTCTTCCTCCAACCGTCGTGTTGCCATGGTTTGGCGATGGAGGAGTCCAAGGACCTGCATGTCCTTGGTGGAGTGGGAGGGGGAGTTGAAGTGTTGGGCTACGGGGTGGTTGGGTTGGTTGGTCCGGGTGTCCCAGAGGGGTCCTCTGAAACGTTCCGCAAGTAGGTGGCCTGTCTCCCCAATACAGAGGAGGCCACATCAGGTGCAGCGGATGCAATAGATGATGTGTGTGGAGGTGCAGGTGAATTTGTGGCGGATATGGAAGTGTCCCTTGGGGCCTTGGAGGGAGGTAAGGGGGGAGGTGTGAGCGCAAGTTTTGCATTTCTTGCGGTTGCAGGGGAAGGTGCCGGGAGTGGAGGTTGTGTTGGTGGGGGGTGTGGACCTGACAGGGGAGTCACGGAGGGAGTTGTCTTTTCAGAATGCTGATAGGGGAGGGGAGGGAAATATGTCCCTGGTGGTGGGGTCCGTTTGGAGGTGGCGGAAATGACGGCAGGTGATACGTTGGACATGGAGGTTGGTGGGGTGGTAGGTGAGGACCAGTGGGGTTCTGTCCTGGTGGTGGTTGGAGGGGCGGGGCTGAAGGGCGGAGGAGCGGGAAGTGGAAGAGATGCGGTGGAGGGCATCGTCGACTACGTCTGGGGGGAAATTGCGGTCCTTGAAGAAGAAGGCCATCTGAGTGGTATGGCTTTGGAACTGGTCCTTCTGGGAGCAGATGCGGCGGAGACGAAGGAATTGGGAATATGGGATGGCGTTTTTACAGGGGGCAGGGTGGGAGGAGGTGTAGTCTAGGTAGCTGTGGGAGTCGGTTGGTTTATAATAAATGTCCGTGTCGATTCGGTCACCAGAGATAGAAATGAAAAGGTCTAGGAAGGGGAGGGAGGAGTCTGAGACGGTCCAGGTGAATTTGAGGTCGGGGTGGAAAGTGTTGGTAAAGTGGATGAACTGTTCAACCTCCTCGTGGGAGTATGAGGCAGCGCCGATACAGTCATCGATGTAGCGGAGGAAAAGGTGGGGGGTGGGGCCAGTGTGGCTGCAGAAGATGGACTGCTCCACATATCCTACGAAGAGGCAGGCATAGCTGGGGCCCATGCGGGTGCCCATGGCTACTCCTTTGGTTTGGAGGAAGTGGGAGGATTGGAAAGAGAAGTTGTTCAGTAGACAGTATGACAGTAGATATAATTAGTTAATCCAGCGAGGAATTCAACAGGAATTTCTCTACCCACAGCATGGTTAGCATGTGCAACACATTACCAAATGAGGCAAATCAATACATTTAAGGGGCAACCAGATAAATAAAAGGGAGAAAGAATATCTTTCTACTTCTAATAGGGATTTTTGAGGCGGGAGATCACTCGTGTTGAAAAGGATAATTATATTAACCAGGTGTGCAAAATCTCTTTCTGTGTTGTAATTGTGGTATAAAAATGGTAGTCAAGTTGTTGTACTAGTAGTGATGGATTATCATAAAAAAAAACACTTTAGCATTACCAGCCTCTAACTAGGGAGAATACAGAGATCACATAATTGGCAATATTACTGAACTAGAAACTCAGAGGTCAGGCCTAATGCTTTAGGAGCATGAGTTCAAATCTGACTACGCCAGCCAGAAATATTTGAACTCAATTAACTAATGAACAGCTTATTTCATTAGTAATGTTCATGAACCTAGCAGCTTGAAAATCTGTGTGTCACTTTGCGTTTGCTTTAATTCAATCCTTCTAGCTGCATATGTGTTGATAATTACAGAGTGGCTCAAGATACGAGCAAATAAGAGTGTAGCTTGAGGTCTTCCTGTAGTCAATATGGAGGAGCTCTGTAATCGAAAAGAAAGGTAAAAAAATCACACAACACCAGGTTATTGTCAAAAGGGTTTAGTTGAAAACATTCATTTTGGAGTGATGCTTCCTTATCAGGTTCTACATGCAGGAGCAGCACTTTGGGTTCTATGGTTAAGGTGCAGGTGGGTGACATGTAAGGTGGATGAGAAGGTAGTGTAAGTCAGGGAGGTGGGATGCAGTGTATTAGAACCAATTGAGAGAGATCCAATTGTGATCTTAGGGCAGGGTGTGTAGAGGGTGGTGTATGCGTGTGGGTAGGTGTATTTATATGCTGCAGGTCATGTTCAACTTGGTTAAAGTTAAGGGGATTAGGTACGTGGGACGGCTCAGGCATCTAGTCAGTGGAGGGGGTCTCCCTGAGGCTTTCAGGAGCAAGAGTCAAACCTGGGTGGGTGAGGGGTGGGCTGGTAGTACTTCGGTCCAGGATTGGATGGAAGGGGCTTAGCCGGGTCTGGAGCAGAGGGTGGGTTTTTGGCTGGATGTCTGTGTGAGTAAAATTGGGGTGGGGTTGCCAGTTTGACATTAGCCAAAGATCTGTAGGTTTTAATTCTATTACTATTCCCCAGCTAACAATTAAGGTAAGTCAGTCAGAAACCTCCAAAAGTTTTGACTGACTCACAGTAGGGGCCTTTTGGAGTGGGATGCAGACACTGTGCTTTTGCCAATTGGAAGTTTCGACTTCATAGGTAACTCCCAGGTAGCTAGCTTCTCAGGATATCCAGATGGTCCCAGCCCATATTCCAAGATGAGTCTGGTCTCTGACAATCATGCAATTTGGAAGATCTGGCCCTTAGTATTTTATTCAGCTTTTAACTTTGAATAAAATTTGTTGGAGAGAAGAAGGTTGAGAAGTGACTTAATTGAGACATACAAGATAATCAGAGGGTTAGATCGGGTGGACAGTGAGAGCCATTTTCCGAGGATGGGTGATGGCGAGCACAAGAGGACATAGCTTTAAATTGAGGGCTGATAGATATAGGACAGATATCAGAGGTAGTGCCTTTACTCAGAGAGTAGTAGGGGCGTGGAATGCACTGCCTGCAGCAGTTGTAGACTCACCAACTTTAAGGGCATTTAAATGGTCATTGGATAGGCATATGGACGAGAATGGAACAGTGTAGGTTAGATGGACTTTAGATTGGTTCCACAGGTCGGTGCAACATTGAGGGCCGAAGGGCCTGTACTGCGCTGTAATGTTCTATGTTCTATGATCTATTAAAAGAAAAGCAGCTCTAAAGTATAACTAAAGAATTGCTGGAAATCAGTTCCAAAGAAGTGTCACTGGACCCAAAATCATCACTTTGCTTTCTCTCCACAGATGCTGCCAGACCTGCTGAGTTTTTTCAGCAACTTCTGCTTTTGTTTCAGATCTAAAGTATGATGGTCTGTTGCTTTCAGCCCAATTTTATCATCATTTGTCTCCAGCTAAGAAATTCATTCAAAGGTATGATCTTCCACAGACCATTGGCTTCTGTTTGTGGAAAATAAAGTTTTCAGTAGGTTTTGTTCCACATTGAAAAATTTGTTTTGTTCTTCCAAAACATGTTGGCCTAAAATTTGGTGAAGTTTTTCAGTTCAGTAGCATTTAAATAAACTAGGATATGACAGCACTGCCAGAAGAAGGCCAATTATCTCATGTGGATCATCAATGTCAGTGAGTACATCTTCACATGAGATCTCCTACCCATTTTGTAAAATCCCTACAGTGTGGGGACAGGCCATTCGGCTCAACAAGTCCATACTGACCCTATGAATGGCAACCCACACAGACCCATTTCCCTACATTTACCCCTGACTAATGCACCTTACCTACACATCCCTTAACACTACGGGCAATTTAGCATGGGCAATTCACCTGACCTGCACATCTTTGGACTGTGGGAGGAAACCGGAGCACCCAGAAGAAACCTACACAAACACAGGGAGAGTGTGCAAACTCCATGCAGACAGTTGCCTGAGGATAGAATCGAACCCGGGTCTCTGGTGCTGTAAGGCTGCAGTGCTAACTGCTGAGCCACCATGCTGCCCATTGCTCTATCCGCCTCTCAACTGCTGCATGACCCCATCAGTCAACCATCAGTAATTTTCAGCATTCAGGACTTAGAGCTAGCAGTCAGGTACTCCAACTCACCTTCAGATGCCATCAGCCACCTGTTAGCGCGGATGAAATGATCTCAGTCCGAGCCCAGAGTGCGGTTCGACAATTGGTAATTTATTAAAGTGTTTAACGCTGGCGGAGACCAACCGAGGTCTGAATCTCGATCGCTCTCTCGTTCCACGCACGATGTTACAAGTTATATACTTCATGAGTCAGGATGTAGGAGATTGGGTATGAATGAGTGTGAATGGTGGTAATCATGGCTGGAGTATGTGTGAATGTCAAGCTTCCTGCCGTCCTCGGAGAGTCGGCAGCATACACAAAAGGTGTGCTGTTTATCTTTACATACATGGGTCCGGGTGCTATCTGCTTGTCTCTCCGTGAGGGCTGGAGGCTAGCACCCCCCTTTGTTACTTCCAAAGTGTCTGTTAGATTCATCCTGTTCGTTTGGTGTTTGCCTTTTGTGTAGGACTGTTTTGCATGATCAGGTTATGGGTGTGTGTCAGTTGGAACCTTGACGAGATTATAAGGTGGGTTTCGATCTGTGAGTCATGACCATTGTCTGGAGTCCTGACTAGTGTCTGGTCCGGTGTGTATTTGGATCTGTCTTTGGGCCCCCTTCTCCCGATCACGTGGTCGGGCTGACAGCTGCTGTTTTAGAATGAATACTGTTTGCTTTAAAATGGATACTGCTGGCTCTCCCGATGTGGGCCTTGCTCCATGGTAAACACGGGGCGGTTTATCACCCCCCTTCACACCTTTTGCCAATTTCACATACCTCCAGCTATTCAGCAATGGTAGACATATCACCGTACCCATTCACCCACACTCACTGATAAATTGGCACAGGGAACAGAGCAGAACCAGGTACACCTCCGTCAACTGGGCGGACAGTGCTCCGTAGATGTCCCCGGCTGTGAGACAGGTGATTGCCTCTGAGATCAGTGATACCATGAATAAATGGTGCATCCTTTATGCCTCAAACTTCTCCTTCTCCTGCTCCCCTGGAATGAAATGCAAGCTTTGGATCGTGTTGAGTTCTAACATTGACAAACCTTCTGAGTGTGCTCCACTCAAGCACTTGGGCATTTCTTTATGGAGGTCTTGGCATATGATGGTAATGTCCCTTTCTCTAGGCCAGAAGGCTCAGGTTCAAGTCACACCTGCCCCAGACTTGTGCCATAAAATATTTTGTGTGATCATGGATTCTTTACTTTCCAAGTACCTAAATAGAATGCAGGATGCATAACCTGGCTACAAAACAATTAAACTCCATGTCGAATAGATTAAAAGAACTAAAGGAGGACTGTGTGTAACTGGAAGATGCAGATTATCGTGAGATAAATAAGAGAGGCCTTGCCCAGGATAAATAGTAAAGGAAATCATTAAACAGCTCTCTAAACCCTGCTTCTATTACTATGAAACTATGAAATCAGGGAATATAATGATACACTCAAGAGACTGGAAATAATGGAAATCTTGTATATTCCAACGCTGGCATGCCATGGATAAATAGGGAGATTTGGCCAAAATTGAAACAGAAAAAAACCGTTTATGATTTAGGGGAAAGATGGAAAGAATATTGAAGGAAAAGTCTATTTGTTCTGTTTGCAGAGTTAGCGATGAGGGAGTAATCAGTTTGAAATTATGATTGTGAGAAAAGCTGCAATCGACAGATGTAGAACATGGATAACAAAATTATTGAACCATCAGAGCTGTTTTTCAAACTGTAATAAACTTCAGATTGATATAAACCAGAATGAGATTAGTCATCCTGTCACAGCCCTGTTGGTTTTGCTAAAGAGCAACATTCATGCCACACAATGACCATCTCCAATAAGAAACAATCTAACCACTGCCCCTTGACATTCAATGGTGTTACCATCACTGAATTCCCCAATAAAAACATCCTGGGGTGTTGTCATTGATCAGAAAGTCAACTGGACTCACCAGATAGACACAGTGGTTACAAGAGCAGGTCAGAGACTAGGAATACAGCAGCAAGTAATTTAGTTCCTGACTCCCCAAAGCCTGTCCACCATTTGCAGTGCACAAATCAAGTGTAAGATGGAATACTCCCTATTGTCTGGATGAGTACAGCTCCAACAACACTCAAAAGATTGACACCATCCAGGAGAAAGCAACCCACTTAATTGGCACCACATCCACAAACATCCAGTCCCTCCACCATTGACGCTCAGTCACAGCAGTGCGTACTACCTACAGGATGCATTGTAGAAATTCGTCAAAGATTCTTATACTGAAAACCCATCGCTATTTTTATCTTGAAGGACTAGAGCAGCCAATACATAAGAATACCGCCACTTGCAAGTTCTCCTCCAAGCCACTCATCATCCTGACTTGGAAATATATCACTGTTCCTTCACTGTCATTGGGTCAAACTCCTGGAATTGCATCCCTAATGGTGTTGTGGGTCTACCCACAGACTGTGGACTGTAGCAGTTCAAAAAAGAAGGTACTACCACCTTCTCAAAGGCAGCTAGGAATGGGCAGTATTCTCTGGCCAGCCAGTGACGCCCATGTCCCATGCACTCCCCCCACTTTCTGCATCCATTTTGACTCCTTTTTAAAAAATATTTATTCATTTGCATTGTTGAAAAGTTATTACAAAATTTACTTCTGCCAATTTCCAGCTGCCAATTTCCCCCTACAGCCTTTCTCAAACAACAGCACAACATTAGCTACCCTCCAGTCCTCCAGTACTTGACCCATGTTTATCGAAGATACTAATACTTCTGCTAGGGATTCCACAATTTCCTCTCGAACTTCTCACAACGTCCCGAGATACATGTGATCAGGTCCTGGAGATTTACCTATCTTTGTTTTTTCTAAGACTTTTAGCACATCCTCTTCTGTAATGTGAACTGCTTTCAAAACATCAATATTTATTTTCCAGAGTTCTCTAGCCTCCACTTCTTTCTCATCAGTAAAAATTGATGCAATATATTCATTTAATATCTCTTCCATCTCCTGAGGTTCAACACAAAGACAGTCTCATTGATCTTTAAGCGGTCCTACTCTATCTTTAGCTGCTCATTTGCTCTTAGCGTATTTGTGGAATCTTCTTGGATTATCTTTAACCTTATCTGCCGAGGCTATCTTATATTCCCCCTTTGCCTTGCTGATTGCCCCTACTCTTTTTGTACTCTTGAAAGATTCAATTGATACCAGCTGTCTATATTTAATGTATGATTTTTAAAAAAATTCTTGACTAGAGCTTCAATGCCTTTATTTATTCATTGTTTCCTAACCGTACCACTTTAGCCTTTCACTCTAACAGGAAGATAATACTTCTGAATTCTCGTTACCACATTTGTGAAGGCCTCCCATGAACATTGGGCATGTTCCGTAAGTTCTGTGTGATTTAAACAGCTTTCTGAAAATATATGAAATGAAAAGTTGAACAAACAAGTTAATGCCATCAATTGAGAGACACATTTTATACTTGGTGTGGATTAAGTGTGACTCATCATGAGGGGCATGGATATGGTGAACAGCCAAGACCTTTTCCCCAGAGTAGGGGTGCCCAAAACTAAAGGTTTAAGGCGAGAGGGGAAAGATATAAAAGGGACCTGAGGGGCAACATTTATACACAGAGGATGGTACTTGAATGGAACAAGCTGCCAGAGGTAATGCCCTGGAGAATGTTGCTGAACAAAGAGACTTGGAGTGCAGGTTCATAGTTCTTTGAAAGTGGATTCGCAGGTAGATAGTATAGTGAAGAAGGTGTTTATTATGCTTTCCTTTATTGGTCAGAGCATCGTGTATAAGAGATGGGAGGCCATGTTGCAGCTGTGTAGGATATTGGTTTTGCCACCTTTGGAATATTGTGTGCAATTCTAGTTTCCCTCCTATAGGAAGGATGTCGTGAAACTTGAAAGGATTCAGAAAAGATTTACAACAATGTTGTCAGGGTTGGAGGATTTGAGCTATAGGGAGAGGCTGAATAGGCTGGGGCTGTTTTCCCTGGAGTGTCGGAGGCTGAGGGGTGACTTTATAAAATCATGAGGGGCATGGATATTGTAAATAGACAAGGTATTTTCCCTGGGGTGGGGGAGTCCAGAACTAGAAGACATAAGTTTAGGGTGAGAAGAGAAAGAATTAAAAGGGACCTAAGATGCAGCATTTTCATGTAGAGGGTGGTACGTGTATGGAATAAGCTACCAGAGGATGTGATGGGCTGGTTCAATTACAACATTTGAAAGACATCTGAATAGGAGGGATTTAGAGGGATATGGACCAAATGCTGGCAAATGGGACTAGATTTATTTAACCTGCTCAGCATGGATGGTAGGTTTATTTTCATGCAATACATGCCTTTGACTCTGTGAGTGTAGATGTATAATTTTGGCAATAATTCATTGGATTTGATTATAGACTTTAGGATATCACACAAACAGCCACATACACAGTTTCATCAATAAATCCTTCCAGTTTCAAATGTATATGTGGCAGTCTCTCTTCAACTTGTTAATGTGTGCCAGATTGGGTGGATTTCTTAATAATGCTTATTCCTCTTTGTGATGATTGGAATCAGGATGACCTCGTTGACTACAAAGTTGTTGACTGGGGTAGTTGACCTGGGCCATTCAGGAAAGCCCTGGCTGGCCAATCTGACCAGGAGATGAGAATCTCCTCAGTTCAGGATCTGACTCCAAGTTGGCTGGCCACAGCCAGTGTACTGTACACAAGTAAATAGAGGATGACTTGGTGACAGGATACTAGCAAAACGAGAAAAAAGAAAAAAAATATGACCAGGAGATGAGAATCTCCTCAGTTCAAGGGTCTGACTCCGAGCTGGCTGACTGCAGCCAGTGTACTGTGCAAAAGTAAGTAAAGGATGACCTGATCATAGGATACTGGCTCCTTTGCAGTTATTTCATTCATAATGCATATTACCATATATCTGTCTATACTAAGTTTCATTAAATATCTCCCCAGCCAAGTATTCCCTGGGTTTTGAATATTTATCGATCAGAAGCAGTACAGAAGCCTGGGATGCACGGTGGCTCAGTGGTTAGCACTGCTGCCTTGCAGTATCAGGGTCCCAGGTTTGATTTCAGCCTCGGGTGACTGTCTGTGTGGAGTTTGCACATTCTCCCTGTGTCTGCGTGGGTTTCCTCTGGGTACTCCGGTTTCCTCCCACAATCCAAAGGTGTGCAGGTCAGGTGAATTGGCCATGCTAAATTGACCTTAGTGTTAGGTGCATTAGTCAGAGAGAACTGGGACTGGGTGGGTTACTCTTCGGAGGGTCGGTGTGGCCTTGTTGGGCCGAAGTGCCTGTTTCTACACTGTAGGTAATCTAATCTAATTGCATTCCTTTAGTCTTCACAAGTCGATTCATCTCCTCTTCTGTCCTTTGGCCAACTTTCTGTCCAAATGGCTCCTTTTCCTTTATTTTTCTTCCCTTTCGGTCAGGTGGGGTGTGAACACCAACCTGCTGACCGAAAGATGGAGATGCTACCACTGTACCACAAAATGGCTGATGTACTAGATTCTGTCAATCTTGAATGGTTAATGTATTGTACAAAATGTAGCATAGCTGCCATGGTTGAAAAATGTCACCGTTGAACAGATTGTCTCTCAAAGACATTTGAGTTGGTATCTGATCAGCCTGTTCAGAGGTGTAATGTTACACTGCTGGACCAGTGGGAATTTGAACCCAGTCCTCCTAATTCAGAGGTAGGGACACTATCATCTCTCAAGGGCATTTTAAAGGACAAGTAAGAGTCAACAACACTGCTGTGCAACTGGAGTCATGCATTGATTAGAATATATAATTATGAGAGATATCCTTCCCTAAAGAGTTGCTATTAGATTTACTATTATGCCAAATCCTTTATGTGGTGTGGTGCCTAGAAATGAACAGAGTACTTCAGATTGAGTTTACGGCTAGACTGAACTTGGCAAAGTTTGAGCTTCATTTGCCAAAACATTGCGGGAAGGAAGCTGCGCCGGATAATTATACATGACTCTTGGAAAAATATGATACGGAGATGCCGGTGTTGGACTGGGGTGTACAAAGTTAAAAATCACACAACACCAGGTTATAGTCCAACAGGTTTAATTGGAAGCACACTAGCTTTCGGAGCACAGCTCCTTCATCAGGTGATTGTGGAGGGCTCGATTGTAACACAGAATTTACAGCAAAAATTTGCAGTGTGATGTAACTAAAATTATACATTGAAGAATTGATTGTCTGTTAAGTCTTTCATCTGTTAGAATACAGTGATAGTTTCACTTCTTTCATGTGTAAATCACAAAACCCTTTTTTTAAGTTGCATTCTCGGGTTAGCTGTTAACAATGGTGATAGCTGGACAATATGTTGAAGGTGTTAGCCCCCTGTGTTCTCTGTCTATGACCTGATGTTTAGATTGATTCCAATCTAAAAAGTGAGAGACAGAGTTTTACATAAATTCATACAGTTTTTGAGCTCAGAGTTCTACATGAATGTATATGGGTTTTGAGTAAAGTGCAATGTAACTCTGCAAGTACAAAAAAATTCACCCTACAAAATATATGTGTGCATGTGGGTCTTTGTCTGTCTGTGTGTGTGTCTGTCTGGAGTGGGGGTTGTGTGTGTGAGAAAGTGTGTGTCTGTGTGTGTGTGTGTAGTGAGTGCAGAGTGTCTTAAGTCTGTGAGCCGGTGCATGTGTGGGAGTGTGTATGCCTATAAGGGTGTGTGTGTGTGTCTGTGTGCGCGTCTGTGTGTACCTGTGTCCGTGTGTATGTGAGAGTGTGTGTGTGTAGGAATATCTGTGTGTGTATGTGTAGTGCAATGGTGATCACTTGTAATGTGACATGAACCCAAGGTCCCGGTTGAGGCCCTCCCTATGGGTACCGAACTTAGCTATTAGCCTCTGCTCGGCCAATTTCCTCTGCTGCCTGTCCCGAAGTCCACCTTGGAGGATGGTCACCCAAAGGTCCAAGGCTGAATGTCCTGGACCACTGAAGTGTTCCCCAATTGGGAGGGAACCCTCCTGTCTGTTGATTGTTGTGTGGTGACCATTCATCCATTGTCGTAGCCTTTCCTCGGTTTCCCCAGTGTACCATGCCTCCGAGCATCCTTACCTGCAATGTATAAGATAGACAACGTTGGCTGAGTCACATGAGTACCTGCCATGTACAAGGTGGGAGGTGTTCTTACGCGTAATGGTGGTATCTATGTCCACAATCTGACACGTCTTGCAGCGTCCACCGTGACAGGGTTGTATGGAGTTGTCTTGAGAGCCGGGCAGTTTGCTATGAACAATGATCTGTTTGAGGTTTGGCGGTTGTTTAAAGGCAAGTAGTAGAGATGCGGGGAAGGTCTTGGTGAGGTGCTCATCCTCATTGATAATGTGTTGCAGGTCACGAAGAACATGGCGTAATTTTTCAGCCCCTGAGAAGTACTGAACAATGAAGGGTACCCTGTCGGTTGCAGCTCGTGTCTGTCTCCTGAGGAGGTCATTACGGTTCCTTGCTGTGGCACATCGGAACTGGCGGTTGATGAGTTGAGCATCGTACCCCGTTCTTGTGAGGGCATCCTTGAGTACTCCCAGGTGTCCGTCACGTTCCTCCTCATCTGAGCAGACAGCCTTGGACCTTCGGGTGACCATCCTCCAAGGTGGACTTCGGGACAGGCAGCAGAGGAAAGTGGCCGAGCAGAGGCTGATAGCTAAGTTCGGTACCCGTAGGGAGGGCCTCAACCTGGACCTTGGGTTCATGCCACATTACAGGTGATCACCATTGCACTACACACACACACAGATATTCCTACACACACACACACTGTCACATACACACACACACACACATACACACACACACACACACACACACACACACACACAGATATTCCTATACACACACACTCTCACATACACACGGACACAGGTGCACATAGACGCGCACACAGACACCCACACACACCCTTCTCGACACACACAGTCCCACACATGCACCCCCTCACAGACTTAAGACACTCTGCACTCACTAGACACACACACACACACTTTCTCACACTCACAACCCCAACCCAGACAGGCACACACACAGACAGAGAAAGACCCACATGCACATATATATTTTGTGTGGTGAATTTTTTTGTACTTGCAGAGTTACATTGCACTTTACACAAAAACCACATACATTCATGTAGAACTCTGAGCTCAAAAACTGCATGAATTTATGTAAAACTCTGTTATCTCACTTTTTAGATTGGAATCAATCTAAACATCAGATCATAGACAGAGAACACAGGGGGCTAACACCTTCAAGATATTGTCCAGCTATCACCATTGTTAATAGCTAACCCGAGAATGAAACTTTTAAAAAAAGGGCTTTGTGATTTACACATGAAAGAAGTGAAACTATCACTGTATTCTAACAGATGAAAGGCTTAACAGACAATGTATAATTTTAGTTACATCACACTGCAAATTTTTGCTGTAAATTCTGTGTTACGATCGAGCCCTCCACAATCACCTGATGAAGGAGCTGTGCTCCGAAAGCTAGTGTGCTTCCAATTAAACCTGTTGGACTATAACCTGGTGTTGTGTGATTTTTAACTTGGTAAAGTAGGCATTGGGATAAATCGGGGAGCTCCATACCATGTCAGAATTGTCACCATCTATGTCATGGGTTGAGGTCGCCAATTATTTCGAGTCTATTTTAGGTCAGTCAGCACAAAGACCTGAAAGGTAAAAACAATGACTGCAGATGCTGAAAATCAAATACTGGATTAGTGGTGCTGGAAGAGCACAGCAGTTCAGGCAGCATCCAACGAGCAGCGAAATCAACGTTTCGGGCAAAAGCCCAAAGACCTGAAAGGCAGGCTAAAACTAATCAATACTAGGAAAGGGAGGACCCACCCTCCCTACACTATCCCTGTAACCCCTATATTTCCCATGGTAAATCTACCTAATCTGAACATCCCTGAACATCCCTTAAATTGTGGGCAACTTAACATGGCCAATCCATCTAACCTGCACATCTTTGGACTGTGGGAGGAAACTGGAGCACCCAGAGGAAACCCACTCAGACAGTTGGATGAAGGAAATCAATATGAAATGTTGTTATCACTGGCAAGGTGAATATTTATTGCCCAAGCACAATTATCCTTGAGAAGGTGCTACTGAAAATCCTGTCTGAGCAACAATCTTCAACATGGTGTAGTTATGCCCACTGCGCTTTATAGGTGGAATTTTGAGGTTTTTGACTCAGCAATAGTGAAGGAACAGTAATTGCATTTCCAAGTCGGGATAATGTGTGAGTCAAAGGGAAATGTACTGGGCATGATGTCCTTAATGTGTTGCTTCCCTCATTCTTCTTGATTGTTGACACCAAAGTTTAAAAGCTTCTATCAATGGAGCGATGGTGGGTTGCTGCCCTGCATCTTGTCAATGGTACACATCGCAAAACCTCTGTACTGGTTGTTGAGAGTGAATGGTTGAAATGATGAATGGTGGGGTTAATAAGGTAAACAGCTTTGTCCTGGATTCTGTGAAGCTTTGTGAGTGTTGCTGTCAGCACCACAGTGAATTATAAGGCCTTGCATATCCCTTTTTTTAAAATTGAGAAATAGAACGGCACCTGGAATTAAAAGGAATTTGGTTGGAAGGACAGAGAACAAAGAAAGGAGTTAAAAGGAATTTTCTCGGTGTTGTCTACCTTTTGACAAGTGATTTCAATTTGGGACTGAGATGATATTTACTGATGACATCAAATTTTGCCATGTCAAACATAAGGTTAAAAAAATGTCATTTCAAGTTTCTGATTAGAACTAGAGTTCTCTGCAACTCAGCAATACTGCTGAAACAGACACTGTACATTTTTTCTACAAGGGCTCTTCATTACTGTGGACACAATGCAGATAAAATTGGTTTTCACCAGCGGCATGAGACAGGCTTGCAACAAATCAATAGCATATTATACCTGATGCCGGTTTTATTTTCCATTGACTTGGAAAATACTATCAACATTTTTAATTTCAAAGCAATAAAGCAGGGAAAATGAGACTTTGAAACGAGTCTTCAAGAACAGTTTAGACAACCATTCTGTGAACTGAATGGAAGAATCAGGTGCACTGAAAAATTGTTTGCTGAGTCACTATTTTAGCCTGCTTTGTGATGCTGCCATTGATCAATTTCAGCTTCACAGTAATCTACACCATTTGGGTATATCATATTACAATCCACTGGAATATGTAGCATACAACAGAAACATGTTACACCATCCAACATTAGGATATACTACAATGGGCAGACAATGGAGATGCAGTTCTCTGTAAAGTGCAATTATATATTCTCAACCACTTTTGGGAAAAAGTAACTTTAATGCCACAAGGTAAACAGATGGCGAGTCTTTGCTGGGTTGGATGTGGAATAGAAAAGAATGATAGTCCTGGCCAATTGCCAGTTCCTTCCCCAGTGGTCCTCAGTGTAAGTTCAGATGTGGTTGTACATTATTATTTGAATATTTCAATTTAAATGCACTCAGCAGTAAAGCACAATTTTTTTTTAGACAAAAAAGAAGTTTAGTTCATCACTCAATTAGTAAGTTATTTGAGCAAAAAGTGGTACAGTTGTTAACTACAATACAAATGCAAAGGTTTAAAATACAGAAGGATTTAAGTTAGATGTATGAGATGAAAAATGAGATCAGTCTATTTAAATTGCAGCAAAGGGGTGAAAGCTCAGTTGGGAGGTAGAGTAGCTGGGAATATGGAGTAATCAGATCAGCTATGAACCATTTGAATGTGCTGGTAAGTGGCTAAAGTCAAACCTTAATTGATTCTGGGCTAAGAACTAATTTAGATCATGCTAAAATCCTGCGTAGGCAGGTTTGGGCAGGTGGGTTATAAAAATGTAAATGATCTGTATCCTGACAGTACCCATCCACTTCATACAAACCCTACAGCATGGAAACAGGCCATTTGGCCCAACAATTCCACACCGACCCTCTGAAGAGTAACCCCCACCCTATTACACTACATTTATCCCTAACCTACACATCCTTGAACACTATGGGCAATTCACCTAACCTGCACACCTTTGGACAGTGGGAGAAGACCAGAGCACCTGGAGGAAACCAACACAGACACAGGGAGAATGTGCAAGTTCTCCAAAGACAGTTGCCCGAGGGCTGGAATTGAGCCTGGGTTCCTGTCACTGTGAGGCACCAGTGCTAACTACTGAGCCACTGTGCCCGCTGTGCTTTATAGAAGGAATTTTGAGGAATCAGCAATAGTGAAGGAACAATAATTGCAATTCCAAGTCAGGATAATGTGTGAGTCAAAGGGAAACTTACAGGACGTGTTGTTCTAATGTATTGCTTTCCTCATTCTTCTAGATTGTTGAGGCCAAAGTTTAAAAGCTTCTGTCAAAGCAATCATGGTGAGTTGCTGCCCTGCGTCTTGTTAATGGTACACATTGCTGCACCTCTGTACTGACTGTTGAGAGTGAATGGTTGAAGTGATGGATAGTGGGGATTAATGAAGTAAGCTGCTTAGTCCTGGATGCTGTGAAGCTTTGTGAGTGTTGGTCACCTTCCTTCTGGTTTTAAGAGGTACTATGTGCTGGGAAAAAGGCAATCAACCCAATTCCAGGTGGTAAGTTGTCCAAGTAAATATTATAATGAGGTCTCACAGTTCACCACCAGTTTCAATGTAATCCAGCAGCAGAGTTTGGTGAGCCCTCCTGCATCCAGAAGTTAAGCCTTTCCACTTAATTGCCAAATCCAATGTCCCTGCATTGCCACCAGATGGTTACAGACTGGAGTTCCATTTTATTGCAGCCTTGATCAATTTGGACCAGTGGCTATCAATTCCAGGAGCTGTACCCTAGTCTCTGGTTTCACCTTTGGATTCTGAACTTCCAAAGCTGCTCCACTCTTTAATCTTCCCTCTCGCCTACTATCTATTCCCATCTCTTCCCCACTGTCCCTCCAATTCCACACTCATCTTTCTATTCTCTCTTTGTCTGCTTTCTGCTCACCAATTACTGCACGTCTAACTGCCCTTCAAACTTGGCTGGCTACTGTTGGGAAGACAACACCATCCATTGTTGAGCAAGGTCAACTGTTAGATTCCCCAGGAGCTGAGCAAAATGTGTTCTGCCAGGTTTCTACATAGTTGAACTGTCACTCTGCTAAACCCTCTCCTTCCTGCCACCACTCATTGCCACTTCCCAGTCCTCCCTTCCCCCATGTACTCAGCAAGTCTTTCCTGCCTCCGAGATAGAATGCAGGCTACATCCACATTTCAGATAACATTAGCGAGCATTGATTAATGCACTGGTCACTAGAGGATAGCTAGTTCAGATTTATTACAGACAAATTGTGAATGTCAAATTTAATACTGTTTTACAATGTGACTGATTAGATAGATAAAGGGGATGGAGTGGCTTTAAGGAAAATAAATTTTCAGCTGGAAATGAATAAATCATCTCAGAGGAGCCTTGTTAGAAAATTCAAGCACTTTGGATTAGTAACAGCAATACAGATTAAAATACGTGCAGGCTGAGATTAACTGGGTGCTGGTGAAGCTAAAGGAGAAAGTGGGGTAGCTCATTGTGAGCTTAATTTCAGTTTTAACGAGTCTGTGGCATTTGGGCTTCATTAATAAGGCCATCCCTAATTGCCCTTGAGAAGATAGTGATGAGTCCTCCATTTTGAACTGACGCATTCCATGTGGTGTAGGTTCACCCACAGTGCTGTTAGGGAGACAGATCCAACAATTTGACCCAGCTGCAATGAAGGGACAGTGATGTCATAGAAAAAAAATGATGGTATGAAGTTTTGAGTAGAAATTGGGGTTGAAGATTTGTCAATGTGCCTATCACCCTTTCTCTAGAGGGTAGGGTAGGTTTTCCCTTGTCATGTCTGGACGATTTGCACATCTAGATTTGCAAAACTTTTTACAGCCCCTTCCACAACCCCAGGATGTTCCAAGCTGGTTTACAGCCAATGAAGGATTTTTGATGCAGTTCCTGTTGTAATGCAGCTGCTAATTCATTCAGAGGAAGCTTCTGTAAACTGCAATGTGACGCTCAAAAATAAACCAAATACTTTGCATTTTTGTAGTGATTTTGGTTCATTGACAAATACCAGGCATGACACAAGGTAGAATTTTCTGTGTTTGAAATTAGTGCCAACTTATTGTTTGCATCCATCTGGGAGGACAGTGAAGCCACAGTGTAAAGTTTAATCTGCAAGACAATGCCTCTATTTGAGTTTCATTCCCTGTAGGGTTAGCCTAGAGATTTGTCTTGGAATTGGAATGAACCCATAACATTCTCACTCAAAGGCAAGAATCTCATCAACTAAGCCATGATTGACACTGTCGGCAGAACTTCAGAAGCTGAAGTTAAAAATCACACATCACCAGGTTATAGTCCAACAGTTCTGGTCACCACATTATAGGAAGGATTTGGAAGCTTTGGAAAGGGTCCTGAGGAGATTTACCAGGAAGTTGTCTGGTATGTCTGAGGAAAGGCTGAGGGACTTGAGGCTGTTTTCGTTAGAGAGGTGACTTCATTGAGACATACAAGATAATCAGAAGGTAAGATCAGGTGGACAGGGAGAGCCTTTTTCTGAGGATGGTGATAGGGGGACATAGCTTTAAATTGAGGGATTATAGATATAGGACAGATACCAGAGGTAGCTTCTTTACTCAGAGAGTAGTAAGGGTGTGGAACGCATTGCCTGCAACAGTTGTAGACTCATCAACTTTAAGGGCATTTAAATTGTCATTAGATAGACATATGGACGAAACTGGAATAGTGTAGGTTACTTGGGCTTCCGATTGATTTCACAGGTCAGTGTAACAGCGAGGGCCGAAGGGCCTGTACTGCGCTGTAATGTTCTATGTTCTATGTTTATTCGAAAGTACAACCTTTCGGAGCACTGCTTCTTTGTCAGATAGCTAGTGGGGCATAGGAAACAAAATTTATAAGTAAAAGATCAAAGTGTCATACAACTTATTAGACAAACCTAGACAAATGGCGATGCAGGTTTTGATTGATTGGTATGTATATCCTCGAATTTCTTTCAAGTCACAGCCCCATGATAACAATATTTTATCAGTATATAAAGAAATCTCAGCTCAGACAATACATTAAAGGTGGGATGTTACAGTCTGTCAATATCCCAACCTGGAGTCAGACTGGTTTTATTTGCAAAGTATGAATTTATAAAATGTCGCATTGAGTGACTGCCTACAGATTGTGTGCTTTTTGAACAAAATAGAATGCTTATGCAAATACAAATCGGCAAACCCCAGTCCAACATCAGCACCTCCACTTCAAAGGCTAAAGCTGGGCAGAATATGTTTTTTTGCAGACAAGTGGGGTATAAAGCATCTGAAAAATGCCATTTTGATATGATGCTGCTGTGTTATATCTCTGTTGAGCAGGAAAGTGGAATTATCAGGTCAGATATTAAAATATGTAAGCGAGGAATTAGTTGGGGAATTAACTCGGGGTCCGACTTTTATGGATAGGGTACACTTTCTCAAGCTGTTATGCCAAGGTAAGGCAAAGCAGGGGTCGTTAATTGTAATAGCACATGCTGAAGGTCGGAAACAGGCAAAAATGGAAAGTGCTGGACAAACCCAGCAGGATTGGCAGCATCTGGGGAGAGAAAACACAGTTAATGTTTTGAGCCCAGTGACCTTCCTTCAGAACTGGATCATCCTTTATTGGCTTTCAGAAGTGTCCGTTTCATTGGATGCTGAAATTGCATCATGGCAACTGTATATGCTTTCAGCATTTGTACTGAGAGTCTGAGTTTGCTCTTCCATATGCATTTTTACAACTAATTTGGAAGACATGCTTTGGACTTTATTCACCCTGGTCTGATCTTCCACACCATTGGTCTTCACTGTAAGCAGGAAAGACATGCAGCTGTAACATTGATCTCTGTCAAGGAATAACAGGAGCAGCCACACTACCACCAGCAGTAACATCAACAACAACTGTCTCTTCTGTAATTACAAATGTTGCACAGGACAGAGGGCATCAACACATGGCTCCAATCAGAAGGAGCTGATAGACCCAGTGTAATATATGAAACCAGAGGAAGATTTTTCTCCATTCCTGCTCCAATTTCCTACATTCAACATTAAACTATTAAGAGGCACGGTTTAGAATAGATCCTTGTTGACATCTGAAAATGTCATGGTATTAAATAGGGCATGTGGGGCACACAATCCTAATCACTGATAATGTCACCATTGTCCTAAATTTCTTCATTTCCAGATCCTTGCAGGGATCTGCTGGTATCATCTGCAGAATTCCACCAACCGTTGACCCCAGGTTCCTCTTCCAGGTCACTGATGTGCTGCCATCATTTCCACCTCATTATTGATGATGTCAGTCAGACACACATTGCTTTCGCATTTGTTTCAGTGATTGCATTCCTATGGATACAGGCAGCCACTGACTATAGACATGTGACAATTAAGATCTAACTCCCTCCCCCAACCCGAATCAGCCTGGGATAATTACCAGTTAAAAAAGATTGGACTAATGGTCAGCTTCTATGTGATCACTGGACGGTTTTCACTCCACACCTGTGCAACATTTCCTGTAAACTGTCAAGATTTAATCATACTGTTTCAGGCCTTTGTCACTCCAGACAGAATAAACAATAACAAAAAAAAAACCAAAAAAAAATACTGTAGATGTTGAAAAGCAGAAACAAATACAGAAACGCCTGGGAAGTCTCAGCAGGTCTGAAGAAGGGTAACTGGACCCCAAACGTTAACTTTGGTTTCTCTCTACAGATGCTGCCAGACCTGCTGAACTTTCTCAGCAATTTCTGTGTTTGTTGAGCATAAATGATACGTTTCCTGACAGAAAAGGGAGACCACCTGTACTCTGTGTTATGTGAGGCTTACTTAAGAGTGCATGAGGGTGTTTGACAATGCAATTCTAAACCTTGCTCCCCATCCTTAACTAAAATATTTTCCACAGTCAACAATCCAAACATTACATTCACAGTCATTCCTCGTCTTTCAGTCCAGTCATAACATTCACCTGAAGATTTGTGTCCATTTGTGATACAGCAAAGTATATGACTGGAAGATAAAGATGAAGATTTGTTATAGGCTTCAGTCTGCTTCCCCTTCCTATAACTCCCACAAGGTTCAGGCCTTGTGGTTAAAGAAAAACTGTTCATTTCCATAACCGTTAAAGGTACTGTTTGTGAAGATTTTGCCAAAGGTTGCACCCCCCATCTCATCCTACAGATCTGAAGACCTCAAGGACTGTATGGCTCTGTCTTAGTATGATAGAAGAGATATGGAGTTGGGAAATCTTGAGAAGTCCTCACTTGCCCCTAACCTGCATTTTCCTGTGAGAGCATTTGGCGACACACCTGTGAGACCTTAAGCCATTATGTTGAGTCTCACCCTAGTTCTATATAAGGAGGATGTCAGTCTGGGTCAGCAAGTACTTTTTGATGATTGTGACTAATTTTCATGCTAAAGTTGAACTTGTCCAATTTGTCTCCAAAGGTGAGTCGTACCTCTGGAAAGAAAGACTGAGGGAAGCACACATATTTCCCATAGTACAGGCTCTCTGCACCAGTGATCTCTGACGTTCAGCACTTATGTCCAGCTGAGCAGTTTTAAGTGCCAGTACACTCTGAGAGCTACTATTAATATCTGCTCCTGCTTGCAACATCTGATGTTATTGTGATGCCTACCTCACTATATGACAAGTACACCCTTTGCCTTCTTATTGACACCAATGTGTGTATGCTTGGGATAGTGGAGGGTATTCATCAGTCACTTGATGGTAATAAAAGAAATCCTAGAGAAACTCTTCATGTATGGCAGTATCTGTGAGGAGAAAGGCTAATGTTTTGACGCTGATATGATTTCTTCTTCTGGATCTGACGATGAGTCATGGCACTTGAAACGTTAATTCTGTCTCTTTCTGCACAGATGTTGCCAGACTTGCTGAGTTTCTCCAGCAATCTCTGTGCATTCTCCTCAATTGCACTGAGGAGTCATAGCTTCCTCACATGTTATATTGCTCTATCACCCTTGAAAGAACTATGGAAGGTTAAAAGGTACTGTTACTGACAATGACAACATTGCATTGTGCCTAACACAGCACTTCATTTAGTGGCATCCTGAGTGAGAGTTATGTGCCTGGTTGTGTTGTCATATTTAATGTTGTCGCCAAGTATGCGGGAGAGGCCCATCTCTCCATTGTCTATGTGCACAGATTGTGCCATCTTCCTGATTTCCAAAGGCTGTTCCTTCGCAGTAGTCAATGTGATTGCAGCTGCAGGATTCACTCTCAGATCACTGCCTCCCTGAAGATTTTGTGCTTCTCTCCTACATGGAGAGAAAACAAAGAATTTGGAGTGTGAGAAATGGAATTAATGCAGCAGATGGAATGAAACGTCAACAGAGGGTGACCGTGAGGAATGGGTGAGGTAGAGTTCAGACTAGGATATGAGGAGGTACATGAGGACAGATAGAGAAAGGAAACAGTGGAGCTGAAGGCTGTGTTGGTTTGACAAGGGCTATTCGGGAGAATGCTTGGGATAATGAGTGCACCAGAAATTATCATTCCATTCATCTTACCTACCCTTTTGAGGTCAACAAGCCTCTTTCATTATACATCTGTTCAATACCTCTTGTGGCACTACTGTTTAATATCTCAGTAACCGTCTACCCTACACCTGTTTGATTTGCCAGGCTGACCTCTCACCTCGATTCCATAGTAAAACCTTTCTCTTGCTTAGAGTCAAAGAGTGTGGTGTTGGAAAAGCACAACCAGTCAGACAGCATCCGAGGAACAGGAGAGTCGACGTTTCGAGCATAAGACTCTGATCTCCAGCATGTCCTCATGTTGTCCTTTCCCTTGCTCACTCAAGCGTCTCCTTCAAGGAGGAGTCAGAAAACCAGGCAATAGCCTTGCCATCTATTCATGCTATTATCCCTCTTACATCTTTTTTAACGAGGATTTTTGGATGCATCCTGCTACATACACGGTCCATTTAAAAGCAAAACCCCATATTGACAGTTGGTGGCCATCATCACAGGCCACACACTGCCACTGGTAAGAAATCCTGGAAGTTAATGTCATTGCTGGAGGTGCCAATGGTACTAGGCGGCTGCTGATCTCTCTCGTTGCAGTTACAATAGATTCCCACCTTATACTTATGGAACTTAATATCAAGTATTGGTGAATTGCATAACGGTTGCATGCAAAATGCAGTGATAGACTTCAGAAAGACATAAATGGTTAAGCGAAATGAGCAAATTGTACCTATTCCAATTTAATGCAGTTAAATAGGAAGATGCTGCAGGGTGTGCAATTGTTTAAAGTTTCAGGTCAGTCATCCAATTCCCTGAAAGCGTGACTACAGGAAGTTAAACCCTTAAAGAAAACTACTAAGAACATTTGAGTTTTAAAGTTAGGGAGTAGGGTGAGAAAATAAATTTATAAAACATTTCCGTCAGGCCGCAGATTTATTGCTGTGTGCAGTTTTTGGTGCCCATATCTAATAGGGCAGCAAAAACTAAGGACAGTATATAGTATAGATTGACTAGGACAATGAGATTGATGAGGACAATGCCAGAGGTTGGAAACTATTGTTCTGAGGAGAGATAAGATTCTCCACCATTATCGCGAGGAGAAAAGAAGAATGAGATTGAATAGAGATGTTAACAATGAAGAGTTTGGTTGTTCTGATCCATTTTGCTGCTATGGATATGATAAGAGAGATTAGCAACAATATCCTAAAAGAGCTGATTGTTCAAAGATGGAAAACGTTGCAACAGAAAATGATTAAGGACAAAACTATTGTTTCCTGTAAGGAGGACAATGCATAAATGGTTGAAGGAAAGGTGTAGGAGGCTAAGGGAAGCTAGCAGTTCAGTGGAATTAGTGCTAGAACCCATGCAGGGATGATGGATTGAATGACCTCCCTGTGTTTAGTTTGTTGTCTCTATTTACATCATATATTGGACAGTATAAAGATTGCCAATATTGTACCCTAATAGAACAGAATATCTAATACAATGTGATATCTTGTGTATAACTTACAAGAAGAAGTTTGGAGGGATGTGTTTGGAGGGTTAGCACTGTTGTCTCACAGCGCCACGGACCTGGGTTCAATTCTGGTCTTGGGCGACTGTCTGTGTAGAGTTTACACATTCTCCCAGTGTTTGTGTGGGTTTCCTCCAGGTGCTCCGGTTTCCTCCCACAATCCAAAGATGTGCAGGTTAGGTGAATTGGCCATGCTAAATTGTTCATAGAGTGCAGGGATGTGTAGGTTAGGTGCATTAGTAAGGGGTGGATGGAGAGTAATAGGGTAGGGGAATGGGTCTGGGTGAGTTACTCTTCGGTAGGTCTTGAATCCCTGCAGTGTGGACTTGTTGGACCAGAAGGCCTGTTTCCAAACTGTAGGGATTCTATGATTCTGTGGTTCTAAGATATGGGCCAGAAGCAGGCAGGTAAGACTAGTTTAGTTGGGGATTATGATTGGCATGGACTGAAGGGTCTGTTTCTGTGCCGGATGACTCGATGGCTATAGGAAACCCTTCCTCTGAAGGAGCCATTAATAAGCTCATTGGATTACACAAGGAGACACAAACACACATGACACAGGGTTCCAAATATGGACTTTTCATCCAGATTTAATAATCAAAAATTAAACGCCCAAACCCTAATACCAGCAATAAAACAAATACAGATGAGGTTCTGTACACTGTCATTAATTTACAATGGAGCCAGAATCTGTCATTAGAAATATACAAAATGGCAGCGCACCGCACCTTTAAACAGCAAACTGCACCATTAAACAGCCACTTGACAATCGAGAACATTTCTCTCCTTAAACAAAGATACAAATAATTCTCCCCCTTGAGTGAAAGCAGCTTTCCTTTTGAACATATTTCCATATTCGAAGTTCTACAAATCCTTGAAAAGACCTTGCCTTCAAAGGAGTGTTTTGGAGATTTAGGGCCCTGACATCGGAGAGAGCGCACATTGTAAAATGTAGTGACATAGTGTGACAGCATTGTACATCAAAATTGTCTAATTAACACAGAACTGCAGAGCAATAGGCCATTTGCTATTCATTACCACATGCATAATACTGATCTCTATCAGAGTAGGTGCCATTTCATTGAGATTGAAATAAAGTTTAGCTGAGGTTAAAGGGGCACTGTTTATTTTGTTTAAGAGGCAACAGAGGAAATCTTAAAGCCAAATGGGTGAATTCGTGAAGTGCGATTCACGTTTTCAAAGGCTGTGTTTGTTTATTAATTTAGACATTACCCCTTTAAAGTAGCCATTATTGGACTGATTTTGCCAAGTAATCTGTCAATGAACATTTTCAGCTGTTCTGGCTGAATCAGGTCTCCGCTAAACTTTGCTGCACCATTGCACCATCTTTCTTCTCATGAAGAGCTGAACTTGTCTTTTCTGTCCTGCTGTTGGACAAAATCTCTGTGGCACCAAGCTGCTGCTGCTCTTCCACTCTGTCATCACTCTCTACTCAAGTTCAGGAGCCTGGGAACGTCCTCGATTTGCAGATGGATTTGACTGACTGAAATGGACTATCCCCAATGCCACACAACAATAGCAACAGGAAATTTTTTTTTAAAAATCCACTTGGTCTTTCAACAACGAATAAAGTTTTCTCTTTGGATCAGGGAAAACACAACATAGCTACAACAAAATATAAAGAATTTGTCTGATGTCTCATTTTAATTCAGATGTATTTTACCAGTTTCTCCAGAGTGCTGTCGCAACTAGTATTAATTCAAGAGGGTTTTGAGTGTGTACCCATTCCATTTATGAAAAAGCAGAAACCCTTATCTCCAAGACCATCCATTTGAACATCAGATCATACATCCCAGATTCCCCTATTGCTTTCAATCTGGCCTTCACAAGAAATAAGAAGATAAAAAAGCATCTAAAGGTCTTTTTACCCTGCTGAAATTTGCCTGTCCTGAACTCTTTACTGTCTGAGTAAGATCATTTTAGAATAGTTGAGAAAAGAATTGTGAACAGATAAGGATTTTTTTTTAAATGCACTAAGTTATGATGATCTGAAATACATTTTCTTTGAGGGAACTGTTGTTGAAAAGGGAAATTCTGAAGGGCTATGCGGAAAAAAAGTAGAGATCTGGAGCTAATTGGATAGTTCTTCCTAAAGTCCAGCACAGATAAGATGAGCAGAATGGTCTCAATACGAGATGGAGGATTCTATGGGATCTTCATACTGTTAATGCTGTACTGGTTTAAACTGTGGCTATCTGCAATTCAATATCCGTAAGACTCGACTGATGCATTTAACCAGGTATTATACTGGCCACACTTTGTTTCTTAATCGGTATTTATAGCCTTAGTCTTGGAGTAGCAAGATGGAGAATGTTTAGTATGTAGTGTTTCCCCAACATGATCTACGATTGCCTGTGCATGGCCTGAATCAGACCACACGCCTTCCTGTTCAAATTAAAATCACAAGACTTTGTGTTAGAGCATTTTGGATCATGACTGGTCTGATCTAGAAATAGGAAACTTGACTGAGCAACCACAGCACGCCGGACTTGCATATACAGTAAAAACAATGCCATCGAAAAATATTAGTCCCTCAACACCAAATATTAAAATAATTGTACAGCGGAAACAAAGAAAGTAACAGCTCACACCATTTTTGTTTCTGTGCTGGTGTTTGCTACAGGGACATGGGTCAGGAAGGTTAATACGGACTGGGTGTCATTTCTAAGCACTCCATTGTTTCAAACAGAAAACAGATGAAACGCCTTTCTCCCCAGCCCAGGCAAGGTTCACTAAATGTTCATTGTTTCCAAATCAGGAAGGAGCATGATGTCATATTCCACTTATGTCACCAGAGTCCTGGGTAGAACATATTGTATGAATATTCAGGTGTAAGGTTGAAGACGCTAGTGGCCATAGGGGGCAACAAAAATGACCTCCGCTCGTCTGTTGGCTCCTGTGATAGGACACTTCCCCAGTTCAGAATAAAGACCATTGAAAGGGGCGGGGCAGGAATCCAGTGTTAAACCAAACCAATTATGCACAAAAGAACACCGAAACAAAAAATAGAGAATGAATCCCCATATCGACACCTGCATTGTGCTGGAACCAGTGAGGAGGGTTAACTGCATAACTTGGTGGTCTCATTTTCGATCGAGTTGATGAGTTTGGCGTTGAAGGCCTGAAGGGAGGCTTGGATCCGGACCACCTCACTAGTGGACAGCTTCAGGCGATGGCGGAGCAAGCAGGTGAAGAGATCCAGACGCTGGTGGCCATAGGGGGAGAGCCTGTTGACACGATCCCGGATCTCCAGCAGTTGCAGCAGGGCAGAATCCTGCGAGCCCTGGGTGTATGGATAGTCCAGCTGCAGAATAAGATCCCGAATGGCGTCTGGG